>NC_138738.1:11173406-11902566 GCF_965113295.1 Leuciscus leuciscus | reverse complement strand
CATAAATCCATAAGCTGCTGCCCAAAGCAAGACAATGAATGAGATGGAAAGAATTACAGCGATAGACAGATGGGCACTGAGTAAGAGCACTTCCTCTTCTTCTGATCTTTGAGTGTAAGGCTGAAGCACTTTGTCTAATCACCCTGGTGATATGGACGATGACTCAGCTGAAAGTGGTAGCGACTGCACAGAGCAGAGAACAGTAGTAGCAAGGGCTGGGCTGGGCTCAACTGGGTTGTGTTAGCAAATAGCAGAGGTTATTATAGCGGCTTGCTTTTGCAACGTAACAGATTATAAAAGAGGCGCATCAGTACAATCAGAGAGCGCAGTTGTAGAGATTAGCTTTAATCACTCACACTACTAATAAAATACTGTCTATCAAACAAACGTGCATGGCGAATTCCTACGGGACACTGACAAATCGTGATTTGCTACATGCTATTGCTAGCTGATGGCAAGGGGTATTTATGATTAAGGTGGAGGAGATCTTATTCTAGAAGGGAGTTTATTGAATAAAACATGCAAAAGCCCCAGTGTGCAAGATGAGTCATTTTTGATGAAAATTTTTGGTCCATTTTCCCAGATGCATAACATATCTATGTAATTAATTTAAGTAAGAAAGTAAATAAATAAATAAAAGTTGCGCACTGTGAATTGTCGTGCAGGTTTAAAATACATTTGATATATTAGGCCCTGTAAATAATCAAAATGTTTTACGGATTTGTTTGTTTGAATTAGTAACATTTGAAATGGTTCTGTGGTGTGACAATAAAAAATAAAAAAAGATTATTCCATATAATATAGGTTAATATAAGGTCATAAAAGCTGCATGCATACTAATAATAATAAGAAAAAAATAATTTTAGATGGAGTACAGCTTGTTCCACCACTGGACAAGTCAACTACCGTATATCTGGTAAAAGTTCTTCTGAAAAGCCCTCATAGCTATCAGACATGGAATAAAAGCCACAAAAATTAATGAGGTCTTAAAGCGCTAATACAATTTTGATATAGTTATACACATGAAATGGTCAACTTAACAATGACAAAAAAATAGTTTTTCAATGTTACAACAATAGTTTTATAATGACAACAAAGAACAACACCTCTTATATCCATTTGCACCTTAGTGTTCTTATCTAAAGCCTAGATCTTCAAGAAATTCACTGTACCTACCATTGCCTAGCCAGACATATAATTGAACACTTAACATGAGACATGACATCATGCGGACTGTGTGTTTATGTGGGCTTCTGTGGAAATAACCCCGCTCTCACCTGGTTCATGATTGAGGCCTTCCGCCCAAGCCTGTTGTCTCTGAAACGGAAGCGGCTCCTCTTGCTGCCGTCATCAGATTCGGACTTGACCACCTTCTCGCTGTCACCCTTCTCCTCCTGTTCTTTCTTCCACTTTTTCTTTCTGTTCCTTCGCTCCTTGGCGCTCTTAGAGCTCAGCTTGGACACCTCAGAGGAACTGCGGGAGAGATGCCCTCCCCCATCGTCCTCTACGGCATCTTCAGATACTGTACCGGCCGAGGTTGCCATGGCATTGGCCTAGTGATGAGGGGCAAATGGACAAGAATGAGAACAAATAGTGAGAGATGAAAAAGAACAAAAAAGCACAGGGTTATATGTTAAATGCATGTATTTGTGTTGTACCTGTGCATCCTCCTGTTGTTTCTTCAGCTGTTCCAGCATAGCTTTGAACTCAGCCTCCTTCTGTTCTGCCTCCTCCATTGTGGCCTGGTTCTGTTCTTCATAAGCCATGGCCACCACAGCCAGGATCAGATTCACCAGGTAGAACGAGCCCACGAAGATCACAAGAACGAAAAAGATCATGTACGTCTTCCCCGCGGCTCGCAGAGTCTAAGAGAAAGAAGGGCATAGCTCCCATAACGGTATTTGAATATATGTTTGAATATTGTAGCATCATACCATACTACTTTCTGCAGGATGCAGTATGTTCACTGTGTGCTTTATCAGAGGCGTGTATAGATGGTGGCCTGATCCACCCCTAAAATCTGATTGGCCACCCGAAACTTCTACACTATGATTGGCTATCTACCTCAGTGGGCAGACCTTGAATAAAACTTGACATAACTACCTTGGTTTAAACAGGAGTGGGAAGAAGTGTTAAGATTTGACAGTTATGCTATTAACTTGACTTTGGCTGTTTCTAAATAAAAAAAACATTTTGTTAGAATCTAACTAGCTAGTGAGTAAAAACTGGAAGTAATATAAAACTAGAAAAAAAAATGTTTTACACAAAATATGATTTTGGACACTATTTTCAATATTAAACATGCAACTTAGTAAAAGTGAATGCACACCAGTTGGTACAGATTCTCCCAGAAGTCTTGTGTCATGAGTCGGAAGAGAGCAAGAAAAGCCCAACCAAAGGAGTCGAAGCTAGTGTAGCCGTAGTTTGGGTTGCGTCCAGCCTTCATGCAAGAATAGCCCTCCGGACACCGCCTACACAAACACACACGCACACAGACACACACACACACATACTATACCACAAATATTTCTGTGCTTTTGTCTTTAACGGACCATACCATGAAGTGATTCAAGTGTGCTATTATTTGGAAATAAATATTTTACATATTTAACAATTTAGATTTAAATAACTTTAAACAATTTTTGCTAATTTAGTAGTGTGTATGTTATGTGTATGCTTTTCACCCTGAATCTGAGCTGTTTCCACATAGCAGCGCATCCAGCATGCCTGGCAGGAAGTAGAAATTTGCTGAAACAAGAAGAGATACTTGTAAAACGTGAAAACCATGCCTGAAATCACCAGAAATCCATCTACTAATTTTTGGTGGTTTTTTAAAGGCAATTTATAGTTCTTTTTATTTCTTATGAAAATGGTGCAAAAACTTGTTTTGTAGAAACTGTACCGTAGAGACAATCAAACTTATTGAAAAAATATAAAAAAGCTGAGAGCAGCACTGATTGACGCTACTGCATGAGCAACTACCCTAAGTAGTCAGAGCTTTATCTACTTACTGTCATTCATGATGTATTCATCAAAGTCAAAGCCTTTGCTCCCATTGGCCAGGTAGGATTCAGTTGAATTGACTGGCCAGATGACACACTTTTGCCGAAGATTACCCATAAACAGCTGTAGACCGATGAGGGCAAATACACTCAGACAGAACACTGTCAGAATCATCACATCTGACAGCTTCTTCACTGACTGGATCAGAGCACCCACAATGGTTTTCAGCCCTGTGAGAAGATGAGGAGACAAACGCAACAAGGAATATACAGTCTGCCGCAAACGCTTTTTTGTGATAATGCTCATATCTGCGCAAGAACACACACTTATACACACACTCTTAACCATTAAAAAAAATCTTAGAGAGCACACACACACCACACACAGAATATTTACAGGTATAATACATATTCTACACTTGTATACTGTTACTGGAAAAAAATTAAATATACATAAATGCACAAATTCTTTCATACAATTTGTGATCTAAATTTCTCCTATATGTCTCACAATATAAATTTACATTTTATGCTGTTTTCACTGATAAAATATTTAATAGAATCATTCACCTATTTAACATACACTTCTTTTCAAAAGTTTGGGGTCTGTAAGAGTTTTTGAAAGAGGTCTCTAATGTCACCAAGGCTGCATCCAGGGCCATCGCTTGTGGGGTGAAAGGTCCAACCAAAAAAAAAGGTTAAATATTTTTTCCAAATTTTTTCTGCTTCTCTTACCTCCCTAAAAATGGTTTAGTCCGATCTAAAGTATTTATTAATTATTCAGGCAGTGACAAACATCAGATGGACCCAATCAAATTGTAAGTCCCACCCCAGCTCGTGAACAGAACCAATCAGAGTTGAGGCGGCAGCTGCCTGAAGTTAACTATGAACTTGGTGGAAGAGCAGGAGACTGACTGAAAAATGTCTGGGAAAAGAAAACATAAATCAGGGTGTCAGAAACGCCATGAAAAGAAGGAGAGGGAGGCCAGGAGAGTTGTATCCCAGTCGATCAAGACGTTCTTAAAGACAGGTTGTATTGTTATTTCGCTTGGAATAAGAAACCTACGGTCTACAGCCTGCCGGGTACTGTCACTTTTCATTATCGGTGCGCACCACAATCGACCGAATGATTATGTGGTCAAATTTCCTGTCTTTTTACATAATTGTAAATGGAGTTAAAAAATTGACACGAGTCACGACGCATTGCATTATGCACCTGACCTGCCGGCTGATGATGTATTTATTACATAAAGAAAACACGAATACAACACAATGCACTTGGACGAATAAATGTATTAGCTTTATTTAATAATAATACCAGTTCCATATTATCCTTATTAAAAAATAAGACAATAAATGATTTTAATTATTAAAAAATAAGACAATAAATGATTTTAATGATTTGTCAATTTCTAAATGTTTACTTTTTGATTTATGAATTATAATTTTTTTATTAATATTGAACTATTTCTTTTTTTGAAATTGAAATTTCTTGCTTTTTGTTCATTTTTATTAGTTGTAATTTATAAGGTTTTACAACAACATCACCATCTTCCGTTATATGTGGGCCTCCAAGCTCATCTATTGTACAGTATATGATATTGGTGGAGGGTGGTGGGGGCCCACATCAATATATTTTCAGGGGGCCCCGAATCCTCTAGCTACGGCCCTGGCTGCATCTATTTAATAAAAATGTATTAAAAGTCCCCATGAACCGGAAGTTGCTAACGATTTTTCTCCAGTGTTGTGACGTATTTCCCAGTGAAAAGGAATATTGAACAGAGGGTAGGGTTTTACTCTAGCGCTCCTCCTCTCCACCTCTGCTCATAGCAGACTAACGGTTTGAGGGGAGTGGTTAAGCGTTTCCCAACCCAAGCCGTCAAGCCTATGTCATCAGAGAGGGACCGCCATTCCAGACCGGAAGTAACTTTTCAGACTTTGATTAAAGATTACGACGGCAAACAATTTTTTTCTGTGTCTTAACTTGCACGGATTAATTGTTCACCACAAGACTAGTAATATGCGCTAACAAAGTAAATAGGGTCAATTTTGATTTCACGGGGACTTTAAAACAGCAATTTGGTGACATATTATTACAAGTTTAAAATAACAGTTTTCTGTTTTAATATATTTTAAAATGTTATTTATTCCTGTGATGGCAAAGTTGAGCAGCCATTTCTCCAGTCTTCAGTGTCACATGATCCTTCAGAAATCATTCAAATATGCTGATTTTCCACTCAAGAAATATTTCTTATTGTTATCCTCAATGTTGAAAACAGCTGTGCTTATTCGTATTTTTGTAGAAACCGTAATTCATATTTTTCAGGATTCTTTGATGAATAGTAAATTCAAAAGAACAGCATTTATTTGAAAAAGAAAATGTTTGCATAAAAGTCTTTATTGTCACTTTTGATAATTTAGTGCATCCTTGCTGAATAGTCTGTCCTTTCTCATTTCATTTTCTTTAAAAAATGTTAAATAAATACACCTTACTGTCCCCAAATTTTTGAATGGCAGTGGTGTTAAGTTAACATATATGAATAAGAAAAACAATTATTCAGATCAAATATCCAAGCAATAGCACTATAACCTACTTGGTTTCCTTAACTTTCTTTCACACACACACACACACACACATATATTGTAAGAAATAATAGTGTGGTTTGTTCATATAAAACCATGATTTACATTGAACAGGCAGTTTAAAGAGTCTCCTGTCTCCTCAGGGCAGATGCACACAAACTGTGTCTATCTCCATTAATAGAAGTACGTACATTTTGCTATCAGTTAACCATTTGAATGTATGTATAACACACTGATTTATAATTTAGAATACTATTATACTATAAATCATACCAGTTCATTATGTCAACTGAAAAAATATATATATATTTCCTAATTTTTGGTCTGCCAAAAGAAGTCTGATAAGTTTTGGCTAAGATAAGTATTAGTATCCTCAATAAGTCACATGACTTACATGATGTATCATTCATGTTTCAAAAACCATGTGAGAAGATTTGTGTGCTAAACTTTTGAGCACATAAAGAAAGTTTATTTGCTTTTTAATGCCATAAATTGCCTTCTGTGTAGGAGCTCAGGCTATCAAATGAAGTAGTAGCCAATATAATGAACAGGATTCTGTGGAGACTAATGGTAAAAAGATTTCCAAAAAGTGCACATTTCATAAGCACTTTACTAAGGACAGTTTGTGTGGAGACCTTGAAGAGACACGAGGAACACTCTTTAAACACACATACAATATTCAACACATATCAGCAAAATGGACACTGCTTGAAAAGAGCGGCGCCATACAAACAGTATGCAGAGAGCCAACACAGAGAGAGGAAGAGGAGAGGACAGGCAAGGGGAGGAAGGGCATGCAGGTCATTTAAACGCCAAGGCTGAAGGCAGCAACATCATCATCTTTGCTTTATCACCATGGTGTCAATGTCTGTTTAACCAATCATTCTTTTCCAGAGAATGTGTAACCCCGTCTTCATTTCTCAGCTAATCTCTTAGCTAAGAGAAACCAGGTTAATAAAGAAGTCATTCTCAATTCTGAATACTCACATGTGGGGTCTACAACAATGTGAGTGTGTTTAACGTAGCTGAGTGTGATTGTGTGAGGAAAGCTAGTGAGTTAACTTAGCTAGTCCTGATCTTTCGCCTTCCTGCAACAATACGTGCATACAAACAATTCTTCTTACATCTTCTGATGTCTCTGTTTTACTTTCCACTCCGAGTTCTTCGAAATAAGAATAGGGAGGGAGTTACAAAACAGTAATTTTACCAAAAAAATTAGGTAAAAAATATAGAAATCTACATGTGTGTAAAGGATGCAGAAATTTGAGTAAAGCCACTTGTTAAAAAATACAAAAAACAGAATAAAAGAAAGACAAACTAAAAAAGCAGGTGTCTTCGAAAGCATCATGCAGCAGAAATGTGTCAAACTAGGCTTGGCAGTCTCAGTGAGTACGCTACCCATAAACCATTGCTTCATGACACATCACATCAGCTTCTTTTGAACAAACTCTGATGAGATGTTCATCAAAAGACAGACTAGGATGAAATGCACATATAAATGTTGCTATGCTTTTACAATGTCCTAAGGTTGAGTTTTACGTTTTCCGCTTAGGGTCCTGTAACTCAAACTCAACACAACAAAGACATCTGGCCTATGCTGTTTTAAACTCTGAGGCTGGACATTTTAAATATAGAACATAGGGCAGCAATCTTTTCCTTTTACACAGTTAATTATTATTTTTTAACATGGGTTGGTTGAGTAATAAGAACTGCATTCTGTGTCTACATATACTAAACTAGAGTACTACTGCATAATAGGAAATGTGATCTCCCAACTGGAAAATCCAGTTAAAAGCTTAAAGTGGTTTGAAACATGATACCTGGTTTCCAAACTGGCCATGAATTGGTCCTAGAGTTTTAAACTGATTTGGTCGGCCATCTTGGACCAACGACAAACCAGCCTGACCACCTTTAACCAACAGGGCCTTTGAAGAAAGCTGGTATACCAAGTCAGTCATGTCCCCACCATCTGTTAGCCCACCTAAACCAGTTACCATGTTCCAAAACACAGCTATGAGCTTAAAGTGGATTTTCCAGCAGGGCAAGACGCATATTTCAGGTATTCCCACTACTTTTCATCATAACAGCTAACATTTATAACACGTCACCGTTGACATAAATGCAGTTTTTGATCAAATAAAGACCTTTTATTCCCAGATTACTGGAGGGGCATGTGATTTTTCTGCCATCACTGATTTGACTGCAGACTGCAAAGCCTATCAAAAATGTATCACTACCATTTTTGATCGTTTGGGTATTAAAACATAAATTGAACATAAATCAAAGAATTCTTCCTGCAGCATCCTCTCGAATAAGTACAGCAAGTCAAGTAAAAAAAAAAAAAAAACTAAGAAAAATAATAACAGTAGTAGTAATACTGGTAATAATAATAGTTTGCATCGGCGTGGGAAGCAGCTCAGCCTTCGTGTTTAAACGCGTTCTCACCTGGTATGACAGAAATAGTTTTGAGAGCTCGTAGAACCCTGAAGGTTCTCAGGGCTGACACATTCCCGAGGTCCACAAACTCTGTTACATATCTGCAACAAGGGAGGATCACACACAGAACAAACACCATGACACAACACACACACACAACACCACAACACGTACGACACACCACTACCACCAGCACCACCACTGAACTGGGAGGAAGACATCACGCAAAGCCTGTCTAACGGGAGAAGAGAGAGAAACGAGCGGAGGAGGAAGAAAGAGACAGGAGTGTGAAAAGAGAGACAGCGAGCGGCGCCCTCTGTTGGCCCTGATTGATGCTGGACTTACCTGGGATCACAGCAACAGTTTTCAAAGCCCTCAGTACCCTGAATGTGCGCAGAGCTGACACATTGCCTAGGTTTACAAACTCTGTAACATACCTGCAGAATGGATCGCAACAAAGTTACCAGAGAGAGAAGAGGGTGAGAGGATGGAGAGGAGAAGAGGTACAGGATGAAAAAGCAGTGAAGGAAGATGATGATTCACAAGATAAATTAAGTATAGTAAAAATATATCACATAAAAACAATGTTCCAGGTTCCATGCTTCATCTTAGAATTACTGTAATTACAAGTTTTAGACTAGAAAAAAACATTCACATTTTCGTTGAACTTGTAATTGCAGGTCCAAAACTCTGAAAGATCTCTCACTTGACTTGTCATGCAAAAATAAATTTAATAAATAAGATTTTTAACATTTTTGAAAGAAGCCTCTTATGCTTACCAAGGCTGCATTTATTTGATAAGAAATATTGTAAAAACTGTAATATTGTGAAATATTGTTACAATTTAAAATAACTGCTTTCTATTTTAATATAGGCTACTTTAAGATGTAATGTATTCCTATGACGAAAGCTGAATTTTCAGCATCATTACTCCAGTCTTCAGTGTCACATGATCCTTCAGAAATCATTCTAATAAGCTGATTTGGTGCTCAAGAAACATTTCTTATTATAATCAATGTTGAAAACAGATTTTGCTGCTTAATGTTTTTTGTTGAAACCAAGATATAGTACCATTCAATAGTCTGGGGTAAGAAATGTGACAGTAAAGACATTTATAATGTTACAAAAGATTTCTATTTTTATTTTATTTTTTAAGCTGTTCATTGAACTGTCAATTCATCAAAAAATGCATCACGCTTTCTACAAAAATATTAATATTAAGCAGCAGTTTTCAACATTGATAATAATAAGAACAATTATTAATAATTTAGCACCAATATTAACTGATAATAATTAAAAACATATTGAAATAGAAAATGGTTATTTGATATTATTTCACAATATTTTTTTTTTTTACTGTATATTATCAAATAAATGCAACCTTGGTCTGTATAAGAGACTTCTTTTAAAAACAGAAAAAAAAATCAATTATTCCATATAGAAGTGGATTAATGTAACGATTAAACTATTTGCAATGTCACACATGGATCCATGGCATTATGAGCATTGCCTTAGAAACCAATTATTTCTGAAGACAGGGACTTGAATGGCTCCAATTACAATCTTAGAGTTGCTATCTTGTAATTACAGTAATTTCGACACAATGTGATCCCAGCGTAAGAATTTAAATCTTGTGGCATTTATTCCAGTGTAATGCCTTGCCAATAGACTTGTAATAGCATTACTGTATTTTTCCTGTTTTTACAAATTGAAGTTGAAATTATTTTCTGTGGTAACTGACAGCATACTGTCCATAGAGCTTTCCTTCTATTGAACCCGGAACATTTCTTTACTGTCAAAGTAAAAACAATCAAACATGAACAATATTCAGATTCCCACAACATGTCATAGAATTCATGATACATTTTATACCTGGAAACAAAAACACGTTTAAATCTTGTTTAAAAATTGTTATTTCACCATATTCTCAATTTCAGAATTGAACTTTTTAGGAGCAAGGGTTGTCTTTATAAGATGAAAATGGCTGCCCTCCAGAGAAATGGATGAATGCAGATAGGGACAGAAGAGGAGCGATGAACAGACGAATCAAAGTTCAGAAAGAAAGAGAGTGTTATGACACACAGTATATATGTACACACACATACACAGAGGTATGAGCACAGACATTGTCATCTTTGAGCTTTGAACTCCCATCTACCACCTATGAGAGGCATGACAAAAAAGCCTCTGTCTCTCTCATGTAAGACCACAGACACACACACACTCTTTTGTGCAAGCATGACATCAAGGCTTAAAAGACATCTTATAACCTAAATAAAGGTCATGGTATCGATTAATCATTCAATTTCAAACTGTTCTCACACCTCTACTGTGCAAAACTATCATTGTCAGACTGTTAGAATGTTCATGCTTTTTAATACTCAAATAATTTGCATGTTATTGAAATCTTTTAGATGTTTAAGTTGGTCTAAAACTGCCCTACACTCAGTGGAGAAGCTTGCCTTTTTGGGACATGGATGCAAGTGAGAAAGTTCCAAAAAAATTGCAGAGCCCATTTCAAATCACTGCAAATAGTAGGCTATAAGGATGGAATGCTAAAGCTGTTATTTAATTTTTTTGTCGGTTTATTTATTTGATGATTTATCTTCTAATAATTTTACTAAATGATAACACCATATTCCTTGAATGCAAAGTTGGGACCAACTGAGGCTCCGCTATAGTCTAAAAGTCAATGCTGCACACAAGAGTGTTATGCCCCTGTAATCATTGCATGCAAAAACAGATTTTAAGTGCAACATTATCGAAATGTTTCATTAATGTTTGAATTACAAAAGGATTATACTTACGCCATAGAGATGACCATGAAATCCAGCCAGTTCCAGGGGTCTCTGAGGAAGGTGAAGCCATCTATACAGAAACCTCGAGCCACAATTTTTGTGAGTGACTCAAAAGTGTAGATTCCTGTGAAGGTGTACCTGACAGAGTGCAATAAAATGAATGCATATAAATAAATCGCATGCTTAGATTTATTTTTTTGTTTTTATTTTTTATTGATACTTTTCGTTATTAAATAAAGTATCGGTTTGTTTATAATTAATATTTCTCTCTCCCTCACTGACCTTCATTACGCAGGGCATCATGGTATCTGCTACAGCACAGAGGGCACATGTGATGCTGCCTTAGAATTTAACCTTTTAGTGTCTCAGGAGGCAGTATAATTAAGAAGATGTCCTATAATGCTGTTTTTATAGGCAGCTTGTTAGGTTTTGGAACCAAGCTTACTATTGGTTAAGAACTCCCACAAAACTCCATCACCCCCAGTTACCCCAAAAATAGACCCAGCAATTTTTAGGATTGGCCAAATTTCCAAGTGGAGCTCACACTGTCTTCAGCATTTTCTTCCTTCTAGCCATTCATTAGCCTGTCACTCGGCTAACAATTTAAGCCCAGCTTTACAAGCACTCACACTGGAGTGGTTGCTGGTTCAGTTTAAATATATGATCTTTGAACTTCTAACCGTTTTTGCTATAACAATGTTATTATTAAATAACATGAATAACTCTGCGCATGAATCATAAATAATATTACAGTCACATTTGATGAGGAACATTTGCATAGAATAGAATAGAATAGAATAGAATAGAATAGAATAGAATAGAATAGAATAGAATAGAATAGAATAGAATAGAATAGAATAGAATAGAATAGGACAGGACAGGACAGGACAGGACAGGACAGGAATAGGAATAGGAATAGGAATAGAATAGAATAGAATAGAATATAATAGAATAGAATAGAATAGAATAGAATAGAATAGAATAAATTAGGGATGTGCACAAGTACTCCAGTTCTCGGACCTGACAGTGGCGTTCGATCATGAAATCATAAAGTCGCCGTGACTTTAAAGTCGTCTTGAAATCAAAATTAACCCTATTTACTTTGTTAGCGCACATTACTAGTCTTGTGTTGAACGATTCATCAGTGTAAATTAATACACAGAAGAAAATTGTTTGTCGTGGTAATCTTTAATCAAAATTTGCTTCCGCTCTGGAATGGCGTTCCTTCTCTGATGATGTCAGTTTGACGGCACGGCATGGGTTGAATATCCTTAACCATTCCCCTCCAACCGTCAGTCTGCTATGAGCGAAGGATGGAGAGGAGGCACGCTAAAGTAAAACCCCGCCCTCTATTCAATATTCTGTTTCACTTGGAAAAATGTCACAACACTGTAGAGTTTAAAATAAAGTCAGTTTCAAATTCCAGTTCATGGGGACTTTAAAAATATATATTTCAGTTTTTTCTGATTGGGGCATTTTGGGCAGTACCTGAGGTCTGCTAGGTTAGCATTAGGACACCAGGCAGTCCGGACTGGTGAAATAAAGTCTAATAAAGTGCAAAAGTTTATTAACCAGTTAGCAAAGCCTTTCAGTTTACTGGTGTTCATTAACTCTTGGCATCAGCTAAAACAGCAATGCCCAACATTATTGACTATGACTGGGTTATTTGAGACAGTCATTCTCCTTTTAGATGTTTCTTTTTCAAAAACATTGATGATTTTATTAATAATCCAGCAGTGTTATTTTTTCTCATATGTTTTCAACAGTAAGCCTGTTTTTTCATTAAAATGATTTCTCGTCATGTCTTCAAAAACACGCAGGCAAAGAAAGTAGATGAAAATCCAATTAAGTGCAAGATGTGCAGCGCTAATCTGCCATATACTGTATATAACATTATAAAGCAAACACTAAAGAATGTTGTGAATTCTTTGTACTTTTGTTGCCCGTGTTGCCGGGAAGAGCGCATCCACAATGGGAATAAGACTTTCTGGCTAGTTCACTTGCATTTGCGCCCTTTTGTGCAGATAGATGTTTCTTTTTTGAAAACATTGATGCATTATTGATATAGTAGTGTTATTTTTAGTAGTTACATATTTTCAGGTCATATTTTTATTGGTCAACATTCATTTTCATGACAGTGTTTTAATTAAAAACGTTTTTGAGACCTATCAGTACTCGAAATAAAAAATTGACAAAAATGCCCATCCCTAGAATATGGAATGGAATGGAATGGAATGGAATGGAATAGAATAGAATAGAATAGAATAGAATAGAATAGAATAGAATAGAATAGAAATAGAATAGAATACTTACTCTACTTGTTTGGACCATTCTGGAGGATTGCTGAATGTCATGAAGACACAATTTGTCAAAATTGTACACATGATGATCATGCTGAAAACTGTAAGAAGTAGTTAAGGAAATTCTAAGGTGATGTCATAAATATTGATTAGATATCATAACTATGAAGGAAAAAGGGACATCAATACAAAATCCTAATAATTTCATGATGTTATGTAGCAAACTCTGGGGTCAGAGGTCAATTGTTGGTTGAAGACATAGGCAGTTCTATGAGGAAGTAGTATGTTCTTAACTTCCATATAATTAATGGCCTTTAAAATCACCGTCTATATCACAGCACTATGAGCTTTCATTCGGAACTCTCATTCGCAGACCAGAAAACGTATCAGACCCATTTGAATTCTGCATAGAATGCTATATTTTAAAGCGATATGGAGGAGATTAGGAGGAGAAACGGTTAGAGATTAAGAGGAAACTGCTGCTTTACCGAGCTCTGGCCGAGCAGTGATATAAACTCAACGCTATTGGCTATTTTTAAAAAGGGGAGGAGCTGTTCGATATGTCACCCCCTGTCTTGTTTCAGTGGAAATTACGTCAACACACTGAATAATGCTGCGTGATTCAAGTCATTTCAGTGGGCCTTTAAGTGAAATAGTTCAAGTGAAAAACCATGTACTGTGATACAGAGGGTGTAACTGATGAAACCTATAAACCCAATAAAGCACAATCATAAGAACATGGACAATGTTTGGAGCACTGAAAAAAGGATATGAGTGTATCAAAATTTTAATTGCTATTTGCCTGAATAGGTTAAAAGGACTAATGATATATAACGAGGGCGTGGCACTGAACCGGAAGATAGTTTTTCCTTTGTTAAGAACTATAAAGGTCTGGGGAGAAAAAGAGGAAGGGGAGAAAAAGAGAGGAAGATATGTTAGCTATATATATCTGTCTTTATGGTGAGACAGCACAGTCATTCACAAAAAAATTACCAAGATGAGCAATTGCAATAAACAACATACTGTATATGACAGGTTAACATGACAAGAACTTTGACTTTATCCAAAAATTACAGCTGCATTCAAAATAAACTTGCAAAATGTATACAATATCTTAATACACCCACATAACATTTTCTCAAAAAAAAAAAAAAAAAAAAATCTCATTCATTCTGAATTACATTCAGGTCAAAGACCATTTCTAAATCAAGCCTATTAAAACCCAAATAGGGAATTATTTACTCGAACTGAGCTAAAACAACCGCAGTGAGCTCTGGCAAAGAAATGGACCTCTTACAGGAACTCAAACTGTAATACTAACGCTAATGCTAACCGCTAACACTGCGATCCATCAGAAGCAGAAGTGCTGACTCCAGATAGTGTGTGTGGGACAGGGAAAAAGAGAGGGAGGGGGAGGGAAGAAAGGAAGGAGGGTGGGTCAAAAGCCCTGCAAAGCTCCTTTTATCCTACATAATGTAAGAAAAAGAGACAAGAGAACCTTCATCCAAATCCTCATCACTGAAACCACTGGAATCCAGGTCGTTGCAGGTGCACACACACATATATACAGACTTAATGTCAAAGAAGTAAAATTGTGTGTTTACATATTTAGTAATTATTATTATTAATTTTTTTTATGTATATTTAATTTAATTAAATTTTTTATTTGCCAATGGGGTAATATATATGTATATATATATTTATACTTAGATATATTGTTAGAAAAGTCAATATCTTATGTAATTTTAATTATATATATTATTAAAGTCTTAATACCTTTTGCATTTTATCTTCAAATAAATTTCTCTTGTTTTAAGGATGTTTAGATATTTTTATTGGAAAACAAGACAAAATACTAATTAAGACAATATTTCTTTAACCCTGCGATACACACATAGAATAGTATTTTTTATGTCACACAAAACACCACTAAAGTCACACATGTTGGGTTCCATGTTTTATGGGAACATTACATAGACATAATGATTTTTATATTGTACAAACTATATATTCTATCCCCTAACCCTAAATCTACCCATCACAGAAAACTAAAAAATATTGGATACTGTCTTTGTTGGGACATTTCGTCCTCATAACTTAGGGTATACCTGAACACCACACACACACACACACACACACACACACACACACACACACACACACACACACACACACACACACACACACACACACACACACACACACACACACACACACACACACACACACACACACACACACACACACAGTGTCGAGCGGATGAGAATCTTCCTGGAATCTAATTAGATTAAAAATAGACATCTGTCTGAAGGAGGACAAAATGAACGCCCTAACCTCAGAGTTTCCCTATCTCTCTCTATTTCTCCATCTCCTTTTATTCAATGTATTTGTCTGTGTGTCTGTCTGTGCATTTAATCATGTCAAATACCACTTAACAAAAGTACTGCTTAACAAAATCATAATTTAAAAGATATAGCGTATGTCAGAGAGAAAACGCTGTGTCGTCCTTCTGAAGACAGCTGTCATTTTGAGGCACAGGATCCCAAAGACTGTCACACTAGCAAAAGCTGCGAACCGCCCAGAAGGCTCCATGTGTTACTGAATACTGAGCACTGGTTTCCCCAGAGTCTCTCTCTCACACACACATACACACACTGCGACAGACTGTGGGCTTCCTCCGCTGGCGGGAGCTCCCACTCTCACAATGCTGCACTCTTCACTGAGGACATAGCTGAAGCTCTCAATATCCTGGCCTAAAAATACAAAATAATTTTTTTTTCATCTTTTCTAAATCTTCATATTTATGAGCATCATGTTTATCACGATGTTAAAATTAGAGCGACAAACACATGATTTTTCCATCTTAATTTCACAGCAAGTGTCATCAGGCCACAACAGTTCTATCCAAATAATCCATGATCATAACACTAGTATAGTGCCAACTGTGACTTCAACCCTTTGTCCTTGTTTCTATAAAAGACCAGAGATTTTGCAAGATCACACTTTTGGGGATGATAATGTGGATACATATGAGAGAAACTAAAACATGAACTCAAAGTTCACGTACATGTGATCACACCCTTATGTCAACACCTGCATACACACAATGCAGCCTATTGGTCTTTCCTTCTGACAGCCTAAGTGATATGCTGCAAAGCTACTGAAAATTTCATCATCTACAGAGAAGAGAGCCAGAGAGACATGAAGATGTGGACAAGAGCTGAGGGAACTGCTGCGGGGGAGGTGGATGAGGGAGGGAGAGAGAGAGAGAGAGAGGGGGAGAAGGGGTGGAGGGGTTCAATAGTGGAAAAAACTGGATATAGCATCACTGTTGCACTTAACTCCAAGTACATCCGATCTACTCGACGTCACTGAATGCACTTACTGTAAAGACTCAAATGACCAACACCCCCATCCAAATGCTAACTAACACTTCTCAATCTTTTTTTAATACTTTCAAGATGCACCAAATCTATCTATCTATCTATCTATCTATCTATCTATCTATCTATCTATCTATCTATCTATCTATCTATCTATCTATCTGTCTGTCTGTCTGTCTGTCTGTCTGTCTATATTAGATAATATTATCAGTTATACCATTATACCAACTTTCACTCTCTAGATGGATGGATGGATGAATGGATGGATGGATGGATGGATGGATATCCATCCATCCATCCAGATAGTAAAAGTTGGTATAATGATATAACTGATAATATTCTCTGTATTGCCAAAGGCAGTTAATAAAGAAATACAAGAAATCAAGAAAAACAAATTAAAGGAAAGAGGTAAAGATAAAAGTAATAAAATGAAATAACAAAACAAAATAAAATAGGGTAATAATATAGATACAAAATATGGTCTAAACAAATGTAATCATAGTAATAATAAACAATCCATTACATTTAAATTTACTTATCTAAAAAAAATAATATATATATAATAATAAAATGAAACACAAAATAAAATAGGGTAATAATACAGATACAAAATATGGTTTAAACAAAATAATCACTAATCATAGTAATAATAACAATCCATTAAACTATTTACTTATCCAAAAAAAAGAAGAAAAAAAGAGGGTAATAATACAGATACAAAATATGGTATAAAAAAATATAATCACTCATCTTACAAATAATAAAAGTAACTCCTTATCTATAAAATAAAATAAATAGCAGAAGAATATAGATTCAAAACATGCTATGAACAAGATATAATCAATCACCAAAGTCATAAATCATCCATTAAAGTATCTCTCTATGAAAACCTGAAATATCCCTTTTTTTTTACTTCCGTTTCCAAAGGTCAAAGCCTCACACACAGCTGGTGCAATAACAGCCATTAGGAAACTGCATCCCATATCTCTCAATCACATACACACATGAGTACATGGCTTTCTGTAGGTTTATACGCCCATGCCATTCTGAATGGCTTTTTCACCCCACTTCTCAAGGGACCAGTAGAACTGCAACTCTGCACTTCTTCCTTGCATCTCTTTATTCACTTTAACCCTTCCCCACAATGCATGAGTGTACCACAGCTGCTGCAGTTATAACCCCCTCACACAAAAACATACCACTGCCAAGAGGGAGAGGGAGGAGGGAGGGCCAAAAAGGGGATGTAATATGGATGGAACATGCTGGGAACAATGCACATTATCTCTATTAATGGGAGGTGGATATAGGTACAGTGTTCAACAGATGATGAAAAGGCAGACAAGACCAATTCTTTTTCCTCAACTAATTTTCTATCTTAAAAAAAAATCTCCTCAACTCCCACTATATAGCACATGGTACACTGTGCTCAGTTATGTAACACACACCTCTAGTGTGCCAACAAGGAGGTGCTGATGTGGTCGCACCGCTCAAGCCACAGAAAAAATAACTTTTAAGTCATCTCATAGTAAATACATAAATATCAAAGTATCTTAGTCGAAGACTAAAAATAAATAAATAAAAATAACTCCACCAACATCTACAGTAAAAAATAAATAAATAAAATAAATGTCCCACTCTGTCTGTTGATATGGAATAGGAAAAATATATACATACAAATAATATTTGTATATATCAATCATTGCCTTAAATTCAAGATTCATACTGTACATTCTGACACTGGAAGATCACAATTTACCAAACAGATCACTTCAGTGTGCATTAGTTAATAACTATGCATTCTATGCCATTTTCATATTCATATGCCATTCTGTTTAGATCTATTTAGTTTCACTGTGTTTTGGTTTCGTTTTCAGTCAGTGCTATGTTCCCGTTTTTCCCGTGTACTGTTTTCCTAGTTAGTTTCCTTGGTTTTTAATCACTTCCACACACCTTTTTCTGTTCAGTTGATTATCTCTCTCCATGTATTTAAACCCTGAGTTTCCTCAGTTCTGCGTTTGGTCTCGTTGGTGTTATTTGAGTAGTGGTTGTACATAATCTCCTAGTTATTCTCCTGCATGTTTACCTTGAGTTTTTGTTTAATAAAAGACTATTGTGAACTCTCCATTGCCGTGCGCTTTGTTAAAGCCACACACCCCCCCGACACGTGTTAATCACATTTTTATTGCCAAGGTGTGAACAGCTTGAAACGGAACCTAAAAAACGAGATCTTCCTCGATTTCCTATGTTGTCTATGAAAGCCTGTTTTTATGTGAAGGGCTCGGGACGTTTTTGCCGGGAAAATCTAAAGGATGTGGCGGTTATGCGTGCTCCTGAGAGCCTCTCTTTCGTTCAATGACACATGAAATGAATGCTTATACAATGTTCAGGATAATGCCGAAACAGCCATTCTTTGATGTAAAGAAACGAGATTAAGCGGACATGATGCCAGTGAATTGCAGAGTTGGTGCAAACATATCCACATCGCTAAATGCTTTCTTAACTGTTGTTTTTCTCATTTTTATTTTGAAAGCACATATTTATCTAAACATTACTCTCAGCAGCGTGGGCCGCGTTGGGATGTTCGTTCACAGTATATTGCAGCAAAGATTTTTTTCTTCCAAGCAAAAAAAGAAAAAGAACTTTGCCGTGAGTTCACACTAAATCACATTCGGTCTCTTGTATGTTTCGTATGTGCGAGCAATAAGTTCCTGGCTGCAATTCACTCAGTTCATTTTACATATATTTTGAACGGTCAGCTGTCAACTTTTGCTGAGAAATCCAGTAGCACCTCAATGCAGAACATGAGATCCGGGGGGCGGAGTTGGATCCAGATAAAGGGGTGGAGATTGGTAGGTTTAGGGGTGGGTTTAGGGATTAAGGGGTGGAGATGGGTAGGTTTAGGGGTGGGTTTAGGGATTAAGGGGTGGAGATTGGTAGGTTTAGGGGTGGGTTTAGGGATTAAGGGGTGGAGATGGGTAGGTTTAGGGATCAGGGGGTGAAGATGGGTAGGTTTAGGTGTATGTAAGGTGGGAGGAGTTGGATCTAGATCCGACTCCTCCCCGTGGATTTCATGTTCTGCAGTGAGGACCATCTCGAGAAATCTCAGCAAAACAAATCAAATCAATCTCAACAAAAATCTTTACTAACCATATTTTTTGTCTTTAGTTGAGTTTTGTTTTTAGAAATCATTATTCTTATTTGTTACCATCTCATCTTATCTGTTCATTCATCCTAATATACAAAGTATGTAACATTAGTCTCCTTGATTCATCTCCAAACCTTCCCACTACCAATCTTTTTCTACCAAATGCTGGAGAGCGAAGCGCCCTGAACACTTCTTACTTCACCATAATGAGGGTAACTGTATTCCACCTGCATGGAGGATGAGTTTTAACAGGCTCAAAGTTCACTCACTTTCTGGTTCATATAGTAGGGGTCTATGTCCTCCAAGGGAATAGCCAACATTTTGGAGGGGACGTCCCCGTAAATAAAGGGCACGCTCTTCCCTGCTTCCAGGTCAGTGTTGGGCTTCGGTTTGTTGTCATCATCGTCATCACGGTGACTGCTGTCAGATCTGGGCTTAACCGGCTTCTTTTTCTTCTCCTCAGCGATGCGCTTCTCGATGTTGGCCAAAGACTCATGGGTGAACTTCTTGAAGCTATCGGGGCCTGGAGGTGCAAGCAGCTGCGCAGCCATATTGTCATCCTGCAGCAGAGTCCTTTTTATTTAGAAGCCATTCAGGACAGCCAGCTCTAGGAAAAGGAAGGGAGAGGGAGGCACCCAGACAGATGCAGAAAGGGAACAACGAGGAAAGAAAAATAACAGAAATTAAAATTCAAAGTTCAAAAGTCGTAAAAGTTCAACAAAGCACATGATCACACACACAAACAAAACAAATGTAAAACATTTCTATTTTTCAAGCATATTTGTGTGTGTGTATGTGTGTGTGTGTGTGTGTGTGTGTGTGTGTGTGTGTGTGTGTGTGTGTGTGTGTGTGTGTGTGTGTGTGTGTGTGTGTGTGTGTGTGTGTGTGTGTGTGTGTGTGTGTGTGTTTGCGAATAATCCATTGATTTCAGTGGCCTGTGTTATTGGTCATCCTCTTTTGCAGCTCTCCCTCTTGCTCTTTTTCTCACTCTTATACTCACACACACAAACACACACACATTCATTACATCCATTAAGAAATAGATGACCAAGCAGAATAATACCAAATGCGCTGCAGCACTGGAGGCTCAACCTGTATGTGTGTGTGCATGAGAGAGAGAGTGAGAGACAGAGAACAAGAGAGACTGTACATTAGAGGCTAAGGTCATAACTGCATTACTGCCCTTATCAACCTTCTGTGATGACCTGGATTATATAACTAATATTCCAGTCCATATGATGTCATGAAGCCCGTTCCAAACAACATTATATTAAATATTCTATCAATTCAGACATATTTAATCTGCCCCTTATGGATTTATTCTGTAATGTCGTTCAGATGGAAATCTCCACATTTAATCAGGTGTTTGTGGATCACATATCACAAACTCTCCACTTATTACTTATTTTATTACTAAGGTAAAACATTATACACACTATGCAGACTTAACACTTTCTGGCTGTTGTGGTTTTTCATCTCAGATAATAGAAAACTGAGAATTCTGTGCAAGATTTTATCTCATTATGCAAATGTTTGCTTTAGTCCGTAATCTCATTTGCAGGATGTTTGGCTGCTCAAGAGAGTGCAGTCTTAACAAATTCAAAGACAACATTAATGTCAAGTCAAATTTGTCATGTCACATTTGTGATGTATTATGTTCTTACGGGAACTATTTCACCTGATACTGTATCTTACTTCGTTTCTATTGCAAAGATGCATTTGTGTATCCGTGTGCTGGCTTTTAGTGACTTGACAATGAATCTCCAGCACAGGATCCAGTTTCTGACTGAACTTCCTAAATAATACAGAAAAAAACAGCACTGTAAAGTTTTGTGGCACAATATGTGTCTGTCAATAAAGATTGTCATAAAAACACTTATTTTTTTATGTTTTTAATGTATTTTAAATGATAATTTCTTCTTGTAATGTCAATTTCAGCAGCTATTACTCAAGTCTTCAGTGTTACATGATCTCCGAAATCATCCTAATATGCTGATTTGGAGCAAGTAACATTCAAGTTATCAGTCATTGAAGTCCCATATCGGCTGACTTTGGTTTTAAACACAGTTGCAACAAAAACAATGTTGCACATCAAACTCTTTACTCCAATCAAACAAAATCACTTGCACTCATGAAATGCTGTACAATTTGCCCACTAAACTTGCTTTAGCAGTTTTATTGCAGGTTAACAAATTTACTTCCCCGGTGGAGCTTTGTTGGAGAATCCAATTCAAAGAGATTTATCACAAATGTGCAGGAAAATCTCCAAATGACATAAGTACTACTTAGTCACACTCTCCTGTGTTCCAGGTGTGTGTCGCAGTGTCAGTCCCAGCCTAGTCCCTCAGGCTCCACAAAACTGGGCTATTCCTTTTCCAGAATGTCCTTTTACATGCATTTTGTACTGCAAAGCTGACTTGCATTTATGGTCCTTTCTAGGACATTTAACCTTTTCTAGTACTAAATTAATTAGACAAGCAAAAATAAGAAAAACATGTATGAGAGATGCTTTGTTTAAATGCACATAATACTGCCATAATGCCCTCTTCAACTGATTAATGTAGCCGCATGTTTGCACACCATCATCTCCATACATCCACAAATCTTTACTAATGTAAGTGCTGTATGATGTGCTGAAAGCTTATGACAGTACAGAAATCAACCAAAGCATTGTCATACAGACATCGCATTCCTTCACATTCACTTTTAAATATATTAAACCTAACAGCCAACGTCAACGATTGTCTTATCACTTGTCTTTTCGTGGGATTGTTTTATATGTCCAATGCTGAATCCCTGTTCTCTATATCCTTAATGACACAGTCTGTTAATTATTTATACACCAAAAACTGATTCAGTTAAGTCAGCACGGGCCAAATCAATAGTAAAGTGCCCATGGTCACGTGACATTGCTCTTTATGATGGGCGACTTTATCATCATTAAAACACAACGCTTCCTGTTCGACTATGGCAAGTCATTTGAACATTTATTCATTTAAAATAGAATTATTTAAGTAGCATTTATTTTAGCATTTAATTTTTTCATTATTCAATATTCATTAGATTCTAGTACTTGTTCGTTAATAGGCAAGACAGTCCATAAACTAGTACTTATTTCTTTGCTACTTCTTGGTTCAGAAATCAAGAATTTACTTCCATCTATGTATTCCTATTATTGCTGGTACCAGTTTTACTATTCATTGGGAAGTACAACTTATTTCTTAGTTACAAGAAACAATAGAATAACTACTAGTTAATAATAAATAGTTATAGCTGCAACATTGTATAAGATACTAGTCACAATTGGACCACTCAATCATAATTATAATTAAGAATTAAAAAAAAACTATTATTAGAAACATAAAAATAGATACAAGTTAATGAATAATTATTAAAACAGCTTGCCATATATGCTTTAGGTACAGTAACAAAGTAAAAAAAAAAAATAAAAAAAAAATTTTTTAATGAACAGTTTGGACAAAAGAAACGACATGCGTTTTAAGTTACACGCTGGTTGTGTCCAACCTCCAAGTCTCCTTCCTGGGATAGTGAAGAGACGCCTCAGCTCAAGGTGATACATCAGATAGACAGGCCCTGACAATACACACAATGACCTTAACAAAACTCCTGCATTTTCTTCCCTATAGACTACGCTGTTCTGCCAGCACTGGTTACAGAAAAATTATGCTGTTTAATGGTACGCCCTCCACTTACCGATTGCTCCAAGTTAAACACCTACACATTAAAACCAAAATAACCGATGCCATTCGACAGGTTATAGGCTACTTACGTGCCTTCAAGCAAAGTCATTGCCTGCTCTCATATCTGGTAAAAATGTAGGCTACGTTCCGGTACCAGCGCAAAGGTATTCCTTATCAGGCAAGAATAAGTGTCGTCTGTTTTTAGGAAGCCAACACAAATCCACTGCCGTCGAATGCAGGTTCTCCGCGGCGCTGTCCGTTCAGCACCGCTCGGCGCGAGCTCACGCTTGTCCTCTAGGTTGGGTGATGGGGGGGGATCACAGATGCTGCCTCAAGCCATGATGAAACATCCCGACTGAAGCGACTTTTCCGTATTTGATGTCCTTAACTAAATGATATGGAAAGTGAATGTTCGGCCTCTGGCACTGTACATCGAGGGGAGGGGAGCAGCACAGCTGTCACGAGGACGAACCTATCGGCCTATCCCGTGTGGAGAATAAAAGCCTTTTATATTTCAACACACATAAACACCGATATGTCCTTGCTTGATTAAATGTATCTCACATTTTACCTTTGTAATATTTGTTTGGTTACACCAAAAGTAACATGCAGCTTAGTCAGGTGAACGGTCTTTGCCATTTTAAAGCAAATGTAGCCTAATTTACAAAGCATATGCGATCGCAAAAACAATTCAATTGATTCATACTTCCGCCCATTTTGGCCCCTTACAGATGTCTTATGCAATTTCTCCTCCTAACAAGCTTTGCGCGTCTGAAGGCGCTACATGTTATGGGATTCACAGATTAGTATGCCCAAGTTTGTTTGCGGTAATTATGGCATGTGGACGTACACGCGTGGGCCCCACTCTCTCGGCTGAAATACTGCAGTGGAGCTGAAGGGAGCTCGTGCAAAGGCACGAGCCAGCGAATCAATCTGTGAAACATCTGAATCTCAACGCCACTGACGTCTCAGACAGTCGTGCCTGCAATGTTTTACACGTCTCGAGTTTCTATCTCACTAGGTTCCGATTTCATTCTCATCTGAACACTTCAAGAACATTTGGGACTCCTGTCCGCTTCAGCACCACACCCGTGCAGTCAGACCGTCCTCTCTGAGATTTAACCCGCAACCGCGCAAACGGTCGGGCACAGCATGCCGCTAACGCTTTAGGGAGGAGTGAGTGAGAAAACAAGGGTGGTAGTCGCTGTTTTTAACGGCAAAAACGGAAACACACCGATTCTAGAGAGTCCAGCCCAATGAAGTATGGCGAGGGTGACTCGAAGGGAGGGGGAATGCAGGCGCAGGGGGACTAAAAACTGCCACATTAGTGATTTTGACATGTAACGTTGCAAAATGCTGTCATATATGTCATCTGAATGCTGAATACTGCGTCTTGCGTCAGTCTGTCCGCACAATATTCCTCTGCAATAAAGTTTGCTGCGGTCTTACTTGCCTGTCCCATGGTATGCGTATGTTCTACATTTCGACACAGACTAATGTTATGTTTCCAGCGCCAGGCCAACACCCTAATTTACCTCAGTCAGACTTTTTCCCGTTGCATTGCCTCTATTTGACCAGCACTATAGCTGTTAAGTAGTGCCTGGCGTGTTAATTGGCGTTTCCCTGTGTTTCCTGCAGCAAGCCTATCCACATATGTGAGCAGAAAAGATGCTGAGCGCGAGAGACCGCTCTGCGGCAGATGAGTCCAGGTATGAGACACGCTCAGAAAGGGCAATAAACACCTGAAAAAAGCACGACACTTGGGCTGTAGACAAGAGAAAGTCTACTTACTTTTTCCGCATTAAGAGCGATCCATGTAGATCTTGCGTGCCTAAGGATGTTTAAAAGACCCAGGAGAAACTGCGGATGTCGCCATATTGTTGCCGCTATCTTCCTTCCCAGTGCGTACGGCTAGCCTGCATAATTGATGACTCTCAGCAAATTGTTAGGGAGCGTCTACAAGTACCCTACTTCCGACTTCCGTACTGACGGGGGGAACGCTGCAACGTAAGCGAAACAGCGCTAAAAGGGGATATCAATCACAATGATGCGAGTCTAATTATATTTACCTCTTCTCCGTAAAATTAATCTAATCTCCTAATTTCTGTCTCACCAATTGTCAAATTGTTTCAAATTTAATTGTTAAAATGGAATTCACACAGTTAAATAATTAAATTAAAATAAAATTATTTTATTTTAAAGAATGCAAGACTTGAATGTCTCACCTATTTTGCACGGTAGGCCTACGAACAATTTAAATTGATGTTTTGTTTTTATTATTATTATTATTTTAAATAGTTCTATAGAGCATTGAACAATACACACAATATGCATTTATGAAAGTAGGCTAAGCATCTCATCATATGGCACTGTGGAACTGATGAATCAAAGAGAAGAGAAAATGCTTGACTTTCAAATTAAATAGTGATAATTCTACTTTGGCACACACAAGTCACATTTCAATATCTTCACAATGGTTACTATACCTGGCTGGAACAATTCTGATTTACGCAACATATAAAACGTGTTCCAACAACACGTTTTATGTGTTTGGGTTTAAAAACAAACAAAATGTAAGGACAAACAGCGATTTCAAGGAAAACATCTGGGGAACGTCTGGACACAAAATAGTACGTGTTAGGAAAACTAGTCCAGGTTTCATCAGGAGCTTTGGTGTTTTGAGAATAGGCTGTGCATAATGCTAAGAATAAGCATTGTTTGTATTTGTGGGGTTGGTTCAAGTTCTCTGGCAGTGTGGTTGTGGAAGCAGGTACTACGTGGTCAAGGGTTGCTGGCAATAGTTAATCTTCCTCTAATCCTGTTAGGAAGTGAAAGGAAACAACAGCTTTAGACTTTCAGCTTACCTCCAACTCCCTCTTCTGGGCCACCTGAGCATCTTTTCTAGTCCTCACTGATGAGCCCCAAGTGGATGAAGCCTTGCTGTGCAATGCACCACCAGCCAAGTCTGTGTTTGGTCACTGTCCTTGGTTCTGAAGCCCCACTTTGTGTGTGAGACAAAAGGGACATAAAGGCATCTTAGCATAACACTGTCTGCAGAGCAAACAGAGATTAATAAAAACACATTTTAAGGTGCTTGTGATGTAAATATTTTAAGACTGTAGTCCTCCAAGTATTACAGTGTCTTAAGATATTACTGTAAACCTAATCTCAAGTAAGAAATCCCTGAATCCTAATCTGTCACCATGGAGGATCTTAGGGATAAGTGAATTTGACAGGAGGATAGATAGATAGATAGATAGATAGATAGATAGATAGATAGATAGATAGATAGATAGATAGATAGATAGATAGATAGATAGATAGATAGATAGATAGATAGATAGATAGATAGATAGATAGATAGACTCAGTATTTCTTATGACAGATATTGTCTGTTTTATTGTTCTGGCTAATATGGCACTTGTCTTAGACTTACCGACACAGTGATGTGGATGAAGCATCTTCTAAAATCAAGTGAAAGTGTCCGGTAATAGGATGGTTACCAAGATAAACTGCGATATCATCTGGTCATTTGATCTCAACGTACTGGCCCTTAATGAGATGACCAATCCACGTAGAATAAGCTTTTATTTGGTAAAAAATCTTTTGGTTGAGGTTTCATTTCTTTTTTGTGTACATGCTTATGCAAAACATATTGCAAACTTATTGCTTATAACTTATTGCAAACATGTTTCTCAAAATTACTATTCATTTCTTTCAGTGTTAAAACTTTTAGTAATGAAAAATACTAAAACCACACTACGCGTAAAAGAGGATCCACTGCGATTATTTATACACGGACGCCATCTGCTGACAGGCTGGAGAACTACCCTGACTGGAGTACATTACATGCGTCGAAGACACTGATTGGTCAGTTGTCACAAGGTTCGCGCAGCTACTCCCCTCTTGTCTGTACATTGTAACTCAGGTTTGTTGTTAAAAATGACGCTGTTTATGAACGCTTGCGCTTTTTTATTTAAAGTCCTTACTCTACCGCTGCACGTTGCGGAGCTGATTGGACTTTTTTCTTTCTACAAACGCGTGTTTCCTCTAATCGTCTATAAAATGTCGTTATCGTACAATGACAAAATGAACGAGAAGAAAAGGGAACTATTTCGAAACCTGTCCAAATTCTACCCCACTAAAGGCTCTCTGCGCATCTTGGAAGTGGGCTGCGGATCCGGAGCGAACTTCGAGCACTATCCGACGGGCTGCAGGATCACATGCATCGACCCCAACCCGCATTTCCAAAACTACCTGAAGAAAAGTATGGCGAAAAACGACCACCTCGTATATGACAGCTTCATAGTGGCGTCGGGGGAGAATCTACAGGCGGTGGAGGAAAACTCAGTGGATGTTGTGGTGTGCACACTGGTTCTGTGTTCTGTCAATGATACGCCGAAAGTTCTGCAAGAAGCAAAGAGAGTTCTAAGGCCTGTAAGTGTACGACAGTCCGCGCTCAGGTGGACCTTTGATCTCATCTCATTTGGTATTGTCACATTTCATAAATTGTCATCTTATCACTCACAATCCATCAAGGAGTACTTAAAGATGTACAATAAATGTACAATAATTACATTTGAGATGAACGGTAACAGCATTACGCAACCACACGTAGATCTCCGTTTGCAGCAATAATCCCATTAGAAACAACTGTTTGTTTTAGGGCAAATGTCTCCATACAGAGTAGTTGACAACTGTTTTCAAGCTTTTAAATACTAGATCATTGTAAACTATACAACTTGTCTTCGAATACACAATTCTGGGTTGAGTAATATAAATATTGTACTTTTTTTGTTTTTCAGGGAGGAGCATTTTTCTTCCTGGAACATGTGGTGTCTGACCCCTCGACCTGGACTTACTTTTTTCAACATGTTCTTCAGCCATTCTGGTAATAAAATGTTTAAAATAAAATAAAAGTTAACAGTTTATAAAATCAATCACCATTATATTTTACAACAAAAACACACAAATTCATGATGCACTGAATCTGGTAAAAACGTTATTCAGTTCATTATATTTAGTAGTCTAAACAGGTCCAGTACAGTCAATTACATTGTATCACACAAACCTGAGCAAATTGATTGCCAGTCATAGAGCCAGTCACAATTAATTAAGCTTATTGGCGATTTAAAACATTATCATCCAATGTGATGGGAAACGGGCATTCCAACTAATGTTAATCTATATTTACAATTTATCTCACACACGTGTCCCGCATAATCACATGTACTGTCCTGCAACAGAGCAATAACCAGGTGGTCACCCTAATTCACTTTCCTGCTGCTTCACCAACACATAAGTGGAAGTCATGGGTTTATTTGGAGAGGGGGGTATTGGTTTGATTATAAAACCAGAATGCATCCATTTACAATACTGGTAACAAAGCATATGACCACAATAGAATAGGAAAGTCTATAACTTCTTGTGTGTTTGTCAGGTACTATTTTGGCGATGGCTGTGAGACAACCCGTGCTACTTGGAAGCACATTGAGGCAGCTGGCTTCTCTGACCTGGAGCTACGCCACATCCAAACTCCTCTGTTTTTTATGATCAGACCACACATTGCTGGTTATGCCATCAAATAAGTATAAATTTAGCCACAAAAGAAGAATCTTCTAAAGGTTTTATCAAGCATGTTTCTTTCATTTCACCATCTACTTTTAAATGTGTTTGCATGAAAGAGCATTTTGTAATAAACCATAAAATGGAATATTTTTGTTTAACTTGCAAAGACTTCATCTCAAGACATTGTATATTTTATATGACTGTACCTTGTTGCATGGGTATAATGTCTGTAAAACATATCACTATCAAGATGGTACAAAAATAGAGGCAGATAAAACAATAAAATACTTTCATCTATAAAAACAGACTTTAGGAGGTTAATGCAGGCCAGCTTTTGTGAGGTGGTGATTTATGCATAAAAGAGTTATACAGCCATCTAGTGGTTAGGAAGAATGTGTGTCATACAAAACTAACTTTTTACATCCTCATCCTCATCCATCCAAGTGTTTACAAACAGAATTTGCTTTTGCAGGACAGAAAACATCGTCTTCTCGACATGTACACAGCATGAACCAGCTACAGTGTTTGAGGGCAGGTCAAAGGAGACGTTGCTTGCAGGCAGCCAGTGAAGACCATAGGTGGGCATTATGCAAATGTGTTACTGCATTACGTCAGGTCACGGAAGTGAGGCTGGAATTCCTGATGACTCGTTTAGGCTGGTCGGAGTCAATGCTTTCTTTCGGGAGACAATAACTTTATTTTTCGTTTCGACTTTACAACTTTGCAATCCGATTACATTCACAGACAGCTATATTACACACTGCATGAAAGGTAATATTCAAAAAAGCATAATAGGGGCACTTTAAGCATAAAACCTTGACTTCATACTAATATACTTAGGTAATATACCCTGGTTTCACAGACAGGGCTTAGATTAAGCCAGGATAAGTTCAATAAGGATATTTAAAGGGGTGGTTGATTATGCTTTCAATTTTTTAACTTTAGTTAGTGTGTAATGTTGCTGTTTGAGCATAAACAACATCTGCAAAGTTATGACGCTCAAAGTTCAAAGCAAAGGGAGATATTTCCTTTTAAAGAAGTTGCTTTTTAAGGACTACAACAAACGACTGGTAGGGACTACACGACATTCCTTCTGGGTTAGTGACATCACCAACCCTAAAATTTACATAAACCCTGAACACGATTTATAGATTATCAAGACAGAATATGCTAATCAATGACTAGAAGATACACAAACTACATAAATTCATCAACTAACCATTCAGAAATGTTGTCTACATGTTGTCACTTCTTCTCGAGTCTCTCCATCATTGTCTGACTTCGGTTTGAACATAAAAGGCTAAAAGTTTTTGAAATTTTCAGTGCATGTGTGTGTGAAGTAATTGAAGCTGATAATAATGAGCTCTTGAAGCTCCGCCCTCTTTTCCCGGGAGCATCAGCTCATTTGCATTTAAAGGGACAGACAAAAACGGTTCGTTTTTGCTCACCCTCAAAAAATCAACAATTTTAACGTGCTATATAAAAAATATCTGGGTTTTTTTTTTAGCTAAAACTTCACATACACACTCTGGGGACATCAGAGACTTACTTTACATCTTGTGAAAAGGGCATTATACCACCCCTTTAAGTAACTTTTATAAAAGTTCACTGTGCATCTTGAGAAAAGCAATGGCACTGACATATTTTAAGATGTCGGTATAAGTTGCTTCCATTTAAAGGTGACATATTATGCCCCTTTTCACAAGATGTAATATACATCTATGGTGTCCTCAGAATGTGTCTGTGAAATTTCAGCTCAAAATAGCACCGATCATTTATTATAGCTTGTCAAAGTTGCCCCTTTTTGGGTGTGAAATGTGTGTGTCCCTTTAAATGCAAATGAGCTGCTGCTCCCGTTCAGAAGATGGACAATCCTTTGGATACTCAGTCAATAACAAAACAAGAACATTTCAGTCAAATTTCAGGAATAGGTTGCAATTTTTAGACTGCCTGGATGTTTCTGAATGGTTAGTGGATTACATTTATGTAGTTGTTGTGGAGTTACATTGATTCACCTCACTGACTTGCATGTGCCATCATGTTTAACTTTTACACAACTTGACTCAGTTCCCTGAGGTCTTTATTAGACAGCTGTGACATTTTTTGGTCAAATAGTGTTCTGTGCACGTCTGTGCAGCCAACGACAGAACAGTGTGCATGCTTTGCTCAAACTTTTGGTATTAAATTAGAACTGGTTACACTGTTGTCGTGGGTGTTCAGCGGCGCCGTGGGTGGAAACGTGCAGATTAAGGGGTGGTAATATTATAATAAGATCCCATTCCTACGTCAGAAGGAGAGCGAAATCTGATCGGTTTATTTCTTGACATGCTTGTAGAGAAAGGCTTACCAAAACAAGGTTACTGGGTTGTCACTTTTCACATTTTCTGGGTTGGTAGATGCACCGGGGACCCGATTATAGCACTTAAACACGGAAAAAGTCAGATTTTCATTATATGTCCCCTTTAAAACAGCTCAAACATGCATTTTAATGTCCTTGCACACTGAGTCAGAAATTTTTGTATGCGTTTTTTCGTATTTGTCATCCTAAAAATTCATCACGCACAGAAACATTGCAAACTGAGTCCGATGCATTTTAAAGCTACACTGTGTATGATTTACTCCCATCTAGCGGTGAAATTGTATGACTACCAACTGAATATGACTTTCTAGCTCCTCCCATTCCGAAGGCGTTTTAACTCCTACGGTGGCCGTATTATTTCAAATCTGCCGGCAAACGCGAGCAAATCTCCCTCTCGCATTCGTCACAGTAAAAACGCGAAAGGCGAAGCTTGTATGTCCCTCTTTGTCTAATGTATTTTCAAGATGGATGCGCAACATGGCTTTCGCCATTCGAGCGACTCGCTCGTATGTAACGTTATTCTAAATGGCAGATTATACACTTACGAGAATACTTAATTAGTTGGTTGATTACACATTAATGAGAACGTGTAATTTTGAAATAACGTGTTTTTTTGCTAAAAATCTACTTAAAATATTACAGAGTGTAGCTTTAATTAATCCGTTGTGAAAGAAATTGCAAAGCAATACAAAATGGAGTCTTCAAGGAAAAAAGGAAAAATATTGGGTCCATCCAATCCTGCGATTGCGTAGAGAGGAAGGAGAGTTCCACCTCCTTATCAAGGAGCTGCGGGATTTTTACTTAAGGATGTCAGCGGCTCAGTTTGATGCTTTGCTAGCGATACTGGAGCCACATATTAAAAAGAAGACCACCAATTTCTGTGAACCAACTGATCCTGAACAGTTCTGAATTTTGGCGTTCGCTTGTACGGCGGCTCTGAATTGTCAAAAAAAAAAGTGAAAATATCGGACGAGAATTTCAGACTCATGAACCTTGCACACTGAGTTCGAAATTTTCGTATGCGTTTTTTGCATTCGTCTGCATTCGTCATTCGGTGGCTCTGAATTGTCAAAAAAACTGTCAAAATGCTTGCTACAGATGCGAAAAACGCCGAAAATCAAACCCGATCCAATTTTTTTTATGACGGATGAAAGTTTCGGAGGCACTGTGTAAATGTGATTGACACAACGTGAGATAGTATTCATTGTTTAACGTAAAAAAATTTCAGATGAAAAATTCGGACTCTGTGTGCAAGGACCTTCTGTGCGCAAGGACCTTTAATCTGGGACTATTTTAAACTCTGTGAAACCCGGGTTGGTATAACACCATGGGATTATCTAAAAGTACATAAATATCAGCCTACATTTTCCACCTTTAAATTAGGCAGACTCTGCCTCACATCATGGTCTTATTACCCCCCTCGCCTGTACATTATTTGTTTCTATTAATTAAACTGCCCTTCGACAATTATTCCTTAATTGTCCAACTTTTTCCTAATGAAATCTACTGCGTTTCAGATTGTGGGAGGCAGTGGTGTAACGAGCCAACACCGGGCCCTTAAACAGGATTATCAAGGCGGGCCCCCCTACTACAACACGTGATGATGCTACGCGCACCAAAAAAAACAAAACAAAAAAACTGCTGGTGACGGCGCACCATTATAACAATTGTTACTTTTACTGTCACTGCTACACATAGTCCTAGGTCCAAATACATAAAAAAAGATGCTCACTTACATTATAGATGCATTTTCCGGGCTTCCTCTGTGCGAAGTTGTCAATCATATCCTTAAGATCCAGATAGCGCGCACGGGCATTCTCAATCGCTTCAGTGCTTACTCGCTTCACTCTCTTGCTCCATCTCAATCTCGATCTCTGTGTCATCTTTTTAAAGAAGCTTCCTATTTTTGGTAATTTATTAATTAATTTATCAAATTCCTCTTTTCGTTTGCGCTTTTGAAAGCCACTTTTGTGTTTAAAATTTGACGACTTCTCCATATCTGTCTCAAGTTCAACGTTTTTTACTGTTTTGCACGCAATGCGTTCACACGGGGATTCCCCAGTCCCAATTCGAAACAAATAATTACACCAAATTCATCATTGTTCGTTTCAAACATTTATTTAATGATCAGTCAAATATGTTGTTGTCATTATTTATTCAAATCAATTCGCAAAAAAATTAAAATGCGATCAGACTAAAAGTAGTAAAATGCGATAGGGGGACCCGGCTGTCAATCAATATCTTCCAGTAACGCGGGCGGGCCCCTGATTGGTCCGGGCCCGTAAGCAACCGCTTATACCCTGCTTACCAATAGTTACGCCTGGGAGGCACTTCCGGTTTGGGGATAATTGGGAGATATGAGGGTCCTTGGCTCTACCATTGAAGAAAACATTACTCCATTGACATCCATTTTAAAAAATGGCCTCTTGTCTCCCTTCCACAGCGTTAGCGAACGTTGCGCTTTTTTGGCTAAGGATGCAGGCTTGCCGCTTCAAGTAGCTATGGCTGTGTTTAAAATCGCCCCCATTCAATATTCCCTATATTACTCCACTAATAGTAGGCCTAGCCTACATATTCACTTAGGAGAGAATGAAAATGAGTGAGTGACTTCGGACACTGAGTGTGCCGGAAGGGCTGCTGCTTTTGCATAGTTTGTGCTTGCTGTTTAATAATCATTTGAAACTGGCAGCTCCAGTAGTAATCAATCAAAAAGGAATTTATACCTGAATAATATTACGATGTAGCCACATTGTCTCAGCAGTTTGGAAAATGGATGGATGATTCAGCTGCGGGCGCCATCTTCTGGCGAGACGCGGGAATTCATTCGGCACGACCCTCTCACAGTGCATTATGGGTGTACATAAAAAAAAAATATATATATATATGTTTTTTAAAAATTTAAAAAAAAGTTGCAGGCTGAATCCGAAATCGCCCCCTAAACCATATTTTAATGGCTGAAGTCGAACAGCCGTTGAGCACACTCTACAGTGTATTGTGGGATTAAATGAGTGCACTCGATAACGTCCACTATGGTTTTGTACACCACTACAAATGACTGTCCCCTCAAATAGTGCCCAATTTAAGGGGACACAGAGTTAAATTACTCATGCAAAGCATATGTGGATACACGGACACCACCTGCTGACAGACTGGAGCACTTCTGCAGTGCCAGACTGACATATCCAAGATGTTGATTGGTCAGTTATCACAAGTTTCTCGCAGCTACTTCCATCTAGTTTATCAAATGTAAAAAATTAAAAATAAAAAGTTTATCAAATGTAGTAGTAGCCTAGTTGTTAAGTCACGGTCACGAAATGTAAGCAAATTTCTTAGGCTGTTTTAAGTCTTTTGAATAGGCCTACAATATTTTTATATTCTCAATTTTGGGTTGAGAAATATAAATATTGTACTTATGATTTGTCTTCCTTGAACGTGGTGTCTGACCCCTCAACCGGGACTACACATGTTCTTCAGCCATTCTGGTAATATAAAAATCTTATTTATAAAATCAATCACCATCCATACATGGTCTTCATTGAACTTAAATATATTTTATAAAGTTATTTATCTCAAGCTAGAATTTAGAGCTCAAAAACAGCTTTTGGAAATGTAAAAGGTAAGAAAACTTTGTTGGAGCTTTGAAAACATGGGTTAGATTAAATGCCTGCATAAATATATCAAATATATATTTAGCCTCCCACTGCTTATCACCCACACATAAATGGAGGTCAAGGGTTCTTTTTGATGCAGAGAGATAGAGGAATGGTGTGAGATATATATATATATATATATATATATATATATATATGAAGAGTTCAGATGCAAAAGCCTCTAAGTGCCATCTGAAATTTTCTTCTAGAATGATTATTTTTATAAAGCTTGTATATTTAAGTTAAGTAATTTCACTTAAATGACAATTAATAGGTCATTTTCATTGCCATTTAAGTGAAATTATTGAACATAAAAATATACGAGTTTGATAAAAATGATCATTCTAGAAGAAAATTTCAGATGGCACTTAGAGGCTTTTGCATCTGAACTCTTCATATATATATATATATATATATATATATATATATATATATATATATATATATATATATATATATATATATATATATATATATATATATATATTTATCTATAAAACCAGGATGTAGCCTATCTATTTAACACGTCAATGTTGGAATACTGGTAAAGCATATGACCACAATGCCACTTTACTTGTATTATCAGGTACTATTTACATTCTACATACTTGTCAGGTACTATTTAAATGATGGCTGTGAGACAACCAGTGCCTCTTGGAAGCACAATCGAGGCAGCTGGCTTCTCTGACCTGAAGCTACGGCACATCCAAGCTCCTCTGCATGTCATATTCATGAAGCATAAACGTAATAATTTTGCTTTCATATTGCTATACTTGTTATAATGCCATGGGATTCACTAACACTGTACTCAGAAAAACCCGGAAAATACTTTTAAAATCATCTTATGTTTTAATGTCCGTGACTGTGGGAACCGAATTACAGAGCCCCGGCCTAAAGGGACATGGTGGTCGGGAGAAAAAGAGAAGAAAAAAAAGAGATGGAGGAAAAATTATTTATCAATGCTTGATTATTATATTATTTGTCATAAATTTGTTATTCTTTATATTTGGTATTAAAAAGATATAAAAAAAGCTATAATTTTTAAAGATGAAATATTTTTCTGGCTATCTTTTTTCCCCCCAAGTAGTGACCAACATAATTTCATAAGCTAACCTTGCATCTCCTATTTAACCATCTGAGTAGAGTTTTTCATGGGCCTCCTTGAGCCAAAAAGCAGTCAAGAAACTGAAAGGGAGAAAAACAGTCAAAGGCTGGAAAAATATTTATTTAGCTTTTTCACTTTACCAAAAACAAGTGACATTGTTTTTCATCGGATGCTCCCTGATTCGATTGTCTTGTAACAGCTTGGCTTATAAACAGTGGTAAGCCTTGGGTCAATTACTCAGTTAAAACCAACAACGGTCCCAACCCAAGTGTGTATATGGCTTAAAGATCAGTTAGCCCCGGCTTGGCTATATTACCAATTATACATATTACCAAGGCTTGGACTAAAAAGGGCACAGATTAAATTATACACAATTAGTCTATCAATCCAGAATAAGGCTTAAATGAACTTACCACTGTTTCATGTTACTTATAATAATAGTAAAGCTGAAAGTCCTCACCTTAAATTCTGCTGTCTCTGTAGAAAATGTCTCACTAAAACTCAGTAAAATAAAATATGGAATGGGGATAGGAATACCAGAGGTTCCTATAAAGGGGGAAATAGCAAAAATGCAAAGAACACAGCTGCTGACTTCATGAAACACACAATCGCGTCACAATTTTCATACATACAAGCGCTTCTGAGAAAGGTGTAAAAATACCACTGTAACTTCTGCACTTCTACCATAGAAAAAAAATCATAATTCAGCTAGCGCTTCAATAAAATTAACATTCAAAATTCCCTGGAAACCAAATGGGTCAAGAATAAAGCAAGATCTCCCAGTGTAGACGTGCCAATGCTTGCACAAGATACATATACAAATATAAACATCTGTGGACTGCAAAGAAAAATATGTTAATGGAAAAATGTATCCCTCTTTCCATCTATCTATTAAAAGCATTATTGTTGCTGTCGTTTCTGGTCAATCGTTCTTAGGCTATTAGTTAAAAATGAGTTGTATAAAAACAAGCATTTGACAGGAGGATTAAATGTATTCTCCAAGCCAAAAAAAAGTCCCTGTGTCTGTTTTTGTATAAACACATAGGCAGACAGGACTGCCAGTAAAGTCCCATTAGCATGATTGGAGAGATGTCCCACTAGCCGGTTTTAACGCAGTACAGGTCCTTTAACGTCTTGAGTTCCTCGATAAGAGTCTTGTTCTGATTCTCCAGGACAGCCACACGGTTCTCCAAACACTTCACATACTCCTTTTTCTTTCTGCGACACTCTCTGGCTGCCTCCCTGCATGCAGAGATTTGGATTAGACAAAAAGCAAGGTTAGGCTAACAATGCAAATTTTTGTATAGTACCTACATGACAATAACCATAGCATATTATACATTAACAACAAACTTCATCTAGCTGAACAAATCAACTCTCTTTCGCTCAAATACACCCACCTGTTCTTCGCCAGGCGTATCTCTCGCTTCATTTGCGGGTCATCGCTTTTGCCCTGAGAGCTGATAACGGGTGATGTCATGACAACGGTCTGAGGCAGCGAAGAGGAAGAGGAACGGATCTGATAAGCTTGCATTTCTCCCCCCGCACCTACAACACAGTATCACAGCCAGAGTGTGTCCCATGTGTAACCAAACAACAGTATGAGCTGATTGCCAAATGAAAAGCTCTTTTTGACTTTGAATGCCAACCTTGGAGCACCACCTGGTTACTAGGCAGCAGAATCTGTTGTCCGTCGGCAGTCTGAGCATATTGCAGTATAGTTGGCTGGTTTGGGTTCGAGTTGGTCATGGTGAGTGTCTGCAGGCTTTGCATGCCCTCTGAACCAGCACTGGCGAGCTGCAGAGAGCCATTGGATGAAATCGCAACTGCAAAGGAGAAAACAAATCTGTGGTTTACAGTATATAATGAATCGTGCATGAAGATAAATCTTTTTTAATGTGATTTTATGCAATTGTTTGTTATTACAATTTGTATACACTATGAAAATCAAGTTTGTACGGGTCATTAAAAAAAAAACTGCATGGCTTTTGTGTCATTTGCCGTTAACCACTTACTTAATTTCTGTTGCAAAATATGTAGGAAATTACCACATTCTCTCAAAACCCATTGTGTTTAAATAGCATGCTGGCTTGGCTTACTATATTGGCCAGTGCTTGTCTGGTAGATTGGGGTGGGGAGCGAGACGCTTGTTATGGCAGAGGAGGTAGAGATTTCCTCTTCTCCCTCGTTCTGAGTCGCCACTTCCTCAGCTGATAGATCATTTAGAATCTTCCTGAAACACAAAAAGGAACAGAACATTTTCATGCAGTGCCTAAACTCTTTGTTGTGTGCCAGAGACATGCCTGGAATTTAAAGCTTGGCCATTTTTGCGAGTAGCTCCCCTATGTGTGTGTTTAAGGACACGTCTGAAATAGAGCGCAAAAGGATCCAGAAACAAAAAAAAACTAAAATCTACACAGATTACAAAAGAAGTACTAAATATGCAGATTGTAGCCCGCCTCATTCCATAGTATCAGAAGTAGCTTTTGGTTCTGTGCAAATGAAATTAAAATCTGGTCTCATCTTGTTTTCTGCATGATTCAAAAATCAACTTCAAGTATGTGCTTACATTTAAATTTAATTACATTTATGCTGCATTAACAAGATTGCCACCTTTTGTTTTAGATCCGTCACACTCACCTATTATGAATGCAAGAGGGGTGATAAAATAAATTACATTTCTCTGAGATTAGATAAGAATAAAAATACCACACAAACATAAACTGATTTAAGATGCACTTAATGTGAGCTTTGTGAACTATACTAATGTTTGTGATTGGGTATATAAAATGTATTTGGTGCTTGCCGGAGAAAGCACCATATCAATGAGAAAAACGTTTAAATTAAATTCACAATGAAATCAAAATTGAAAATCTTATTTTTATTTTAATCTTATTGCAGTGTTTATTATGTGTACTAATTAATGTGCCCACGTAATATTTAACTTCCTTTTATTTCTATAGGTAGACTTTAACTTAAAATGTCTTATGTCTTTGATTTTTTATTTATTAGTCATTAAAGTGCGGGAGAACCATGCTTGGGAGAAAATGCTTGGTTACACAATCACCATGAAAATTAATGGATTTTTGTGAACTGCGTATTTACTGAGGGAATATTTTGGAACAGATCCACAGTTCCTCCGTGTGAGAAGAAGCTTGCTGGCCATGAGTGTCCACCCAACCGAATGGCTTTGATTAATTCAACCTTGCTAGGCTCCCTAGATACATATAGCTAGAATATGTGTGATTTTGGGGTGGTATTCATCATCAGGCCCAGTGGAGCCATACATCTTTTTTTTTCAGGCTCTATACCTGTAGGATGGGCGCCGAGCCAGGATCTCTCTTGACTTCTGGTTAGATGCCCCACTGTCGCTTGATTCCTGAGAATCATCGCTGTCAGATCCTTGACCCTAATAGGAAACAGTGTTTAAGTGGAGGGATAACATGTCACTGATTCCAACCTGAAGTAAAAACAAAGATCAGGAAGGTGAAGATCACATGTTACCTGTGCATGTGCCTGTGGAGACTGGATAACTGATGACTGTGCTGACTGAATCACACCTTGAACCTGGAACTGACCGCTGGGCAGCTGAACCACGGCCACTTGATTCCCACCCAGAGACATCTTTCCACAATATGATTAAGATGAATGACATGAAACAAGCATATTTATTGCTGTTTTAGTCAAACAGCATATTTATACATCATGAGAATGTGTGTTCATAAGTACATACATTAACAGTACCTGTGCTATCTGTGATATGTGAGATGCAGTTATTGTTGTGGGGATGGCAATAGTTTGGGACTCAGAGCCATTGCTGTTGTTCTGGTGGACCTCCTCCATTGCCACTGTAAATGAACATTGAGACAGATTTTGGTCAATACTTAATGGAGATGTGATGCTTTCCACGGTCAGTAGACTCAGTACCCATATAAAAGGCTTTTGACAATTTTTGAATTTCCTATGCTGCATCCGAAATCAAATACCTTCCTACTATAGAGTATTCGAAAGACAGAATGCCAAAAGAGTAGTATGTCCGAAAACATAGTATTAGAAAGAAAGTCCCCGGAGAGATTCTTAAGTGCGCAATCGATTGACACTTTACAACCACGTGAGGCGACAGGAGGGGGATTTAGGAATGGCAGTGAAGCAGCCCAAACTGACGCTGATAGGTCACATACGTCTGAATTTTATTCATATTACCCATATTTATTCTATATAGAGCTTCCTTTTTTTTAATGGTTGTGAAGTAAATTCAAATGTAGTACCAACACAGACAGTATGCGATTTCGGACGCAGTGCAAGTCTTTTCTGTGATTATTAAAATTAGCAATTTATGGCTAATATTTTAGAGAGGATTATAACTTTTTTTTTTTTTTATAAATAAGTAGTTACAGAAAAATCCACTTCCTTTTATTAATTTCCTCTTATATTTCAAGGTTCCTGACATATTTTACAGTATTGAAATGTACATGATCATGTACATTTATGCCTTGCAAACAAATACGAAAAATGTTTAGTAATAAATGGTATTTTTTACATAAATTTAAATTAAAAAAGTAAAGAAAAATTATAATAAAAGAAAGTTTAAAAATGTTACAGAATTTACATTTAAAATTATATGATTAAAACAAAATTGTAATTAAAAAAAGTTACATTTAAAATGATAAATATAAATGAAAATATAATAGTATTTATTTATTTGTTCAGGACAAATAGAAATCTGAACTACGGGGGAAATATGTTTCAACGGATGGCCCGTGAGTGAGTGAGTGAGTGAGTGTGAGTGTGTGTGTGTGTGTGTGTGTGTGTGTGTGTTGTGGCAAACAGTAAAAAGCCTTGATTTAGTCAGTGTTTCCATTTTACCCCATCCCTGAGTCAGTCTCTCTCAAACCTTTGGCTCTACCACACACACACACACACACACACACACACACACACACACACACTGTCCTTGTGGGTTGCTTTCTATGCATTATTGCTGCAACCATGCTGCAAATGTTCTCATGTATGATTTGATTCCAGTAAAATCATGTAAACAGTACAATAAATAAGAAATAAAATCACTAAATAACAATATAATGGGGGGAAAAAAACAGAATAAGCTACTTAACATGGAATACACTGTTCCTGTAGCAGTAAATCAGATACTTTGTGTTGTTATTAACAGCACTTCATGCAGAACCGGATGCTAAATAACGCCCATCAAATATTCACATTCCTCCTCCAAAAAAAATTAATTGCAATATCGGGTTAATTTCTATTTTAATTAAACTAAAATAACCGTGTGATGTATACCGACCTGTTGATTCAGTATTTTCGATAATATTATCCGTTAAAAGTCCGCATTTAAAACAAACAATCTGAGGCTACAACAGCTAACAGGCTAAATAAAATTAGACAGATGTCTATGATGTCATTTCATAATTTATCTGTCAAAATACATAAGATTCCGCCTGTGTTTATAAGCGAGTTTGTTTCTACTGCATAAAAGCTCCATCTCAAGAGATTGATAGATTTTTAAGTTGCAAATGTTGCACGAGTGTCAGAGACTTTAAGTCTTATTCCCCCATGAGATCCCAATCAAAAGCACATCTCTAAATAAAACAAACCGCTGCGGTGTGTTGTGAAGCCTGTGGGCGACTTAATGCCGCGCTCTGCAGAAAGTTCCAAGCTAGTCACTGGCACGCAAGTACCCGCGTCAACAGACGTCAGCGATACGGGGAGCCATTAAAACACCTTCCCGTAAGACGAGTGCTACAACCGAGCGGACGGGCGCCATGACTGCAGCGGCAGGTCGGCAGAAGAGAAAGAGTACAAAACAAAAGCAACGCTTTACCTTTTTTCCGTTTTAGCCGCTCCTGGAAACAACGACGCCGTCTATATAGATGCCAATATTCGAAATATAATTTGAAAAGTAATTATTTAATAATGCATAGAATAAACCTGGGCGGTTTCCATTGAAAAATCTTAGATGGCTTGAGGGTTTTTTTTTCCTAAAGGCCGCAATAAGCGCCTCCCCCTCGAAGGACGTGTTACGTAAATCTGTGTTAAGCTTTGTGATTGGCCAATATCACTGAAACGCAAAAAGGGTCTGGGAACATGAATGAAACCAATGCAATTACCTTGCCTATACGCATACTATGTAGTGCATTTTTCTATTATGCATGGCAAAAACTATATTCACCAACAAAAATGATTAAAGCGCATTCGAAAATGTAACTTATGTTTTACTAGATGCGCTGCGACTCAATTTCTGGTGAAAAGAAGTTATTTTGGAGTATGCCTTTTTGGAATCTTTACAATGTAATGCTCGAGATATATATATATATATATATATAGAGAGAGAGAGAGAGAGAGAGAGAGAGAGAAAGATAGAGACAAACAAACAGACAAAGTTATAAAGTTAATTAAAAAAACTAATTTCAGAGATGCAAAATAAAAGCCTTTTATTATTTTTTCGTGTTTTTCATTGGAGTAAAAAATAGTTACAGTTACCAATGTACAAAAAAGAAAGATGTGAACCAACAGGGAAAGGCTTGCTTGCATAATCATGACTTTCATTTATTTCCATAAATGTGAAATATCACATTCTCATTATTAATATTAGGAGAAATGAACAGAACAGAATATTTTTCAACACAGAGGAGTAATATGTATTGACATGTTCCTATTTTTTTCCATACAATGCAAGCAAATAATTTGTTTTGTTTTTTCTTGTATAGTGTGTATGGATGTGTACTTTAAAATGTAACTGCAGCTGGTTCAGTAGTGTGTGAAACATTTCTTTTGGTTCCAGCACGTCAGATTATCAATAAACTGAACCGATTATGTCTTATTTTCAGTTTTGTTTTTGTAGATATTAAGACGTGGTTAACGCAAATGACAAATAAATTCTTTTTATTTAAAGAACAAAAATCATTGCAAACATGAAAGTGAATATTTATAAATGAATATCCTCTCCATCCTGGAAAGCACTATTTCCCTGAATGCCCCATGTGAAAGGCTAATTCGCTCGCTTGTGCTTTCATCACATAAACTCAACTCTGATGCCCTTCACAACAGTGAGAATGAGAGAATACATTTCATGACAGTGTCTCTGATTTGGGAACGTGTTTTGTGGAACTCATCAACAAACCAATGACCTTTCAACGGTGTGACCATACATACGCACACATACTCAACCCCATCGTACAGAATGAGGTTAGGCTAACATACTGTAGTGATCAGTTGTGTAAGGACTCTGAAAGTAGTCTTTCAAGCCCCCACAGTGCTCGACTTTATCATGCTTACATCATTAAAACTTGTACATACCGTAAGATTTCTGAATCTGAATTCTAAATAGAAATGCATGACAGACAAATCTGAGTACAGACTTCAACCCATCACATTTCTGATCGACCAGAAAAGAACAAACAGAAACAGAGCAAGCTTTTTACAACCAGTCTTCAACTTCAGCTACGAAGGGATATCAGTGACAGTAGTTAATATTCATATTAATCCAAAAAATTGACAGAATACAGCAACTAACTTACAGTACAGTAGAATTTCTCATCTGTACACAAGCAATTATTTACAGTTATTTATGGTTTACAAGAAGATAGTCATTCCTCGTAAAAATGGTTATAGTACAGAAGATCCTTTGCCAAACATGTAAAATCTTTGCATTTGTACAGTTAGGTGTTCACGAGGGGTTTGCTTGTACAGAGTCGTGTTATTTTACAGTTGTTTTATTTTATTGTACAGATGCCTGAATTTTTTTCTCTCTTTTTTTTTGTTGCCATTTAGAGGTTTAAATGGCTAATCCTGATGTGTATAAGCACCTTTAGATGAGAGCAAAAATAGAGCTATACATATCTCAGTTTGTGTTTGGTTTGGGTTTGGTGTGTGATGAGGTTTACAGTTGAATGTTTTTGAATGAATCCATACTTAGTGTATATGTGTGTTTCTTACTGTTATACGTGTATGTGGAGAAGTAAACTGAGAACAATTTGTAAATGCAGGTATTGAGGTTAGACTGGGCATTTAGTCCCAAAAATGTGTTTTTATGTGCCTGCACTTTCATATGCTACTCAATAATGCATGTTACAGAATATATCTGCATTTATCTAATAAAGTGCATAAAGGATAATGAAAAACAATAGGGATGATTATCCTCATGCTGAACTTGAGGGGGCTGAGGGAATGAAGTTTTCACTTTGAGTAATTCATTGAACATATTTTTGCCAGATAGATAGATAGATAGAACCGATGCTCTCGAGCCAAATATGGTTATTTCAGTGAGTATAGATAGAGTGTGTGAAACAGATATTGTGGTCCTCTTTATGTAACATTTTTCATTGAGTAATAAAAATATTAAATAAAAGGGTCCATATCAGATCTATGAAGCATTTAAATAGACCATGGTTTAGAACACATCTCAATTCAGTTATTCAATTGATAATAACAAATTGATTATTAAAATAATGTTTGTGGACAATCCTAAATAACAACCTGTTGAATATGGGTTAAAAAAAAAGAAGGAAAAAACATTTAAAAAAAAGGTTTTGGGTATTACATTGCAGTTTTGTTTTGAGTAGAAGTAAAACTGTATATTGTATTTTGTAAATATTGTAGAATTAAAACAAATTAAAAGATGCAGCTTTGTCACCTGAATAGCTGCATATCTGAAATGAACTTTGTTAAAGCCCCAGTGGTAAGATTTAGAACACTAAATGGTTTGCAGTCAGAGCAAAATGAGCAGACAACTGCAGTCTCAGTAATACATTTGTGTGTGTTAACAAAAATAATGGTGGATGAAGGAGTTGGTTTTAACCTGGGTAAGGGCATTCTATGAACTGTAGCGTTACGGAAATGTCCTGTCATCAATACTGCCCTTATTAAGAAAGGCACTTAACCCCAGGTTGCTCTTGAGGGACTGTCTCTGTATCAAGTATAATGTAAGCTGATTTGGACACAAGCATCTGATGAATGACAAAAGACCCCTATTACCCCAATGCTGTATATAAATATTACATTTTAGAGCCCTGTAACACACAGCACCATAGATAAGCTGGGTTGCAGTCCTGTTTACATATATAAATATACACATTTTGAACTTTTGGGATTCAAAAGTTGTGACGTCCTGGTCTGTTAAGTCTGTGTTCATTAGCTTGATTACCACACTACTACACAACCCAAAAGAGTCTTAACAACACTAATTCAAAATACAGAATTGATATTGTTAAACCTACTTAATTACTCCACTGATCTTTTGTAGTCCGTCCATCCATTCATCATGAGCTCCTATCATTCCATTTATGAATCATTATAGTTTATATTGCACTGTTTATTTTAGGATTTCACTTTGTCTCCCTTTTTTTACTTAACATTTAGTCTGAGAATTGACTCCTGGAATCGATTCCATTGATTCCAAAAGCTTTGGAATCAGAAAAAAAAAAAAAAAAAAAATCTGAAATCGAACAACCCAGGTGAAAACTTACAAACTGAGGCTTTAAGCTCATTTTAATAAAATAAAAAGTACAAGCCAGCCAGTGCTAGAATAGGAGAGTGTTTGAGTAGAAAAAAGAGCTATGTAATTCAAGTAAATTTAAATCATGACCAAGAATTGGACAGACATTATGTGGCATTGTGTGAGAGTGGGGTTCTGGGGGAGAAGGAATTGAACTAAAAGGGAAATTCTATTATAGCATCCCTTCTCCAAAACTTCATCTCACACATTTGTATTTTGGAAAATGACACCTTATCCCTGAAAAAACAGGGCCAAGTCTTTCTGTTCATGAACTCAATCCAAGTTCAGAGGCCAGGCTCCGTAGCACCGCTCTGGCAGGCCTTTGGCTCGCCCATATCCCAGCTCACATGTTGTACGCTACGTATATGGGGTCCAACTGATCTGCCAGGAAGGAGTCTCTCAAGTGCATTCGCTGCTTTTCTCCTCTGGAGTTTATAGGAATGACCCCTGGGTCAACAATAACCACCACACCAACAATCAGATGGTGCTCCTCTAATACTACATTGGTTACCAGCGGGACCAAGTCTAAAGCGTCCTGCTCTGATCCGCAGAGTTCGGCCACCACCACCAGCAGATTTGTCCAGGTGAACACAGCACTGCAGAGGGAAAAAAAGAGCACGTAAGAGTTAAAGGGTAGTATGATTGCAAGAAAAAAATTAAGCAAAGAGCGTGTCTCTGAAATGTTACCTTTCTCCGATGCTGCGGTGGGCACGTGATACGCTGGTCTCGATGTCAATTGGATGATATCGCAAACCTCTCAATTCTAAAGTCTCATCCAGAGAGCCCACCACAAACAGGGCGTCATGGCGATCTAAACACAAAATGTTACAAACATGGACATTTTTACAAGAACATTAATTTAGTGTGGCATAACAATGCACTGCATAGACTCTCATAATTTATGTATCTCTTATAGTGAGAAGTCTGAGACCACTAGTTCCAATGTGTTATTTAATAATAATAATACAAAAATTAAAAAAATGACATTATCACATAACAATATATTTAAAACTTTAACTAAAACATAATTTTTTTGACAGTGGTCAATGTCACAATTTCCTTAAATTTCCTTAAATAAAGTGACCTAGAATCTAAATATATATTAATTTATTTTACATCATAATTTTTTGGGTTTAACATTTTTGTCGTTTTTTCTGGGACTGCATGAAAAAAAAAATGAAAAAAGATTTACAATCTGGTCTTAGATGTTTGCATCTCACAGTACATTGCCCCCACCAGTCTTTCGTGAGCACTTCATCCTTTATTCTTGATTCATCCAATTGTGTTTCTCTCTCTCACCTCCAGTGGAGTCTGTGAGTTCTGTTCTCTTGACAAATCCCAGGTATCCAGTTTTGGCCCAGAGTGTTTGAGGATCTCCAAAGCTCAGTTTAGTGTTGAAGTGGTCAGCCTGCAGGTTTTCCTCTCCGTATATTGTGTAGTATCCTGTTGCATTATGGGGACTGTTCACCCAAATCTGGGAAAGAGTGAAGTATATTACTGGTGAAGCTTAGGAATCTATTTTGCCCCTCTATCTATTTCTATCACTTGTTTATCATCATGGAAACAATGGTCTGAAAGGCATTCTTGAGATGAAATATGAGACGTGATGTTTGAACAGAGAAAAACAATCAAGGTATGACTTATCTTGTGTCATTTCCAATCAAGCTGTAATTTTGTCAAGTTATGCAAAAAGTGTAAACATTTTTTTTTATTTAATTGTGTATTTGGGATACATAATGCTAGCTTTGAAATGTGCCTAAAAATGTTTAAAGTGTCATTTTCTCTAGAAAAATAATAACTCTAATAACGCCAAAAATAACTCTCCTGTGAATGTTAGTATACAAATAAAATAACTTATTAAGTGTTTGAAAATGCGTTTTAAGGTAGTTTATTTTCTAAAAACAAGAAACAACCAATTATTATTTACATATACTATATGTAAACGCACCTCTCCTAGATGAGAGTCCCCTAGCGGTCCTCTAGTTTCTGGATTGACTATGATCACCCTCACACCAGGAAGAATCTAAAAGAGAGAGAAGAAGAATGAAAATATTAACAATATTCAAACTCCCTATTTTTTTTTTTACATTCATTCTAGATTCAACAGTGGAATGCGCTTACTGTTCCAGACTCCATGAGAGGAAGAGACTGTGGCGCTCCTCGCTCTACTAACCTCACCCTACAACACAGAAACACCATCATCAGTGTTATACAAGAAGAAAGAGTGTTTATGACACAATATAATCACAGAGTCGAGAGGAACCAGCAGATCTGGAGCTTTTTTCATATTTGACAAAACCAAGGATCTTAATAGATATAATTCCACGGTATTTAAACCAGTAAAAACCATGTGATTTCTGCTCTACTAATGGCACCAAATGCAATTACAATTGGCTGAGCCAGAAACTGGCACGTTCACACACAAAAACACACTTCACCTTTTAGTATTTAAACCTTATTTGTTACAGTATATATGTGTTTCTCTTACCGGTCATGTCGGAGGGACTTCATGTCCACATACACAGTTGAGGGGTCTGGTCCAGTTGTACCCTGTGAAAAACACAAACCCACACACACATACAGATCAGCTGCACCTCAAATAACTGAAACATCAGGTCTGACACGCATATTGCAGAGGAAAATTAACTTGCAAAGTTCGAACTTCAGGTAATCTACCTGTAGGCAGATGGCCAGGTTAACTCTCGACCCAAAAGCAGTGCTGACAGCCCGCATGGAGAGTCCAAGGTCTTTGAACAGTTTGGAGAAGGAGTGTGTGAGAGCCAAGCGCGGACGCTCCTCAGCAATCACCACACAGCTCCTCACACACGACAGGTTCACACCACGTGCCTGAAGTCAGATGGACATGAAGAACATCAGAAGAACGTGAAGATTTAAAAAAAAAGACAAGCTTTGTTGTATCTGTGTTAGTGGGGAAAATTTGCAGAGTTGTGAATGACCAGCATGTGTTTTGCTTCATATGCAAACTTGTTTTAGAGGCAGTCTCTTATGTTTCCCACACTTTGTTGCATTGATTTTGATGTGAAAAAGCTTAATGGGTTAGTTTACCAAAAACAAAAATTTTGTTATGTCCTTTTTAACCTGTACGAGTGGTCCAGTGACTTTCATTGAATGGACAAAAGAAAATCATCAAAATATTGTCTTTTGTGCTTTGTAGAAGAAAGAAAGTCATACAGGTTTGGAATGACATGAGGGTGAGTAAATGAAGACAATTCTTATTTTCGGATGAACTATCCATGAAATCAAAATTCTTATTTTTTAAATGGAATAATGGATTATTTATTATAATTTTTTTTACATTTTTTATTCATGTGCATAATCTTTAATCAAAATAACTTCCTCTCCCTCTTCCCCTCTTGCAGCGATATCTCTTCTCTGACCATGTGCTTACTGACTCGAGGGCGGGGAAACCTGTCACTCGCATGAGATCACAGCAATAGCAAACCACAACGATTCAATCAATTTCCAATGGACAAAATGAAGCCCCATCCTACATTTTTTCTTGTACGTGAAGATGTTTCACAACTTTCGTTTTATGCCGTCTTTAAGTGTGCTAATACATACCTTCAGCATCTCTGTCTGTCCGCCCAGGCCCTTGGTGCAGAGCTCCATGACAGAATAGGAGCAGAAGGTGTCTCTGATGCGGTACTGACTGAGCGTGCCCAGCCACAGGGGCAGTGAGATCTCCAGCTCCATAGGAGGTATCAGGATAGACTGATGACCTGAGTATACACTGCAGAACACAACCACATATTAACATCGACTTCAAAACACATTCATATCAACTATGAAGGGAACAAGCCATAGCGTGATATGACAAAGCTGTGAGTCTTTCTATGTTAGTATGAGACATTTGTATGTGACTGTTTGTGTGTATCCATCTGTTACCTCGCAATGCACCAGAGCACAAAACCAAGTCCACAGTAGGGGTCGAGGCAGATGGCGATCTGGCGAGAGGAGTACAGCTCACACTGTAGCTTTATAGAGCGGCACAGAGCGCTCACCGCCGCATGAGAGATCTGATAGACAGCCAATCAGAGAGGGGAGTCTCAAATGTACAGATCAACTAACATTTGTTTTATGTCAGAGGGAGGTATTTGCTACAATGGGGTCCAAAACATCTAAGACAACACTGAAAAACAAGAAGTCTACTTTAAACCAAAATGTGATTTAAAAAAAAATAATAGAAGCATTTTCACTAGTTGTCTCAGACTTTTGGACAGCACTATATATTTATAAAACATCAAAAAACATCTGATTGGTCAGTTATTCAATGACCCTAGAATTAAATGTCACCAAAACCGCCTGAAACAGTGATGAAATGTTTCCATTGAGATGTCTCACCTTCACTCCTGTCAGCATGCCTGTGGTTGAGACACTGAAGTCCAGATAGGCCATCATCTCAGCATTGGGCGGTTTGTAGATTGTGGGAGGTCGTTTGCGAGGCAAGTCATCTGGGGAAAAATAAGAGAAATTAAACTTGAGTTTAAATGTTTGCATTTTCCCCACGATGCGGCCAGAGCTGAAGTTTGACTACCAACACATGGAAAATATGACTGTAACTACATTTAATATGTAACAACAGTGCGGTTTCTGCGTGGAACGACACAATGAGTTTATCAACACTCACAGTGCGGATCACATATCATATCCGGACTGGAGTAAGCATGTTTAAAGTTTTTATAGACAAATTTCATATACTCTAGTGCCTCAAACATGAACCAGCAATGTTAATGCGCACATATTTTATTATGTCTTTGTAAAATAAACAGAACCTCAGATACTTTGATCTCCTGAGATATGGACAACACAAACACATACATCCATTTGTCTCCACACCCCACGGAGTGAAGTTGCGAGAAAGCTTCTTTCCATCCTGTCCTTCCTTCACATTTGTTCCTTCTCACCCACTTCCTTCTCTTTACACATTCTTCTCTTCACTCAGTTCACATAGAAAGATTATATAAAAATCATAATGTTTTATTTGATCTGTGGGGACTAAGCGAAATACTTTTAGATAGAGCAAGCGTGAAGGCGGCCTTCTAAAAAATAGTCAATTACCTCTGTCAAGTGACCAAGACTGACGAGTTTGTGATCATGTGACCCGCGTTAAACGCCCGGCACAAGTCTCTCTGTGCGACATAGATTCCTAATGAATGGGCAAAATATAAAGTAGAGAGTTAAATTGAATAATCAAATGTCTCGATAAAGTATCATATAAATGACCAATAACCATTTGCCATTCCAACCTAAATTCGAGGTCACGATAAAATGGTCAGATAAAAGTAAATTGGAATTAAATTACTTTGCCACACTGAATTCACCTGCTCTATTGGAAACTGTTGTTGGGCCGATTGGGCGGGCCTTACATCTTCCATGTGCAAATAAGGACACTGATACAGCGGTATGTCTGATTATGAATGCGGTGACTCAATGGATTAATCTGATACACAGAAGACAACGACATAGACCGAAAATTCAAAGAAGAATTGACAAAAAAGTAACTATGCCTTCATTCTTTGTTAAACTGATGTGTGTCATTTGTTCAGAGATTGTAGTGCTTATAAACGTAACAAAAATATTATTAGACATTTCACATTTTCATACAGACCAATAGCTCTGCAAAGTTATAATGCTGATTTGTTGATATTTCTAAAAAAATAATTTATCAAAACATTTTTGATTTGTTCATGATAGTTGTTACTAGTCTCTAATGATAAGATTTTTTGTGAGTTTGTTGTCATCTGTTGTTGGACAAACTGTTACACAAAACTAAAAGTTGTTTGAAACCCTGATCCAATATGCTACAGATGACTTTAACCTATTATTATATGAACAAAGTACAGTATATTGTGCAATGGGCACAGTAGCTATATGGAAAATTGACTGTTTAATGTTACCTGTGTCTATTATGATGGGCCATGTTTTAATGTTGACTGTAGCTGCTGCTTCTTTAGATCTGAGAATCTTCGTTAAAACCTGAGTAGTGAGAATGCAAGCAGCCTTGCTGACCTGAGGACACCAGGAGAGAGAAGTTAACAATGCTACCAAGCAGAAAACACACCCAAATAAAGATGTCTAACAGATGCAACACACAGACTTACATCGATAATCATGCGGACAGTGGGCAGAGTGGCTGAGAGGTTCTGCGGGTGTGGAGGCCTCACGGTGACAGGAATACAACCAGCATACAAACAGCCATAAAATGCTGCGATCAGATCTATACCTGCACATACAGACAATTCATATGCAATGCAAATTTTTTATGTACATTTATTTATTTATGCCAAAACAGTCATAAATAAGTTTTTATGCTCATTTTCTCTCTTATATATATACACACACAAAATATACTGTGTATATATATTATACTGTGTATATTATATTACTATTAGTAATTTTAGTACTTCAGCTAAAACTTATTTATCTCAGTTATTTGCCATGGCAATATTTTTATTTCATTTAAGTTTTTGAATTCAATTAATGTTTTTTCCAATTTATTTAAAAATTCAATTAATTTATTTCAGCTTCATTTAAATTACTGCAAAAAACTAAACAAAAAAACAATAGCATTAATAGTTTAATAAAATTGTAATAACAATAACAACACTGTTTTTTGCTGCTTTGCCTTTAAAGGGATAGTTCATCCATGAAAGTTAAATCATCATTTACTCACCCTGGTGTTATTCTAATGCAGTATGTATGCCATTCTTTCTTTGTCGGACCACAAAAGGAGAAATAAAATAAATGTCTCACTCTTACTCGTCCATATAATTCTGTTTCTATCTCCTGTATCTTCAAATTCCTTTTCATTTCTATGCCGAGGTTTCTCAACTGTACCTTCCGCTAGAGACTCTCTGCAGCCTCTCATGGACTGTCTTGAGGATATTAAATGCTGGATGGCAAATAATTTGCACCAGCTTAACAATGAGAAAACTGAGGTGACTATCTTTGGTACCTCCAAAACCAGAAATTCTATCGCTAGTTACATAGACAATCTCACTCCATATGTTAAGTCACATGCAAAAAATGTAAGTGTTATCTTTGACTCTGAGCTTTGTCTTGAAAAACAACTACAATCAATTGAGAATCATTTCATTTGACATAAGACTTAAATCGACACGTTCCTTTCAAGACTTGGAAAAAGTTATTCATGCATTTATTACATCACGGCGGGACTAGTGTAATTCTTTATACCATGGTCTTCCTCAATCTTCATTGGTACGTTTACAGATGTTTCAGAATGCAGAAGCTAGACTGTTAACTAGTGCAAAAAAAAGTCCCACTTCACTTGCTTTCTGTCTTTTTTAGAAATCAATTCAAGATTTTGCTGATTGTTTTTAAAGCTCTTAACAGACAAGCCCCATCTTACATCTCTGATCTTATTTATTTGAACTCAGCTCTTAAGTCCCTCAGATCGGCCAATAAAGCTTTCCTACATGTCCCACGGTTACGTCTTAAATTGAACAAAGCCTTTGCAGTTGCTGCTCCACAGTTATAGAATAAGTTTGCCACCTAACATTATGAATGTTCCTTCTATTTCTGTTTTTAAATCTAGACTTAAGACACATCTTTACACTTTAGCCTTTCCTGATTATTAATTTATAGATTAGTAACTGTTATCTTTGATTTTTACTCTATTTTATTTGATATTTTATTGTATTTTATGATTGTTTTGTACAGCACTTTGGTCAGTGTAAGCTGAATTTAAATGTGCTCTATAAATAAAATGTACTTACTTACTCACTATAATGGCAGTGAATAGCGACCAGCATCAAGATTTAAAAAAAAAAGCAAAGTATCACAGAATGATCCCATACGACACGTCATATATTCCAAGTGTTCTGTGGGTATACGATAGGGTTTTGAATTCAGAAATTGAATGTATTATTTAACAAAAATCATTAGAGAAAAATGCATGAGTGGGATATTCTTTTGTGGTCCGAAAAGCATTAGCACAACACCAGGAGTAAAAGATGAATTAATTTTCAATAGAAGGTTTCATTTTAAAGTCACCTATATGTTAACACCCTCTTCACATGTGAAATGAGAAAAAGCACTTTTCTGTAAATACCAATGACTTTGCTGTTCACTCCTATACAGTTTTAACAGTTCAGTTCTTAAATAACAGTCTTAACAAAGGACATAGTGTGTGTGATTTACCTGGTGGATACAAAAGCACCACATTCTCTCCGATGTTAATACCACTTCTCTCCATGAGAGCAGCAGCAATCTTCTCTGCTCTTTTATGAAGCTGAACACATGTAGCTGTACACACTGCCACTCCCTAGAGAGAGAGAGAGAGAGAGAGAGAGAGAGAGAGAGAGAGAGAAAGAGAGAGAAAACACATTATAGGCCAGCAAATCAGAAATTCTCAGAAAGGGAGTTTATTCCTTCCACTATTTGTTTGGAATGTATGAGTGTTTTTTTTTTTACCTTGGCATTTAACAGTACATAAAGCGTATGGTCAGGATCAGTTTGTGCTCTCCACTGTAAAGCCTCTGTAAGGAACTGATGCTAAAAAAGGCAAGACAGACAGTTCATCAACAATAACTTCAAACATACAACATTAATAACACATTAAATGATTGTGTAATGCCTGTGGCATGTGATTGTGCCATAATGATCATAGTGCTTACCATCATTGTAGGCCACATACACAGCTGCATCCACACGAAAGCATTAAAATACCACACAGTGCATTTTACATAAACAGCTTAAAATAATCTGTCTGAATTATTTATTTCCTGTTATACGGCCTCACAATACAATGCAAAATCTGAGTTTACCTTCCTGACCAGGTCTTGGTCTTCTATGAGTCCCAAATCTCTGCCTGCAGCCTGCGCAATTCTTTTCCCAGCAACCAAATTACCCACCATGATGGATGCAGGACCGACACCGACTATGAAAGACATAACAGGACAGAACACTGTGAGAAAAATATCACACCTGTCAGATTTTTTTAACCTCCAGATTTGAAGGTTCTCTCACCTCCAAGATCTCCATTTAATCCCTGCATACACACCTGGTTGTTTTTGACGTGGTTTGGGCATGTTGGTAACGCAGGTGTGGGGGCACATGAGGATGTTGCAGGGGTGCAGCGCCCCCTCCAGGAAGAGTTGCTTGGTGTCTGAGATGTGAATGCCCCCCAGGGGAGTTTTGGGTAGGGTGTTGGCAGGAACCAGAGCAAGACAATACAATCCCACCTGATGAATACTGTCAATTGCCTGAAGTTGAGAAACAATACACAAAACCACCAACAAATAAATAAAGCATACATAAAGGATTATCAAACCTTTGTGTGTTAAACTAAAACAATCAAATAACTGTTGTATATAAGCAATAAGCCACTCAACACTTTGTATTTTCCATAGCACAAATTGGCAGTACAGTCACAGGTGTGTATTTATTGGCTAATGTACCAGAGCTTTAAAGGGTTAGTTCACCCAAAAATGAAAATTCTGTCAGTAATTACTCACCCTCATGTTGTTCCAACCCCGTAAGACCTTCGTTCGTCTTCGGGACACAAATTAAGTTATTTTTGATGAAATCTGAGTGCTGGGTCACTCTCCATAGGCTGCTAGGTGGCCCAAACTTGCTGGCCCAGAAAAGTTATTAAAGAGATCGTTAATATAGTCCAAGTGACTACAGTGGCTCAATCTTAAGTATATCAAGCGACGAGAATACTTTTTGTGCGCAAAAACAAACAAAAACAACGACTTTATTCCACAATTCATTTCCTTCTCTCTGGGCCTCTAGTTGGTTCACGTAGTGTTTTTGCGCTGCGCGTCTTTGTTATATGTCATCACGCATCACACACATGACCAGCGTCGGCCAATAGTGAGCCTACGTGGTGACGTATAACACAGACGCGCTGCGATAAAACACTACGTGAACCAACTAGAGGCCCAGAGAGAAGGAAATGAATTGTGGAATAAAGTCGTTGTTTTTGTTTGTTTTTGCGCACAAAAAGTATTCTCGTCGCTTGATATACTTAAGATTGAGCCACTGTAGTCACTTGGACTATATTAACGATCTCTTTAATAACTTTTTTGGGCCAGCAAGTTTCGGTCACCTAGCAGCCTATGGAGAAGTGATCAGCTCTCAGATTTGTGTTCCGAAGATGAACGAAGGTCTTACACGGTTGGAACAACATGAGGGTGAGTAATTACTGACAGAATTTTCATTTTTGGGTGAACTAACCCTTTAAGATGGTGCATCCGATCAAATTTTAAAGTATAAAACAATCTATTTCATAAATACTAGAATTAATATGTCTGTACCTGTAGAACCCGACTCATCCACTGGAAGCTGTCTTCTTCACTGGCATCAGGCCTTTGCTCAGCTACAATTACTATCCTCTCATCATAGAACACAGTCACTGAGAACACAGCAATTCTACAAAACACACACCCACACATCAGATTAATATCTATTCTCATTAAAACAAAGGTTAAGACTAAATTTCCCTCTGTATATTCAAAGGGGAACCCTCACCTGCCTCTGTACACAGTTTTGACTGGTTCCACTGCTAGTGCTGTCGCGACTAGATCGTCAGCGTTGTGACGACGACCACTAACCATTAGCAAGCCCTCATTCTTACCCACCACAAATATCAGACTACCCTGCGGAAGGAAGAGAGATGAAAAAATAGATTTGAACTAGGGCTGACAATAGATTAAAAAAATTTATCACAATTAATCACACCCTTTTTATCGTGAAATTAAGAATAGACCATTCATCTTGTTTAACACTTTCATTTTAGAACATGAAAAAATTCACTGTGTATAGTTTGTGGACAATGCGCAAACAGCAAAGAACTTGATTACATTTTAGACAAGTCAAGTTGCGATACCGAACTGGATCATGTTTGCGCATCAATATAACGGACTCACGCGTGCTTAAAGTAGCCTATGACTCCTGTATGTCACCGCAATCATCTTTACCTTGATTGCAATCCTCATCCATCAAAACATTACTAGCGAGACACTGGTTTGCTTTATCCAGCTGAGAAATGTAGTTTGCGTATCATCTGGCCATACAGCAGTGGGATGTTTTGACGTTCTGTTCAGTCTGTATTTCACACAGCGCGATGCGTGAAGGCTCGCGCTCTTCAGAAACAATGACAGAATATGACAGTGCTCGGTGTTTAAAAGCGAAACACACACTGGAATGAATAACTCACTGAAAACGCAACGTGAATCTATTCTCTCTGCCATCTCTGATGTAATCAGCATGGTTTTGGACTGTTTGAATAAATTCGCTTCCTGGATAATTGGACTGAAAACTTTCAGAGTTCAGCGGCTAAAAATGATCTGATTGCAAACGGAGAAGCGAGATCGGGTTAAACGGTTTAAAATTTCCGCCTACCAGGGTAACAGGTGCTTGTGCCATTGCTCAGTGTTATAAACTCCCTACTTCTAAGATCATCTAACTGCATGACTTAAATTATGTTAAAGATTAAATTTCGAGTGCTTCAGTATTTGCGTTAAATTATTTGAATGCGTTAAGGATTTTGAATTTATCGCGTGTTAACCTTGACAGCCCTGATTTTAACACATGAAACATGACACTGTCCCTCTCTTGTTTTCCTCTTTCACACTCTTACCGGTCCAACAAAACCCAGCAATCCTGACCGCACAAATGGGATTTCACCAATAGGAGCACCACTAGCGTTGACTGGGATCACCTGTGAGATACCATAAAAATCTGTTTATGGTGTGCAATTCAGTACAAAGTTTTATCATCGTCTGTGTATGAGAGTGTTAAGTTGATCGCCATACCTCAAAGGTGTTTTTAGTGACTCCAGACAGGCCGTAATACATGGTTCCACCAGCACGAGAGTTCACCACGATCTCTCCGATCTCATCCGTCTTGCACAGCATGGGCGGCCCATCCGGTTTCACAATGCACATCAATGCTAAAGCACACATAAACACACATGCTGACTTCAGGCATGCACATATGATAATAACATATTTTAAACTTTGATAGCATGGTATAGTGAACTGGATTTTTCTCTGTGAGTGACAATACCATAGTATTATTATCATAGTCTATACACACACTAGGTAATATCATGATTCCTTACATGTGAATCACACACATACAATTCAACACACAGACACACACACCTCCTGGCATGACATGTCCCACATCCTGGACGGTGAGAGCAGAGTTCTTGTCTTCAGTGTTGACCCTGATGACCCCATGACTCAGCCCAGTCATGGACAGGATGGCTCTTGCTGGAAGTGGTGCACCGGGGACCCCAGGCCTGGAGAAAGTTCACACAATCAGGGAACAAATACTAATATATTTCATTTAAAATGGGATCGTCTAAAAATGATATACCTGCGAATGGCAACCGTCATGGCCTCAGGTGATGTAGCACACGGGCAGATGACCTCAGGCTTCAAACCATAAGCCTGGAATACGTTCAAAAATGCATCACATGATGAAACCGACCCTGAGCCAGAAACAGATACAGAGAGACAAAAAAAGTGAAATCGTTAAATATAAATATTAAATGAACATCATGTCCCGTGAAGTGTCTGCAGGAGGCCTGTTAGCGTAACTCACAAGGATTGGCTCCGTCAGCAACAATTAGCATGCGCAAGGAGGCCAGACTGGTGTCTCTCTGATCTCGGTGAGCCATCATCGCCCAATGCAGGTCACGACACTTCACCAAGGCAATACGTGCTGTAGAAACAAAGACGTTTATCATATCCAAACAAATGTGTGTAGACGACAGACATATATTTGGTCTTGTACCTTTGTGTATGTGAACTCTCTGAACCCAGGACAGTGGACAAGCCTTCATAACTGCATATGGAACACTGATGGTGTGGATTCGGTTCATCACACTCTGAAACACACACACAGATGTTATTGGGGGAAAACTGCCCAGGAAAATTTTCACCCCAAACTTTAAAAAAAAAAAGACAAAAAAGAAAAGAAATGAGCCTATTTTAGGACCATATGATAAAGCACATACCCTCTTACAATTCTCAGTAACCTCATTATCATTACTGAAAAAACTATCTATATTATTGATATTTATATTGCAAATAATACAAAAGTACACATCATTGTTAGGGATGCACGATATATCGGCCACCATATCGATATCGACTGATATATGTTCAGTTGTTATTGGCTTAATAAAAAAATGTGGCCGATATATTAAAGCTGATAAATTATGGATTTTATTTCAGCTGAGACACTTCAGATGTGCACTGTTCACCATGATGGTTTTGAATTGCTTGAAATATGATTAGAATCACTTCAAAAAAGTAAAATAAAGTTAAGAGCAACATGTGCAGCGCAGGTCTGTCATATAGGCTACATAAAATTATAATGAGAATCAATATAATTGTGTGCTTGGGACATGGATTTTAATGGTGAAACTTTTGTTTTTGTAATCAGCCTCTCAAAAATTATATAAAACTTATCGGCCAATATATCGGTTATCGGCTCACAAATATAAAGAATTATCGGTTATCTGCCAAAATGTTCATATTGGTGCATCCCTAATCACTGTAATATTTGATGCACTGATCTGAATAAATGTGTAGTAATAGCATTGATGACATGTCCACATTTTGTCACTCACCGTGAGAACTCCATGCCACAAACCCATGTCCTTCTTAAAGTCCAAAACATTCACCAGTGTCTCACCTGCGTGCAGACGCATTCCGTTACATCTCCAAACAAAATAGCTAGTTCTTTGGTTTAGTGTAACTGCAACAAAAGGATGGTGTTTCCATAGCAACAGCATCACTCACCCTCACAGTAGTTACAGGCCTGAGTGAGTGACTGGCAATGTGTTAACATGGCAACTTTTGAAACTGCAACACCCATCACTGTGCCCTCCTTACTGGCCTTATACTGCATGAGAGAAAGAGAGGAGGAGATTTACATGTATTCAACAAACATACACACACAGAATCACATGAAGCACATGATCTTACCTCTATGTATGCCGTGTCTGTGTTGGCTGTTGGGATATGAGGCTGCCAATCTTTCGAAGGCTTCGTGAGGTATTTGGAGTCTGTCACCACCCACTTTAACCTGGGCCAGCCTGTCAGAAACCCAACTAGTATTAGATCCATCATAAATTTCTCATTACTGACTGGCTTTTGAAAATAAATGGATGTAATTTGCATGTGTGAAGTCTCTGACCTTTAAACTGTAATATTTCTCCAGTGGGGGTCTTGGGTAAACCTTTCAAACAGATCTCACTGGTCAAAGCCAGACCCACCCCACAGCTACCTAACAAAAAACCAACTTGGCTGCTACCCGCATCCTGTAAGCACATGGAAAACATTTTGACCACAATAGCAATATGATTTGTTAGCACTCCATTTAACTGTAGTGACTACCTTTCGGGATAGTGGAACCTCTATTGGCACAGGAATGACTTCTGCCAACAAACAGCCATAAAATGCGACCCAGAACATACCAGGGTCACTGTTAGGATACACCAGCGCCACCTGGGTCAATAACAAAACATTACTTGCAAATAATTAAAGTGCAACAGCAGCATTTTTCTAAAATAAAAGTTGCTTCTAACAATATATAGTATAATACTAATAGAAATGTGAAGTAAATGAATGTTTACATCAGTGTTGCATTTTTAAACAAAAACTAAAAATATTAAAAATAATTTTTCTTAATTGAAATTAGGCAGAAAAAAAAACGTATTTAATAGAAATGTTAACTAGAAATGTTTCTGGGTTAAGGAAACAAATATGAGATGGAGGAAAAAAATATTTGTCAATGCTTTGGCAGGAAAGCAAATGTTTTGCTTTCTCCCTCGAAACTTTGTGTTCCCTCGAAACTTTGCTGCAAAGTTTTCAGGGGAACGCAAAATGTTTTAAGAGCGAACACAAAGTTTCTCGGGGGGAACGCAAAAGCATTAACTTATTATTTTTCCTCCCATGTCGTATTTTTTTCCCATCACCATGTCCCTTTAGCGGCTCCGTACTTTAGCAACTAACTAAAACAAAATAACTTGAACTAAACTGATTAAATTAAACTGAAAAATAAATAAATAAACATGACTAAAGCACCAAAAAAAATTAAAACCTAAGCTAAAATTAAAATGAAAACTCAAAATATAAAAAACCTAAAAATAAAATATGATAAAAACATATTAATATTACTGAAATAACACTGGTTTATGTGCACAAACTTGTCATAAACACCTATAACTGAGTTATATTATCAGGAAACGATCTTAAATGACAAAGAGTTGTTGTTTTTTTACCCGGTCTCCTGGTTTGATGATCTGCTCATTTTTTGCTCCCAGCTTGTTGAGGAGAGTGTAGGCCAGCTTTACACTTCGACTCCACAGTTTCCCTGCCAATCACACACCAATCAGCCCATAGACCTTTCTTGCCAATCCCAGCATCTCCTCTCAATCAAGATAAGTGCTTTGCTTACCATACGTAAGTGTATAGAGTGGTTTTCCTGTGATATCCAGAGCTGTGAGGGCAGGGCTTTTGCCCTGTGTGGCACCCCATCGAGTTAATGCCGCCTGAAGAGCAGGAGGCCAGTTACTGACCACACCCAACGGCTCCCCCTTCACTGGGATTATCTGCCGGCCTTCTGGCCTAGGGGTGTTAGGATCTATCTGAGGAACTGAGGAGGAAGAAACACGTTGATCTACATTAATGCACCATTCTTTCAGAGTGTGTCTGAGAAATGGCGAGGACTGAATTTATCCTGGAGTACCTTCCACGATCTCCTCTTGGTCGTCCATGAAGAACTCACTGAGTGGCGGGCGTTTGGGTCGTTTTAGCGTGTTTAGCAGCTGCTGGATCTTTGTGGACACACGACTGGACACCGGGACACCTACACCAGGATTGGGGTCAGGTAGGGTGGGATGAGACAGACGAACAAAGACACACTCCCGCACACTTTCAACTGAACTGGGAATTCGTAAATCACAACTAGACTATATGTGTACATGTATATACATGTTTTACACTCTCCTACAGTGGTATTTATCAGTCCTGGTCCAAAGATATCCTGATATACAGTGGCTTATAGATCAAATTAAACTTATGATAAACTTATTATTTAAATTATATATTCACTACTATTCAAATGTTTGGTGTCACTAAGATAAAAAATAAAAAAATCAGCAAGGATGCAAAAACAAATCTAGAAACGGTTTTCACCATTTAATAATAAGAAATATTTCTTGAGCACCAAATCAGCATATTAGGATAATTGCTGAAGGGACACTGAAGATGGGAGTAATGAGGAATAAATTATCACAGGAATAAATTACTATTTAAATTGGAAAAATATCTTACAATATTGCTGTTTTACTGATTTTCACTATTCCTTTAAATATCACTGGTTCACCAGTAAAGCAGTCCTAATGTGTGATGAAGGATCAGGACTGAGTAAAAACCACATGTAAGCAGAGCTGGAGGGATAAGTGATCTACTATTATTTATTTATTTTCCTAAAAAAGTACAGGGTTTCACTCTGGTTCACACTATCTTTGTGTAACACATATACAGTATACAAACACAAACACACAGCTTTAAAGTCGACCAACAGGACATGTCTAGACCAATCATTACCTCTGCCTATTCTTCTCACTGACAGAGATAAGCAACATGACACAAGTGGATAAAAGGTGGAAAAGAAAAAAGAAACGGGATGCGATTAATGAAGCAATCATAAACACAGCATTCATAAAGACTTTTTGAAATGTCCCTACTGAGATGTTAAAATAAAGTTCTGAGAGACATGAGAAGAAAGTTATGAAAAGAGTATACATACATTTTCAGATTATGTATGTCTAATGCAGCACACAACAAATACATGTTTCTCTTTTTATCTCTCTTTCTTTTACTCTTTTTTGCCCTCTACACACACACACACACACACACACACACACTCAGTACCGTCTGCTGTCTCCATCATGCTGGACCGGCTCTGTCCTCGACTCATGCCTCGCACCACGGCGTTGGGAGGTAGATCCACACGAGAGCCTCTGGCCTGAGCTTGGGATGGCACATCAGGAGGCCCGACGCCTCCTCCTGGATCTGGTCAAAATAACACATATTACTCACTCATAATCAACCCTCAAAAGATATTTTACCCTTGCTCATAAAGGAAAAGCTCACCTTTCTTTTTTACACGGAAAACAAAAGGAGAAATATAGTAGAATCATGTTTGAGGTGCTTTTTTTAATCCAATAGTGAACTATTCCTTTAAGAGTCTGTGTAAAACTATGTCCATTCAGGACTGCTTTCAGTATATGCTTCCTTCAATTGCGTAAACTAGTGATAAGGCCAAAGATATTTGAAGGTAACATGAAATCAAACTATTTACTATTTAGTATTTACTTTGCTATTATTATATAGATTTCTAAAATACTTGATTCTGATTTATTAATCATTATGTGTTCAAATGTTTCTATACAATTTCCTATATATACTTCCGTTAAAAAATGTGGGTCAGTAAGACACACACACACACACACACACACACACACACACACACACACACACACACACACACACACACACACACACACACACACACACACACATACATATACATTCATACATGCATATATATCTGTATATAAATAAATACTTTTATTCAGCAAATATTAAGCAGCACAGATGTTTTCAACACTGACAGTATTAAGAAATATGTATTTTAAAAAAACTGATTATTAGAATGATTTCTGAAAAATCATGTGACACTGAAGAGTAATGATGCTGAAAATACAGCTTTGCCATTACAGGAATACATTATATTTTATAATAAATTAAAATAGAACACTGATAAATATCAGTTCTATTTTAAGCACAATATTACTATTGTACTGTATTTTTGATTAAATACATATTTCCTTGGTGAGCAAGATACTTCTTTCAAAAACTACTCTGCAGTCTCTTTCTTCTCACATTATGAAGTAACGTAAACTCAAATTAATATTTAATGTTATTTGATTTATTTATTTGCCAAGTAGACGTGTAATTTATGAGATACAGTCACTCGCTCATTATCCCAAAATGAACCTCTTCAGGGTGATACAATATTCATCACCCTGTCAAGGTTTATTTTGCCTTAATGATCGACTGACTGTATGTTATATCTTACATAACTGTCTCTGGTTTTACTGTGTCTCATCATCATCGTACATCATTGTTTTCATAATATTTCTTTAAAATGAAATAAGTTTCTCTGCCTCTGTAGACCAAGGCTGTGAGGGCAGAGAAACGTATCATTAACCAAAAATATAACATCATAGCCTACAGAATATTCTGTTTCAAGTCTATTGCAAACATGAGTTCATTAGTTCCTTTTGGCTAACCCCACAGTCTGCATGCTGTCTACAGCTATTGTCTACATCTCTTAACAATTTCACACACACTCAGGTTATGTCATGTGCAGGAAAAGCACACTCTTTGAATAAGTACAGTCTGGGATCAAGTGTGTATTAAGTCCTGAGATGATTAGTCCTGAACCAAATAACAAGCTCAGCCAGATCTCTGAGAACCTTTATTCATTTTTCATCAGCTCCTATGGACAGACCAATCATTCATAGGCTTTAAAACACACAGGTGGGGCAGAGGCTTAAGGGTGGAGCATGTGAAGGGGGTAGATAATATTCGTAACTCACAACAAATCTTAAACACACAGGACAAGGTGAAAGATTTCTAACACTTGACTTTACCTCTTCCTATTCTTCTCACTGACAGTCACAAAAGATATAAATGAACAGAAAATAAACATTGGGCAGAAATAATGAAGCAATGAAAACACTTGCACAAAATGCCTGGTTAAGCTGCTAAAATTACTTAAAATCAAATGGTAAAATCTAAAGTGTATTTACAAGGACACAAAGTGTGTGGGGGTAATGGTGACTCACCGATGCGTGTCTGAGCGAGGGCCTCGGCCAGGGCGGAGGGCTGGGAGTGGGAGTGGGGTGGGTGGGCAGGTGCGGGTGGAGGTGGAGGTGGGACCTGCTGAGACTGAGGCTGAGGGGCCTGGGTGGGCCGAGACTCCCCATGTGAGAGAGTGGAGGAGGCAGAGGAGGAGGTGGAGGAGCCGTGCAGAGAGCTATTAATCCAGGTGTCTGGAGACTGCTGAGGCCCAGCACTTTCACTTGACACGGCCTCATCATCAGAGGAAGATGAGGAGTCTGGCAGAGAGAAAGATAAATTAAAAGACAAGGAAGAGGATGATAGAATAAGTACAAGAAGAATAAAAGTAAGAAAAAATGATCCAAACAATAGTAAATGCAGTTGTCACAATACCAAAATATCAATACTTGCTACATTTCATAATTTTTGCTACCAATTTTAACACCACACCAAAAAAAATGTTTTGGCTAATGAACACATTATTGAATTAATATTGGTTAAAGATTTAAAAAGTAACTTAAATGATAATAATTTATAAGATATAAAATAAGATAAGATAAAATAAACTTATTTATGAGATCTACATAATTACATTTAAATGTAGCTAAATAAATGTTTGTAAAAATACAAAACAAAAGAAACAAAAGAAAATAAAGAAATCTGATTTAATTAAATAATGGGTGTAATGTTTCCTGCATGATTATTATATAAAACACATAAGGGTAAGGATTTGACGCTGTCAGAGTTTTACTGAGAAATTCAAGTACTTTGCCATTTTAAACAAGAAAAGTGTAAGATCTCGATTAACTATTATTATCTATTAAATATAAGAAAATATATATCTACATTTCTTTATTTGGTGCTTGTATACATTACCTGGTGGGGTGCAGTTGTCAATTGGTGACTGTACATATGCGGACCGACGTTTGGTTGGCATGGGCAGCGCCATCTTTTCCTCTTTATGCTTGGCCAATGCTGCCTGAACTGCCTCAGTGTGGATATCTGAGACAGACAAAAAAAAGACGGACAGTTTTGTTCCTAGGACATCTGCACTTAGTGTGATGTTAGCAGATGCCTCAGTAGATGATTTTATCCAAAGTGACAGGTAAAGTCAACCTTGAACATCCTGAGGCTAAATGCTTTGTTACAGAGTACAAGACTGATTTGAATCTCATTAACTGTCTGCCTTTATCTCCATTCAAATCAGTAACTTTTGTATTATCAGCAAAGCTTCTTAACCAATGATAGGCAGTCACCCATCAGAGTGTTGGTACTAATTACACAACAAGGTCATGAACATGCTCTATGACAACAGTAGGACCGTAAAATATATATACACGTCTGTGGCGAGCAACTGAACAAACAACCTACGCAATCAAATAAGCAAGCTACTATCTTTCTATTGCCACAAAGCACCAGAAATCCACAGTGACCCATTTCATCTAGGCAACCATTTTGTCCAAGTGCGACTGCCATGGCAGATGACTAAACAGTTCTTACAAGGATGTGGTCAGAGAACAGGCAAATATTACCATCTGCAGGCACTCTGTAAACCTCACACCCCATAAATCTCAAGTAAAGACAAGTCAGTATACAGCTTAATGGAATTATATAACAACATTTTATAGGTGAAGTGTGTCGTTTGTTCAGAGTTGAAAAACGTTCTCCTATCCCAGTTTAAAGAGCAAAGACCACTATAAGTAACCCATATAAGTAAGTTTATAAGTAAGCCTTTGGCTGTATATCATTATTTTTGCTATTTAGTTTAGTGCCCCCCAAAAAAGAGTCAAACTCTGGCTTGCACTGTAATGACATGTAAAGAAAATGTAACAGAAAAAAAGTTGCATATGCTGTCGAGCTGTTCTAACCTGATCTGTAGCGTTCATCTCTAGTCCCGCTGCTTCGGTGTGGTCGCCGTGTGCGCCGGTGGCGTGAAGAGGAGGATGAGGAGTTCGACGGGCCAGGTTCAGGTTCAGGTTCAGGTTCAGGTTCAGGTTCAGGTTCAGGTGCCGAGGCGGAGGCGGAGGCGGAGGCGGAGCTTGGACCAGGGGACTGTGCATCATATGCCGGAGGCGGAGCCAAATCTGTAGAGATAATAAGAGTGAACTTCATTAAAACTGGCAGATGCAGTCATTGACTACAGAAAATGGGAAATATTAATGCGAAGAACTGTGGTTTTCATCTCAAATATCTCCAGAATAAAACAAAATTCTATCTCACAACAGCGACTGACAATAAAATAATGTTTCATGCTGCAGTCCTATATTTGAGCAGTAGAAGGCAGCGCAGAGGGACTTTGGATGGAACCCTCAAGAGAAACAGCCTGAGAAGATGTTTCATAACCACATTATCATATGAGTCAGTGGACGACCAAGCAAAAAAAGGAGGAGGGTGAAAAATCAGGGACATTTCTGTAGTTCTTACTTTGTATTTGTGTCAAGTAGGGTGCTAAAACTTTGGCCCTCTTCTTCTCGTATCCTTTTTGTGTGATGTCACCTAAAAAAAGAGAGATAATGTTATTACCAGTTAAAAACACGAACAGCATGAATTCAATTCATTTTTTTGGTCAAATGTCTTTGAAAAGTCAGATAGATTGTGGTTTATATTTGCAGTTGATCTTCTTTTTTTTTTTTGTGTGTAATTTTCAACATACAGTGGCCCCCAAAATGTCAAATTTGAATTACACTGCATTAGATCACAAAACATCCAAGCAATTGAAATATTTTGATTTTGCATAAAATAAAAAATAATTATTTAAAATTGTAATAATATTTCACAATTTGGTTAACATGAGAAAACATGCTCTGACACCAAACCGATCCCAAACTTATTAATGGTAATGCTAAATAATATCAAGTATAATAGGAAGGCATTATTGGAGTTGATGAAGGAGGAACAGTTGTTTAGAAAAACCTAAACACCGAAATCTTAAAAGATCATCACATTCTTACATTCTTACAGCCAAGTTGATTTGTGCGATTTAATGCTGGATTCTGCTTGTGAGTGTGAAAGAGAGCAGAATGTGTAATCTAGTGGGATTATGCAGGATGGAGAGAGCTTTGGTTATGATACGTGTGCAGCTCAAGCTCATTTCAACACATCCCCTAAAGGGGAAAGATTTCAAAAGAGATAACATGAAAATATTTATTATCCCATAGAAATCAAATTGGCCATTACGCTTAAACGCTGAGAGCAAACAGCACGGATTCATAAGGAGAGGCCACTAAACAAACCATTCTTTCAAGAGCATTTTCCACATTAAAAGAAAAAAGGAAAATAGAGAAGGAAGAGTCAACTCCCATAAGTAATGCATGAGGACCGAACCCAGCTGCACTATGGGATATTTTTAGCTTCAACAGACTGTTCTATCACATGTAGCTATGAAGGGGGTTATGTATATGTGTTCATTTTGTATATGATTATTTGAGTGTTATTCAGAAAGAATGTTTTGGACAGCAATAAAAGGCACAAATAAATGCGCTCTTCTAATTCAACCGCAAACTAGACGGTTTTATTGGTGGCCTAAGGTGGTCCAGTCCACACTGAGGCTCAGATGGATTGTGATTGGTTGTTGGGGGAGTGATGATAATGTGAAGTGAGTGGCAACAGACTAAAGCCTGTTTTATGCTTCTGCGTCGAATCGACGGCGTACCCCCGCGGACCCCTCTGCGTCGACGCGAACCTCGACGCGACCCCTCCGCCGTAGCTTGACGTGCACCTCCAAAAAATTGTAACTACGCGTCGCGGTGACGCAGACCGCAGGGGCTGTGATTGGTCAGATTATACATCATTTCCGGAGTAAAATATATTAAAATAGAAAACAGTCATTTTAAATTGTCATAAAATATGTTTTGTTTTATTGTTTTTTATATACTAAACACAGCCTTGGTGAGCAGAAGAGACTTCTTTTAAAAACATTAAAAATCTTACCGATCTAAAACTTTTGACCGGTAGTGTATATGTATATATTTATATATATTCTTTTCTTTTTTTGTTGTTGCTAGAAATAAACTTCAATCAATCAAATCAATGTTTGTTTTGAAAAAAAGTTTGTTGTTTATTTACAATACAATGTTCACGGGTACATCATGGATATCAAGTAATTAACCAAGTCTGCCACGGGACACTACATTATCCTGCCATGGCACCGTGGTCGAACCCATTTTGTAGCCCAACCCGGTGATCTGTTGGTTTGCACCCGAAGATAAAATCTTTAAAGTCACTGCCAGTCTCTGAGCGAGGTCAATAGGCATACTGTGTGTAGTCTGATGCTGTATTAACGGCTTTAAACGATGAACAAGATCGTCAAATCGACCTTTCGACATCCGAAAATACTTAGTGCATTTCTTCGTCCAAGTCCCTCAGCGGTCGAACAACCGTAACAAATTCGCCAATCCTTCCCCTGTCTTCGTGCACTGGTCGTACAGACCACCTTCGCTGACGTCTTCTTTTTCTTCTACGATTAAACATTTGCAATAAAATAATTTGTTGTTCAACGTTGATTAGCTCCAGCTGCGACAACACTCTCTCTCTTTCGCTCGCCATTGTCGGAAATGAAAAAGCGGAACCGGCGCATGGAACCAAAACAAACTAGGAAAGAGATTCGCGAACCACACCACCCCCCTAGCGTTCTGGCGGTGAAATGCACCGCGATGCAACGCAACCCGACGCAGAACCATAAAACGGTCACGACGCCGTTGGAGTGACGGCGTAGCTACGCCGTGGAGTTGACGCAGAAGCATAATGAGGGCTTAAGGCAGAAATCTACTTTTATCCTTGATCACTCACTCATACACGGCATGGCCAAGAGTTAGACACTCTCAGTCCATGCAACTGTAAACCTGTAACATTTATGCTACAATACTACCTCAAAACCTTATGATTATGAAAAATCATATTCATAATTCTAAATTTGGAATTTTATTACTGTTCCTTTTTAAGGAATCTAGTCAAATTTCCAGGAAAAAAGGACACATAACATGCATGTAATCTGTACATTAATCTTAACATACAATCCAGACATTATGGCCAAAATGTAACCTTAATTCTGAATTTAATTTGCAAACCCTTGTTTTAACCCTTGTCTTGCAAACCTGTCCTGAAAAAAGGTAAATTATTCCAGGACTACAACCCAAACTGTACAGGCCTGAGATCCAAATCTTATTTTAACTAGAATCAATGTCATAAATCCACTCTGTAATCCAACCAGTCTGAACAGATTTTAAAACATTAGACATCACTGGTGCAGATTTTCGGAAACTATTTTCAACTCATCCAGACTGCAAATCAGGGCAAAAATCTGAGCAAAAACTGTGTATTGTATTCCGGCCATCTGAACTGAGCTGATAACCGAACATCAAGAGGGTTTGAATCTATCACACGATAACCCACACGATTTAATCACGATAGCGCTGTAATCTTGTATTTGCAAGGCATTATAGGCAATAGTCCTATGACAAGTGACCTTTTTTCAGTAAAGCAGTTTTTTCCAGTCATTTTTTATTTAGTTTATACATAAACAACTACTGGCACGCATGCACAAACAGACAGACACAGGGATCTTTTTTTTTTGCCCCTGGGAGAAAGGTGGTGGAGGAGGACGTCACTCCTTTAAGAGATAAAGCTACATGAGTGTTATTGTCTGACTGTGATTATCGAGATAGAAAGCATATAAAAGCATATACAAGTAACCTACAAGTAAACTAAATGAAAACAACTTTGAAAACAGCATGAAAACACCCTTAAAGGGGTGGTTGATTATGTTTTCACTTTTTTAAATGAAAACAACCTTTAATACAAAATTACAAATCAATAAAATACATTTATTTTATTATTAAATAAAATAATTGTTAATGTATATTACATTAAATGTGTAACATTAACATTACATATATATTAAACAAAAAAATGGCTTTAGCAAATAAATAAAAGATATGAACACTAACATTCAAATGTTTGGTGTCAGTAAGATTCTGAAAGAAGTTGTTTTTGAAAGTAGAAATGCTGCATTCTAACCCATGCTGCATTGCTCAAAATACAGTAAAAACTTGAATATTGGGAAATATTTGTATTTAAAATTTCCTATTTTAAAATGTAATTTGTAAAAAAAAAAAAATTTTAAAGACACATTCCCTATTATCATCAATGCTGAAACCAGCTGCTTAAGATTTTTGTGAAGATTTTTTGTGGAATGAAGAAGAGTGGGAGAGTTTGTTAATTTTATTTCAGGATTCTTTGTTAAATAGAAATGTAAAAAATTCAAATATAAATATTTTGTAAGATTATATATTTACTGTCACTTTTGATTAATTTAGTGTCCTGAATAAAAGTATTTTACTGACCTCAAACTTTTGAATAGTAGTTTGTATATATATATATATATTCTTCAATGTTGCAAAAATTATGTTGATGTTACTGATTTCACATTAAGCATTTTCTGTAAAGATAAATACAATAGAGACTGAACCGTCTAGTCTCTCAGTGACTTTCTGTACAACAGACATGCATACCAGCTGCTCAGACTGTGGGAAAGATCTTGGATCTGTGTCTGAGTGAGTAGAGTGTATGTATGGAAAGAGAAAGAGATGGAGAAACAAATTAAAGTGGGTTTTTTTTTTTTTATTGACTGAGAGAACTTGTCTCTGAGAGTCTTGTTCCTTTGAAAAGCATTAACTACCCATATCCACCCTCCCTCTTGTGTGCTGCATCACTGGCCCTGAAACACTATGACACAACAGAGCTCACACAATGACTTTCACTCAAGACACAATACGGCTATCTCTCTATTGTGTCTACACACACACACACACACACACACACACACACACACACACACACACACACACACACACACACACACACACACACACACACACACACACACACAACCTGGTTACCCACCACCAGATGGTGACTCACCATTCAGCAACTTCCAACACTGTATCACACTGTCCTGAAGTTGAATTTCATTACCCCTCTTTCCTGTTCTTTTGTCCACATCCAACATTCTGTCTCTCTTTACACACACACACACACACACACACACACACACACATTTCCTTTCCCTCTGGATGATGTCATGTTCTCCAGTGCTAAATCTTCTACCCTATGACATGGTTTCCTGTTCTGCTGAGAACATAAAAACAGACTGTGAGAGACAGAGAGAAACAGAGACAGACAGAGAGTGACAGAGAAAAAGACACAACAGGGAGTTCGGTTCATTCTTATCTGTTCATGCCCTTTTCTACATTATACAACCAGATCCACAAGCCAGCTTTGAAAACTTGCTAATGGAAACAGTAAAGTCAGGGTTACCAGGGTGTGTGCATGCAGGTGACAACAAGACTCAGATTACCACTTCACACACCTGGGAACATGCCTTGTCAGGTGTAACCTTCCTAATTCACTTTGCAAGACAGTATATAGAATGATCTGACCTGTGTTTACAGTGTGGTTTACCATGTGCAAGAGTAAATAGTATAGTTATAAGTCTACTGACCTTATAATTCTGCATAATGACATTATTTTAGGGACAATTAAGCTCATTTTAGTCCTCAATTCTCATTACAGTAATGTGAAATTCAGTCTCAATCTAATTATTGTAACAAATAATTAAAATGTATAATTTATACAAGTATTTTGTATTAAAATGTAAAGCATGTCAAAACAGCATTAATATTGCATTTGTTGTACTGCATTTAAAATCATTGCAAATATTTTTTTTTCACTATAATACAGTAAAATTATGATTGTAAAAATGTATAATTACAGTTATGAGAATAATTGTTAAAAAAAATATGAGAAAAACAATATCAAACCCCTACAGTAGCCTAATATAAATCGGGGGCAAAATTGGTTTAATTTTCCTCAAAATAAATGTCACAATGCAACAAAAAACTAAAAACTAATGGCCTTAGTAGTCCGTATAGAAAGGAATATTATTGAATTTTATTTTATTTTTGGGGTAAAATGTGAATTTGACATTCTTTACAGGTTTTGTGAGATTTATCCCCTTTCTAAGGCAATCATCCCTGTACTAATGCTCATAACTTAAAAGTTAGGTATTTGAACCAACCCCAAAACATAAGTATTACATTTTGGCACATTGTTTATGCTTTGAACATGAATATTACCACAAATCAGTTGGCTTGCTGAGTAGAGGTGAGCTGCCACTGTTTCCTGGCAGATAATAAAAAAGGCAAAAAATATTCCCACAGACTAAGACTGAAGGAGCCATATATGGGGACCATATTATCATAAAGACTCGACTTGGGCTAATAAGCAACCACCTAGTAGCCACCGCCCAGAATAACCACCTAACAACAATACAAAAAACATTCAACACATTTTCAACCACATAGTAACACTCTAGCAAACAATCATAACCCTCTATCATTGTGGCAGCAAGATTTGTGCAGGAGAGATCCATTCAGCCTGTCTTCAGCTATTATAACAATTATGCTGTGACACAAAAATTACACATTTCACCTTTCAGCAGCCCTCTAATAAAGGTCATACTGTGCGGTGTGAGTAATACGGTTAAAAGGTTTTATGTCATGCTGTTGGGTTTTAGCTGTTCTTGTGGCATATGTGCTTCTTAACGCTTTTGGCTTTATTCGTTATGAATGAGAACAGCCTAAGGCAAACTCAACTGTTACCATAGCAACTATGACTCTAAATAAAACCCACCCAAATACACATACCAAAACAACACAAAAGCCTACTCAGATAATAAGCCATTATTTATGCATGTTTGGAGAAATCATTTTATCCATAATAAAAGTACAGGAATGCTCAAAATTGCTGTGTGAATGTAAGACCGGAAACATTTAACACAAATGCAAATGTACACACCTGCGTTGCACTTGTGCTAACAAACCTTAGTGCTCATGGGGCCAATAGAGTTACCTTAAAGGGGTGGTTGATTATGATTTCACTTTTTTAACTTTAGTTAGTGTAATGTTGCTGTTTGAGCATAAATATTTTCTTTTACAGAAATTGCTTTTTAAGGACTACAACAAACAGCTGGTAGGGACTACAATGAGCTTCTTCATGGGTTAGTGACATCACTAACCCTAAAATTTACATTCATAGATTATCATGACAGAATATACTAATCAATGACTAGAACATATAAACTCCACATCAGCTACATAAATTCATTAACTAACCAATCAGAAATGTCCTGTTGCATTCTACATGTTATCACTTCTTCTCAAGTCTCTCCATCTTCCAAGACTCCAGTCTGAACATAAAATACTAAACTTTTTTTTAAAGGTGGGGTATGTAATTCTCTTTTTTGGCCATTTTTTCAAAATCACTTGAAATCCTATTCCTAACCCACTTACAGCCACTGAGTTAGAAGCACTGAAATGAAAATTAAGCAATTTAATCATCTGTGGAACGGGCAGGACTCGAAAAACTCCAGCCAATCATTTCCAAGACCACCTAGAATCATTGGACAGTAAGTGCGTCAATCAAACGGTCGTACCATCCCCCCCTCCCCCATCCCCCTCATGTTCTTTGAATGGGTGGAGTCAAAGGAAAGAAGGTAGGACCATTTGAGTTGTGTATTTTCAAAATCTGCTGGCCGTTTTGCAAATCACATACCCCAACTGTCTGTGTGAAGTAATTGGAGCTGCTAACAAGCTCCGCCCTCTGTGCCGGGAGTAGCAGCTCATTTGCATTTAAAGGGACACACACAAAAACTGTGCGTTTTTGCTCACCCTCAAAAAGTGACAATTTGAACATGCTATAAAAATATCTGTGGGGTTTCACATACACACCCTGGGGACATCAGAGACTTATTTTACATCTTGTGAAAAGGGCATTATGGGACCCCTTTAAAAAAATTCTGTGGCATTCAACTTTATTTGTCATTACTCAGACAGCTTGCTACTAACATCTTGTTATTAACATCCACTTCACATTTACTTTCAGTCCTTTAGCAGATGCAATGCACAACTCAGATCTCTGATTTCAACCAAGAATGATTACTATATTCATATACGCTTATTTACATATATAAATAATATCCAAAAATATGGTACTTTTTGTTACTTAGGACTTCAGACCACATCAAGAGTCCAACTTCCATTCTGAAACTTTCAAACATACATTAACATAGCCGAGAATAGCAGTGTTATAATATACAAATTAATTATTCATACCATTCATAGTCAAGTAAGCTCTAGTTAAGTGTTACCTGAGTGGTAAGTGTTATGAGAGAGATTTTTAAGCTCCAACTGTCAGTTTGGAAAACTCCGCTCTCTGAATGAATATAGTGTGTGTAAAGTGTGCATCTCTTCTTTTTCGAGCCTGATGTCCATCACACACTGGTGAATAATTCAGTTAGTGAGGAACCCATATCGCAAGCAAAAGATATTATTAACTATTAACATGTCCTGTTTGGTGTGCGCTTAAGAGCGAGCGAGCTAGCTAGGCAAACAAGGAGTTTTTATAAAGGATGGGAAAAGGATGGTGGGAAAGAGGAAAAAAGAGAGATCGTGGGAGAGACAGCGCAACATGTTAGAAAGCTTGCTGTGAATCATGGGTAAATGAGTGTATTTGCTTCCCGGTGCTCTGTGACCTAGATTAAAATAATCTCTCTTTCTGTTTTGTCCCTAGGTCTCTCTCTCCCACTCTTGTCTCTCTCTCTCTCTTTTTCTTTACAACTCAAAAAACCTGCCTGTCCTCCTACAGTCACAGTGGGTGCTTAAGCTACTGAGGTTACCTGAACAGATGCACACAATCAGACATTATACAGTTAGTCCAAGCCTCTTTAGTTTAAGTATATGCTGACCAGCTATGGAAGAGGATTTCCACACACACACAGCTCATTTGATCAGCTTAAGTGCATAAAAGCGTCTGAGTATGTGCTGGGAATTCAAGCAGAGATCACGACTGCTCAGCCCTGATGCTTTCAATGGTGCTCATTGTATGTGTGAGTGTGTCAAAACCTCCTATCTCCACCCCTCTTCCTCTGTCACAAAGACACACACACACATAGAGACAAACTCTTTCATTCACAACACACGTTCATTACAAATAACGAATATGTGCTGATGTGCAGTCTCTGTAGATTCATCTCGTTACTGTAAACAAATACATGCATGTGATTTATTGCTTTCATATTTATAATATACTGTATAAGTAGAGTATATGCCTTAATTTGCATAATTTACAGAGCTCAACAATGCTGTCTCATAATGCTGGCCCAGGAAAAAAATATAACAATTTTTTGAATATTTTATTTTTTTAAATGTATGCACAAATATATGTAAGGATATTTTTATTAAACATTAAGGCTATTTAAACATTATGATTTCTTTACAAATTATACATTTTCCAAATTTTTTTTATTAAATCATATTTTTACAGCAATTTGTCGTTGAATATCCTCCTATATCTCACTTTGAAATATGTCACTTTACAGAAGTAACATGGGCAGTAAATGCACTTCCACAGAGAGGGAGAATTATACTGTATAAATTAATGATTCATATCATCCTTTGTCACCTGTGTGGTACATGTACAAAAAAGTGTTACTTTAGTATAATTTATATACTATTTTAATTTTTTTTAATATTTTGGATTAGTCTTTATTTTATTTTCCATTTTTTTATTTTCATTTTAGTTAAAGTTTTAGTAATTTTGTTGTGTATTTTATCATTATTATTATTAGTTTTTTATATATCCACGTAGTTCTTATTCATTTTTATTTTACTTTTATTTACTTTTAGTTATTTTAGTACTTCAAGTTAAACTAAAAGAAAAAGAGAAGTTATTATCTTAGCTAATAAGTCCAAACTAATTTATACCAGTATATTTTATTTTGTTTCTGTTCACGTTTATTTTATTTCAAGCACTGTAAAAGTTTTTTCCCCACATGGTTTTAGCTTTAGTTAACCCTGATCCAAAAAGAAATTGAATGAATACATATCCAATCATATTTTACAGTACAGTAAAAACTGTTACTATTCATGCAAATGTGTTAATAATGTCATAACACATTATTCTGCTATTAAAACAATAAAAAGCCTGCCATCTCAGCAGGATAGAAATAACAGCAGCTCTATATAAACTATCGTCAATGGCCGTACTTCTACTATGTCTGAACTCTGAACTGAAACAAAAATCATCAGCCGAAGTGAGCTGGAGGTAGTCACCACTAAAGAGGTTTACTACTCCCACTGGTCCTTCAGAGATTGACATAAAGAGTCTTTCATTGTGACATTTTCTTTGTGCTGTCACCTATAAAGTCTTCAGTGCAAAGGACATAAGATATGGGCGTGACGCTAAGCATATGCTCATTTACATGACAAACATTTCTCTAAAGCAAACCTCGCTACTTAATGAATTAGTCAGTTTTAACTGTATTCTAAGGGCTGCAGCAGGCATCTCCTGTCTAAGAGCCAAAAAGTGAGGACTGTAGGTGGGGATTGTGAATTGTGCCAGGACTGCATTGTGGGCATTGAGAAACAGATACGCAGTCTTAGCATAACACTCATAAACATAATATATAATAGGACAGAAAGGAGGAATAAAGTGGGTGTATGTTTGCAAAATTGTACCAGCAAGGACCCAAGATGATGTTCACAACTGCCATGAAATCCAAAATCACACCGCAATAGTAAGTGAAGCCAAAAGCAAACTAGTCCATCATTTGTAATCTGCCTCCAGGTGCTCTCTTGATTGGCTGTGTGGGAGACATACTGAGAATGAATCCAGGCTGCACTGATGGCAGATCAGCTGTTACGCCAAACAATTCTCTGATGCAGAGATTAATGAGAATCTCTTTTTATATTTGGGTAATGTTGTTTAAGATATTGTTTTGCTCTTCTGAATCTTTCACACACCACTGCTGAAAGGCTTATATAACACATAAGGATGACTAAACACACACACAAACAAACCGAGCCCCTTCTGCAGTGAATCACAATGACAATAACGGCACACTAAAATGTAAACAACCACACGCACATCTGCGTTATAATTCTTCAATGTATTTCTTTTAGCAGAGGTTTAGACACACCATTCATGCTGTAAACCATTTGAAATGTTAAATAAATAAAGAGTAATATTTTATTTATATAAATTTCATACACATGCATATATACTGCATTATATTGATGCTATTCATTTAAAGGCCCAGAAAAAAGTTTCAAAGGAGACACCAGGCCACTCCATGCCAAGTTCCATTGTTTGAGTGAGTGATGTCCTATGGCAAGCTGTTTAAACATTTATTCCTTAGAACAAATTTCCATTTTTATGATACTATTTATTACAAGTAATTCAGTAGTGATTTGTATATTTGTCTCATTTGCAATTGACTATTTTTTAGACACTAGTACTTACTGGATATAAACTGCAAATTTTTGTCAGTGATTTCTATGGTGGTCTGTGGTTGGGATGTTGACAGTCCACTTCTGTTTAACCTGCATTTATTTCATAAAGATTATTTAGAAATAATATTCTTAACTAAATAATTGAATACCATGAAATAAGAATTACATTGTTAGTAAGTGTTTAAATAGCTTGCCATACCTACCTGACCTCTCATTGTATCTTATAGCCTATGCGTGTTGATTGTTTATGGAGGAAAAATGAGTTTCGGTCTATTAATAGCACTGTCAGTGTGTCAAGCAGGAGCCTACACTCATTAATAAAGCATCGACCATTAAAATATACGTTAGTTTACCCAATATAGATTGACCATCATGAGAATACCTATTAGCCTATATTGTAATACTGAAGCTATTGTTTTAAAACTATTATAGCCTACATGTAAATATTATTTCCAATGACAGTAAAGATCAACTATAGGCTACAACTGACACTGAATGCTACTAACGTTAGTTGATGAAGTCTGTAAATATGAGGACACATGCAGAATAACCATGGCCTGTAGGCTAAATAATCACATAAATACATCCAGCGCTTCACAGACTCTGTGTTTTTGTTTTGCACAACAAAACAGTAGGCTAAATAAGGAAACATATTAGACCAATGTCAGTACATTTAGAGAGCAAAACGAAACTGAACAGACGTTTAAAATGCAGATAAACGCGACGTTGAACCAGTGAGATGCAGAAAAAGAGGTCAGTATGTTTCCGCGAGCGGCGGCGACATTGAAGCATCATCAGCTCGGAACCTGTGTGTGGATGCTGTTATTGAGGATGCACGACTGAGCCTGTCAAATCAACACACATCTATCCAAACGCACGCATTCAAACAAGAGAGGAAAGCCCTTGTTGTTAAAGGCTTACCCTCCGACAGCTCCAGGTCCAGCTCAGCGAGCTGCTCCCGGACCTCTTGGGGGAGAGCGGACACATCCACACCGCGCTCCGCCATTATGGCCACAAACCGGGGGAAAGAACGATGCAGAAAGGTTTACCGACAACAAAAATGCCCGTGTCCTCCTCACAGTGAATAACAAATGGTATTAGAGAGCAGACCGAGCTCCATCATCTCCGCCATGCCGAGAGAGAAATCCCAACCGATGGGAAGAGTCACATGACCAGGGCTCGGGATGAGGAGTCTGAGCCTGTGGTCAGAAGCCGTGGCGATTTTGCTCCCTCTGCTGTGGCGAGAGAGAATCTTTATCCAATGCAATCTCTTGAACACCTATGGTTAAATAAATGGTTTCCACTAAAATGAAAATTCTGTAGTTATTTACTCACTTGTGTCTTTCTAAATCCGTAGGTTGTAATTTCTTTTGTGACAAAAGGAGACATTTTGAAGAAGCTTCACGCAGACCTTTTCCTTGCAAGGCTAGTTCATTGCAGCCAACCAAGACTATCAAAAAAGAGTTTATATAGATTATAAACGACATAAGGTTGAATAAATAATAGCATAATTTGATTTCTGGGTTAACTATTCCTTTACCCTGTTTTTTTTTACTTGTTTAAAGGGATAATTATGGGTGATGGCACCCAGTCACCATGATTTTGCCAAGACAGACATGTTCCTGGATCAACATATTTTCTTGATCCTGGAATAACATTCCTGTCCCAAAATGTAGTCCTTGCCCTATCCCTACCCCTAAACCTACCCATAACTTTTCCCTAAAATCAGAGGGAAATGATAGGCGAATAACACTGATGTTGAAGCATCTCACCCTAGTTCTAATCCTAAACTTGACATAAACTGTAAACTTGTCCCTCAAATCTGATTGGTTGATTGGAAAGTTGTTCTAGGATCAACAAAGATGTTGATCCAGGAACATGTGGTACTTGGTGAAATCACGGGTCACCGTGATTTTGCCAAGAAAGACATGTTCCTGGATCAACATATTTTGCTGATCCTGGAATAACATTCCTGTCCCAAAATTTAGTCCTAACCCTATCCCTACCCCTAAACCTAACCATAACCTTTCCCTAAAATCAGAGGGAAATGATAGGTGAAAAACACTGACGTTGAAGCCTAAATGTTGAAGCACCCTGGTTCTAAGCCTAAACTTGACATAAACTGTAAACTTGTCCCTCAAATCTGATTGGTTGATTGGAAAGTTGTTCCAGGATCAACAAAGATGTCAATCCAGGAACATGTGGTACTTAGTGAAATCACGTTCACCGATGGGACCCATATATATTTTCAATGGTAAATGGGTGCCGACAACTGTCTGGTTACTGACATTCTTTAAAATATCTTCTTTTGTGTTCAACATTTTTGGGTGAACTATCCCTTTGACATACACTGTAAGATAAATCAGTGAAATGTATGGTAAAAACTTCAAATTTACGCTAAAAAATAACATTTCTTTAACTGGTATAATGTTAATATACTAAAATCTGGTTTGTACCTTTGTAACATTGACAACCACCATAAAAAACACTATTGGTAAAGAATCAAAGTCTTTTCCACAAGCAGAGTCATGGTGCGTGGTGTTGTACACAAATAAATAAATAAATAAACATCATGGAACACACAACACTAAAATAATGCAATAACAATAATTTAACAGAAGATGTGAAATAAAACCCTAATGTACATAACTGATAACCAAAAAAAAAACCAAAAAAAAACTAAGAAACTGAATTGTTTAAACAAAAAAGTGTCACAGGGAAATCTGCGAATGTCATTTTTTCTCTTTTTCCTCTGTGAATTATAAGACTTGTTCTAATGTTCTGCAAATGACTTGTTCTTAGATCCAAAACCTGTACATTTAACAGTATTTTACTGTAGAAGTGCATGACAAGTCTCATTAGAGCTATTACAGATTTCTTTACTCACCCTTAACCAATTAACATTATTTTTACAATATCATTTTCACATTCTTTTAATATTAAAGTTACAGTTAACGTTTGTATACAGTTTTCTGGAAAAATAATCCAAATAACCAACCAGTGTCCTCTAATTTTATAGTTTAAAGTAGATTTTGACTATAGAGATAAGGGTGGAGTTAGGATTAAGTTGATGGACAAAATGTTAATTCAGAAACATGTGCTACCTGTGTAAATATCATCTTAAACATGATTTAGACGTTCCAAATTAAAGGCATTACACAAGGTTTATAATATATTGCTCACACTCATAAACACAATGCATATCCATCTCATCCAAGCTATTCCATATACACAGAGAAGTCCCACCACATCACTTCTATATACACAGAGGAATATAACACCTTCAAAACAAAATGACAAAAAGCAGCATCTCATTAAATGTACAAGAGGCTAGAGTTCCATCAATGTTTAATTTTAACATATCTTAAGGACCGTTTCAGTTAGTCAATATCATACAGTAAGCAATGTTTGTATGCTGACACTCATTTCATATTTACAGCTCTAGTTTAGGGCTTCACTGACACGTCACACAATTTGGGATCAGTGAGTTATACACACAGTGGAAAGCAGTACGTTCTACATCCAAATATGATAAATCCAGATGCAAAAAAACGTCAGTGACAGAAACTGATATGGCTGGTTGGGTCATTTAAATAAAACCTAAATAGTCTACATACCATCTAATAAAAATATTTCCTCCAAAATGTCCAAAAATGTCCTCCACATCAGAAAAATAATAATAATCACGCTTCAGTAAATCGTAATTATCAATTAAAAAGTCATAATTATGACATTAAAAGTAATATTTATGAGACAAAAAGTCAGTTATGACTCCATTTTAATATATTTACAACCTAGTATGGTTTAACTTAGAACTATGAATTTTAAGCAATAATTTGAATTTATCTCATAATTATGACTTCAAATCTCATCATTTCTACTTTTATCAAAGTTCTATCTTCTACCTTTATCAAAGTTCTATCTTCAACTTTTACCAAATCATAATTTATAAAAAATTTTCTTATGTGGCAGAAATGAGTTTCCATAAAAAAACTGATATTCAAATTTGAATTAATAAAAAAAAACTGCAATGGTTTTGATAACAAGCCCAGCTTAGTCTAATGCAGATTCTCCTACTGATAACGTGATCAGGAGTGAACTGTTTAATGGAATACAACTTAGGTTACGTGTTAGTTATGCGCTCCAGATGAAATTCATTCAGGATTGCCAAGTGCGAGTCTTTCAGGCCCCCAAAAAAAGAAATGTTTAATTTCTATAACAGCTTCTAAGACTCAATTTTGCTTTTCAACCATTTTGAAACAAGGCCTCACATTCATAGCTGGGTTAGTTAACTACTGTACATTCACAAAATGCAAGCACGAGTCATTACGTGTGAGTTTTTGTGTGCATGTTCCCTAATAAGAGACCAGATGCACTTAAACTTTAGGGTCTAACCTCTAATACAAAAGGATTTATGTATTTTGGTTAAAGATACCTATAATTCAGCAGAGCATATCATAATCATACTGATCTAAAACATGTCCACATGGTTAAGCTACCCGTCACATCCATATATCCATTATATATATATATATATATATATATATATATATATATATATATATATATAGAGCAAAATGCAGACAAACTGATAACGATATTCAAATATAAAAATATATTTTCTCTCCATTCTTAAGCTTTTGCGAGTCCATTCTGCGGCGCCAGGTTACACTAATGTGAGACACGATCTTCACCAAAACAGCCACAGAAGCACAGACCTGAGAGAAATTACTGTACATACGATAATAAAATTAGAACAGAGAGGAAGAGAGAGAAAGGGAAACTGGGAGAAATGGTGAGAGTGAGTATGTGTGAGAAAGCGTCACAAAGAGAGACTGAGAAAGAAGGCGTTAAACTTATCTGCATAGTGTAGAAATCATCTTTCTAATGTGGCCAGAATCATGCAACGAATCATTATATTAGAAAAACCATTGAATAAAATGCAAAATAATTAGAAATATCTGCAAACGAGACAAATATCAATTGAATGCATTAGTGAGAAGATCTATACAAGTTTAGGTAAAGGTGTATTTTTTTTAGAGATGACAGAAGATAATTCATTTCCACTGCAGTGCTTCCTAGTCTGTGCAGTCTGACAGGGGCGTTCTATGATGTCGCCACTGTAGCCCGGAGAGTGTCTGTGAGCGGGGTGTGGTCAGAACGTGGAAACATTGGTTCCCATTTGTCACATGAGAGGATTTACAAACACACCGTGACTGAGAGTTTTGAGGGGAAACGGGGATTCGCTCCTTTGAAAGACTCAAAGTATATTTAGTTCCTATTGGCTGAACGACGTGCTCATCATCTGGATGTGGGCTGTGATTGGGAGGAAGCATCTCCAGACGTGCTACTCCACTGACCCGAGCCCATTCCCGCTAAAACAGCAACAGCCTCCGCCGCACGCACGCTCAGACCGTTAACAGACACCGGAGCCGGGACCGACACGGGCATCACCAACGCCGACACCGAACCCTCATCTACTCCTGCAGCTAAAGAGAGAGAAATGAAGGAAGGATGAATGTTAGGCATGAAGGATTTATGACATATAAAGGAAATATGTGGGTGTATCTTACCGAGATATGCTTTTTTCTGCATGGCCGTTACAGGGCAGTCCTTATGGGCCAACAGCAGCTCCTTCAGCCGTATCACCTCAGTCCTCAACAGGGACACTTCACCCTGTCAAGCACATGTACACAACAGCAACATAGACTCAACCAATGGCATGATCAAAAATGGAACTATACCGTTCAGAAATTGTAGTTCTTAGTAATAAAGAAACCATAAACATAGATTTATGTTTTTTTTATGCTCAAGTCTGCATTTAAATTTTTTTTTAAATACAGCGATGTTGTGAAATATTATATTATTAAAAGTTTTATTTTAATTTATTTTAAAATGTAATGTTTTCCTGTGACAGCAAAGCTGAATCTTTAACATAATTCCAGTGTCACATGATCCTTCAGAAATCATTCTAATATGCTGATTTGCTGCTCAAGAAACATTTCTCACCATTATAACAGATGGAAATGGTTGTGCTGCTTAATATCTTTGTGGAAACCGTGCTACATTTTTTTTCCCAGGATTCTTTGATCAATAAAGAGTTGAAAAGAACTGCATTATTTGAAATATGATGTGTTTTTTTTAACCGTACAAAAGTCTTAATTGTCACTTTTGATCAATGTAATGTGTCCTTTCTAGATTTGTCAACCATAGAGTACATTTCAACAACATAAAATCATCTTATTTCCTGAATCTTTTCACTCTGTCTGTATGACTCACGGTGAGCGTGACGTTAGAAGTAGCTAACTCCTCGGCGCGCTTCTCCAGGGCACTAACCCACACTTTCCGTTTTTGCCGGCAACGGGAAGCGGCTGCTCTGTTCCGTTCAAGAAAACGGCGCCTGCGCTCATCCGGTTCAATATCTGCACCCCGTCGTCTACGGCCACCTTTTGGGGGAGCAGGGGATACCTACAAGATATTGCTTGGGCTGTCAGATACAGTGAGAACTTAAGCATATGTCAGCATTTACACAGTGTATACTGACATAATGCTTCAGTTGAGCTTATTTACTGATATATCCCATTTAAACCCATTAATTGAACTATTTTCAAACGTCACAAACTACTCAAAAAGAACAGGCAAATACTAGCATATATGTAACACAGGCATGAGGTGTCTGTGAGCACCTGTGGTTGAGCAGGTGATGGTGTCTCAGTGTGATCTGTTTTTTGTATTGGTGCTGGTCCACTAGGACTCTGCTGAGATAGTGCTGCTTTTAGCCTCTAGATGGAGACAAATCCCATACACAAACACAAGGAAACACCACAGCGTGTAAATTAACGCTCAAAACCTGTGTGTTACATTTGTGTAGTAAGTTAATCGTTATATAATAAGCCCGTTGTAAAGCATTTATCCCTATGTAAAGTCTACATGTGCTAGAGTGGGTGTACGCGTGCTCATTCTCACCGTCTTGGCATCAGAGTGTGTACTGTATCCAGACGGAGAGGAGGAGCCACTGCTGCTCCCACCAATAGGAGGGCCTGGAATCCCTGGGATATTGGGCACTGTGTTTGATGATCTGGCAAGCTATATATATATATACACACACACACACACACACACACACACACACACACATAGCAACACAAGTTTAACATACTATAATCACAAAAGCATAAACACAAACACAAAAAAGATGTGTACTTGTTTTGAGGCTCATACTGCTGAAAATAAAATCACTATTATTTTGATTTAGGAGCAATATACTGTATGTCTGTGGAAAGTTTTCACAAGTAGAGATGTAATATATATTTTCATAATTGACTAGTCAGTGGTAAAAAAAAAGTGTGTTACTCTGTATTACTAAAAAGATTTAGGGTAATGTTCACCGGGGCTGTTCACATCAGATGTATTCTTGCATTCAAAAACAGCTGGACAGGGTGCAGCAGAATGCATAACTATTTTTAACTTGATATGCTGATGGTGCAAGAAAACCTGCTAAATAAATAGCGCAGAGTGCAAGAACACACATTCCCCCAAAAGGGTAACATCTATTCCACAAATATTTAGGCTAAATAACTACAACTTTATTGAAAAAAGAAGACAAAATATCTAAAATTTTTATTTTATATTTTTTTTATATTTCACACAAAACAGAGAACTACAGGTTATGTAAAAAAAACAGCAGGTAATTTGAAGTATTTGAATGCAACTGTCTTGAAGTAGTTGTCTTTAAATGTATTGAAGCATTAGCTACAAATTATTAAAGCTAATATTAAACTATAAAAAAAATTAAAACCAAAAAATTTAATTAAAAAAAATATTGAAATAAAATGCATAATAACTAGCTGATTTGTTAAATGATGGATTAATAATCATACGTATGTGAGACCTCCATACCGATATGACTGAAGTCTGCCCTGGACTGGGAAGCAGAGGAACAGTCTGACCATTTGGAAGCTGCATCAGCATAGGAAAAGAACCAGACGGCGAGCTAAAAAAGAGAGTTATAGAGGAACTATTTTAGGACATTTTTCCTCACACAGGGTGAGGAATCAGAGGTGTGAACAACACTGAAATGACTCATCCAAATTAAAAAAGTTTCAACTCAAAGAAGTGAGTCTGCTCCACTGCTGAGGATCAACACATCCTATCAAAAACTCAGGCTAGCTATTTATTTGAGTGGATGAACTACCAAAATAATCGTTCATAATCATGCATTTTGGGTATCAAGTAATCTGTTGATTATTTTGACGATTAATCGGATAGTTTTTTTGTGTTCATAAAAATAGACCTAAGTGAACAATAACCATTGTTGAACAACCAACAATAACTGTCAATAGATTAAAATATTGAATCACGATTAATCGCACCCTCGGAAGAAACTCGTAACCTGCACACATGTAAGTAATTAAAGGCGTCGCGCTTCACCCTGAGGCCCGCAGTGCATATTTTTATTAAACTGAATCGCAGCCTTTGTGATTTCACAATAGTCCTATGCTATATTATGATTCTTAAATGGTTTTAATATATTGTGCAGCCTTTGAAAACTGTCTAATAATGAGATCCATGGATTCTCATCCATGGAACACTTCTGGTATTTTGCCAGTTAATCGACACGGGCAAATTGCAATCAATATTTTTTTTTTAAATTAAGTACTCGAATTTAAAAGAGGAATCGTGACAATCCTAAACAAAACCTTTTTGACATGAGGTCAACTAGTGTGTACCTGAGTCTGTTTGACGGAGGGGTCCTGGTGATAACAGAGGTGGGAGAGGGTTGAGTTGGGATCATGGAGTCGAATACCTGGTGAAGTGGGAGCGAGCCTGGGCGCATTATGGTTGGTGTAGGGGTGGAACTTGCTGCAGTTCGTGGAGGAACATCCTGTAAAAGTGAGTTACATGACAATATTATATTCTGCACTACAACAACAAAAAACCTGCACTGTAAATACTGTAATCTGCCTCGTCTCAAATTCACCATGGCTTTCCTCAAGGCAATAGGCTCCTTTGCCATGGCAACTGCATCTTTGCTGTTTGTCATGCTGGAGGTGGAGTCAGGGCTGTCCGGAGGGGAGGAGTCAATTTCAAGAGGACCTTCCCTCTCTTTAACCTCTGTAGGCGTCTGTAGAGCTTGAAGCTTTGAGGGCAAGATTCAAGATGTCAAGTTCATGCTAACAATTGTCAAACAAAGCATACAAGTTGATAACCTTTGATACTTCACACTTTCCTTATTTGAAATCTTACCGTGCTCTTAATTCTCCTCTCCTCCTCCTCGTGTGCTTTGCGAAGATCTTGCTCGAAGGAGCCAGCCAGCTCACTAAACAGACCCACCTCCTCACAATTCTTAAGAAACCGGGTGGGAGTGGGTGTCTGATCTGCGCGCACACACACACGCACAGTCTTTAAAATTTATATTAACATCTAAATCACAACCAGACGGCACGCTTTATTGTGTGATACTGCTTAATTACTACTATTTTGACATCAAAATCAAGTGTACAATTATGATATTTATAAAACATATACACAGCTTAACAAGCAAATAATGATTCATAGGAAAATCAAACACCTAAAGGCCCGTTTCACACCCAGAGCGATTACCATAATGATAAAGTTTTAATAATCATTGTAATTCTGTTTCAGGGAGCAGGGAAGTCCATAATTATAAAGGCCCATTCAAACCAAGAATGATAACTATTACAATAACCACAGTAGTATCCACACTAGTGGATCCTTCGGATGAGACGTTGGTCCTGACTCTCTGTGGTTATTAAAAATCCCGGTATCCTGGCCAAATTTGCCCATTGGCCTCTGTCCATCATCATGGCCTCCTAATCATCCCCTTTGTGGATGAAGGAGTTGATTGGCTTCATATCCTCTCCACCAATAAGCTGGTGTGTGGCGGGCGCTCTGTTTTTGGATATAGCATAAAAAAGGCTGGATTGAAAGTCAGAGATGCCCATAAATTCTAAAAATATGCATACAAAAATGTATGCGCTCAATTGAGGCGAATCGCTTTTTATCAGATAAGAAGACAAGCATATAAACTACAATGGAAACACATTTACAGAATAAATCCCTCAATGCACAAAAAAAAAAAAAAAATGGCGTGCTTGTCTCAAAACAAAATGTGATTGGATAACTGGACTAAACAGCAGACCAAATTCATTACAGAGCATCTCAAATGTTGTTTGAGTCATTCTGAAATTCCTGAGCCAATGTCCGTAATCAAAAGTATTTGGTATAATGACCTCCCAGAACTGTCTTGCACGACTGCGTTCCCAAGGCATCTGAACGCAAGAGGACATGACAGTACTCACTGCATTTCGTCTGCACGCTCTGCGTCAAGTCATGTATGAAAAAAGCCACAGGGGCTTTCCCGATTACAGCAACTTCCATCTTATTAAAGATATTTTGTACGAGTTTCCAAGGTACTGAAGATTTTGTTCTCTTAGAAATGGTGCTTTATTTACAAAGGTTTTATGTGGTGTTCCAATCAAGTTACATTCGCAACTTTGGATGGAAACATCGTTTTTATCATTCATCGGCTGGAAAAAAATAAAACGGTCTGAGAGCAATTCCAGCGATATTGTTCTTCTCTGTCATTATCGTTACAGTTGTAATATGGTCATCCCTATTCGCATAGAATTCTTTATTGATTTTGGTGAAAGCGGGCCTTAACGATAACGACACAAAAGGAGGATACCATTGGAATCACTTTCAGAATGTTTTTTTTCCAACTGATTAATGATTAAAAACATTGACAGCCAATCAGAATCCACCCGAATTTAAAGAACTTAAACGTTTGCAGCAGCAGAGGACATAACTGCAGGCTTACGATAAACACAATTTTATTGTGTGTTGGTGTGGACACTAAAATAGTTATCATTCTGGATGTGAACAGGCCTTAATGCAACTTACTCTGAACTACGGGTTAAACAACCTCAGATTTTTTGAAGTCGACGTCAACTAATCACCGAAGATGTAATTAATTAAAACAAGAGATGGGAATGCTTTGCAACATGCCACAATTTGCAACAGCTAAAGTTTGTTAACAATCTTAATGTTGGCTTGAGTAACCCGAACCTCGAGCCGAGACTCAAACTCGGGTTGCCTTGTGCACAGCTGCAGCGTGTCAGAAAATGTTTCAGTTATTTTGTCTATGGGTCGTAATATTTCTTAACTAATAGTAAAGCTGTGGGGTTTAGTCCAAAAGCAGATGGTTAGTTTGTGCACTCCTGAATGTTTCTGTGTGCGCGAGATCTGCACGTGATGTGCGAGCTTCTGTCTGTATGTTTATGCGTGCGTGTTACAATGTAGCAGCACATTAGTTTAGAACAGCGATTAACTTCCCTGTACAATAAACTGTTTAAAAGGTGCATTCACCTGATCAATATTGAGTATCCAGATAGTACTATAAACAAACATAACTAGTGGAGCGCTCTCGTAGTATGCATTTATTTGTCATTTTAACTGATGGATATGGAAAGTTAAAGTGGTTTTCAAAGATATCTTATCCTCTATAGGACTAGTATTACAGCCAGTGTAAATCTATGGGATTTTTTTGGAGTTTTGATTGTAATTTAAACTTAAATCTTAACTCCGATCAGTTAGAAAAGATATAGCACACTAAGTCAGAACAGTCTGAAGGTCTTCTGGAAGGCAGCCGTGTTGTTAGTTTCAAAATCACATGATCAGCGACTAGTTAACGTCATGGCAGAGCATTAAATTTGACACGTCGACTAGTCAGTGCAACCCCTACTATGAACACAACGCAGACTGAGCCAACAGAATGACAGAAATGCATCTATGTGGGGACACAAACCTGCTATAATAACTGTATCTGTTCTGGCTTGTCCGAACTTCAGCGTCATCTCATGCTTATGTTTGTGCACTGCCAAATGGTCCTCATTGGTGAACCTCTGACGTGAGAAAAGCATTGACAGAGACACATGCATTAACCCACAGTAAAGTTTTCAGTCATTTTGGGTCTCATTCAGGGTCCTAATTTAAATCAGATGGAAGCTAGAGACAGAGAAGCAATGGATGATATCAGGCCATCTGTTGTTTTCATGACGGCTTATGTTATCCAGTTATGCAGTGCTATGGGAGCCTCTTACAGATGCCCAGTGGAAGCAGGGATTAAAACAGCTGGAGTGATTTCAGAATAAAAGTTTTGGCCAACAATCTGCTTCTATCACCAAGATTAAGGGGCATAAAAGAAATTAAGGGGAATGATTCTTAAACATTCCTATTTGGGCTCCCAAATCTTGAACACCTGGACTAAAGGATCAGGACTGTAAATATTCCTTACACAGTAGGACAGGAACACCATGAAAGGAGAATTTGAGAATAATAATTAAAAGAAAATAGCTCTTACCTGTCCACAGCCTGGGGCAGTGCAGACAAAAGGTCGATCGTCTCCCATTTTAGATCAACTACTTCCTGTGTTACTTCTAAAGACCATCCAAAAAGAACAGATGTGATTTATCTTATGAGATCCAGACTTTTTAAAAGACTCATTTCTATTCATTTCAGCTCAATTTGAACAATCATCTGAACATAAAACCCCTATTTAAAATATGAATTCCTCCTAAACTTTCCATTTGAAATGTTGTACAGTCTCTTGACAGATGACAGGAATCCATACTTCATTGCTGCACAGAGGCCTGCTGGGTTCAACTGATTGCATAATGTGCATGACGATTACATGATAAGACGCTTTCATTTGACTACTGTCTGAGATCATCCCCGTTTAAAGAACATTTCCGCTAAATTAAACCAGCTTCAACCCAATAGCTTTATCACACATTTCGCTAGCTAGCATGCGTTTCCTCTCTAAGCATTTCCAGAAAGATATCCACGATAAAATTAACCGCCACTAGTATGTAACAAAGCCATAACAACCATGTTAACCACACGATAACATTTCGGAGGGTTTGTCGCAACTCCTAACGCGCCGTGTTTCGTTTAAATGGTTCTTAGCGGTGTCCAATTTGTGAACGAATCGTTCTTTTGAGTCGGATCTTTTCAATGCACAAAACCAGACCGAACGATTCGTCCACAAATCGGACTGAATCAGTGAGCCGATGAGTGAACTGACACTAAGAGCAGTTGGAGTTAACTGAAATGTAAATTACTTTATATAACTGAATAGCAGAAATGTTACAATTAAAATGTACTGTAAATATGTTCATGACTTCACTGCATGACAACTTAAAAAAAGAAGAAAAAAATAATATATATATACTGCAGTGGACAATTATATGTAAGGTTCTAAATGGCTTTTTAAACAACAACTGAAACGAGACAAATTACATTACAATACAACTGTTATTAATTATTAATAAGATTGACAAAATCAGTGACTGCGAGATGACGCAAGTACGTGATTGAATCACTGGTCATTATCAGTGGATTGAATACAGAATAGCTGAATTCGTGTTTAATCGGTTCTTTAAAACGAACTGTTCAAAAGAACCGATTCTCGAAAACGAGTCGGACTTCCCATCACTAAAGCTAACTGGCTAATGCTAACCACACATGAGCCAACATGCTGTAACACCCTATTTACACCGCAAGCGATCGACGCGAAGGGACAAAACAAGAACACTCCCATTATATTAAACGAATCTACAATGCGAGCGCGCTCGGATTTCGTTGATTCTAATGGGAGTGTTCTAATTGTGTCGCGTCTCGTGCAGTGTGTACACACGGTGCTCATGACACCTCCACCATTCGCGAGACCAGCGTCGTTACACTTGAAATCACTAATTTTAATGCATCAGGTAATCCGAATGTGTTGCGTGTCACCTGTTCCTCAGCCAAGGATTTCAGTGTTTACAAACTTACCCTGCTCCTCCCTCTCTCGCTCGTTCCCTCTCTCTCCGCGTTCCCACCTTTGGAACTCCTTCATCCAGCTTGCTCACAATATGTAAAATCTCGCGATATGTTGAGGTAATACTGAAACCAGATTAAAGTCGTTACGTAACAGATTTGAAGCAGTGATGAAAAATCCATTGCTCTAGTTTACGCATGTCTGTGCTGCACACCGTACACGTCGAATGACGCAATAAAAGCAGACATTACAGATAGAATAATAGCTCGTAAAGCTTTAACCATTACTTGTTGATTTATCTTTAAATAATTAAAAATCCCCCAAAATTGCAATCAAACGTTCGCTCACATTCTAAACAGAATCCAATACAATGCCGTCAATTTATGCACTGTGATTTATTACTACAAAATGGCCCAGTGGAAACACAACAAAGGTCATGTGTGCTGTACATGATTTCCAATTCCATTCAGTTACCACAATTTGGAACAAATGAAATAAAATCCTACTGATGCTACAAGAGTTTCTTCCCTTTAGTTATGTTGGACATTAGCTACTTTATCTTTATCAGAACAATACTTGCATTTAATTAAAATTTAAAACACTGCAGCAGGACAGATACAGAAAAATCACAGGGTTTTACCATACAAACAATTTTAAATTACTCTAAAAATACTTGTTCTAGGTGGTCTACTTTGTGTGTTATGTGGTGGTAATACTTTATTAAATTTAAGTTAAATTATAATTTAAAAAATCCCAATAGAATTACTAGGTTGTACTTTCAAGTTGAAAAAAAGTCAAACACAGATTAAAATCATTTTATCATTTATTTTTTTTCTTCAATTTCCTTAAGCATTTTCATTAAACATCTACGATATCATCCAAAACACTTCACTCAGCAGTTGCTATGCCTATCCCCCTATAAAATTAAAAAGAAAGGATGAATACTTTTTTTCCTTTTTTTTGGCTAAAGACTTGCTACTTGTAACCGTGCCATTTCATGGTGTCTAAAAAGCTTACAGCCTACACAGGATATAAGATTAGGAACAAAACGTAATCATTTCACCAACCAGTTATGAATCAAATCCATTAATTCAGTTAAAATAATAAAAAAATAAAACCAGTTCCACTGATTTTTCTAATTTTAGTGGCACAGTCTCTACGTAATTTGCGCCCAAGGATAATATTGCCAAACAAAACAAAAACAAAAAAAATCTGAAAACATCTCAAACTAACAACAGGCATATGTTTGGGCAAGAAAGCCACAATGAAAGTACAACAGAGAAACAGAATTTAAAACAAAATAAATTAAAACAAAACTGATGCATAATTTCCCTCCGATATTTCTTCTAAAAACTGTAAAATTAAAAAGTAGGGGATTGAGAAATTATTCATTAGGACACATTAATAACGTTCCACACGCACACAGATTTTTCAAAAACTAAAACATACATAGTTCAACTCACTAATCAACAATCATGATTATAAGCACTCGCTCAAACAGTGGCAGAATAAGAGAGGAGTGAGGGAGGAGCTACTGCATTTAAACAGCACTTCCTGAGATTGTCTCTCTGCTGATTTGACTTTGGTCTGGATCTGTGCACAACCCATCCATACATGGGAGGAAATCAAATTGTAGGAGAGAATCATGCATAACAGTGTGATTGATTAAACATTTTTTTTTAAACGTTCAAATACACATTATTAACTGAAACTTAAGACCCCTAAACAGTTTTATGTGATTACTGAATTCAAAAAAGGCTACCAAAAAATCCTGCAATAAGTATTGGCCAAAAATGTGCAGTCATACACATCACCAATTTCCTCTGAGGTCCTGAGTTCCCTCTCTTTTACCAAGGCTGACATGAGACTGGATAACACGGGTAAATGAGCTCTGTATATTTATGTAATCACACCTGAAAAGTACAGGCATAACGCAAGCGTCAAATACAGATTATTATTATTATTAAACAAATAGAAGGAAAACACACAACATAGACTGACACTATATCACAGACTAGGACATGAAGCAGCACACTAACTCAGAGCATATCAAATCCAACCTGATTATTGTCACCAGCATCTACAGCAGACGGAAAAAACAAAGGCTGACAGTATAGAAACACCATCAAGACTTTCACTCCAAAGGAAGAGGAAGACAAACAGTGGCTTTGCTCATTTACACAATGATATCTATTCATTCTTTCAGCATTTAAGTAGCTTGATCTTCCCATTACTGACAGACCCAGCATTCAAAAACACCATACATCACAGATGACACCGTACGACATTATACAGCACGACACACCAACTCAAAATCACCTTAAATTGTATAATATTTGTCTGGATCTTTTTTTCTATGGATGTCTAGTACTATTTCATCCATTCGTCAGTCTTGATCAGTCGTGTCCTTCAAACCTACAAATTTCCCTCTTTCTTTGTCTGAACAGGATACACTTGTCTTCCAGTTTTAGACCGGGGTGGGAATCAATAAGCACCTCATGATTAAATTTTAATTAATTCACAAAGTGCTTTGAGCTTTCTGAATCAGGCCAAACCCTTAATACATGCTTGACAGTTAGTTTGAAACTGCATGGCGGACCTCGCGCACGGCATGCCACATATCGACAGGGTTCCCACACATTCGACCAAAACATTCCCTTGACTTTTCCAGACGTTATTAATGACTACATAAGGATTTTTTAGAAATGATCTTAAAAAGAAATTGACTCATCATATTGGAGTAATTTCTAGCTGTATAAATAACTGAAATTACATTAGTTTTTTTTATTCATTTCTATGATTTTTTTCCCAAGCCTGGAAAAAGCACTTTTGAAATTCCACATTTTTCAAGGACAGTGAGCAGTGGGAACCTTTTATCGATATCTGTAATGTTCTTGCGCATGTTTCCAATAAATTAAAGAACAAACCACTATGAATCGCAAATAATTCTGTGTCAATTACAGAATTATTTGGGAGAGCATCACATCTGAATCAAATTTTCCCCCAGCCCCTTTCAGGACTGACGCAAACACAGGAAGTAGTGCACAAACACACACACAAAGGTGAAATATGGACCGGTGGGGGCGGTATTATGCCGTCTTTGTGTGATCTGTTGCATACAAACAACATGTGCTTGATTTCTCACCAACAGTACTATCATTTATAGATAATAATAAAATAAAATAAAATAAAAAGTACAACATTGTACACTAGTGCCAGGACCTTAAACACTCCAAGTAAAATCAAAACTCATTCACAAGCTAATTAATCGCTGTAAATCAGACAACACAGGAAGCATGGCCTCCATTTCTCAGTTCAAGTGTAAGAGGTTTTTCCATCTTCCTTAAAATTCCTAGTTTTCTTCTGTATTTTTAAGAATCAACTTCCCAGATTTCAAGTCATTCGGGAGGCAGAGGATTCTTCGACACCACAGTGCGACAGTCCAGTTTTCATATGTAGATTTTATATAGATATATATAGATATATATAGATTTATATACTCTTGCTTTATGTATAAGATGTGTATCCAAGTATACACGCGAGTTTGCATGTGTCGTGGGCATAAGAGGCATTACTTTGGCGATCTGGGTGGGATGTTTTGTTCTTTTCCACTGCGTCTGTTGTACCCCGACTGTGGCGAGGAGCGCCGACCTTGTGGGGGTCGTCTCTGTTGCTCTCTGAGCTTAAAGCCTGACCCTCTGGGACCATTACCACGTTGGTAGCCAGTCTGCTCTCTGGACGTCCGACTCTCGCTTCCTTTCTCCATTTTCTCACCGGGGCTGCAGCGGGATGAAGCTGGGTCTTCCGCTTTGTTGACTCGAAGTTCACGTAGTGGTTGGTTTGTGGTGGGAGAAGGGGTGGGACTGGGCGGGGCTACTGGTGCAGGGGGAGGGTCTTTGGGTGGCCTCTGACACACCTCCGCATAGCTCAGCTTCCGAGGTTCCTGAGGAGAGTCAATAAAGCCTTAAAGGTTAACAGAAATCTAATTTCTTTTACTTTCATGTGTGAATAAGCTCCAGGAGCATTTATAATTTAGCAAATTAAGGTGTTTACCTGAAAAGATGTGATTGATGGCAGAGGTGGAGTAGATGTTTCAGTGCTTGAAGTTGATTGGCTGCGCAAAGGTTTTGGAGCGGAAATGGGCTGGACGTGGTGGTGTGTGGTCACTGATGCGGTCACTGATGCAGGCTCTGGAGGCGTGTCAGAGGTCTGAACCTCTTTCTCTGGTTTCTTTACTTGATGTGACGCACTGTACAGAGAAATGTGGAGTTCCAAGATTTTCAACCTGCTTCTAATTTGAACAACCTTAATAATAGTCATTTATTTACAAATCATTTGTATATTTGTTTTAATAAATGCAGTGAAAGTAATGTTCATTAGTAGTTTATGATGCCTAATGCGTGTGCATGCATTTGTGTACCTAGTGGTAGGTGTGTCCTGTTTTGTGGCGGGAAGCTTTGGCGCTGGAGGGGAGAGTACGGTCGACTGGGCTTCCACTTGACATGTTCTGGGATCTTGACTGAGATCTTGCTTATTTGTTTCAGGCTAAAGCACAAGGAGAAATTGCAACTTTACTGGAGTGATATCGAAGATTCTCTGAACAAGCAAAACTATAGTAATTGAGAATACACAGGTACAGGAAGTAGTTCTTACTACCTTGTCCCTGCTGATGCCCTTAACTACATCTGCCATGCGATTCTCCAACACAGACTCTGTTTGCATGGTCACACCTGGCAGACAACTCGGCACACCTCCTGGTAAAGGCGGGAAGTTAGTGGTTGCGAGGTCAAACTTTGGAGGCGGAGTTTTCACCTCTGATTCAGGATTCTGCCTCTGTGTAAAATGAAATTGAATGAAACGAGAGACAACAAAAATTTTACACTTTTGGAGAACCATGCAATAAACTTAGGACTTACCATCCTTTCATCTTCTCTTCTCCTCCTCATGCCACGATAGCTTCCTCTCCTGGACACATCACTTAAGTCGTTAAATACACTCGTATCATCAAACCTGTCAGCATTCAGAGAACGCACTTAACAGATGACCCTCAGATCTCATAATCTTAACGCTCACTGGGACAGGAGTGACAGAGACTTTAAGGAGAGAGACCGAGAGAGATAAAGGAAGAAATGAAAGGACAAGAGAAGTGATCAGAGAGAAAATAAAGAACTCCTAAAGTCTTCCCATCACTCCCTGCTTCCCTCTATGCGCTTAGTTGATCATCACTGGGTCAAAACAACCAAATCTGATTCTTATACAGTTAACTTATATTATACAGGTAAAAGAAAAATGCTGCTACATGTCTTATCTGCGTGTACTGACCTGGCCCGGCTGCTGATGCAGAGTTCGGAGAGGTGGTTCTCTCTGGGGGAAACTGGCGGTTCAGAGAGTGGGGTGAGGGTGGAGGCAGTGGTGTCTGAAGTGGGGGTGCATGGGGGCTGAGGACTACCGGCACCGGACGAAGTCTCCGTCAGCTGACTCGCATCAGCACGAGGCTGTGGCTTTACATGATTCCTGCACAGAAAAATCAGCCGTTTCTCAGAAGTGATAGCATTTAACTATAACCATGGCTCATAAAGCCAGAGCAAAGCTGAATAAACATCTGTAGAACAGATAGTTTATCCAGCTGGGCTTTAAGGGTGGTCTCTCTCACTGTGTAGAACAAGCATCACAAATGGAGATGTTATGCATGAGAGATGTAGTGACAAAAAGAAAAATGTTTTGCAGAGAAATTCCTGAAGTGACACCATTTCATTTCATTTCTTTTGTAGCAGGTTTGCTGCGGTAGTCAGGGTTTACCAACACAGCACCACCGCCACTTCGCTTTTTTTTTTTTTATAAAAAACATTGTTCAGTTGGACAACGAACACTACTCCATACAGTACTATCAGCAGAGTCACAGTGAACAGAGTAAGAAGAGATGGGACGATGGCAGAGGATTTGCTTGCTGAGATGCGTATTTTGACAATTGTGTGAGTGTCCTTTCAAGGGCAAGGAGATGCGAAAGAGGAATCAATTGAGTGTTCACGCGTCTTAAACGCGACTCTGTGTGTGCACGGCTGTGCTTACAGATAACAGTGAGCACGTACCGAATTGAGTTATCTATCGCATCTTCTTGCAATAGATTAAAATCGCTTGAATTGTCTTGCAAATTTGCAAGACAAAACATGGCAAATTATAAACATTTGCTCTCTGATGGTTAAACTTTGCAATTAATCCACAAATCACATTGGGCCTGGTCCGTACGAACCACGGATAAACTATGATCCATTTAATCCCTACACCGTAACCCACCCTTTAACCTAACCATATCACTAAACCTGTCCCTAACCTTACACGCATCCCACCTCAATAGCAGCAAAAGTGTTTTGCAATACAACATGCACACAAGTGCATAGCACCCAACAATTACTTTTTCGACACAAGTACATAAGAATATAAAAAGTGAACAAATATTGTTGCTACTTCCTTTTAGCCAAAATTACATTTAGGCTATCTCATTTGCCATTAAATTGGATTAAGCATATATTGGCACTATAGGCCACTGGTTCACCTGTCCTCATCATTCAACACCTATGCAGATTTTATTTATAATGCATGTACTTAGACACAATCAGGAAATTCTCATACCTGCAGAGCAACAGATGATACATGCAAGGACAGGGTTACATGACGGATCTGATGACAATGCACTGTCATTCACTGTGAAAGCCAACATGCAACATACAGCTTTTAGCCGAGTCATGATGGTCTTTCACTATGGAGCTCTTACTCATGGTTAAATAGCACTAAGATGAACGTGCATAAGATTATGATTTAAGATGAATTTACCTGAAGGCATTGATTACATTCTTTCTGGAATAAAGTGGAAGTCTAGAAAGTAAAAGTAACAAAGACAGTCTGACTCCAGTGTCTCAAACACAGAGCTCCGCCTCACTTTCTGCACATGACAAGGAAATCAATGTAGTTAAACTTCAACAATATTTCACACTTGAACAAAAATTTCAGCCAATTTAATTGTAAATGGAGGGATAGACGTGCTGATATACGATAATATGACATATCACAATAATGAACATGCACGGTATTATTGTGGGCATTTTAAAATACCATGAATAATAATTTAGGAAATATTCAGCTTTGTAGGATGCATTAAGAATACTTTTCCATCAACTGGTTAAAATGTACAACTGTGTGTGTGCGTCAGAGGCTTGTGCACTCTGATGTAAACAAGTCCAACACGCATGAGCAGCAAGGCGGAACGAGTGAAGGAGACGCACTGAATGACAATGCGCATTCACTTTCTGACAGCAAATGTTGCTTATGGAAGAGCAGAAATGCAACCATTACATTGGAAACCATAGTAAACAAAGTATTTAATTGTTTAAAACAGCCATTCAGATTTTTGTATTTGCAATGGTGTTTATCACACTGCCAAATTCTTTATAGGCTATTTATTTCAAACTTTTACATTTTAATCTGGACTACAACATGTCCTAGATATTGACTGAAAATGTTCTGATTCTTTATTATTGTTCGGTAACACTTCACAATAAGGCTTCATTAGTAAACTCAATAGTTAAACACACTGATGAAAAATACTTCTAAAGCATTTATTAATCTTAAATGTTAGATTCAACATAATAATACATTATTAAAATAAAACCAATGATCAGGTTTTTACATTTTTTTTTACTAACGTTATTAAAGAACAACAACTTCTGCACAAAAACGAGGACATTTTCAGTAACCGAAACTAAATAGCGTCTCTAGTGAATTGAAAGGCTGTCACTCAGCGTGCAGTTACATTGTTTTGGCAATGGACTGTCTTTGAGTGAGTCATTAAACCGTTCATTCAAACACCTCATTAAAAGATAGAAGTAATGAAATGGTGTTAATTATTTTGAACTTTGAGCTCCACTTTTTAAGGATCAGGTACTACAATATTGCGGTTATCGCAACAGCCCTATTGTAAAGTTTTCATTAAATCTATCTTTGAATGAATCTGCTTTTTTGAGCGTTAGCTGAATGAATGATTTAATGACTCACTCAAAGACAGTCCCTTGGCACCAGGGCCCGTATCCCTAAAGAATTTTTGTGCAAAAAGTGGCTCCTAGCGGCCAAATTCTAAGAAAATTCTCAGAGTCATGACGTTTTCTTAGAATTTCCCCTAAAAGTGACACGAAAATCCCAGTTAATATAAAAGCTATTCCTCAAGATTCCTAGCGCTTAAAAGGGCTCCTAAGGCGAGATCTGCTAAGAGCAGGGAAGAGGACTTTTAGTGGCTTAGGAGTTCCCCTAAGCAGCTGCACAAAACCTTTTTTTCTCCATTTTCTGTGTTTGTAGGATATTTGTTAACAAGCCTTCATAAATAGACCAGCCAGCAATCACAGACATTGATAAAAGCTGAGCCGTGTTACCCTTGTTAAGACCACACTGAGTTGTAACGTTGCAATTTCTACTTCATTAAGGACAGCCCCTTGAGATAGGCCATCTTTTTTTCAATGGGGTCCATATGGGAGTGAAAGTACAAAATATGCCAGCTAGGATAATAATATATGAGCAAATAAGACATGAATCATTATTTGAACAGGGTGTAATGAGCTTAAGTTTTCACATATTTTAGATTCTAATGTTAGGCTATAACCCCTACAGCTTACTATTCATTTTCCAGATATTTTCTTGAATGTGAAATATTTACAATTACAGTCTGCATAAGATTAGAGTGTATAATTATGTTTATTGATTTGAGGGTACATCCTTTGCTCATTATCACCAAAAGTTCCTTTTCATCAAACTTGTAGGATCAACCAATCACGGCTTTTGAAATGATGACTCATACCTAGCAACGGGTCAACCACACCTCCTCACTAAGATAGGATTTTCCATCCATTCCTTGCTCAGAGTTCACTGAAAATGTTCTGGAATCACTTCTAAGCTAAAACTCCTGGCAAGGAATTTTTAGGTTAAGTTAGGAGCTCTCTGAGAGGATTCTCAGAATCTTTAGGGATACGGGCCCAGGTTTTGCAACTTTCAATATCACGATCATACAGTTTACTGTATAAAATGTTCATGTTGTGTTAAATGCTGAAGCTTTTATCAAAGTCACATGCCAACTGAGGGATAATTTAGTATAGTTTAGTTTAAATAATTCCCACAAATATAACATTTCTGTGTAGCACGGCAAGGTAAAGTCTACAAGATGGTTTTAATGTGACCTTCATAAAACAGGGTTTCTGCAGGTTTTATGCAGGTACATTTAAGACTGTAAGACCTTTTTAAGACCAAGTAAAGAAAACCTAAGGAATAAATTAAAGGGAACACAATACATTGTTTTCTAAATGTCCTTGTCTATGGAGAAACACAATGATTTATATTAACAACACTTCAGAGAGTTGTAAAATACGACTTCCAACTAGGGGTGCGCGATATAAAAATCTTGATATGTTCTGGGATTTTCTCGATAACGATAATTAGACGATATTTGTGTGTTATTGTGCTGGTTCCGTGGCAGGTTTAGGACTGCCGTGGACAGCTGACTCCTTAAGTTTATGATATTCTTCATATTCTGTGTGGTGGTCAGTTCACAGCAGTGACAGAAATTTTTTTCTTCGTACAGATGACAATGTTATCAAAACAATCCCCTTTCACACGGAAACAACTTATACCGCTGTATTATGCATGCCAGAAAAGTAGTTGGCCATGTCACTTTGTAAAGGAAGACTACACACCTGCGCACATATGCATTTTTACTACAGTGCACTCGAGCTGAATGCACATGCCTATAACCAAATAACAATCTATTTTTTTTTTGTCCGATTTTTATTCTGAGAATGTTAATCTTGAAAATACTGTATTTTTACTCTGTCTTCTGGGTAAAATTCATCTTAAAGCCAGAAACATTCACTGTAGTTCCTAATTTTAGAATGTTCTCCTCTGATAAAAAGTCCTTTTACTTCCTTTAAGAAAATGTCAAAATCTTTGAACACAAAGGCTTTGAAAACATATATCATCCTTGAGTCTGTTGTAAGGAAACTTTAATTGTTCATGATAAAATATTATATTGTGCTATGTGTAATTCTTATAACCACTTGAGATGATGTCCATATGCCCCCCCCCTTATTTCTTACAATTAATATCTCCTAGACAGCAACAGTGTTGGCCCAGATCCGGACCACATGTGGTACGTGTGGAATCCATGTGTACCAGATCTGGGCTGACACTATGTTTCTGTCTGGGTTGTATCTTCATTTGCAAAAAATAAACCTATAAACTAAACAATTAAATAAGCCTTCGTATGTGCATGACTTGACCGTTTTCACAGATTCACACACCGCTGTGTGTTGCTCAGAGACGCAATTGAACCATTTTCGTTGGCTAAATAGATCAAAAACAGACAATATGGTGTCTAAAATGTAAGTCACTTAATATTAACTTCATTTATTAAACTGTGATATTTGTTAACTTTTAAATTATATAAATAGACTAAATTACGCAGTGAAATTATAAATGCGCATCCACACAGTGTATGCATGCACTCTCTGGGTGTGTGTGAGGGATATACTCGACAATGTCAGATTGCACATCATTACAATATTAAATCGCAGACGATATATAATTGCACCCCTCTACTTCCAACTGATATCAGTTACTTTTTCATTCATTTTACAAAAAAAATAGCTTTAATACCTCTGCTCCCAACCACTAGAATATGGAAAAAACTTTTACTGTACCTTTGGATTACACTGCAAAAAAAGGATATTCTTCCACAGAGCAAATGTCTAAAAATTCTTAAATCAAGATGCATTTATTGGAGATACAAAATATGAAGTCTTGTTTATCCAGCTGAGAGTTTCAGTTTGCTATCATAATGCTCAGGCATCAGTTGGATGTTTTGACCTTCCATTCAGTCTGTATTTCACTGATTAATTCATTTGTACTTGAGCGCTGTGATTTAGAAGCTTTAAATGATTAGATTGCAAACAGAAAAGCTAAAACATATAAAAACTGCTTTTCATTTTTCAAACTATTATTTCCAATACAATGTATTGATTGAATAACCAACTTCAGAGGTTGAATCTAACGCTTTTGCACTGCATACAACATTTAATGCCATGACTTCATGAATTTAAGACTTTCTGCTTTGATTTAAGGCATTTTCAAAGCCTTAATTTGTGGAAGGGTGAATTAAGACTTTCTTAAGACCAGCAGAAACCCTGAACAAGTCCGTTTTTATTAAAAACCAACCCCTAGGATATACATTTCCCATGGTAGAAGAAACAACCGATTATGTTTTTGGCAGAGAGGGAAAGGGATAGGCTAAGAAAGATTTTTAAAACAACATTTCAGGATCTTACCGGTTGCGGGAGTAGTTGCGTGTAAGGCTGATTGGAGACGAGCCAGTTTTGTAGTTTCCTGCTGTGCCAAAGCCATTTACAAATGTGCTGTTTGGAAATGGAGCCTGCAAGATGAAACAACAGCTGAGATTAACCCACACATCCTCAAACTCCTACAAATTATCTTCAATTCACATTTTTGTGACGCATGCCCAAAACACCTCTTAACATTAATGTGAAACGCTAAATGAACCAAACAACTGTTGGCATGGTAACCATTTAGAAAGCAGTCAACTGCCCTGACTGACATCATACTGCGCTTCACTCCAGTAACTCCCCTGCAGCTCGGTCTGCAATCACAAACCTGATTACAAACCCAGAGACCTACTGAGACTCCATCAGCTCATACATTCAGCCTCCATGACTGCAATACAAATTTAACTAAAAATGCTTTTAAAAAGAGTAACTCATTGGATGAGTCACATTCAAATCTGTTGAAAAATGACTGCGTTGCTACAAAGCTTGGACATTGAAAAGTCATTTAGTTGGCATTCCACAAGTGACCCTCAGATCTCATAATCTTTACGCTCACTGGGACAGGAGTGAACTTTAAGGGGGAGAGAGAGAGAGAGAGAGAGAGAGACACAGACAGACAGACAGAGAGAGACACAGAGACAGAGAGAGAGACAGAGAGAGAGAGAGAGAGAGAGAGAGAGAGAGAGAGAGAGAGAGAGAGAGAGAGAGAGAGAGAAAAAAGGAGAAGAAAAAACTCCCCACAAATTCAGATCACTCCCTGCTTCCCTCTATGCGCTTAGTTTATCATCACTGGGTCAAAACCAAATCTGCTCTGATCATCTTTCATATACAGCTACAATTGTGTTTCTGAACATATAGCACCATGGCAACATCAATTATTTTTGAAACTGCAGTCTTTAATGATTTTTTTTTAAACCATTTAAAATATTTTAATAAAATAAACAAATTATTCTTAAATATTTTTAGTTAGTATTTACACTACCATACAAATGTTTGGGTTCAGTAAAATAACTAAAAAAATATATATATTTAGCAAGGATACATTAAATTGAAGGGACAATAAAGACTTAATTTTTTTTTTACACATTTTAAAGAAATTACATGCAAGCATGTGATTTGCGGATTAACTGCAAAATTTAACCATCATAGAGTGAAAGTTTATAATTTGGATGCGTTTTTCTTGCCAATTTACACAAATTTTAAACACGGAAGAGGCGAAAATCAGAAAGAGGGGCGTTTCAGACAGTGCTCGAACACCGAATTGATTCCTCTTTCGCGTTTTGTTGCCCTTGAATGAACAGGACAAACACAAAATTATGTAAAAAATACCCATCTCGGCAAGAATTCTCTCGTTTGTCATAAGTGAAAAGTTGAGAAAGAAACCGGATGTTTGCCAGTTTTTGCGGTCCGTGCATTCGGTCCTAAAGTGACAGCAGACGCCTAATATTCATACTGTTGTCTGTATCGTTAATAACACAACAAAATACAGCTTTAACAAAGATAAAACTATATTTAATTTCTACAGTGAACAAAGTGTTATTTTACATTTAGGCTGTTATTAATTTCTGTACCTGAATAGCACTTTGTTATTTAGTATCCATCTCTGCTTGTAATTTGTGTATTTATTCTTATTTTTTATTACTCACCGTTCACAATTTCACTTATATGTGGAAATTGTCACTTGAATCTCTTAATTCAGCAGTAAAACATATATATTATATTATTGATAAAATATATTTTATATCAAGTTCTCACCAGTGGCGTTTCAAAATAAGGGGTGGGTGAAGGGGTCCACGTCTGTGGCAGAAGGCTGTAGAGAGGGTACTGCTGCGGAGGCTGGTACACCTGCTGCAGGTAAACTGGAGACGAGTACTGTGATGGCGTGGAGTACACTCCAGAGTCAACGGCCCCATAACCATTCTTAGCAAAGAACGTGTTAATGGCCTTGATGCGAGCCTACCATGACAAAAACATACAAAGACAGACCTGCATTAAAACCAGGGCTCGTTGTTCAAAAGTAATCTGATCGGAAATCTTGAAAATGGGTTGTTCAGAAGATAAATGATTCTGCAATTGGAAATCTCAGTATAGATCTGGATCAAATCATCAAGTTTGTGTTGTTCAAAACTTTTCAGTAAGTTTGGGATACCTTTGATATAAAAAAGGAATAAAATAAAAATCAGGATTTATCCTCATCCCAGCAAAAGGGTGGATTTCAGGAACAAAAATGTAATAAAACTTTAAAACTGGTCATAAAAAAATACAACATTTGTATCATAATATACGCTTTTTTTGCTCTTGATTACTTTAACTGTTAAAGTAACAAATTAGACATAAGGTTACCTATTATTAAGCCTTTGAGTACAGTAAAAAGTAAAAAATATTTTGTCTGGGAGGAAAAAAATATTTTAATGTTTGTGTTGTCTTGCAAATGTTCTGCATTCCCCAATAAACTGTGTTCACTCAAAACTGTTGAGTTCTTTGGGAATAAATGCAAAGTTTCCTGGGGAAACACAAAAGCATTAAAGAGCCCATTAGAGATGCAGCTATATTAAATTTCTCAGCCGATGATGATTATTCAGAATGACAGCTGTCGATACAGATACTGATAGTTGGATTTTCTAAAGAAAAAGAAAAGAAAATATCTCTCCCAAATAATGCTGCAAACTATACAGGGAACCCTCTCATCTGATACATTACTATAATATTAGAGGATATTGTATTCAACTGCCATTTATTTTCAGATATAATAATTACACTCAAATAAAAACTGAAATGTTTGTATGCAGCTCAGTTTATGGCAATTTTATTTTTAGCTATAACTTGAATTAAAGTGGAAGAGATGACTGGCGCTGCCTCTTGATCTGAAGCGTTACAGCGATCTGTCAAGTCACATTTAAGAGCACATTTCGAATTTCATGATAAAATGGACATTGCTTGAACTACGGGTGATCCATAGGGTCAAATAGAGACTGCTTTAACGTCACTATTTTTCTGTAAATGCGATATTGTTATAGTCTAAATCCAACACAAGAGATTTTCACACAGTATGAGTTGCAGTCTGAACACGTTTTTCCACCCCCTTATGATTGACAGGTTATAATCATCCCTGATTATTAGGGGTGGCACGGTTCACAAAACCCACGGTTCGGTTCGTATCACGGTTTTAGGGTCACGGTTTTCGGTTCTGTACGGTTCTTGTTGTTGTTTTTTCTTTTAATCTTTAACACTCCAAAAATTTACTTCCGCATATGATATATAGCTGAATTATCTAATTATTAATTAATTTATTTCATAAATGGGGTGTGTTTGCAAAACGCAGCTTCTCATTTCCCGTGGGCTGTGTCGGACAGTTATTTGTCACCACTTTTTGCCAGGGTTGATATTATGTCCCAGCACGGATGTACCAATACAAATAAATAAAACATTTCCAGTTAACTAGCAAAGTATTCGTTTCGTTCGTTTGTTAAATAAGAAGCAATCTAGCGCTGAAATGTGTTTTTTTTAATCAAGTGATCAAAGTGCTCGTTGCCGTTGCGATCAGTGGCGCTGATACAGTGTTCTCGTGGCTCGCGCACACACCGCAGCGGCTTCACATTCTTCACTCAGACGCGCGCTTCAGTCCGTTGAGGAGACTCTAGGCTACTCTATTCGTTCCGATGAAATCACAAAACAAAATTCATACAAATCTGTCCCTGCTTGATATACAACCGCTGATAAACATAATCGGTTTTGATGAAAAAGAAAAATATATACGAGTGCAGATTAGAACTCAGAACCTTTGACACGCTTGGCAAGTTCTGCCACTGGACCATTAAAGTACATACCGGTACGTGGAACAGTCGATCTATGTAGCCTATTTATTCACGTGAAAAAAACAACATATAGCCTAGTGGAGTTGATCTCATTAAATGTCTAAGTAAACCCAGTGTACTATTTAAATCGATTGCTGGACATTGTAATGTTATTCTACATTTGTCTGATTTATGATTTAGCATTGTATTAGCAGTAGCACGGGCACAAGGCTACATTGCGCATGCGTCGAACCGTGCGAACCGCGCGACGCACACACGCACCGAACCGAGACAAGCGAACCGAACGGTTCGGATGTTTTTTCATGTACCGTGCCACCCCTACTGATTATTGGCTGTTTTTAAACAATCGACCAATGGGTGATAGTGAAAGTAATTGCTTTAATCTGCAGAGACAGTGCATCTCTAATTAAAACACAATTTCACCCATTTTATATCCCCCCCCCCCCCCCCCCCCCCCATCACCATTAGTGCCTCCATAGGGGTCTGATTGTTTAGAGGAAATTGAAAATGGAAGGGATGTTTGATTATGTTGTATTTTTTTTCTCTTCAAATAAAAGCCCTTGAAGTGACCCCACATTGACTATTCTACTTGTTCTTTACATAGCTAGTAGCCACTGTGAAATGTACAACCCAATTTGAAGCACCGAAACATGGGACTTTCAAATCTAGATAATTCTGATCAAGATTCAACTTTGAACAACTGGGCCCAGAACATCCAAGATCAACATCCATTATGTGCGATGCACATTCATTTTTAAACTAAATGGAGGTCTTAAATGACAAGTGCACATTCACACATCCATTCCATTCTAACACACAAGCATATGCACATGCTGGCATAAATCATCAGTCTGGTCAAACTATAAGACAGAGCAACACAATGTGCACTCACCATAATTGGTTTGCCCTGAAAGGTTTTGACTTCCTCACGCAAGTATCTGTAAGCCTGTGAAACAACGTGGCCAGATAAAGACCATTTGCATTAATTAAATCAGCAGACAAAATGCAAAAACACGTTACGCCTCATCCATGCAACAGCAGAGCAAAAGTGCATATTGGTTTTCATATCAGCAAATTATGGCTGTTAAAATAACTTTTCAGTTTTAAGCAGAGCAGCTAGTTAATCAGCAGCTAGCTAATATTATATGTATATAATAACTTTATATAAACCAAGTCTTTACTGCTTTTTAGATTTCATTATGGCCATATTTCATGAATTATAATAGTGAACAGAAAATTACACATTACAGATGAAATGGTCATGAACCATATCACAGGAAAAGGGCATCACAACCATTCATGAAAAATTAGTGAATTAAAAATGAGTTAACTCAATATGGTAGCAGAGATCTTGAAAAAAACCCAACATTATGTAAGAAAGATTTTACCAATTATTTATACAGACAGCCGTTTGTGAATGTGTTTGTCAATAATACCTGTTGAGCATCAGTGTCAGACTGGAATGTGATGTACCAGTTGTTATTGTGCGCAAACTCCACGCTGATGACCTGCGGACACTTCTCACTTTTAAAAAGTGCCTCCACCTCCTGACAGAGAGACAAAAGCATTAGTCAGCAAATCAAAATAAGTGAAAACTACTGAAAAACAGAAGGTCAGATATCCCTCAGATCTCATAATCTCACGGTCATTAGGGCAAAATCCACTGTACTGAGAGAGAGAGAGAGAGAGAGAGAGAGAGAGAGAGAGAGAGAGAGAGAGAGAGAGAGAGAGAGAGAGAGAAATAAGAATAAAGTACAGATAAAGGAGGACAATGAAATCTCAGCAGCAATGGTTCTGGATCCTTCCAAGCGCGATACTGATCATCATCGGGGTAACCACAGTAATAATAACCAATCTCTATTCTCTACCATATACAGCTACAGAGATGAACATACAGAATGGTCTCACCTCGACAGGTGTGGTCTCAGGGACTTCTCTGAGGATGATGATGCATCTCTTGTGATTTGGCCGTACCTTCTCGCCCTTCTCATCCACCTGCACCATGGGAGAGGCTGAGAAGAACAACACAGTTAAATGCAAGGAACGAACAACAAACTCTGTAACTTTGGCCAGTGGTTGTTTTTTTTTTTGCCTTTTTTTTTTTACCTCGTAGCACCTCAAGTATCAGGTCCATATCAGTAGTCAGCAACTTGACCCCCTCCATGCTCGCAATGGTCCAAATAGGGACAAACTGATCACTGTCCATCTGAGATATCAGGTAGAGGTCTTTGGAGAGATTCTCCCTGTAGAATTTTTTTTTTTAATTGTAATGAACAGATGTTGAACACTTGCAATGATATTCAAGTTTCACTTGGTAAACTTGGTGTTTCACTTGGTAAAGCCTTTGAATACAGATTAAGCAGAATTTTAATGTCTGCTTTGCTAACTACAAGCTTCCATTGCATGATTTGCATATTCCATTGATAGAAACCCGTTACTCCAAATATTACTGTTATCACACCACTGGACATGTTTGCTTAAGTTCACATGTGCAAATGAAAAAAGACCAGGGCCCGTATTCATAAAGATTCTAAGAAAACTCTTAATTTAGCTTAAAAACTTTTACGTACAAGTCTTAGCTTAAAAGCGATTCCGGACCGATCTGAAAGCAACTCTGAGTAAGGAAAAGACAAAAACTTTCATCTTAGTAAGGAGGTGGGGTTGACCCCGTTGCTATGTATGACACAATCTTTTGAAGACTGTGATTGGTTGGTTGTCCAAGAAGAAAAAAAAAAAAGTGATTTTAAGTATAGGGTCTATTCTAAGCCTTCACTTTGAAATTACATGCGTCATTTTTCCTATTTGACCGTTCTCACACACACACACATTAAATATGTGTAGATAAATCCTTTTTTATTTTATTTACCATGCTGTTAATTTCCTATAAGGTATTTGATTGGCTTAGAATGATAAAAATTGTTCCACTCTTTCCAATTACACTGATTGCTGGCATGTCTATTTAAGTGGTGGTTTGAATGTTGGTTTTAATGTAGCAAACATGGAATTTTCCCAGTTGCCAAATATCGTAATGTAGTGATTACTTTCATTTCTGGCGCTATGGCATTTCTGCGCTGTGTGGGAGATGTTAGCGCGTCTCTAATAAGATCAGTCTCAAACATGATCCCTGCACGATCTAAACTATAGCGTCTTATTAACTCACTGTTATTCATTGTCTGCAACACATTTCTTCTCCCTCTTCGTCTTTCTGCCATTTTCTCCTCTGCTAAAGAAACTCTTAAGCCTTTTAAAAGTCCTCGTCCGTGCTCCTAACAATTTTGAGCTTAAGACCTCTTTTAAGGGTTAAGATGCTTTCTGAATTACTTTTTTCTTTACTAGGATTTTTTCTTAAATTTTAAGAGTAAACGCCCACATTTCTAAGAATTTTGTCACTAGGAGCTACTCTTTGCATTAAGATTCTTTATGAATACGGGCCCAGATGTTTTTTCCACAGAAGCGTAGAAGTATTTCTACAGTGTTTCTTTTGACTGGTAGTATTTTTTTAAATAAGACTAGTCAGTAGGTTTCCTGAACAACTAGTCAACTAATTGATCCTAAAGAAGCTAGTTAATTCATTAGTTAACATAGACTGATATGAAAAACACTTCTAAAGCATTTATTAATCTAAATGAACGCATTATTACAATCAAAAGTTGTAACTGTATTTAATGGACCTGAGCGAACATGAATTAACAATGATTAGTTGTTTTTAACTAACATTAACAAAGAATAACTTCTGTAACAAATGTAGCTATTTCTCATTGTTAATATTGGTTAATGCAACATTAATAACTAAAGGACCTTTTTGTAAATTGTTATTTATTCTTTTGCACTTTAATCTGTTTGAAACATTTGTTTACTTTATACATTATGTATAGCTTTGTATAGTATAGTGTATAGCTATTTTATGACACGCAAAAACTAAATGACTTCTGGTATCCAATAAGCATACATAATATTTGGGTGATCTATTCTTTTCATATCGAATTAAATCATAAAGAGATTACAACTGTGCATGCTTGACAACCAACAATTACAATACTGCTGAATAAAAGCGCTTCAAATCATACTGTCCATGAAATCACTTCCAATGTCATAGGTCCATTACGACATCACATTTAATTACTGAATGAGAATTTTTTTCAAGCAAGAGTAGAATAAGCATTGCTTTATTGTTCAGGTGATTATGAATTTCCATTCATCCCTGAAGGTCTTAAGTATAAAAAAATAAAATGATGTAATATGGGAGAGCAGGTGTAAGCATGTCTGGGCGTAGAGTGGGTGTTACCTTGAGAAACAAAATTCTAGCTGCTTCTTCAACGACTCCTTCAGACTCTCTTCGGACAGTGGAGGCTGCTCCTCGACGGTCTCGCCCTCCACTGAGCAACAAAACATACAGTCAACAATGACAATCAGCCATTAAGCATCACGGATGGAATTAAAGTGTGACAGTGGGTGTTTGTGGCAGACCTGGTTCGTAGAGTGGGTAAGCCAGTTCTGCTGACTCAATGCCATTCAACAACATGCTGCTCTCCATAGGAGGGGCTGACTCAGAGTCACCATAGCCAACAACATACTCCTTGAAACCTTCAGAAGAGGAATGACAGTAGTAGTAAATGAATTTGAAACCTATCCATTCAGTTACCATGCAAGAACAGCAATAGGTCATGCAACCCTCAGATCTCATAATCTCACAAGTCATCAGGGCAGACCCAATCCACTGTGAGAAAGAGCAAGAAATTTAGTTTGAGAATTAGAGAAAGAAATGAGAAAGGACAGAATGGGGAAGCTAGAGGAGAAATTAGGTTGAAAGATCTCTACAGTGAGAATAGTTCTGGGTCCTTCCAAGCGCGATACTGATCATCACTGGGTTTTAGGAAACTTTAACATCATGTCTGAAATTATCTTAGTTGCTATTGCATATGAATCCCCCGCAGAGTAATTTTATTCGTCCCAAAACAACACCTGCCAAGAATCTAGCCACGTCTAACCAGAAAAACCGCAACAGTAGGGCTTCCCAAACCCCTGGAGGTTTGAGCGGGAACTTCAGGGTGTTCATGAGTTTATGAAAAGTCAATTAAATTAGTTTTGTTAATATTATACATAATTTTCTAATAAACTGAAATCAAAATAAAACTTACAAAAGATACAATATTTTATTTACCTGCATGTTATTAAGCAAAGAAACCAAGTAAACATGTTATAATTATATTAACTTAATGAGATGTGTAGAAATCAAAATCCTTTGGTTTCCTACATAAAAGAATAGGGGTTGACAATTTAAATTTCCAGGTGAACAATTTGAGAAGATAGCATTTAAGTCTATTTTTACACATTACTTGCAGCACCAAACAACTGCCAATAAATATACGTACCCTCTGACTCCTCAGTAGAGACGGTTTCTCCTTGTGGCCAATGGCACGTCTCCGTGGCCGCCTCCGGAGCCTGGGCGGTTGGTGCAGACACTTCCTGCCACACTTTAGCATTGGGATTCAGACCGGCCCCCTTGGTGGTCACCTTGAAGACAAGGTTAAAAAAAATAATCAAATTTTCATATCACAGTAGAATAAAACCAGAAGAAATCTGTCAACACTTTCCAACTGTAGATTCAGTAAACAGAATTGAGACTTAACTACAACATTACCGGTCATGTACCTACCCATTATCATAGTCTAAAACTGACAGCCATCTATCATGGCACAACCTTATCAAAGTTAATGTAGAGTAGGCTAACTGTTGAATGTAGTTGGACCACAATTGTACTTTACAGGTGGTCAGTGAGATGAAGAAATATCCCATATCTTGAAACTATAAACAGTGTAAGCGGTTTGATCTGACACAAACTCTTTGAAGGCTTCAAGAAAGTAATTGCATACTTCATTATAACAGGGGTGAACTTTTGCAGCCCTGAAATCACAGCATTGCAATTTTGAAAAGTTCCCCCAAACATTCATCCAAAATACGATTAAAATAACTAATTTTAATATCACTTTCAATAGGGTAAAGAGAAAATGCATTGTCAGTGCTTGGGTCTTTTAAGGGTTAACAGATCCGACGCTATCAAAGTTTCACATGACACGCCGAGGAACAAATTACAACACTGCTTCAAACTTTGCTGTAAAGTCTCAATTTTTAACTGCTATATCGAATATAACTGCTCTCTCAAATGAAACCGTGCTCTTCAGACGTCCTTAATCAAATAACACAGTGAAGGAAAACAAACACCACAGGACAGGCAAAGGGCCCCAACTATTAACACACTCCACGAGTTTGAAAACCAAAACTGTGCACAACTTCCCCCTCCAACTTCTCTATACTTTACACTACTGCGCCCGATCAGATTGAACATCATCCACAAGATCTATTACCTACCCGGCGCGACACTCCATACACACACAGAGATAGGTTTTAAATAGTTGGCCTTTCACCCGTTTAATCTGATTAGCCTCTCTGATAAACCAGAGCGAGAGTTCAGGGCATAGAGCTACAAACCTGCATCTGTAACGCAGCCTGGTTAACCTGACTAATGCTTTATTGGATTTGAACGGGCTAAAGTTATTTTTGAACGAGAGGATAAATAAAAAGCCGATACGAATCGTGGATGTGGTCATTACTAGTTGTGAATTTCAACAATAAAAGTTACGCACCTTACGCTAATAAAAGAGGCTGGCTAAATAGCTAGCATTTGTTGCACGCACGTGGATCTTTCGCAACCGACGCTCAGTTCGCATCCACATAAACAAGGTATTACATAGTAGGTTAACTAACCTTGCTTATCGCTAACTAATCGATTTAAAACCAGAAACAAATAATAATAACTGTAGCAGCACTACAAAACCACAAAAAAATGTCCTCTTGTTGAACTCATGGCAGGCGCCATCGATTCCATGCCGCAGCTGTGAAGAACCTTCGCGGTCGCCAAAATGACCTCTTTAACTCACCTCCACAAACAACAGCATGGTCTTCTCCCCCGACAACGTTACCCCTCGCTAGATACCTTGTAGGCGAATTAATCTAGCTTACAATAACGCAGCAACGTATTCCACTTATTTCCGTTTAAAGCAAAAGTGCAAGTTCACTGCCAAAGAGTTTCGCGGCCACTATCTGCATCAATCCCCTTTAGCTCTGCGTAAGCATTGGCACGGCGCTTGACGAGTCTGATTGGCCGTTCGCTCGTCTTTCCTTCGCCTTTGTGATCACATGTAGAAGCACATTTTGAAAATCTCCCGCCCACCATTACGGGATTGGTGCATGCTGAAATACGTCATATGGAATCTCCCTGTGATTGGAGTGGGCTTTCGTCTGTCAAACGTATGTTCAAGTTACCGGAACTGTAACCTCTGCCATCAAGATCACTGCTGAGCACGTGGCGACAGCTGAGACAAATGCTGTACAGGCTTGACAAAAAATGAATGAATGAATGTAGTAAAATATGAGCAATTTACAAATAACACTACATTTGGAAGCAATAAAATGGCTTTTAATGATACAATTTGTGTATTACTAATATAACAGTGTCTAATATCGTAATGTCACGAGGCATCGACTAGTAGGCTACTAGGAACGCCTTATTTAGACAATGGACAATCTGGTGGGTGGATCTCAGTGCATTTAACCCACTGTTCAAAGAAACTGCAGAAAACCGAGACTTGGGAAACAAATGTGAGAGCCCTATAAAAAGTCTTCCAGAGCTGTCTAATAATTTTTTTTTGATGGCAAGTCAGACACAAAATGCAATCAAGTATGTCATTTTGTTTAAAACAATATTAAACGTACAATACTTAGTTTTGTAATGTATTATTTAGGAAAGTCCATAGTTTCCCTAAGATTATATTTCTACAGCTGAAACAATAATTCCGGACATCTTTATCTATACTAGCTTGTCAGAAGCCAAAGTAAATGGAAGTTTATTCTGTATCCACACAGAAAAAAAGTGGTTCTTAACCAATGGGCTGGGACCCACAAAGGGGCCTCAGCAGACTTCAAAGGGGGCTCAAAATTATTACAATTATTTAAAATAAGACAAAACGAGCAATAAAATAAGCTAAAACAACAAAAAAAATCAAGATATTTCTTATTTTATACTACTAGGCTGTTGAATGCTTGAATCTGATTGGTTGACGAACGTTCTAAGGTGTGATGTGCAATATATAGTGTATTTTCAGGGAAACACCCACCTAAAGTAGTTCCAGGTCTTGACCACATTATCACTTCACCAAATGATTTCAGTTATTTCAAAGGTCCTTACAGCCTACAACAGCAAAAGAACCAAAACCCACAACGACACTGACCAAACAAATAAATATAGTAAACAATACGATAAAACGACAAATTATTTCCATGTTTTTTCCCCCAACAAAATTAAGTTTTATTATGTACGGAAAGCACATAGCCTACTCTCTTTCTCCCGCTCTCTCTCCCACTCAAACACACACACACAGTACGGACACACACTCGCACTGAAACGTTGTCAGCGCTGCTCTGATGATTTTATCAGTAAAATAGTTTGACAACTTAAAAGCTACATGACATTTCTCACTAGCAAGGTAACGGCGCTGTTCTTGAATCAGATAAACTTACAGTTTCGCTTTTAGTAGAGACCGTAGAGACGCTGCTGTCAAACACTTTTGAGAGACGCACAGACTCTGGTAATTCACACATGCTGAATCTCTCTCTCTCTCTACCAACTGCATTAATAAATGCATTAGTCTACTGTCAATGGCTAAAGCATCCATTAGCTACTACTGAACAATGTTTGGAGGTGTGGTAACCGTATAAGCTGAATAATTTACTCCAGTCCGTTGAATTATTAGAAAACAATACACACCAGATGTGTAACTGTTTCACGTTGAGGCCACATTACCACCTCGGGTGTGCATTATTTTCTAATAATTCAACGGCCTGTTGCCAATTAATCCTTACTTAATTCACCCCCACAATAACTGTCTTTAAAAACCTGGACATAGTACGTTATGTAAATTAATACATTTATAAATTCATAAATACGTTTAAATTAATAAATTAATAAAACTCCATGGCCATTCTTATGAATATAAATTTTTCTTGTTATGCCGAGTTGAAATATTTTATGATGTAGAAATGTTGAGTACAAAATATTTGTTTATCCTTTACCCATTAACTCATAAATAACTGGAAATGTCATGGGGCCTTCAAATATTGAAGGTTAGACTGATGTCTTCATTATTTTAAAGAGAGAGAGCTTCATTTTGGTGCAAGTCCACATCTGTCATTAAAAACATGGTAGTACAATGATATTCTTTAAGATACTATGTTAATACCATGGTACATGAATATGGTAATCATTGAGCACCATCGTATACAGATGTACCATAGTATTAAAATGTAACGCCATCCCTGGCGTTCATTATTTTGTTCAATTTGGGTTAAAAGATGAGGTTAACATGCTTTAATGTTCAAAAAACTAATTTTTCTCATAATGTACATTATTGCAGCTCCTCTATTTTTAGTCTGTCTGAAATGCAGTAATTTCTACAAAGCCCCATCTTCCGAAAAGCTCAGAGTGCTCTGATTGGCCAGCAGACCCGGTGCGTTGTGATTAGCCAAACACCTTAAGCCTATCGATCTGAACCAACTTTGCAAGCACGACTTGAGCAGAACGTTTCACAGCGCTAATTAATCAGTCTTTGTATAAAACCGGCGTTGTACAGGAAGCTATCCTGACCTCTGTTAAATTGTGCTATGCACAAGCAAACTTTTGGGTTGTACTGCTTAAGAACAGCTGTATACATAATCCCTGATTCCTAATTTCATGCGTTTTTTTGCTTTCGCCTCCAAACAAACAGTCTCAGCGACATGACGACAACACAAGCCCCGTCTTCTCTCTTTGCGTACGCCTTTGGAGGGAATTATGCTAATCTTTCACAATGTGACGTAGACGTTTGAGGAAGTAATAAGTCTGGACTTTGGTCAATGCGTTTTAGGCAGGTCTGGATTGTTAGATATAATTAATCCGTTTGTGGGAGACTATGAGCTTAGTAACTTTGCAGATCGTATGCATGTACAAACAGATACATTACACACCTAAGGAAAAGGAAAACATTAAAAAGGATCATATGACATTGACCCCTTTAAAGTTGACCTTCCTCACCATGTTAAAACATTCATTGCAGTGACTAAGCACCTCAAGTCTCTGTTCAACAAAAAAACAAACACACACACACAGGCATGACACAAGAATCTGGGCAAATCACTAACAGAAATATGTGCCTGGTAAATGTATAATGTACCTGTAATCACAGTGGTGTCACAGTTAGAAATTAAACCCTGTTTAAAGTACATTAGTAGCATTTGTTTGATTGAAGTGGAAAAACAGTCATGCATCTTGATTTGTTAGACTAGAATATCATCATCATGGTTAAATGAGAACCATTTAATTATAATAATAAAGTTTCAATTATTTAAATAATTTTATTACATATAAATTATTAAAATGAATTGTTTTTGACAAATGCACCCAACATTATTACACTAGATTTTAATTATTATCAAACTAGAAAAAAAAATCTCGAAAAGTAGTTAGGCCTAATTGTAACTTAAAGCAAGCTGTCAGGTGGTCGTGGTGGGGTATTTTAATTTCCAAACGAGTTAACCCGCTTGTAATAGAAAACGTATGAACCTTAGCTTGAGTCACGAGTCATGCAAACATTGCTCATTTACAGTAGAGCGCTCCGCTGACCAGGATACGAACACGTGCTGTGTCATTTATGCGCAGACGAAGCCTCGGTGTCAATATATTTAGTTTATGTTGCCTAGTAATGTCGTCTTACCGGTGTCCGACTTAAAGCCGGCTAGCCAGGCGTAGCTAATACTCAACTAAGCAGTTGTTAAGCTCAACAATTTCAGTGGATCGATAAAACGTAACGAACTGACAATCTGGGTAGCGCGCAATAACACAGGTAGTTTGTCAGCATATTGCAAGTAGATACTGATAACAGTTCGATAAACATGTGGTCTAAACACGTATGTTCTAAATATGGAAGTGCTACACTCTAAACGAAAAGTTAACACACAGTAACGTCGTGTTTCGCGGGAGATTAAGTGGGTTGTGCAGATTCAGCACCACAGGCCTGAGCTCACCATGCTGCCGTGGTCCTCGCCGGTTTTCTCCTCTTGATCTAGGGCGACTGATCCCGGCTCGACCTCCTCCTTCTGTTGCGCTTGGCTGCTACTCTCCGAAGTCATCGGCCGCCTTCGTCTCTGCACCGGCCGGCCACTCTCGACCCCGATCCGCGATCAAGCTCCTCCTCGCCCAATCCGCCGCTCCTCACCTCCTCTCACCGGCTGAATGCAACAAGCACTTGCTCTAGCTAGTTAGTATGTCTTACCGTTTCAGAAACTAAACAAAGAGGGGGAAAGGGAGCTGCGCTTACACTAACGCATGCGAATCTATCTCCAATAGGGGTGTACTTCATATCCTAATACTGAGCCTTAATGGGGATCAGCGAGCGTTCCTGGCAGACGGCAGAAATTCACACACCGCCACCGTCCCGACAGACAATGCGACCACCCCCTCCATCGCGCTCGCTCTTCCCTGGCAACAGAGCGCAACACGCGCCGCGCCGCATAACGACAGACAGACGCGCAGCGAAACTCTGCAGCCCGGCAACTGAACCATGACACAGCGAATAATACACATATAATTACCGCAGCCTTCGCACTCATCTATCTATCTATCTATCTGAAGGATTGACTTTAATTGTCATTAGTTTGAGACTCAAACTAATGACAATTAATGTCAATCCTTCAGATAGATAGATAGATAGATAGATAGATATAAAAAGACAGATACATACATGTAGTGTCTGGTTTTAAGTGTCAATTTTTATTATTTGTTTCAGCATGGGTGGAAAATAGTACATAACATTTTACAGTAGTCATTAAGTTGCTGCTCTCTGTAACATGGCCCAGTAAATCATCTGCCTGCATGGGACAACAAATCAAGCCATTGTTTTTGACATTGTTTTGCTTGTAAATTTCCGTAAATTCACTTTTAGCCAAGCAAGAACATTTTCTTTAGCCGATTTCATAAGTAAATATTTGCTGTATTAAAAAAAAAATCCATGCAAAGTGTTTGCCACAAAGTAAATCTCCTCCAAAGACATTAATCCCAGTCTTGGAAGGCTTCGCGGATACAGCCACAGGCTGTGCCCAAAGCTTCATTTGTTCACTAAACATGAGAATGAAAACAGAACAGAAAAAAAAATTTGTAGTTGTTTAATTTAGGCAAAGTGCTGGACTTCATTCTCCTCCAAGGAGATGTGAACAACATGTTGACATCAGAGCAGTGGTTCTCTGTTTCAAGGGTTCAGAATGGATCCGTCTGAAAGGTCAATGCTCAGGATCTCCTCTGGATTTTCTGCCATGCTTCTTGTAACCATTTTTAGGCTTTGGTGGTGCCAGACTGTGATGCCTGTTGGCTGTGCAGTTGCTGAAGCTTCATATTCATGACTTCCACCACAGCTGTTAGGAGGCAGATAAAACATATTTAATCCATTTACGATTTTGTGCAGGTTTTCCTATCATTATCAGAAAACGTGACAGTATGCAACAGGTTGATCAGGGGTCTTGTATGATTCTGAAGGGGTTTCTTTTGTGATAGTGGTAAAGACTTTATCACTACTATTACATTACATCACTACTTATTACATGGCTGCTTACCAAATAAATAGACATGAAATACTGATATGAGCTGAAATAAACTAATAATTACCAGAATACCAGTTACCAGTATTCTAGATAACTATGTGATTTGCAGTAACCTGACTTGGAAAAAGTAAATATATTATATATATAAATATATATACAGTAGTCAACATTTGAAGTGGATCAAAAAAGTTAATCAAAGTTGTCATAAGACAAGAACAGGTATTGTTCAAAATTCATGTAAAACTTTGATGAAGTGTGTGTGTGTGTGTGTGTGTGTGTGTGTGTGTGTGTGTGTGTGTGTGTGTGTGTGTGTGTGTGTGTGTGTGTGTGTGTGTGTGTGTGTGTGTGTGTGTGTGTGTGTGTAAAAAATAATCACCTTGTTTCATAGAATGTTTTTCTTGAAGGGCAGGCTGAATTTTCTCAATTTGTTTTGTAAGGAAGTCAATTTTGCGTTTAAAGAACTCTTTGCCATCTTCTACATTCTGAAAAGATAAAAAAGCAGTGAGATTTACTTAGACTTTGATTTCCTTAAAGGGATACTTCACCAATTAGCATTAAGCTTTGTATCAGTAGAAACCCGGTAGTATTTTTCAAATGGCTGTGCTTCCCTCCCTCATGTCCCCCTGAGACGAGAGATTTCTGTATTGTGTGTCTGGAAAAAAACCTCAGATGACGCAAAAATCGTCATTTTGTGTCAGTCGGAGGCTTTTTTGGCCAGAGGCTAGAGCAGGGGTGGGCAAACTACGGCCCGCGGGCCACATACGGCCCGGCCCGTTAGGCTGTTTAATCCGGCCCGTCGAGTATTTAAAAAATTGTCTTAAGATCGCATTCATTTAGCCTTTTTCTTGCAATACTTTGCGTTATATATATATATAGCGTTGCATATATTTGACAATCGGAATATCAGATATTTCATGCCATAGCTAACAAATGTAAAAAAGGAAAAATGACATAAAAGCAGATCATCATTCATTCAGCGCTGTTGTGGCTGCGGTGTGTCAAGTCAAGTTTATTTGTATAGCGCTTTTCACAATACAGATTGTATCAAAGCAGCTTCACAGTATTAAATTTAAATAATACAACAAAGTTTGTTTCAAGAGGAATTTATTGATTGATAAAAATTAAATTAAATATCCCCAAAATATCCCCAACTGAGCAAGCCAAAGGCAACAGTGGCAAGGAACCGAAAAACTCCATCAAGTGACCTAATGGTGTCCTAAAACTCCATCAGGTGACCTAATGGTGTCCTAAAACTCCATCAAGTGACCTAATGGTGTCCTAAAACTCCATCAGGTGACCTAATGGAGAAAAAAAAACCTTGGGAGAACCCAGGCTCAGTCGGGGGCCAGTTCTCCTCTGGCATTTATGAGCTAGAGGCCATAATGTGTGTGTCACGTAACAAGCAATGACGCGTCACCATGGAAACCAAACAGACAGCGACTTAAGCGCATAGACTTGTTGCACGACGTTAATGTTTTTTCCTTTTTTGGAAACTCACAGAGAAAAAAAAATGTTTGGTAACCGCTTGCACACCCGTTTAGTTTTTCCTTTGATTTGTCTGCTATTTAGTGTCTTTGTTCCTCTGGATTAGTGGATGTATCCTGACTGATTCCGTTTACCGCCCGGCTTTCGACCACGCTCCCCTGTCTGCCATGTACAGAACCCGGTTTTGTTCATGAAATGTTCTGATCTGCCTTTGCTTTTTATGTTTTATTTTAGTATACTTAAAAAGAAATTTGTATATTCGTTTATTTCGTTTTTTTCCACAAATGTATGACTTTTGGAACTGCAAATTAATTGCCATATGCAGTTTTAATAAAGTTGAATTAATTTCTGTCATTTTTACTCTTCTAAGTGTTCACTTGCAGGTGTTTTGTTTCTAATTTACTGTTAGGCCCATTAAATAATAATAAGGATAAACAATATTTAAAAAGTATAGGCTATAATTATCTAACATCTAACTAATTAAAAATTAACCTCAAAACATAACATGCTAAATGGGGGATATCTAGCAAAAAAAAGTATTGTCAGAATGTCGTCTCTCAGTTGTTGAATTTCGCGCAGACGTTGCCACAACATAAATATGAAGTGTGAATACCACGAATTGTATTTGTAGTAGCCTACTTTTCGCGTGCATATGATACGCACTTTATGGCGTGTAATAGGCACGCACTCCGCACCCCTAATCCTAACCAAGGGGTTTACAGTGCGTAGCATATGCACGCAAAAAACATTCTTGGCGTATAAATGGCCCGAGAAATAAAATTTGTGGTATAGATAGGCACTTTCATGAGATTGTGTTTCATAATCTGCTACTGGGCCGGCCTTCTGTCAAATTTTAAAACCCAGTGTGGCCCTTGAGCCAAAAAGTTTGCCCACCCCTGGGCTAGAGACTACAGCCAGTAGTAGGAGCTAGTTCTGCATGTTTTCAACCCGCCCATAGGGGGTGGGATCTCATGATAAGGCAGAGGTGGACAAAGTACACAACTTCCTTGAGTGAAAGTACAGATACTACTGGTGAAATATTACTCCGTTACAAGTAAAAGTTGTAAAGACAGAACTTGTTTTTAAAAGTACTTAAGTATCAAAAGTAAATGTCAATGCATTGTTTTATTATTGTTGGATTGTTGTGTGTAATACTTACAGTACCTTATGCCTCTGAATCTATGCCTGCCTACCCTCATATCAATATCAAATTTATTTCTAGAACACAGTTCCAGTCGTGGGATTGAATGTGAGATTGAATAAGTGCACTCAATAACGTCCACAACGGTTTCGGACACCCAAATAGCTGTTCCCTCAAATAGTGCCCTATTTAAAGTTTTTTGGCTTTTGGTATGAATATGTTAGCCTTACTGTTATCTATAAGCTAGTGTGCACCAAAACAATGACAAAATTTGCATTTAGAAGACCAAACCCAACGTTGAAAATGAAAATCAGGTTGATGTCAGAATCCAACGCCGGATTGACATTAATCTCCAACGTTGGACAGACGTTATATTGTGGTTGAAAACGAAAATCGGGTTGACGTCAGAATCCAACATCATGTTCGACTTGAAACTGCCCACAGTCTGACTCATTTCCAACCAAAATGCAACCCCTGCAACCAAAATCATCCCCTGACTGACATTACTACGTTCTACTCAAGGACCTTGACAGAATTGTAGTGGAGTAAAAAGTACGATATTTGTCTTTCAATTGAAGTGAAAGTAAAAAGTTTCCAGAAAAAAATTATACTCAAGTAAAGTACAACACTCAAAATGTTTTACTTTGTTACTGTCCACCTCGGTGTCTTTTCAGTTTCGAGTCAACTATTAGCCTAGTTGTATCATTTCTTCCGATACTGCCCTCTGTAACCAGTAGGCGTGGCTTGGGAGTGACCTCATAGGGCAGCGAAGCAAGTGCATTCTGGGAATTGTTGTCTTTCATCCACATGAGCCAAAAATACATTTTCTGTCTTTTCTCAGTCTAGAAGGCACCAACTTCTAAAATAATTTCACATTTCTACTACATAAATTACCCAATTTAAAAAACACATTCATCTTTACAGCGGTGAAATATCCCTTTAAAAGTACAAATTATTAAATAGATTGGCAAAATCCTGGCTCACCTTCTCCACGAAATAACCTGTTCCGACATCCACTAAGACATGATTCACATCATGAAGCTTTCCAGGCACGTACATCTGCAATGCAGTAGTTAAGGGAAACAACTTATCTGAGATGGATGCAAATTAATAAACACCAAACTGCCCATGTGACTTTGTTGAGGGTCAAAGAAATCAATCAGCAGTAATTTATCACTCAGCCATTGGGAGGATACAGAACTGGTGAGAGGGACAAGTAGTTCTTTTCCTGAAAGAAAAAAAGTAATAGCAAAAAGAAGCCAATGAACATATTAACTATTTATATTAAAGAAGCATCGTATAAAGTTTAGCAGTAATACTCACCTTCATTGCTTTTGTTAAGGACATTCAAACTGTCTTTGGCTTCCACATATTTTGTTTGGACGACTTTCAACTGGCCTATGGATGATGACAGGAACTCCGTTTCCTAGAAAACAAATGTTTGGCATTTCATTTGTTAACATGGCTCTGATAAACTGCTGCTTTGTAAAAAATATAAAATAGGAGGGAAAGGTAATTTATACTAAACTAATGTGTGCAGATCTGTCCTGTTCAAGCAAAACAAAAAGTAATACATATTTATCTCACTTTCTCTATATCCTAAAAATAAAGGTTAATCAATAATTTTGCTCATTATGTACTCGTTAAAATCATTCTAAAAAGGAATAGACAAAAATAAAAATGTCATAATTTATGTTTTGACACCCTTCACTTTCATTCCATCCAATGAATGGTGAGCGAGGCTGTCATTCTGCATCTCCTTTTATGTTCTAAAATTACTTTAAAGAATAAGAAGGTTGGTAAATAATTACAGAATACTCAATTTTGGCTTAAGTATCCTTTTAATGGCGAATTAAAGAAAGCACTACCAGCAGCACGCGCACAGACAGCATGACAACCGCTGCGTGCATGTCAGGAAACCACTGACAGAAAACTACCATCCTAAGCTGCAATTTAGGGATCTGAAATCAAAGAATTGTTATATTTATAGCACAAATTACCTGATCAAGCTGAGTTTTCAAGCCTTCTAATTGTGGAAGAGACAATTCAGTCAGATTCACCGCCATGTTGACAATTGAATAGGGGAGGAAAGCTTCCGGGTCAACGGGAACAACTGGAAGGACTTTTAGCAATGATTTTGCATTTCGATACAAAAAAAAAAAAAAAAACTTTAAATAAAAATCAATAGACAAGCATAATACAAAAAAAGTACATAATTTAAATATTTTGTAAGGCTTACAAATATTCCTTAATGGCTTTTTTTTTCTTACTCTGTAACACCATACAATGCAACAAGTATTTTACTTTTATGGGTATAGTATTTTGCCAAAATTCCAAGTAAATTTTCCAACATAGGTAAGGTGGGTCTTGAACATTTGATTAATGGAAGCCTGAAATGGAATGAGTGATAAATCAAAGACGCCTAAATCTATCATGGAAAAATAAGAATAAAAAATTCGTATTGTTGGGTGTAATCAATCATTTCACTTTTGTCAGGTCGATCATTTAGCCTGCCCCTGCACACATATCAGATACATATCTGAGGAACATAGAGATAAGATCCCCCATGTCCTCCGCCACTGCCCTTGACATTCTGAAGAGTAATGGGGACACGACTTTCAGTGTTTATGGTCCTTGCCACTGGAACAGCCTGTCAGTTTATCCGTCCAGTTTGACACTTGTACTATTCATGTTGTTTTTCCACCATTTGTATTCTTTAATTCTTACATGCAATTGCCTCATTCCCACTACACAGTATGAAGTTGAAATAACCACCATTGTCAAAGAATACATTTTAAAATCATTTTATTTTAAAGAAGCTTGTCATTTGATATAACTTAAACAGAAAATAAAAATGTAATACAAAAATGTAAAAGAAAAAAAACTTGTACATCAGAAAAATGTTTGACTTAAAAGACTTCGTAAAAGTAGTAAAACATCTTGAGGTATGAGCACATTAAATCAGCAATTGCAATCACAAAATAACATGGAAGAAAACATATGGGAGGACTTTAAAATGGCAAAACACTTCAAGCACCTAGGCATAGGTTAGATTTAGTCCTCATTCATTCTCATTAAGGCAGATCTCATTCTTTGCATTGTTAACTAGCCCTGAGATTATATTTGACCTTAAATAAAAGATGGTTGCATTTACATAAATCTTTTAAAAATCACTATATTAAATTAGTTAAAATTTAAATTCTGGGCTACTGAATATACACAGGCAAACCATATGCAATGGGCGCAGCACCAATTATATGTTTTAGATGTGTGGCATTACGTGATTGGGCTAAATGCTGAAGAAGGGAGGAGCCAGACCCAGAAGAGAGCCAGGACTGGAGCAGAGCCGACGTGAAACGATCTAAATCACGATCTGTCACATCCCACAGATTACCGAGCACTAACGGGCTGGTGAAGAGACAAAAGCAACATTTAATAATAAAGCAAATCATAAGGAACTACACAAAATATTTGTATACATGGATGTGTACATTACCATCCTGCGGTCAGGTAGCTGAGGATGATCCCTGTTCCCTCCTGATGGCCAAGGACACTGAGAGCAGCACTACTGCAGCCAAACAGAAGAGCAACTGTCCGCACAGGCCCTTTCAAAACCCTCTGAGCATCCAGAAAACGGGCACCTGCACCGTGTCCAATGTAACTATAGAGAGGTACATATACATACTGTCAAGCACATGTCATCTAATCTTTATATTTCATCATCCATTATTTAACAAATAACAGTATCTCTTTTCAGTTTCACTTACATGTAGAGGTCTTTGGTGGTCACAGCCTCATGTAGTTTATCTGGATCAGGAGCAGTTCCACAAACCCCCTGCCACACCCGCTCACTGGCCAATCACAGACAGAGATGCCAGATTGGAAATGGGACCAGTTACACAACTGTGACTGTCAGGGTGTTTATGCATATTTTGTGAACTTACCCAGTAAACCATTCTTTAAAGCGATTCTCAGTGTCAGGTAGGTTTCCATCTGGGTTTAGCACATAGTAAACTTTCTTAGGGTTCACACCACAGGACAGAACAGAATTTGAATCCATCTGAGAAAAGACAAGCAGAATTCTTATCAGAGAAACCGTTCACCCTAAAAATGAAGAAAGTCAACCATAAAGGTTCAGAATGTCAAAAGTGAATAAATTATGACAAAATACAATTAATTTTCCTTTCAATGGAACTTAATAGAGACAGGCTGTTGAGCTTTTTTAGGATATTGGAACATGAAGTTCAAAAATGCTAACTCGGTTTCGGGTTTTAGCACTCATTCCTTAGCACTGTTTATAAATAGACCAAAATTGTAACTTGATATAAATATTGACTTTCTATTCTACCATAGCTCACAAATTTTTATTGAGTTTCTACATCAAAAATCATTGTTTCTTATCAATAGAAAAGAACAGCCAAGACATTCTGCCAAATAACTCCTTAGTGTTCCATGCGAGTAATATAGATTAAAAAATGGGTGATGGGTGAACTAATTTTAAGCTAAAGCTTTACTATGTGTATTAAATACTGTGCATGTTTTGCTTGCAATAAGTAGCATATACCTCTTTCAGATGACTGTGTCCGAGTACTGCATGTAATGAGGGCATACGAGTGACGGAAGAAGACTTCAGACAAGCAATGTTCTCCCATGGTAACCTTTGCAAGTACTGTAGAAACAAAAAACTTCTTATAAGATCAAAACATGCATATGCAATCAGATCAAAACAATTTCAAGTTGTCTAGAAAATAGTCATGTCTGTATTATTTAACACGAGTGGATATTATTAGTGTACCTTGTCTAAGATCAGAACTGTATGTCCCTGTGGTTCCTCCCTTCCCTTCAGTTTAGTCACACCGCACTGCAGAAGCCTCAGGAAGTCTTTGTCCTGCTGACCCATTCCTTCTACAAGACACTGCAGGTCTGGCAAGGACAGGAGTGGAGATGCTGAGAGAACCACCTTCAAGGAGAAAGAAGAAATGAGAAAGTACTACAAGTGGGAACATGTGATGATCAAACTAATGCAGGTGCAAATAGAGGCCACATACCCTGAGAATGTCCTGTGTGATCTTTGTTCCTTTCAGTGCCTTTTGGAAGCACTTCACCTGAACTTCAAGCTCAGGGTCAGAGGTTAAAGGCAGGAGTAGAGTTCGCCACACCCCTAAAGCCTCTTCCATCTCCTCAAGCATTTTCTGATGGACAGAGAAAGAACTTACATTCAGTATATCCAACATCCTCACTTTAATATTAATCATTTTCTAACGGTCAAAGATCTTTGTGTCTCACCTCCACACGGACATCCAATGACTTCCTTCCTTCCCACCACTGTGATTTCTCAGCCACCATGCTCACTTCTTTTTGCCCCTTCAAGACTCCATCCATTTCTTGCAAAAGCATGGCAACCGAGCGCTAAATAATGGTCAAATATGAACCAGATTTGAGCAAACATCTCCCCATTTCCTTCTCATTGTGAAAATATAATTTTAAAGTTTTAAAACTCTTAGCTGTACTGCATTAGGTAATATACAGAAGTACTAAGAACATCAGCACACAATCTGTACCTCTCTGTTTGCAGTAGGGATTCGAACAGTGATTGGGGTAGAGCCACGCTCCAGTCGAGTCAGAAGAATAGTGCTGCCAATTTCATCAGGATACACCCCCGCGAGTGACAGCATGCACACTGTTATTCCTAAAGCAAATATGCATCACATTTATATCATTCTGTATGATTCTCATAATACATACCAACAGGGCTCAAAATTACATAACATTTTCTTACCACCATGAAACTATTTTTCATAGTTCATTAAAATGTTTTGTTGTTCCTATGACAAAGCCATTACCCTTGCATACTTGCAGCAAACAGTGACTCATTAGGTCACTTTCAGAAGCATAGACAATTCCCCATTCTAATAATTTGGGTTAGGGTATTACAGCGAGCTTTGTGGCCATCTTGCTTAAAGGGATAGCCCACCCAAAAATGAAAACTGTCATCATTTACTCCCCCTCATGTCATTCCAAACCTGCATGACTGACTTTCTTTTGCAGAACACAAAGGATGATATTTTGAAGAATGTTGATAACCAAACAGTTTCGGTTCCCATTGATTTCCATTCTATTGATAAAAGACTACAATGGGAGTCAATGAAATGGTTTTTGGTTATCACTATTCTTCCAAATATCTTCCTTTGTGTTCTTTTTGGAGGACTATCACTTTAACTTTCAGATGAAGTTATTACCTGCTGGCAGATCTTTCATCTGCTGTGTGAACTGATGACAGTGTGTCTGTGGGAACTGTGTTGGGTGTGATGAGGCGAAGGAAAAGATCTGCTCAAGCGCAGAGAGTTTCTGAGACTGTGTCACCCCAGACGTTTCCTCCAGACTCAGAGCGCCAAGACCATCTGCTACATCATTACAAGATTTCTTCAGCTTCCTACAGAGACAGGAAGAAGAGGTTCTGTTCCTCATCCAAATAGTTTAGAATACAAGCTATCACTTTTTTTCTGCCGAAATGTTTGCATTTCATACTAACTGACATACCTGAACTGACTAACCACATGACGGGTCATATGGTGGCGAGTGGACACACCCAGCGACTGTGCATGCAGCATTGCTGTGGTGATGGGATCGGTCTGGCCGAGTGACTGAGCGAGAAGTGAGCAGACGTGGGGATAAAGAGAGGGAGGCGGGAAGTGATGGAGAAGAAGCCAAGAGGAACGCAGGTACGACTGGACCGCCTCTATGGACAGGTCAGCTAAATATGAAATAAATACACTGATGGTTATAAGACATTCAACAATTTTATCAATGACAGCAAAGTCAAAATGCAATATAAAAACAAACATAACTAGGATCCTGTAAGATTGTTTAAAAAAAAAATTTTTTTTTTAAAGAAGTCTCGTACTCACCAAGGCTGCATTATCAAAAATTCAATAAAAAACTAAATATTTGTTTTAAAGATATTTATTAATATTTAAAATTGCATGCATTTCTATTTTCATATCTTTTAAAATATTTATTCACTGTCACATAAAAATATTTCTTTAAAACAAAACAACAACAAAAATGACAAAACTTTTGTGTGGTAGTGCACATGCCACACGGTATTACCTAGCGGTGTAGATCCATGTGGTAGGGTTGTGTGAGATCCAGAGCCATTTTGTCCGGTTCTTCTGAGCTCACTGAAACACTCTCGCCCAACATCTGCAGCCAGATCTCTCCTCAAGACCTCACAATCAGCATCTGGGCTGCCTGGAACCACACACAACATGAATTTAGTCCAACAAGAATTAGTCAAATAAGCAATTCAATTACATCAGTTTTGTACTGCACACACACACCTGTGTCATTTATCTCTGTGTCAGACCCTCTGAGCTCCTCCAGGCTGACATCCAAAAGAACCTCATCTTCATCCTCTTTAATCATCCTCATCCTCTCTGGCTCTTCTGTGACCTCTGAACTTTGACTCTTTTTTGATCGTCCTCTGCGCGTGCGTGTCTGGGAAGATAAGCCAGTTTCTTCCTCAGAAGAGAGGCAGCTGGTAGAGGCGAGAGCTGTGCTTTTCTTAGTGGTCCGTGACCGTCTGGGAGGTTCTGGTTCTACAGTGGGGTTCACAACTTTGGCGTCACTAGGGATGGTGTTCAGTGCTGGTTTCAGGATGCATGATGTTTTGGAGTTGCAGGCGTTTCGCTTTTTCGACTTTTCCACTACAGCAGGAGGTGCGGCTTCAGCTTCACTTTCATCACTGAACTCGACCTAAAACAGAACAGATGTATTTAATTAACTGACGATTTATGATTCGTAAATGTCTTACCATCATCTTAAGAAGTCTGAAACCAATCAATGGGCCAAACCTTAAAGCGAGAACGCTTGGATCGTTTAGGCGCAGCTGGCACGACCACAGGTTTCTCTTCTGCAGGAGAAGAATCTTTGTAAACCTCGAAACATCCCTTTGGAGCAACTTTTGACTTCGTAATCCCACAATGGCTGGCAGATGCGTGTAATGAGGGGGTGAAGTTGACAGAAATTTCAGGCACCTCATTACTGAAGTCAAATGCTCTTAAGTCACCAACACCAGTGCTTGTGGAGACAGATTTTGACCGGGATGTCCTTGTTGCTTTGGGCGTTTTAAAAATCATGGAGGATTTTGTGATGGTAATTTTGGGCACCAAGTCTTTAGCTTTCTTTGAAACTACAGGGGTCTCTTTGGTTTTCCTGCTTTCATGGTCTGCAGATCCACTCTTAATGTCAGGGTTGCGTTTAACACCTTCTGGAGGAGTAATTTCAGAAACAGGGCTCTTGGATCGATGCATTGATTCAGTTTTAAGTTTCAATTGTGGTTTACTTTTTGGAGGATTCCAGCCCCATGCAGAAGAAAAGAGTTCATCAGGTGTACATCCTTTCTTCATGGCCAATGCCAAGCAGCAGGCCACAGCTTTAGCCCCCAGCAAAGCAGCTCTGATGGGCCCAAGCTCTGGCTTCAGTGCCCCTTTATGTGTCACTGCCTTCAATCCTGCCTCTATTTCCTCCCACAGGACTGTAGCTTTCCCTTTGTCTCCTGTTCTGAGAAGTTGAAGCACAGCACCCAAATGCACCTTGCCCTGTTCCACCTGGAGAAGACACAGTTCAGCTGACTTTTTAGAGCACACAAGAGCTGCCAAACTGCTTTGGAGCTTAGCTGTGACACTACAGCAGCGTTTACTGGCAGATTGGCGTAGTCGGCGGGAGTTTTCGGGGTCTGTCTGGAGCTCTGCCTGTAATAGTGCCCAGTGGATACTGACTCGAGCCACACTAAGCTCACTGCAGCAGGGACAGGAGCAGGTCACTGCGTGGGTCAGGCAGGAAAGCCCATGCTGACGTTTGGGCTTCAGAGGGGGAGATGCTCCTTGGCTTCCTAATCTAGACATGGCTTCCAAAGGCTCCTTGAGAAGGCCACGAGAGCTAAGGATCCCACTCAGATCATCATCTTCCTCAAGGGTGTGACCAGAGGAAGAAGGGGCAGCTGGGCGACCTTTGCGAGGTTTTATTTTCACCTCAGACTTCTGTTGTCGCCCGTGGCCAAAATCTACATGCAAGCGAGATGAGACCAATATATAAACTTTGTTTTTAAAAAATAAATAATTTCTGTAAATCTAGCTTGTGTTTAGCAGCAGTGAAATAAATACATTTTAAAAAACAAAAAAAATAAAACCTTTTCTCCTAAATACCTTTTGGGCACCTTTACCAATACAGACAGTATAATCACAAATAATGACTAGAGAAGGGATCAAGGTGTCTTGATTTGGTAATCAATATTACATATTTACCTGTACAGAGATCAAGTAAGTTTCTAACTTGCTCCAGGTCCAAACTACTAGCTTCAGTTGCACCCTTCATCAACTCCAGTTCTGCTTTCAACACCAACAGCTCAGCACAGCTACAAAACAAAATATTCAAATCCACAAGAAATTTGTCTGGCATCCAAGGAGCATATTCAAGCCTACTTCAAGCTTCAGAGAAAAAGCATTGGTTTGTCATGTCACCCATCAATGTCAGAAATACATGTTTGGACCTGAAATGTCTCACACATTCTGAACTCTCACACTCAAAGAAATGGAGCATCCACTCACTGGCTGAGTGTCTGCAGTTTGGTGGCCAGTTTGAGAGCCTCTAGACATTGAGCTTTAGCTTCATGAATGGCTCCACTGCTGCTCCTCACAATCACCATTCTCTCGGAGCACACCAGCACCTCACTCAGCAACAGCCATTTAAAAACAACACTGTCTCCTACAGTGAGAAAACACAACAAGTTGAAAATGACAAATAAAGAAAATTCCTTTAAGTAGCCAAACCTGCTACCGCTTGTTGTACCTTGGTCTACAAAACGAGAGTCTGTGTTTGGTCCAGGGGCTCCATAAAATCCATTGCCCAGCAACATCATCACCAGGCTGCACAATAGCTTCAACGCTTCATACTGAGCCGTGTCTGGAGTCTTCAGACCTTCAAACACAATTCACAACATTAATCACAGTATATAGGTAATTGTGACGTCACAAATTTTCTGTCCAGAACTATTAAGTCATTAAAAAATAAATTAACTACCATTCAAAAGTTTGGGGTCACTAAGATTTTTTTTCACTTAATACTTTTATTCAACATTATAAAAACAATATTACCATTTAAAATAAATTATGAATTTTTATTCATCGAAGAATCCTGAAAAAAATGTAAATCAGCATATTATAATGTTTTTTGAAGGATTGTGTGACTCTAAAGACTGGAGTAATGGGTTCTGAAAATTCCGCTTTGCCATCACAGCAATAAATGACATTTTAAAACATATGAAAATAGAAAACAGTTATTTGAAATTGTTATAGTACTTTGTAATATTACTGTTTTTACTGTATTTTTTTAACAAATAAATGAGCCAAAAAATATTGACCTCAAACAAACAGCCCACCATATTTTGAACTTCCGATTTGTAATGCTCTACATCATGAATTCTATATTATCGAAGCAAATTTTTTCTTCTTGCTCTAATGAAAGTTCACACAAGACGAATGTCTTCAACTGTACATTTGTGTGAGCTTATACATGGGATATAACTGTTCCGTTTGTAGTTCCTAAATGTGTAATGTGTGTATTGGATGAGAGCTAACCATGCTGTATGATGCTCTGACGTAGCTGTAAGTCCAAAGCCTGTGTGTCCAGACTCAAGTATTCACTGGCTGTCTGCAGTGCTCGTGCCCTGAGCAGGTACCAGCTCTTAGAATGATGCTGAGCGGACTCCTTTATCACCTCCATCAGGCAGCACACACCATGCTCCACCTGAAAAAGAGAACAGGGACAAATCGGTGTTTTTTCAGTATGTATGCAATTACAATTTAATGGACGGTTCCCAGGAGTCTAATACTGGATAAAATTGACTCACTGGTCCACAAACAATTATATGAACGAGTATTACCTGTCCTAAAGCGTAGTGTATCTGTGCTTTTTGCAGCATAGCCAGCATGGATATAACAGATCTGCCTTCGGAGCTCGGGACAGAAGTCAAACTCTGTTCTGCTTTTTGCAATTCCACCTGAAACATGCAGACAATGTTCTGGTGTAAACAACTTGTTAGAGTTTAATATGATATAAGGCTATTAATTGTCAACAGAAAAGTTTGTCCTGGTTAAAATTAATTCACCTGTGCAAGCTGAGGGGAGCCCAGATACAGCAGGACCCTGGTAGAGTGGCAAAAGGCATTCGCACTATTCTGGGCATCGCCGAGGCTATGGAAAAGGGCTGCAGCGAGCTGATATGCCTCCAGAGCTTGCAGGTGCTAACAGAGACATATTTATTATTCAACATAAATACAAACACCAAATACTTCTCCTCTCTTGGTAATGAGTTTGAGGAGACTTGTTACATAGAACACAGTGAGTGATGTGGGTGTGTAGTCTTACTTTGCCAATAAGAGTGTAGAGGGCAGCCATCAGTGTCATGGAATAAGCAGTCAGTTTAGGGTCTCTAACTGCAGGCACAGACCTCTTGAGTAGACTCCGCCATAGAGACAAACATCTATCCAAAGGCTCACTTAACTCTGACACACACATGAATCAACAGTATTAATAGATTATCCTAAAAACAGTGATTCTCAAATCTGTTCAGGAAATTTTTAATGCAATATGCAAGTATGTATTTGCTGTGATTGAGTGTGTGGCTTACTGCTTTGAGCCAGTAGATTGAAGCATAGTCCATCATAGACTAACTGGCTCTCTTGTGATTTCTGTTTATCCTCATACTCTAGATCATTGGTGGGAACAGGATCCATATTCAGCTCTGTTTTATTCTCCTCCTGCACTGCCCGCAATCGCTTCTCTGTGTCCACAGCCTGTTATACACATAAAGGAAAATAAAATGAAGCACAGGTGTATAATATTTTAGGAACGTACAATGCCGTTCAAAAGTTTGTATGATGTTGAAAACTTACAAGAAAATTAAATGTATTCCTGTGTGATGTAAATCTGAATTTTCAGCAACAACTATAATTTTATAGTATTAGAAACATTGAAAACAGTTGCGCTGCTGTGTGATACATTTTTTCAAAAATTATTTGATGAATATAAAGTTCAAAAGAACAGCATTTATTTGAAATAGTAATATTTTTTAACATTATCCAATGTCTGTACTGTCCTTTCTGGTCAATTTCATGCATCATTGCTGAATAAAAATATACATTACTTTCAAAAAATAAAGTAGCCCTAACTTTTGAACAGCAGTGTACACTAACAACCAAAAGTTTGACCATATCTAATCATCCTTTATATTAGCATAATTTTCTCATTTTAGAACAAAAGTAAAGTATGTTGGGCACCAGTAGGTTACTTTTCCTTCACTATATGAAGTGACTTACAAACTAAATAAATAAATAAATAAATAAACAGATAGTTTATATATTTGTCTACAAGAAAAATTTCAGGTAGATCAGAATGTTAAGATCATAAAAAAACAGATCAGTCAAATGTCAACCTTTGTCTGGTAGTGTATAAGGCACTGACCTCCTGCAGGTTGGACTCAAGAGTGCAGATGTAGAGCCACAGGGAGGCATGTGCCTTCTCATCCTTCAACCTATCAGCATTCTCTGCGGTTTCTGGCTCTGCCTCCAGCAACCGCAAAGCCTCATGGGTAAAGTCAACTGCTGAGCTGATTACCAAGAGCAAAAAAATTGTTTAAGTCCTCCATATTTTCAATCTTCTATCTCTGATTCAAATGAGGCAAAAGCAAAATTATATAAAAATAAAATGAATAGTCCTGTGTTCATGGTCACCCACCAGTCAGTCTGTTGGCTGAAGTCCTGGTAGCACACAACCTGTGCCATCTCACACAGATAAGTAGCCCGTCTCAGTGTGTGTGGTGTTTCTTCATGGCAGATATCTAAGAGGTCACAGAGTGTGTTGTAGCGCTCCTGTGCTGTGTCTCCAGTCTGCTCTTTATACATGCGCAACTCCTCCTCTAACAAACACATCAGAATTTCCTCATCCATTACTGCTTCTCCTAACCCATCCCTCAGAGTCCTGACAAAAAAAAAAGAAATGAGAAAGATTTTCAGCACATTCACTCTTTAGTGTCAAACAACAGTACACCGGAACCTTTTCCGATTGGCTAAGTGCAGGTTACCTCAGGCGTGTGTCGTCCTCTCCTGCTCGGGCAGCATCACACTTGGTTTTGACCCACAGTGACACAGGTTCTGCCAGATGATCAAAGATCTGCATGCCCAAAACCCGAATCCAGCGCACTATCCAGTCTAGAGCTTGCTCCAGCTGACCTCCACGCCGGCTACACTGCACCGTCAGCATGAAACAGCGATTTACCTGAAACATCCACACAATAAATCCACAGCCAAGATCTAACATTGTCATTTATACATTTGCATGCTTTAAACTGATTGTACAGCTTGAAAGAGTTATATATTATAATATATAGATCAGACAACACAAATACAAGGTTCTTCAAGGGCCACAATAAAAAGACAAAATGTCAAAATTTTATGTTGCTCCTTTTTATTCTCTTTTAATCTCAACAAAAGCTAAAAAATGACCAGTGGAAGCTGCTGTTCTTACCCTATCCAGAGGAAGAGAGGGTGGGCAGTCCTTGCACAGCTCCTGACACACAATTACAGCCAAACCAAAGGCTCCCTCATACAGCTTCCTGTTAAACAGCTCATACACCACATTATTCACCGCGCACACTAGAAACAAAAACAAAAGAAAATAGAATTCAGTTTATTTGCACACTTACACTACAGTTCGAAAGTTTGGGCTCAGTAGAAAAAATTATTAAATTAAATTAATAAAATGATTTTATTGAGTAAAGACTTTTACATTGTTGTTATAATAAGTTTCTATTTCAAATAAATGCCGTTCTCTTGAACTTTCTATTCATCAAGTAACCCTGAAAATAAAAGTTAAGCAGCAGTTTTTAACAGCAATTTTCAACATTGATAAAAAAAAAAAAAAATGTTTCTTGAGAGCTAAATCAGCATATTAGAATGATTTCCAAGAACATGTGACACTGTATGGCTGCTGAAGTGCTTGAATTCAGGTATTCAAACATCCAATCAGATTTCAGCATGCAGACTTCAGGAAGACGTACCTGCTTTAAGTAGGAAGTTGTCGTTGTTGAGTGTCCGCAGTTCACCAAGCATGCGTCCTGCAGTCGCCTGGCAAAACAACAGCACCCTGTCCAGAGAATCGCCCGCTGACACCTTTGGACATAAATGTTAAATGAAGGATATAAATGTGATACATCTAGCCAAACACTTTATCATGGTTTAAAGTAGGTTTAATATGTTACCTGAGATGCGTGAAGACTATCGTATGTGCTAATATAGCCCTGGTAAAAGCTGAAGCAAAGGGAGTACTGCACCTGCTGCGAAAACGAGTCCTGGAACGAACAGAAGCTTTTAAAATTGATACATATTTGGAATGTGAATTTAGTACCAGTGAATTATACAATCTTACCTTTTGCTGTGCAAGCAGAAGTTCTTGATATTCTTCTAAAAAGGAAAAGCAAGCCAGCAATGTGGTTATATCCATCGCTTTACACTGACCAGCTTCCAACGCCCAAACCACTAGCTGACAAGCCTCTAATAGGGCATGAGACTCTGGGCCCGACATGGCACGGGGCAGCACCCTGAGTGCACGTGCACATTCGGTGAAAGCCTTACTACATTCACCTCCCGAGCTTAACGCACACTGCAGCTGCACTGCGCAATCTGCAAGGCTCAGAGCCGAACGCAAACCCACATGACCATCAACCCCCTCCAGAGTGCCACGCAACAGTCCAACAGCCTCAGCTGAAAACCGGCTCTTACATAGCAGTTTACACACTTTAAACACCACCTCACACCGCACAGCCAGCGAGGGACAGGTCAGCGCAGAGTCTTGTGGGCCGAAGAACAGTTCTCGTAATTCAGAGGTCAGAAAACTCACGTCGTCGAGAGTAAAACACCCACACGACCGTTCATGCTCCACCACCGCTTCCTCTACAAACAGAGGAACTTTGGATGGGAAACAGGCCGAGCTGGACCCCTGTTCTAGGAGTTTGAAGGATAAAGCCTGTAGCTGACAGTGAAGTCTGTCCCGCGGAGAGAGGGTGGAACTACTCGTTCTGTTAGACAGGAGACTGTTCCACAGCACTGCAAAGCAATTCCGCACCAGAACATGGAAGTCATCCGTCTGTTGACAAAAAACGAAATATGAGGTCTACAGATAGCACCTTGAAATATTAATACTTTATTACAATCGAAAGAAATGTAACGGTTTCCACACTTTTTGACCAATGAATGGCCATGATTTTTCCAGATTAATGGACATAAATGAACACTTATTTTATTGAGATTGCTATTTTTTAAGACTCAAGCATACGGTACCTCTGCAGACAAACGCTTCAGTCTTCTATACATAACTTGGCCCAATCGGCAAGCAGGGACATGAGCTCCAAGGCTACAGACTTTCTGTAGGATGTGGAAGACTATTTTCTCGAGATAAAACGGGTTGTTCTGCATTCCGGACTCTTCGAGCAATTCAAACCCTCGGATGGCCAGTTCCACCAACTCCACTATCTGCTCCTGATGGGCAGGGTCCAGATTCCCACTGCCCAGGCTCTGGTTGCACGCCCGGATGATACGATCACACATTGTTCGCCCATAAGGACCAAGCCCATCATCAACATGTTTCTGCAGCAAAAGAAAAAAAAAGAACAGCTCCAGCAGTGTACGTCATATATGAAATAAACTCAACTCAAAGCTGTTTCCACTCACACATGTATACACAAAACAAACAGTTTTTTTTTTTTTACCTTAAGCTTGTCATGAAGAACTACAGTGTCCTTTACACAAGATAACTGTTGGACATACTCCTCTGTTTTCAGACACTTCATTGTCATCACTGTTGTCTCTGCAATGTGAAACAAACTGCTTTTTAAGGACAACTATTTCAGATACTAAGATGATTAACTGGCATGGTAAACTAATATATGTGTTGTATACGTTGGCTATATATATAAACTTTAATATTAATATATATATATATATATATATATATATATATATATATATATATATATATATATATATATATATATATATATATCGTTATGAGTGTGTGTATTTCTATTGCAGAGTGATTTGGGCTGAATGACAAGTACATGGATGTACAATAAGTTAACGTTACTACATAACAATATGTTTTATGATCATCTGCTATAATTTCTTTCACGCTTTGCCATACATCTGCAAACTAGCATGTTAGCTAGCTAACTCAGCCCAGTGTTAATCCCTAACCCGTGTAAACAAATCAAATAAACCTGTTAGCCTGTCACTTACCATGCTCGGATAAACGGTCAAATGTGGAGGAATATCGACTCTATTTGAGTGTTATGAAATGTGGCGTTCATATGTATCTTCAATAAATATAAATGTCCAATGTTTTGTATTTCCAGTCGCGCGTCGCCGTTATCAGGATGACAGCAGCGGAAAACAGAAAGTAGCGCTGCTCGCGCACTTGTTTAAAATACCGCAAAGCTTATCGGGAAACTGCGGGCACGAAGTGGAGCTAAGGAACTATGGGTACTGTAGTTTTTATAATTGTTACGTAACAAAGTCTCTTCTGATTTCCTTAATTAGTAGTAACAATAAATGTAAGTATTAATCTTTCGGAAACGGACAATAGAAGGCGATCTATTAATTAAATTGATTTAAATAAACTGAAATTAAAATATGAAAGAAAAATACACTTTTTTTTTTAACGGCACCTTTATTTTTTTTTTTACACAGACCAAGTAAAATACAAAAATAACACTATTAAACGTATTGCAGTAAAGCTAATCAGACATAAACGGTAGGCCAATGTGATTCATTATAGGTCCCCTCAGGAATTTCCTATGGGAATTTAATCTAGAAAATATTCTATATACAGAAAAGTTGTTTTGGATCAATGAGAAAAATAAACTGTGGTTAACTTTAATGTTTTTTTCAACAACATAAATAACACAAAGTCATACCTCAAACATACATGTTGAAGCCATCATTTAAAAAAATAAATTAAACAATGTAAACTGTAAAGTTGCTGACATAAGGACTATAAGGAGGACCATAAGGATTATTTCCCAGAGGAGATTCTTGAGGGACCCATGGCTTAAAAATGCAAGTTCTCTTAGATAGAGTTGTTTAGTTTTACAACAACCTGGACAGCTCCATTTAATCATAAGAGAAACTCAAGGCTTTTTGTTCAGCATACATATTAATATGCATAAAATACATCACCATATTTATAACAGTCCTGTTCTCCTGTACTGCAATACTTTTATTGCTAGCTTAGAATATACATTTGAAAGAAGTTTAAATTTGCACAGTGTAAGATGTACAATAGAAAAAAAATAGAAAAAAAATAAAACAAGATATTACAATAACACACTTCGAGAGATTAACGTTTCAGATGAATTCTCTTTCAGAATGTTAAATAATTTCAGAATGTTGCTATGCATCCTCTTCATTTTGCATATGCAAAGGGTTAATCACCGTTGTTGTGGCACCTTTGAAAAGAGGATTCTGGACCTGCATTGAACAGAGAAACATTAGATTGTTAAATATTCAATCTGTAAATGCTTTCATTTCACACTGAAGCACTTAAACATCATTTTGTATACACAGGTTATAATTTGCTCCACATTTATAGCCTAAACTGCTAAATGTGTTTAAGCAGTGTGTCTCTGTGTGCACATCACCTCATTCCATTCGGTCTGTTTCTGTGCTTTGACGAAGTTCTGATATTCTCTGATGTCATACAGTTCCAGCAAGACACGGTATATAATGATTATTATAATGCCAATAAGAATTATGCCTGACACAGAGCTGCCAATTATAACTGTAGTCTTATCAATGGAACCTACAGAAGAAAATAAAAAAACATTTTAACTTTTAACATTCGTTACACCAATTCTGTGTCATACAGATATACGTGTGGTCTAATCAAATGAATGATTTATAATACATACAAAATTATATTTTAATACATACGGGGCAGGTCTGCATATCGAAGAATAATTTTGCCGTTAGCACCAAGTTCTACTTCGTAGGAATTGGCATCTTGATATGTGCAATGCAGCTCATGAGTGCCTTCAAGACGAGAGATTTCAGCATTCAAACATTTCACAGCACAGACACTGGCATCAGAAGTACCATATTCCACAAGACATGCCACACATTCCCTACAGACACATTAAAACAGAGAAAGGCATCAGTCAGACACTTTTATGCAAAGTGACTTTTCATTTGTAGTAGATTCAAGGTATCAGTTCATGCTTTAATCGAACCCATGACCTTGGAGTTGCTAGCACTATATGCTCTACTACTTGTGTTATGCATGCAGCATCAGAGCATAAAGCAAATTGTTTTTTTTTTTTTTTCATTCTGCCTGGAAATAATTTTATCATGCTATCAGTTTTATACAATGAGCACTTGAGAAAGAACTAATGACTGGATCTGCCAAAGATTATCCCATGTTTTGTTTGAGGCAAGTACAAATTCACAAGCAGAACTGAATATTTTGCTTTTTTGTTGTTTTATGAATTATGTCTACAAAATCATCATAATTTATTAATAGAAATTCTGATCACACAGAGTACACATTTTCTGTTATATTTTCTTTGTTCTTTCATTGTATTATTATTATTTTTTTACAACCTTTCACAGAGACTTCCATACCAAATACTTTTTCCCACGCTGGTCTATTGATGTGGTATAATATATTTCAGATCAATGTGGCCTAAAAAGCACAAACTGTGGCCACAATAAGCTTTAATGAGGACCACACATTATAGGTGCATCCCAATTCACATACTTATGCACTATTCTATTACGTTTTTAAGTATAGTGTGAGTAGTGTGTTCACACTAAAAAAAAACAAGTGCACTTTAAATATTCGGATGATGCACTAACTTAACAGAATGTTTTACACTTTGTGCACTCAACTGTTGCAACTTTAATCATAGATAGATAGATATACATAGATGCCTCATTAGCCATATTGGAGCGGTCTGTGAACATTCAAGAGCGAGTTGACTGTGCATCTGCAACCGTAGTTAGATGCATGTATGAATAGAATATCTATATATGAAATAGGCTTCAGCAGATGATTTTGCTAAAATAACACAATACAACAAGACAAAGGCGTCAGCTGACATTACGAAGTTACCATAGTAAAAAGATACCTTAGTAAAAACCTGCAATATTGAGTTAATACATATAAAAACCCAAACCAACACATTTTCACCAATCAAAGGCTATCCCATTTCTTTGGGAAATCATGGCAGTTTCACAACCAGAAGCTGCGCAATGATGTGTCATCATTGATTCTTACTGTGAGTGATGGCACGCTGACCGTTGCAAGATGGCGGGCGCGCCTTTGTGTCTGGAGCGATCAAATGAGGCATCTACGTATAAATTCCTATGACTGTTTAATTACAGGGCATTAATTACAGCATCAGACTCTTTTGTTGAATGACTAAATAACCTTATAAACTTCATACACTACACGGATGAGTACATATGTATGAGTGCTTAGTGTATAAGTGCACAGTGTATAATGCGTCATTTGGGATGCAACTTATGTCACATTTCAAATGTCTTGCTATGCAACATTATAATCATTATTAAATGTATGACTTATTGAACAAACAGACAGAGGAAACTGAAATTGTGGTTTAAAGAAGAAGCAAACCCACACACAACTGCACAACTCACTAAAGATAATCTTGAAACAGATATCAGATCACAGGAAGAGATACTCACTTAAACAGCATGCAAGCGTCGATGAATGTAGAGCAGTTATCTCCCATGAAGCCTGTGTTACACTGACAGCGGTTGCAAGTGCATTTGCCTTGACCGCTGCAAAGCCCCTTGTCATTAATACACTTGTCTTGGCTAGGCGAGCACTCGCAGGCAGACCCCGTGTAGTTTTCTTTACATTCACATATTCCACACTTGCATGTTCCCTGTCCTATGACAACCAGGCATAGGAGTAGATAGTGAGTTTTGAAGGCGAAACTTAAAGAAACAAACAAACAAAGGCCAAATATTTTGCTTACCATTACAGGACTTGCCATTATGGTTTTCACAACTATTGTCATCACACTCGCAGTACTTCCCACTGTAGTGGCCTTGACACACACACTTGCCACACTCACAGGCGCCGTGTCCACTGCACACCAGAGAGCTGTTGTCAGGCCGACAGGACGCCAGCATGTTGACGGTAGAGTCCGCATCGCTTTGTTGCACACACTCGCAGTGCTGACCCAAATATCCTTCATCACAGCTAATACACACATTTCACACACAATTTAAGTAAAAAATTATAGTTAGACATACAAACATTTACACTTGTACAAACAAAACCACATATTCACTTAAAAGATTGTTTAAATATATTAATATGTTGGCATGACATCACATATCGTTCTGGTGCTGTTTTATTTTCTTTCTTCTGTGAAACACAGAAGGAGATGGTGATTTATATAGCCAAGTTAAAAAATAATTTAATTATTAATTTAATTTACATTTTTTATGGCAAACCCCATTGTTTACTGTCACCTGACCAATCACAACACAATGTGTGACAATTTTACTGACTGTTTACAATTCGAGACTAGCAAATTAGATTTGTGAGCTGACAGTTTTGGCGCTTGGTAGAATAAATCACCATGGAAAACACCATGGACAATCTCTAAGATTTACTTTTGTGTTTCATGGAAGAAGAAAATAATACAGGGTTGGGTGAATTTTTAGTTGAATTACTCATTCCTTTATTCCTTAATAGTCTTTAAAGGCACAATATGTAAGATTTTTTGATAAAATAGGCTATCAATGTTATATATTTTGTTGACTGGGATATTATCCCAAACTAACCATTGTTATATAGCTCAACACAGTTAGACTTATTATTTGAATCTATTGTTTTCTTGATTTACCGCGAGTAACATTTTTGTACCATGCCTCAGAGACAACACTATTTTGTCAAGTGGCTAACGTAGCAAAATCAGAAAGAGCCATTTAGCAACACAAGTCATCCAGCTTTTATTAATATGATATTCTAATATTGATCTGACTTAGGCCTACCTCAATGTGCAACAAGTATCTCACAGCAGCCACCGAGCTAACGCAAAGAGTATGATTGTATTTTTAGCATGATGGTTTGACCTATTAAAATAGCGCTGCGTTACCCTACAACTTTAATTCGTCAAATAAAGTGACCTGTATGAGAAGTAATTCAGCACTTGGGGCTATTTCATAACAATGTAAAAAATTAATGTTAATTTAAATGATCAAATGGAACTGTAACAAAGTTCAGGTTCAGGGAAGAAGGAGGTGGACGTTAAACGTAATCTTAATCGTAAAATATACATAAAATAAAAGTAGCATAATAAAACAGCAACGTAAAATGCCCCAGGCTCTCGACCCCACTATGCTTCATACCAAAGTAACATTAATAAAACTTTAATACATTAGCTTAATGTTTCCCAACCCTGTTCCAGGAGGCACACCAACAATACACATTTTGGATGTCCCTTATCTGGCCCCTTAATTTCTGGTCTTGGAGCATGGGTGTCCAAACTTGGTCCTGGAGGGCCACTGTCCTGGAAAGTTTAGCTCCAACTTGCACACCTGCCTGGAAGTTTCTAGTATGCAAGAGCATGATTAGTGTTTATTTGGGGTTGGAGCTAAAATATGCTGGACAATGGCCCTCAAGGAGCAGGATTGGACACCCCTGTCTTTGAGTCTCTAATGCGCTGATGTTGAATCAGGTGTGTTTGATTAGGAATAGTTTGTTGGTGTGCCTCCAGGAACAGGGTTCGGAAACACTGCGATAAGCTCATGATTTCTGCCCGAGTCCCGTCTGATTTATTTCCATCGGCTGTGGAGTTGAAGACGACAACTCCCATGATTCCAAACTACGCCTTTTTCATTGTTTTGAATAAACTACCTCTAGCAACGAAACTTACATACTGTGCCTTTAATCATGACATATTTCACAGATTCTGTCAGCTGATGTGTAATTCTCTGCTGAGATGCTAGAGGGCTCTACCTGCACACGCCGCATGAGAGCGTTCCTGTACTGTTGCAGTGTTTAGAAGCATTCTCTGGAGCACCACAGTCACAGTGACACTCTGTATGTACTGTGATCTTCACTTCCTCACTGATACCATGCATTCTGATCCGAAATGTCTGAGGCTCCTTCAGACACGCAGATGCGTTCAAACGTACTTGGAACGCAATCTATACAAATAATAAATGACAAGAAAAAACTAAACTTATCAGACACAACAACAAATGTTTCCTGGTTTATGATAATTATGAGGAAACCACTGATGGTGGCGCTCACCTTCTCATGCTTGATGCCTTGACACTCTCCTCTCTCCTTCCATTCAGCATCTGCCTGATTCCCTTTACATGAAGACCTGTAGGACACATCCAGTTCTTTCGGAGCTCCCTCCTGCTCCAACACCAGTGTGGACGACAAATTCTGGCCCACAAAAAATATATATTCAGTATGTATATAAAAATATACAGTCATTTATGAAATAAAGCAAAAACATAAATATCTATGGCAAATTTGCCAGTTATATGTAGACATACTGATTATATGTAGTTAGGTTTTTTCAATAAGTTGTTTAATTAGCTGTTTAAAGTGTCAAAGCAAAAATAAATGTGTCTGCCTGCAATACTTTATGCTGAACGGTCAATTGTTTCATGCTAAGGTAAAATATTTTCACGTAATGACCAGTAAACTGTATAATTGACCGTCTGACTGCAGTTCCTTACACTGTGCAAGTTTAAAGTCTCTAATACGCAGTCACATGATCATAATAATGATCACATAATAAGATAATTTAAACTTAAATAATTCCATTTATGACAATTTATTTATTGATTTAGAAAGTAGGCCATGTAATAGGCACAAACACAACCACACACAGTTTCAGTTAATTTAGTAAATTATTTAACCATTAAGCAGAAGTGAAAAACAGCAGGGAAACGATGACTATTTTGTTCCTACAGCCAATTGTAATTAGTTCAAGTGGGAAGTAGGGCGAGTGCACAAGCCACTAAATAGGGTCAAAACACAGGATAGCAAATGATGAAAACACTCACCCCATAGGCTTCAGAGATGAGATCAACAACATTACTAGAGTCATTCTTTAATACAGCAACCACAGACTGAGGAATCAATGCACTCAATGCCTGTGAATATATTTGTATGTGTGTGCGAAAGATGGAAAAAGAGAGGATTATATTTTAATAATACATATTAATTATTATTATAATAGATATATTTAAATATTTAAATGTATACACAATGCTGTTCAAATGTTAGGGGTCGGTAAGATTTTTAATGTTTTTGAAAGAGGTCTATAAGAAGGAGATATATAAGTTTCTCTTATGATCATTGAGTTTGACCAAAAATACAGGAGAAACAGTAATACTGTGAAACAGTATTAGCCTACATTTAAAATGACTATTTTGTAGATTTATTTCTATAAAATCCAATAGCTTTCCTGACTCACATATACTTAGTAAACTTTACTCAGTAATATAAAATACATACTTCTTACTAGGTTTTGTTGAGTTACAGTCAATTGCAGGGTGAAAATAACAAGTTACTCAATCGTTTGAGTGACGCTTACTTGAAATAAGCAAGTAGCAACAAAGGATGCAATGACTTTACCAAACCAGTGAGAGGCAGCAGTGAATTAAAGCATGCCTAATGTGCAGAAAAAACAAAGAAGAAGAAGCGGCACTTGTGAGAGCATGCGCAATAGATTCAGTGCGTATTTCATTTTCGGCGCCCATTTTGCAGATGTGGAAAGACTTTGACAGACTACCTACATTTTTATCTGGAGTTTTTGGAATAATAATAAGGTGAGTAATCAAGCATGCGACTTTTGTGTGAATGTTTTTTTTTTACTGTCTGTCGCAAATTTTTACTGATTTCCTTAATGTCTAACGTTACCAAATAATTTAGATAATTAGAGCTTGAAGAATATGGTTTGGCCTGTTTTGGGGTTTTTTTGCGCATAAAACTATCAGGTACCATAACAGTTCCTGGAATGCCTGAAAAGCGATTTATTTGTCCCAAATGTAAGAATTATGGTTTTCTATTTTACCATTTTCACTGATGCATTCTCCTCTGTTGGCATTGGTTTATAAATTATTAAGGTTCCAAATCTGGTGAAATGGTGCACGTCTACAGTTAAAGGTAACCTGCAGCTTATGCAGAGATGAAGTATGTGATGCTTTTTGACAGTATTTGTGATTTCACAACAGCATTAAACTATTATTTTTTAAATTGAGTAAATTCAGATTGTAATGCAAGCACTGTAAAAGTGATTTTATTTTATTTTTTACTCGAACTCAACTGCTTTATCACTGCATCAAAGATGGACCAGACCTTCTCAATGCGAAGACGTGAAATTTTGGATGCAGATGGAGCAGTGGCCAGCTCTTTTTACAGAGAGACAAGTAAGTACTTATTCATACCCTTTTCCACCATGAGAAACCACATTCTGTTTAGGTCTGGCTTTAGAATTGGCCTATTGGCCTGACCATGCATTGAAAGATATTTTTTATAAAGATCAGAAAAATCTAAAATAATTGTTCATTGAAAGATTTCCACACTGTCCCATGCCTTTTTTTTTTTTTTTTTTGTGTTGTAGGTGTTTGCAGAGTTTAACAGGATAGTCCCCACAGATCTGCAGACTGCAGAGTAACTTTTATGGTGCTGTGGATCGCTACACACCACGCTTTGTCACAATCTTCAAGTCTTCAAGAAGCATTGGAGAGAAATTAGATGAGCTTATGCAGCAAATTAATACAGGGGTGAGTTTACTGTATGTTTCGGTTTACTGTGAGTTCACCCAAAAGTTAAAATTATCCCATGATTTACTCACCCTCAAGTAATCCTAGGTGTATATAACATTCTTCTTTCAGACGAATACAATCAGAGTTATATTAGAAAATGTCCTGTCTCATCCAAGCTTTATAATGGCAGTGAATGGCCGTATATTTTTTAAGTCCATCAAAATGCATCCATCCATGATAAAAGTGCATCTATCCATCATTAAAATATACAGCCATTCACTATAAATCATTTTTAAATTATACAATTTTAATTTATAATTGATAAATCATGCCTTTTCACTTTTCTCTGTTGTAATATTTGTATTGTTTGGTTTCATTCAGGTATGTGATGTTGATGAAGCCTGGGCACAACTATCTGTTGGGGTGCTGACTGTCATTGATGAAGAACAACTTCCCTCTCTAAATAAACTCTACCTTTGCCCAGTGTCTACTGCCATCATTGTTGAGAGAGGTATTGTAATGGATAATCTGCAGAACCTGCCTCAGGCAATTTGCATCTATTTTGGTCTGTCTTATGCTTTAAATTTGGATTACCCAAAAGACATGAAAAATACTTTTAACTTCATTCAGAAATTGATGCTTGCTTTGAGACAGAACAAACTCTCACCAAAACTGCAATCTCTGAACAATCTCCTGTTGAGTAATCAAATGTGCAAGATTGATGATGTTTGGCATTAGATTACATTTGTTTATGACAGTGGAATTAGATTAGTTGATAGAAAAATAAAAGGGAAACTAAGCCACTTGTTTAAAATTGTCAGCCCATTCGTTCATGAGCAAGTTAAAGGGTTAGTTCACCCAAAAATGAAAATTCTGTCAGTAATTACTCACCTTCATGTCGTTCAAAACCCGTAAGACCTTCGTTCATCTTCAAAACACAAATAAAGATATTTTTGATGAAATCTGAGAGCTTTCTACCCCCCCATGACCGCAACGTCATTGCAGCTTTCAAGGCCCAGAAAAAAACATCGTTACAATAGTCCATGTGAAGTATACAGTACTTCAACCTTAATATTATGAAGCGACGAGAATACTTTTTGTGCGCAAAAAACCCCCCAAATAACAACATTATTCAACAATCTCTTCTCTTCCACGTCATTCTCCTACGCTGTTGACGTAGTGTAGTGACGTAGGCTTATTATTGGCCAGCATCACACATGACCAGCGTCAACCAATAATAAGCCTCAATCTGACGTAGAACCCAGAAGCACTGGGCGTTTACACTACGTTAACAGCGTAGGAGAATGGCGTGGAAGAGAAGAGATTGTTGAATAATGTCGTTATTTGGGGGTTTTTTTGCGGCCAAAAAATATTCTTGTTGCTTCATAACATTAAGGTTGAAGTACTGTAGACACATGGACTATTTTAACTACGTCTTTACTACCTTTCTGGGCCTTGGAAGTTGCAATGACATTGCAGTCTATGGAGGGACAGAAACCTCTCAGATTTCATCAAAAATATCTTCATTTGTGTTCCTAAGATGAACGAAAGTCTTACGGGGTTGGAACAACATGAGGGTGAGTAATTACTGACAGAATTAAACATTTTGGGTGAACTAACCCTTTAAGAATCTGTCAGCGTATTCATTTCTAATGTACATGTGTGTCAGAGACATTGCTTTTTCATCGTTTAGGCTTAAACGATGAAATACTATTCCATCGTTAATGAATGTAGCCACTTTTTTTGCACTTCTATATACCAAGTTTGGTATCCGAAGTGTTATTGATTAAAGTGAGTCATTGTTATGTATTGAATTGTTAAAGCTGTTTGTTGAGAATCTGTTAGAGTCAGGGTATGGTCTCTAATATATTTATTTTTATTCAGATTTTATATACATTTACTAATACGTTATTAAAATCAAAGGTTGTATTTGTTAACATTAGTTAATGCACTGTAAACTAACATGAACAATGAATAGCTGTATTTTTATTAACTAACATTAACAAAGATTAATAAATACTGTAATGAATGTATTTATCATGGTTAGTTCATGTTAGTTAATACACTACCTAATGTTAACTAATAAACCTTATTATAAAGTGTTAATGTTTTTTGTTTTTTTTCCCCCAAAAAATTAAAAAACCTAAAGTGACTATTTGCATAAATTGTATACCCCAATGCAAACTTGTGTGGACCACCCCTGTGTCAGTTGTTTAGAAAACAAATACAATAAATTTACCTTTGAACTGTATCATTGCCTTAAATTTATTTGTCCAGTTGTAAATGTTATCTTTGTAAAATTGTGAAAGTATTCTCAATGATATATAATAGATGATTGATAGCACTTAAGTTATTGGAGTAAAGCTTACTTGCTATTTTAAGTGCAATCGGTTTGCATGGTTTTAACAAGTAAACTGGATTGCTTTTGAAGTAAAGTAAACTCAGTAATTCCAAGTTGTATGCAGAAAACATTAGAGTTAACACAACTAGCATAAATGAGTACATAAAGTAAATGATCAAGTATACTATACAAATTAATTTTAAGTTACTGGAACTCTCTTGTAAGTGTACACTACTAGACATGCACTTGTTAGTACTACATACTATTCCTATTTCACGTTACTTAGTTTTTTAAGTGCAATCGGTTTGCATGCTTTTTTTGAGTAAGCTGAACTAATTGGATTTTACAGTGTGGTGAAGCTGAATTTTCAGCAGACATTACTTTAGTCTTCAGTGTTACATGATCCTTTTATCAAATTATTCTAATATGCTGATTTGGTGCTCAATAAATATGTTGTGCTGCTTAAGATTTTTGTGGAAACCATAATAAATATTTTTTTCAGTATTCTTAACTGCATCAATTTAATGCATCCTTCCTGAATAAAAGTAGTAATTTCTTAAAAAAAATTTAAGAAATTACTCACACCAAACTTTTGAACAGTATTGTACAGTATATATATTTCCCTCAAACCTTATATGCTGGATAAATGCCCTCAGTCACAGCAAATATGAGCTGAATATTGTTTTCCTGCAGAACTTTAGATACATGGCCCACTGATGGGTAATCCTGTAGGAGAATTGAATATGATTTTTATTTTGTCTTCATATGCAAACTATCCCACTTATATTCCTCTTAAAGTTGCATTTTTATTCTTTTTTTCTTTTATCTATAACAGAAAACGCATAAAGAATGTTCATCATTAAATGAGCAACACTTACATAGGCTTTTCCATTATAGGAACCTTTCTCATTAAGATGACACTCTCCATTATGTGGCTGAAAGACACCACCTAGTCGTCCATCTCCTGCCATGTGGAAAGTATCATCAGATGTGTAAACCAGAATCCGTGTCACATCATGCCATCTAATCTTCTCCTGTGGTGAGAAAACCAAAAATAAATACTTTTTCATGTACAGTAGCTTTTCACAGACTCTGATATACTGCACACAAAAATGGCAACTTGTGTCTTTACATGTAATTCCATTCGTTCATGGCATATCAGCTCTCACCTTACAGACTGCAGCCTGCATTATTGCATCCAGACCAGCCTCAGGAGAGTCCAGGTTGCCAGAGATTTTCTGTTTGCTAACTTCTCGTTCAAACTCCTTGGCATCGTTAGTCAATGGCAGGACATTCTGAAAACTGAAAGCTGGTTGGCAGGTATCTATACGATTGGGGCAGGGGTTCTGACGTCTTGCCTTCACCTGACTGACATATGGCAACATCTCCTTATCAACAAAAGACCCGAAACCTGAAAGATGGAGAAAGGGCTTAGGATAAATGACAGAAACATAGCTCTAGTTCAACCACTGCCTATTCTTTAAAATTGCAGTTCAAATAGGTCTATTTTAATTGACAATTACGTTTTTCATTAAGCAATAAGATAACTTGTCAGTAGGACTTTTTAAATGTTTTTGAAAGAAGTCTCTTATACTTACCAAGGCTGCATTTATGTATTTATTTAATACAAATGCAGTATAAACAGTAATATTGTGAAATATTATTACAATTTAAAATAAATGTTTTGTATTTTAATATATTTTAAGATGTAATCTATTCCTGTAATGTTAAAGATATATTTTCAGCATCATTACTCCAGTCTTCAGTGTCACATGATCCTTCGAAATCATTCTAAAATTATGATTTGGTGCTCAATAAAAATTGCTGTTGAAAACAGTTGTGCTGCTTAATATTTCAGAAAGTTCAGAAGAACAATTTTCTTTTTGTAAAAGAAAATCTTACCGACCCCAAACTTTTGAATGGTGGTGTACTTTAAAATAAAATATTAACACAAAATATTTATTTTTGAGAAAGTTTGATAAGTTATAAAATATGAGCAGAGTTTAATAAATACATTTAATATATAAATGTATTTTCCAGACCTGGAAATACTAATTATGTTCTATTTAGAAATAATTGTCTCTAATCTGTTAAAAATTCATCATTGGTTAGCCACATTGCTGCTAGTATTTCAGTTAGCGATTCTCACCGATCCGGACGGTCTCTGTGATGTCTTTCAGTTTCTTGAGGATTTTCTGCCCCAGAGTTTTAATTTGCTCCAGATCATCTTTCATGGAATAGCTCAGGTCCATCAGGTAGTACAGATCTATAGGGTAACCCTGAGCCCTCTTAAACTCAATTGTGAATTCATATGGAACTCCTGCACATGTGAAATAAAAAAATTATTAGGAACTGCATTCACAAAATACTATTGACCAACAATGTTAAGGAGAGTCAAAATATGGTTGTTTTTGTGCCAATTGTTGTATATGGTTTATTGTATGTGTAAGATACATAAGCCTGTATATCTTTGCTGTATAATATTACATCTACTGTACATATTAAAGTGAACAATTACACTAAAGTGAAAATACTCTGCAAATGGCTTCAAGCTTATGTTCCAATAAGTTGCAGCATGCAGCTGTATGTCTGGGTAACTCACCAACTCTGAGTGTAATGTTGATATTCTGAGGTTTGAGTTGGACCACATTTTCAATATCGTTGCTGAGGTCACTGTTCTTTACATAGATCAAGGGATGTTCTCCAGGATTGATCACATTATCCTCTCTACAACTCCTGGCCTTCAGAGACTCGGGAGAATCACAGCGCCGTTCATTAGACTCGCCTGATTTTAAAAAGTCCTGCATCACAAGGAAATTAGCAGTACAAGTACAATCAGTTATAAGCATGTCCTTAAAAATGTGCTTCATATGGTAACATCTAAACATCTTTATTATAAGTGACCTACACCAAATCATGATACGGTTCAAATCAGGGTAGAAATAACGATTTTGATACCAATTTATTTCACATTTACAATATAGGAGATATAGGTGCGGTTTTGTTAAATTTTTATAATTTTTTTAATAATGGTTTGTTATCCCATTATACACATTTATAAATTGTATAAATGTTTATTTAATTGATTTAATGATTTATTGGTTTTAAAATTGCACAAATGACTCTGGTAAATATATGCAATATAAACTAGAATCTTCTGAAGGCTTCAGAAATGAACTTTGAGCATTCTCTACTTTAAATAAAATTTCAGGATTTATAACATTAAATGGTTAGTTCACCCAAAAAAAGTAAAATTCTGTCATTAATTACTCCCTCTCACGTCATTCCAAACTCAGAAGACATTTGTTCATCTTCGGAACACAAATGAAGATCTTTTTAATGAAATCTGAGAGCTTTCTGTCCCTCCATTGACAGTCTAATTTGAAGACCCAGAAAGGTCGTAAAAACATCATAAAAGTAATCCATGTGACTCCAGTGGTTTAACCTCAGTTTTATGAAGCGAAGCGAGTGCTTTGTTTGCGCAAAAAAACACACGAATTTACCAATTCATTTACGAAAAAAATATGAATCTCCAACATGGGTCACAAGGATTAATGCATGAATAACAGCAGCCTTAACTACATGTTAGTACATGTTTGATAGTGTAAGACTGGAAAAACTGGAAGAGAGGGCAACTCTCTGAGAAAAAAAAGTGTAAATGAGAACCCAAGTGCAGTTTATTATAAACAAAACCAAACATGAAACAAAAACATGGCGTGGCATGAAAACTCAAAAATCAAGACATGAACAGGACTCACAACAGTGGTTACAGGAAACAATACTTGACAAAGAAGACACATGGCAAACATGAGGGCTTAAATACACAGACTAATGACAAGACAAGGGACACATGTGAACAATGATCAGACAATTAACCAATGACAAGACATATGGCAGGATCACATGACAAACAGGGAATCACATGACAGACATGGAAACATGACATGAACAACCCCAGAAACATGACATGAACAAACCCAAAAACAAAACCGTGAAAGTTTCTGTCTCGGTCTGAGCACTTAAAGAAATGTCACAAGAGGCTAGGGGCGATTTGTAGTTCACATCAGCCAGTGATGCTGAATGTGCTCAAGACACTCAGCATCATGTATTTTCTAATGTCAGGTTCGCATCTTTTCTCTATTTTTCCAGAGCATTTGATGTTTTGTATTTATTATCTTTGAACTGATTATGTAATTGGCATGATACATTTACCTGACATAATAAATTGTTACATTTGGATTTATTCTGACTTACTCTGAAATAATTTTTCCAAGTAGATTAAACAGATTCGTATGTTACCGCAAATCTGCATCAGATTAGTGACGGACTAGAGACCAGAGAAAGTAATATTGGTCGGCTTATAGTAGTGGCCATGACCTCTGTCTTAAGAAAACGTTACTTTAATTCAAGTATATACTGACAAAGGGGGGCTATACAAAAATATCTTTGATTGAATAAGCATGAATGCGACTGTCTAAGATATTAGCCAATTACCTTTGTTTAGTGACCAAAACTGGCAAGTTTGTGATCCTGAGACTCTTGTTAAACGGCCGACGTGAGGACCTCAAAGCGACATAGATTCCTAATGAACGGGTAAAATATAAGTAAGTATAATATATAATATATTAGTAAAGAGTTGAATAGAATAATCAAATGTGTCGCTTAACTTATCTATGCGCTCTATTGACTCTGTTGATGCCTTCAAATGCAGACAAATGTATTTTATGATATAAATGTTTTGTTGTGAAGCACTTTGTGGCCTTATACCTGTGAAAGGTCGGTGCTATATAAATAAAACTTACTTACTTAACTATTATATAAATTACCAATAACCAATTGGCATTCTAACCTAAATTCTAGGTCGTGATAAAATGGAGTCAGATAAAAGTTGAATTGGAATTAAATTACTTTGCCACGCTGAAAAGACAGTAACACGCAGTAAACCTTCACCCGCTTATCGGAAACTGTAGTTGGAACAACTGGGTAGGCCTGACAATTGTTAAAGGGATAGTTCACCCAAAAATGAAAATTACCCCATGATTTACTCACCCTCAAGCCATACAAGGTGTATATGACATTCTTCTTTCAGGCGAATACAATCAAATTTATATAAAAAAAATCTCCTGGCTCTTCCAAGCTTTATAATGGCAGTGATTGGCCGTTTCTGTTTTAAAGTCCATCAAAGTGCATCCATACATGATAAAAGTGCTCCATACAGCTCCGAGGGGGTCTAAGGCCTTCTGAAGCGAAACGATGCGTTCGTGTACGACAAATATCCATATTTAAGTCTTTATCGTCAAAAATAACTAGCTTCCGGCAGACGGCCATACGCATCGATTTACGGCGAAAGAAATCGATGATCTGTGCTTTAGAAGTTTAGATGCCAACAACTGTAGCAGATGACTACTATTATTCTGTTGCGCGGAGCTGAGTAAGAACTGATGACGGCACGGCTTAATCTTACTGCGCGCTGTCTAGTGCGTCGCACAGCTTCTGCACACATATTTTGAGAGTTGGTCAGCTAAATAAAACAGGTGGTGTGCCAAATATGTAGGCTAGGGGTAGTTGTGAGAGCAGATGCCACGTAAATTATTATTTAGGCTAATACAATAAATTAGTATTTCACGGCACGCAAATTTATGTGTAGGCTACACATAAGAAAGCTCTGTCTAGGCTCTGCCCCGGTTTGTGTCGGGCCATTTATTGGTCTGGCTGTTTGATGGAAAGAGATTAAATGTTGTTGCAATAAACTCTATAAAAATAAGAATAATAACAAAGAATAATAACATGAACTGATGACAGCACGGCTTGATCTCGGTTGACCAATCAGGGGAAAGGGGCGTTTTATTCCCGCCCATGTAGAGATTGAATATTCAAGCTGTTTATCCATTTTGGTTTTATTGTATTTCCATTTGGCGGATTAGAACAAAGTGTGATGAAAACAAAAATAAAAATTTGACAAAAACGATGCGAGATTTGTTTATTTATGTTCATGAGAAGGGTCGAATATGTGATAAATGAAAAGTTTCTTCGGTTTTCTTTTTAGAAGACAAAAACAAGAAAACAAATTACCCGAAGGTACACAGACCTTTCTATTAGGTTGAAGTTGTATAGGGTTACCATTATGGTGAAGAATAGAGTCTGTGGTCAGGTCGAGGATGGGCTTCAAATGTTCAAGGCTTTACTGAATGTTGATTAGGTAGGCTACTTGCAAGTATAGTGTGATAGACCCTTTGATGGTTAAATTAGCATAAGCTAGCTATTGCTAACTAGCGCATAATCATAAAGGTTTGAGTTAATAGGATGTTCATGCAAAAAAAATTGTATGAGCTAGCATTTTCAATATTTCAACTGAATTGTAATTAACACGTTTGTGTAGTACAACATTTTTAAGATCTAACTGAATCTTTGAGTTAGTTAACTTTAAAAAAAATTGAGTTAGTTTACTTAAATTTTTTGAGGTAATCGGTTTCCACAAATGTTTTGAGTATTCTGAACTTAACAGGTTTTACAATGAAGCAGCTGTTAAGTTTGCACAGAAAAACATGCTCAACCACAGGTACCACAGCAGGAAAAGAGCCTCCAAAAAGGAGCACAAAGCTAAATGTGAATGCTTTGTTTCTCAGTAATCTCTTCTCTCAGTTCTCGTCAGCTCTGACAAAGTATGACATCTTCTCCATCCTGATCATGGGAAACTGACTCTTGGGGAAGGTTCAATTAAACTACTTATTGATCCATTCACATGATAACCTACCATCTGTGTGCACCACGCACATCCAGGACTCCTTATACATTCAGAACATGAAGGGTGAGATTGACAAAATGGTTCTTGCCCTAAAATGCACATAATAAAATGCACACTTTAATAAAAATCAAATATCAAAAGCATCAATGACTTGTTTTACTTTTCTAAAAAGGCATGGATGTCCATGTGCATTACCTTGTATACAGTGAAAGAGAACTGTCACAGCTATCACAAAAGCCTTCATCTGCAGAGAAAGAATGTTTTAGGTTATAATGACAAAAAGTTCATTTCGAGCTCATCGAATATATTAGAATTCTAATATGAAATATACCTTACTAATACTGTATTTCCAAGATACTGTCCATTTAGTAAAATTTGAATAATACAGAATTACTAAACAGTGAAGATGTTTTCATATTTACCAGATTTTTTATCAAAACAATATTCCTTTTAACTTCATTTTTCTTTTTACACAAATAAATATATAAATAAATAAATATTGAAATATCTGTGTTTTTGGGACCAGAAAGACAAATCACATCTGATCAAAAAAAGAAAAAGGATTTCTACATGTGCGTGACATACTATACCATATGACAGGCACATGAATCAAGAAAAACAGAACTAAATGCTAAACGTATTTAAAAAGCACTTCCACCACGCTGTATAGCCTACTTCTCATTCATGTGAACATACTTAACACCAGACATGTGACAATGAGTCAGGCGTTACAAGATGGAAGCGTGCAAGCATCTGAAAACCAAGGCGACAGACAGACATACAAAACCGCAGTTTGTCACTCTTCCTCTTTATCGCTCACATCATTAACTATAGCACAGGGACATAGAGACAACTCATCCAACAGTGAAAACACACATTCTAGCATTTTTTCTCAGTAGTAACAATCTGAACTTAATCTGTCAGCTGTTTTTTTAAGTAGTTTTTTTCTGAAAAATTCAGATTTTTGGGTTAGCCCTGTTTCGGTAACGGAAACATTCAGAGAAACAGAGAGAAAGAGTGTTTTTTTATATTGTTTTATATATATATATATATATATATATATATATATATATATATATATATATATATATATATATATATATATATATATTAGTAAAGTATACTTTAGTAAAGCAAGCATTCTAATAGACAACTCGGCTAAAACATTTTTTTATATATATAAATTCCAAATTGTGTAGCTAAAATAATTAAGAAAGCAAATATGCCAGAATAAAATAAAGTTTGAAACAATTAATAATCCATATTTAAATACAGAAACAAAGGTTTTGCAATAGGAGCAATATGAGACAAAGCAAATAAAGAGCTACAAAATATGTAGCACCTTTTTAACAACATGATAGTTTGTATGTATTTCGTTGTTGTTAATTTACTAATTAGAAAACCTTGAAAATGTTTGGAGTGGAATCCACTTTTATTTTATTTTGAAGGTATTGTATAATGGTACTCTAATTAAGCTAAAATGATGTAAATTTGTAGTTGCAAAACAACCAAGTAATGGCATTTTTTAGTTCACTATGTAAATATTGGGTTCATAAATTACATTGTAGAGTTAATATGTCATTACTTGTCATGTAAACAGAAAAACCCTTTGAAAAATCTTTAACATTTTTAGCAACATATTAACTATCTAGGCTAAAGTGTATTTAGTTTATTTATTTAGGTCAACTTATTTATTGTCTACCATTAAACTAATGATTTATTTTTACTTCATTTATTTATTTAATTTCTTTCAAACAAAGTGGGACAGCCAACCAGTAATTAGATATTGGTCAGTCTACCAGTTTCAGCCCTACAGCAACAGTTTCCTAATCCAATTCAACTAATTGCTTTTCTCCAAATTCAAATAGTAGTTTTCAAACTGTTATAAACTAAACCTGTCAATCCTTAACAAAACCAAGTCAATTAGATAGCATCCAACACAACGAAATCTATTAAAATTTGAAATCATTTTAATCGTCTCTTACCGTAAATGTGAGATGTCGTGTGAATGCGAATTCAAAGCGTCACTGGAGGGAGGCGTCATCATGATTCTCGTCAAAATGTCTATGGTTGTGTCTCAAAATCTAGTGAGCTTCCTAGCTAGACAGCATATTTGGTCGCTATAGATACGTGCAGCATGTTTGAGCAGGATACGCGGCTATGAAGCTTAAAAAAAATTTAAAAAAAATAATACACTGTATGTGGTTCCCAAAAATGTCACATGCGCCTATGATGTTTAGACATGCTGTCTAGATAGGAAGTTCACTAGGAATTGAGACACAGCTTATCGATCACATCAGAGATAGGCTACCCTGCAAGAGCTACTGGAATAATGTGGTCACTTTAGTTCACCTCTTCCTCTTCCTGTCTTATATTTTAGTTGTCACTGCGTATCTTACTTTTGTGACTTTCCCCCCACAAGCCAAATGCAACACGCTTCAAAATATTCACATAAAATGAGGATAGTATTCGCTCTATACAATTTGATAATAAATGAGTATTGATATTTGCAAAGCAAATGTTAATAACGTTATAAGAAACATTTTATTTAACACTGAATAAAGAAAGTCACCTTTTTAGTTTTACTAGATTATTACTGTAACAAGGGCATTGTCACCACATGGCGGTGCTCTTTGTTCTCTCTTCAGCACCAAGTTTTCAGCTATTGGATATATTTGAATCTCACATTTGTTCGTAATCTGAAAATTCTGCTTTAGAAAACAGTTATATACATATACCGCTATATACCATAGGCCTATATGTTACCATATACATAAGAAAAATTGTGCACTTTGGAAACAAAATTTATCACATATATAAATCCTGTTGGTCTTTCAGAAAAAAATAAACAAGTAAAAAAAAGAACTGAAAATATGCAATGTCTCTGGCAATGTTGCCATGTTGATATTAATGTGACTGTACAAATATTACTTTTCTGTGCTCAATGAAATCGTCGAAAAATAAATCTACAGGTTTAATTTAGTCTGGCAGTTTTATTTATTTAGAAACAATAGTACAATAATTTTTTTAACAATAGTTTATTTAGGCCAGATAGGCCTAGTGGTGAAATGTTAAAAATACAGCTGTTCAAATTTGTGAGGTTTTGTACTTAAAGGGATAGTTCACCCAAAACTTCTGAAATGAAATTCTGTCATTTTTTAGTCACTCATGTAACCCATATTTCTTTTTGTGTGTTTACATGGTTTTGGAAGAACATTAGGGTGATCAGCTGATTATTCTTTTACACTAGATCTTTTTTTTATCCCACTGTAATTCAGTGTGTGTCTAGACTGCTCCTCTCTTCTTAATAACATGCTCCATCGTAGCGGTCTCTGAGGTGTCCAAAGTGATCTTGTATTTGGCCAGAATCTTGAGAATGGGCCTAAGCTTCAGCCACCACTGAGTCTTCGGTATACGATGTCTGGAACAGAAACGGGTGGGATTCACTCAGTGAATGACAATGTGTGCGATGCAATGAAACAACAGTAAAATGAATCTGGGATCACTCACACAAAGTCAGTGTCCTCTTTGAGGTCAGAGAGAGGCTGGAAGATCATGGCTCTCTTCCTCATTCCCAGAACACAGGCAGAGTCCGGTGTGTTAGCAAAGATACGGCCTGCTCATACAAGAGTGAAAGATGTTTATGGAAAGACAGAAAGATACAGTCAGGTTCATTAGGATTTATGTAAGGCGCTTTCAATGAATACAGTATATTTTGGTGTTCAATTGCTTTTTATGCATTAAAGATTGTGAGAATTATTACATATGTTACATACAATATTATATAAGATACAATTAACCTAGCATTAAAAGTAGCTCATTTGAAACATTAACCCCCTGGTAAGACAAGGCTTAAGCCTATAGTCCCAGACTAAAATGCATGTTTGAGCTGTGCTATATTGACACTAGCTATATTTCCAGGCAAAGCTGTGAATTTTGTGCAAAAAAAAAAAATTCACATACAAAAGTGCAAAATTGTCATGCATTATGCATCTTTCATTCTGAGGCTACACCTTATGTACCACAAATATAGAGGGATTTATTTGGTAAATGTGTTTCCATCTTAATTTATGTCCATGTCTTCCTATCTGATAAAAAATGATCGAACTCAAATTAAAGCATACATTTTTAAATGCACATTTTTAGAATTGATGCACATCTTGGTGGAGTTATTTCTTTCTCTTACGATTTCCCAAAATTCACATAAAAATAGGTTGATGGAAACATAGCTAATGATATAAATCTATTGCAGTAAAACATGTTATATGTAATTATTCTTATTATTTATTCATTCAAATGTTTATTATTTGAATTATTATGAAATTGTAATTATTAGTAGTAGTATGTAACCGTGTGTTTGTGTGTGTGTGTGCGCGCATGTTTGTGTGTGTATGTGTGAGTTTGAGTGTTAAAACTTCAGTCACTATTTTCTAACCCATTCATGGAAAGTGCTGTAAATTTAAACACAATTCAAACCCATTAAGTCCTCCTATTTAGTCTTGTACTCACCATGTCTGTAACACTCCTTCAGTTTATCAGTCAACCACAACACCGCTTTAGCACCCATCTTTGTGCCAAAGTTCCTGTCAAACGGTGTAGGCGCTCCACCCTGAAAATACCATGAGAAAAGTTAGCAATTGAGCCCAGAGATGATGACAAGGAAGCTCAGCAATAGTGTTCAAAAACACAGGCCAAAACCCTAGAATACTATCAATATTGTACACACAGACCTGCTGCATGTGCCCAAGCACATTCTTACGGCAGTCAAAAACTCCTTTGCCCTCTTCGGAGTACAAGTTGAAGATAAAATCTGTAGTGTAGTTTGCATTACATTTCTCATTCCTGAGGGAAAACAGTTTGATGTTATTAGAGTGCTGGCACAAGAATTACATAAGACTGGAGTCATTTGTCTAGATTATCGCTGAAGTTGACCGAATGAGAAAGAAAGAGTGAAAAGATGCAGAAACAGATTGTGTGACAAAATGACCAACCTCAGGATGAGGCCTCTTTTCACTGTGGTCTTCATCTTCTCCAATAAATGCTCCACATTTGTCTATTTCCCAACCAGAAATTTAAGTTAAAATCAAACAAAATTACATCCATCCATCCAATCACCCATCCTAACATGCCTCACCTCCAGGTCGTGAATGGCAAATGGATCTTCATAGATATAAGCAGCATCAGCCCCCGCAGCCAGTCCTGCCATGGTAGCCAGATATCCACAAAATCCCCCCATTGTTTCAATGATGAAAACCCTGCGCTTTGTTCCAGCGGCGGATTGCTTGATCCTATCGCATGTCTTAAAAGACACAAAACAGACGATTAAACAGATGGTTGGGGACATGTCTGTGAATTGTACATTATACAATTTTATAGTGTGTGGTTTCTCACAGTCGTGATAGTATTCAGAGCAGTATCAGCACCGATGCTGAAGTCTGATCCAGGAATGTTATTAGACACAGTAGCAGGAATAACAACCAGGGGAATACACAACTCCTCATATTTTTCTCTGGCAGTCACTAATTCCAAACCTCCAACAAAGGCCTAAACAGAAAGGGGGAGCGAGAGAGTGTGTGTAAAAATGAAACAACAAGGTGAGGTAGTTGCCGGTGGACAAATAAAAGGATTTCAAATATTTTATTTCATATTGGCTGTAGTATTTGAGATTGTCTCACCTCAAATCCTCCAATGATAACCAGGGCATGAATGTTAAACTTGGCTATATTCAGACTGATATCTTCCATCATAGTAGCCGGCAGTGACCTACAGGGAGAGAAGGAGAAAGAAAGAGATACAAAAATAACACACACTATTTACAAAAGTTTGGGGCAAGTAAGATTTATTTTGTTCACCAATTTGCATTTATTTGATAAAAAAAACATACCTCTTGGTTCCTAAATTAGAACCGCCTTTGCCTGTCCAGCCTCCCACATAGCCCCATTCAATTGGTTCAATCTGCAGGAGACAGTTTAAATCAAAGAGAAGACATTTCTTCATATGGACTCATGGATTCCTCATGCATGTTAAATACTTTACAGTTCCGTGTGCAAGTCCCTCGAAGCCGTCATGTACTGCTAGCATGTTGTGTCCTTGAATGATACCGATTCTGACTGCCGAACGGACTGCTGCGTTCATTCCTGCACACGGAGCTCCCACGTTCAGTATAGCTATGTTTATATTACTCTAAAGAAGAAGAGAAAGATGGAAAGGGGAAGATGATGAAAATCAAAATAAATAAATATATAGAAGAGAAATTCATACATATCTGGAGTAAAGTCTAACAAATGGGATAAAATGAACAGTTAAATGATTCATATGTTGTTACGCACCTTCACATCTGGGGCGGTCACATGGGCCAAGAGTTTATATGTGTTCCAATTGTTCTCAAAACTCCTGCAGAAGAGAAACAGCAAATCAGTCACAGGTTTAGTTTGTTATAACAAAGAAAGAAAGAAAGAAAGAAAGAAAGAAAGAAAGAAAGAAAGAAAGAAAGAAAGAAAGAAAGAAAGAAAGAAAGAAAGAAAGAAAGAAAGAAAGAAAGAAAGAAAGAAAGAAAGAAAGAAAGAAAGAAAGAAAGAAAGAAAGACAGACAGACAGACAGACAGACAAGGATAAAGAACTCACTTTCCCCTGAGCTTAACAGCTTCCTCAAACCTGCCCTCTGCCATAGCTTTGGTCACCTCTTTTGTCTAGAAAAAGAGAACAAGATGTATTACAAATTAAATGGCGTAATTAGGGTACAAATCAACAAACCAAACATCTGCATCAAATTGACTGCAATAAAATACAATAAAATACATAATAATAATATATTAAATGTTATATAAAATTACACTACCATTCAAAGAAAGGGTCAGTAAGATTTTTTTAAATAGATTTATACTTTTATTCAGTAAAGATTCATTAAATTCATCACACCGTAAAGACTCTTATATTGTCTCAAAATGTTCTATTTCAAATAAATGCTGTTCTTTTCAACTTTCTATTCATCAATGAATAGAATAACATTGATAATAATAATGAATATTTCTTGAGCACCAAATCAACATATTAGAATGATTTCTGAAGGATCATGTGACACTGAAGACTGGAGTAATGATGCTGAAAATTCAGCTTTGCCATCACAGGAATAAACAAATTTTTAAAAGAAAACAGTTATTTTAAATTGTAATAACATTTCACAATATTACTGTTTTTACTGTATTTTTGATCAAATAAATGAAGCCTTGGTGAGCATAAGAGGCTTCTTTCAAAAACATCAAACATGAACGACCCAAACGACCTGTTCATATAAATACTTTTATATCTGGTTGGGGAAAACAGCAGTTACTTTGATATGATTTGAACTACCGCATCAAAACACATCAAACATAAAATAATAATGCGGCCAGGAAGTCAGGATGTGTCTATGCCTGCTCACCACTTGCACACACTCCATGAGGGGCAGTCGAACAGCCATGTTTCCAGACAGACTGACCACACATGCAGGGGTGTCAGGAGTGGCCTCTAGCAATGCCATCACAGCCTCCACCCCCATCCTACTGCCCTGAGAACGAGACAGAGCATGTTACATATGCATCAAACAAACAAAAAATGCTGATTCTGATCATACCAAGATTCTGTCAAAGGCTGAAGGTGTTCCTCCTCTCTGCACATGACCCAGAATAGTAGCACGTGTGTCAAAGCCGAGCTTTTTAGTGACCAGCTAAACAAACACAAACATGGACAAAGAATTAGTCATGATAAAAAAAATCTCTATGATCATATTTTATGTGACAGTTTGGGCTTACGTGCTTGATAAAGTCACTGGTGATGGGTTTGCCGTGGCGATCCAAAGCACCTTCTGCCACAATGATGACATTCAAACGATGGCCAATGCTTCTTTGCTGCACAATTAAGACAGTATAATTATATTGGACAGAATATATTGATGATGATGGTGACTATGATGTTAAGTAAGGCATTATAATGTGTATAGATGTTACATAGGTAAGTCTCCTGCACAGATGGTCCTCCCATCCTTCATCTGGAGGCATCTCAGGAATAAACACCCAGTCAGCGCCACACGACAGGGCAGTGACTAAGGCCAAATACCTATATTTACACACAAAAAAAAAAATACATACACTCTTGGTTACACACGGTCATAACAAGGAATGTTATAGTTAACTGGAGCTAAAACTATTTTCATGCACGTTTTAATAAATGCTACTTAAATGTCCTAATTTAATAAGGCCTTGTCCTGGCTTAGTCTAAGCCCTGTCTGTGAAACCAAGCCATAACATATTAATTTATAATTTTATAATTTTATTTGAGCTTGTTTCCAAAGCAACATTAGTCATTTTTCATTTAGTTATCTTGATGTGATAAAGTAACTAAAGCTAAAACTGAAATAAAGAAAATAAAAACTAAAGTAATAAAAATGACAAAAATACACAACAAAATGATTTAAAAATAAAATTAAAATGAATGTAAAAAAAAAAATACAAAAATAAAAACGTATTCAAAATATTAAAAAAATTATAGTATCTCAATGATACTAAAATAACACTGGTGGTAACCTTGTGCATAAAACAATAATCAAGTCAAACACTGATTAGCACAAGATATGGATTTTTTTTTAGAACAGATAATATGGTAATATGCAACAACAGAATGACAGATCATGCATCCATACTACAACATACCCACAATGCCTCCCCATCACTTCCAGAATAAAGGCTCTTTGATGACTGCAAAGACAAATCAATGTGTTGTCAGGCTCAGAATGCAACTGTGTTGTACCATATGTACGTACATGTGTGTGTATGCATTTACCTCTGAGCTGTTGTTGTGATGGCATCCACTACTTCCATGATTCTGTGCAGAGCTGAATCGGTGCCAATGGTCATGTCTGTGCCACAGAAATCATTGTCTATGGATCCAACCATCCCAACGATGTTCAGATGAGATGAACGTTTAGCCTCCTCTGCTGTGATCTTTCCTACAGTATGAGCACAGACAGACAGGCATGTGTTTTATGTGTATCTTTCTAATAACTGACACATTGAATCTTCTCATCAGTCTCCCTATTTATATAAAGGTACAGTGTCTTACTTTCTGCAAAATATTATGTACATATTTAATATATTTACAAAGCCAAAACATATTCTCAGAGATCACCATATACACTACTGTTCAAGAGTTTGCGGTCTGTAATTTTTTAAAAATGTTTTTGAAAGAAGTCTCTTATGCTCACCAAGGCAGCATTTATGTCATAAATACAGTAATAACTGTAATATTGTAAAACATTATTACAATTTAAATTAATTTAATTTGAATACATTTGAATATGTAATTTATTCCTGTGATGGCAAAGCTGAATGTTTTCAGCCATTACTCTAGTCTTCATTGTCATATGATCCTTCTGAAATCATTGTAATATGCTGATTTGGTGCCCAAGAAACATTTCAATGTTGAAAAGTGCTGCTTATATTTTTGTGTAAACTGTGATCATTTTTTTTTCAGGATTCTTTGATGAATAGAAAGTTCAAAAGAACAGCATTTATTTGAATTTAAAAATGTATGTTTTATGTTATGTCCTTGCTGAATAGAATGAATGGATGAATGGGGACATAAAAAAGTTTTAAAACCCTTGATGTAACAGACTGACAAGCATTACTGGATGGTGTAGTCCTACCTGCTTTCAGCAAGATTTGGAGCAGTTCACTCCACTCATTACGGAACTCGTTGGCGCCAGTCAGGCTGCCATCTCCACCAATTACACACAGATTAGTGATGCCCAACTTCACCAGGTTGCATGCTGCTTTAGCTCTACCCTCCTTAGAGCGGAAGTCCTGACAGCGGGCACTGCCAATGACTGTGCCCCCCTGACAAAATAGAAAGAGGTAAATAAGAAAAATAATCAGAAATACAGAAAAAGTGCTGTGGACTGTTATTGACAACATAATGTGTAGGATGCCAATTGAGTCAAGGTTTGGCTGGATAGTAAGGGTTTGAGGGCCCTATTTTAACGATCTTATATTGCGCCATTGACTTTAGACCAGGTTTCAGTTGGTCAATGGCGCAGTCTATTTCTGTTGCCTCAAAATAGCAACGTGCCAACAATGCGCCCAGAACACACCCCGTTTTCAGACCAGCACGCCCATGGGCGCACAAATGGGCGCAAATGCATTTGCCATTTAAACAACGTGGCACAGGACGTGAAAATTATAACTGCGTCGGACTGAAACTAGCAAAAAACACTCGCGTCGCACTTGGCGCTTTATTGCGCCAGGTGGTGATAGGGCCCTGAAACTGTCTGCGGTCTTGTGGTGCCATCAGCCAATCAGCATTGTCATAATGTAATTTGTCTATGGCTTGTGACATTACTCACATGGTAATTTGTAGTGTAGGCACAGGTAGTAGTGTGTGTGTAATATGTGTGTCTATCTAATATTACCCTAAGTCTCAAAAGCAGAAATCTCTAGATGAACTCTGGCATTTTGTGCTAGATCAAAGTGGTTATAGCCTGCCATGCAATATGACCTCATACATGCATACAAAAATAACCTGATGCACTCACCCTTTAGTTTCATTTATGGTTTGATTGTGTTGGTGTGTGCACAAGAGTCAGCTGAAGGAGCATTAATGTGTGTTGAAGGCAAGAGCGTTTCTAGCTTTTCATATTGTACTGAGGCACAGGACCCCATAAAAAAGCATCCCCATATTTTAATAAAAAATGTTATACTGTTTTGGATACATGGATACAAATTTTACCTGCAATACAGAGTGTGCTGCTTGTTCACAAACTGCACGTGCAATAAAGAGCAGCTTCATTGCTGACACACGCATGCAAGTTTGTGTCATACAATGGTGGACTGTAGGTAAATATCACCTCATCCAGTGCCGTTTTTGTTTTACCACTGCAAGTGTGTAATTGAACTGTTTGAATTTACATTTAAAGTTACACATTTATTCAAAGCAATTTACATTGCATTGAATGTATCCACAGTGGCAATTTGTAAATTGAATGTGCCTGGCTTTCATTGTCATCCGCTTCCCGTTATTTTATACAGAACAGCTTGTTATGCTGCTTGATATTGCAAACTGATATTTTTCACCATATTATTTTTAATACATAGTCACTATGGTTTATTATAAACACACTGGTTTGCAGCGCAAATAGTTTTACCAATTACTGCACTTTGTTCTAGTTACCTATAGCGGCTAATGAAGTCTCGCTCATTCACAGGAAATAGCTTGCTTCCGAGTTGCTAAATAAAGTGGATACAATTTATCAGTCGATGCATTCCCTGGGGATTGAACCCATGACCTTGGCATTACTAGTGCCATGCTCTAAAGTTTGAGCTCCAGAACACTGTTTGAATGAATCAAACTGAATCGCAAACTATTTCAGACCTTTTTGCGAACCCATTTGACCAATTAGATAAATAGTGATTCATTCACAAATTGCTAGTTCGGATTCCAAACAGCTGATAGAAAACACACATGATATAATTGCCGAAATATTACCAGTGAAAAGATTATCAAATTACCAGTTGCAGCATCATTGACACGCTCTCCCAAGTTGCTTGTCGGATGTTATCGCCTCCATCGACTAGGCCCTGATAACCCTAGACGCACACAGAAATTGGAGGATGCATAATTGAATGCACACACATGTTAAATAATGCATAGACTTTAAAAAGATTGAGAGGACTTAGAATTGAGCCAGAGCTGAGTGAATTGGAAATTGAATTTCTCCTGCATAAGTGAATAACAGTGAATTAGAATTACAAATTCTCAATTTTTGTGTCCAGCGCATACCAATCTTTCACTTTTAATTCTTTGTTTCTTATGTGTGTATGTGTGTGTTTAGATGTACAAACCTCATGCACAAAATAGACTTTCGCACCGGTGTAGATCCCAACTCTCACTGTGGCTCGGACAGCAGCATTCATGCCTGAGATATAATAATTAATGAATCATAATTACTGCACATATTTTATAGTATTTTGATTTGCTCGACACTTAGTAAAGGTAACTGGAAACTGTTTTTGGTTTTATTCCAAACCTGTTATCTTGTCATCTGGTCACACATACACACATGGTGGTTAAGTCCCATTGAAAAGGGCAATCTAAGTGGCTCAAGTTTCATTTAAGATTGAACCAGAGAGGACAACAGGCAAGCTTCATTGCCCAGCTCTCCAAAGCAACCACATTTCCCCAAAGGTCACCGGCTAAATATAACACCCTCCAGACAGAGAGAGAGACAGAGAGATCATGGGAAGGAATTGAGTGAGAGGGAGAGGGAACGATGGGACAGCCATAGTTAAGGTTCTTCTAGGACTAGTTGACATTACACAGTTATTTGACTTATTCTGCAGCTGGTACCAGATAAGGTTAAAGGTCAGTTCTTTTTCCTACTGCTAAAGGTTGGATAAAAGGTCAGTGTGAAAGCTTTAGCACCTCTCATGACCTCTCTGATATATGATTCCTGTTGCTCATTCAATATGGCTGATATAGTAAATGAGGGGGTGGTAGTTCAATCAGGTAATCAAGGATTCAACACAACCACTTTAAATGATCATCTATCAAGTTATGCCCAAATTCAGAACCACACACATTTGACTTTATACCCATTTTAATGCAAAAGAGGAGGAAACTGCATATCACTCTTGATTCTGTAGTTGAAAAAACCTTCCTACATGGAGGTATAGTTTCCCCAAATCTGTAAATGATGTCATCATTTGCTCACTCTCATGTCATTCCAAACCCCTATTCTTATATTTCATGAAACACAGGAGATGTTTAGCAGAATGTCCTTGCTGCTCTTTTCCATATAACAAAAAGTGGATGATGATTTATATAGTTGAAATCTATGCAACAACAAAAAGGAGGAGAACAAGTTGCACACATTTTGAATGCACAGAAACATGAACAAGGTTTGTATCATGAACATTTTCATGTGTAATTTTATAGTGTTTGACGGTATAAAAATCTCCTTTAGTGTTCCATTGAACAAAAATACATAGGTTGCAGAAAAAAGTTGCAGAAAAATGATCAAATATTTTGTATTTTTAAAAACTGATGCTAGCTGAAGCTAAAATAAATACTATTATGTGTTCATATAAACTGTAACCTAAAATCATGATTTATGTTGAATATACTCATCATTAAGGGCATGTTATGCTCAACTACCCAAAAACATCTACACTAATGTTCAAAAGTTTGTGGTCTGTATGATTTTTCTTAAAGAAATTAACACTTTACTGTTCCTTTTGATCAATTTAATGTGTCCCTGCTGAATTAAAGACATTTATGACGTTACAAACAAATGCTGCTTTTGAACTTTACATTCATCACAGAATAATATAAGGAAACACAACTGTTTTTTGTTTAACTGTGATAATAATAAGAAATGTTTCCTGAGCACCAAATCAGCATATGAATGATTTCTGAAGGATCGTGTTACACTGAAGACTGGAGTAATGATGCTGAAAATTCAGCTTTCATCACAGGAATAAATTTCATTTTAAAATATATATTTAAATAGACACCAATTATTTTAAATATGTAATAACATTTCACAATTTTACTGTTTTTCGATCAAATAAATGCAGCCTTGGTGAGCATAAGAGAATTTATAAGCATACTGACCCCAAAGCTTTGAATGTTAGTACACAGAAACTTAATGACCAAATCATCTATTAATACAAGGACAATGGCAGATTATGGGTTTTGTTGTATGAAGTTGTCACAGCATAAAAATATGGATAAGTTATGTTTTAAAGCACTTATTTGTTAGATTCAGTATGTGAGAACTTAAGTAAAAAAAAAAAAAAAAAGCTGTGACAACTGCTTAAAGTTGGACCCCAGAACTGTTTAAAGCGTCAAAGGATTCAGCAAACTTGTTCTGTATCTACATCCATGGAGTTAGTCTCCATAAATGCCTGTACACACAAATACACACTTCCTCACCCTGTGCATCTCCTCCAGAGGTGAGGACAGCGATGGCCCTTCCAACACCCATCTTTGTGGGGTCCACAGGTGCTGAACGCTGCATTTTGACAAGATGGCCTGAAGACGACAAGAGAAATTTTGAAGTGAACTGTCAACCTTTCTCTCGCTATCAGACCACTCTCTTCCCGACTGACTGAATGGGAGCGTGACGGCAGTATAAACACCCTCCACCCTGGCATGCAGTGTCACACACAGTATCCACCCCCGTCATAACTAAATTTAAAATGATCTGATGCACCACGTGCTTCTAGTGTTCTGATTAAAACACACATACAAACTGCATTTACGATCACTTTAATCCCATGCCATGTGATCTTTATGCAGAAATACAATCAGATACAAACACAAAACATTTACACAGAGGAACAAAAGTGCACACACATGGTTGGACAACCATACACCAACATGACCTTTATGCTATCTTTTCCTATAGGTCATACTGTGAATATGCAGTGCAAAAATACTCTCTCTTCCACACACGCACGCACGCGCGCACACACACACACACACACACACACACACACACACACACACACACACACACACACACACACACACACACACACACACCAACACACACACACACACACACACACACACAGACTTACAGCCATTGCGTATGGTGGTAGAGCAGTTGAGATCTCCCAGGGTTCCATCGAAATACTTTGTAGATGTGGTCTTTCCATCTGTAACAAGGTTATTGAAAAAAAAAAAGATAAAAAATTTTCATCCAATGAACACAGCTCTGACATGACTAAATTTTAGCACACTTCCATATGATCTTTCTGAGAAAACAATGGTATGAACAAAATATCATGACCATATGGTGAGGAGGTGTGTGTGTTTGTTTATGAGAGTGAAACAGCTTCTCGAACAAGAATAAATGTAGGACTTGATTTTGTCTATCGCAAATCGATTGGATCGTTGTGGTTTGCTATTGCTGTGATCACATATGAGGGACACTTTGTCCCGCCTTCGTGTCAGTAAACATCATCATGAAAAAAAATAATGAAGTGGACGGATAAATCATAAAAATACTGCAATATAAAAATATTAGGAATTGTCCATTGGTGACTTTAACAAATATGAATTTTGTGGTGGGGCAGTAAAGATGTTGACAAGGCAAGTGTAAATCTGAGCCCCAAACCAGGAGGAAAAAATTCTAAATATTAAGGAAATTAAAGTAAATAGGAGTAAATTAACACATTATCCAGTACTGGTGAGGTAGATTTATCTTTTATTACCCCATTTAGAAAAAAAAAGAAGATTTTTAGTCACCAAGATTAGTATCCTAAAGTGATTATAGTAGAGCCCGGATTAAACTCTATGACTCTAACATGCAACAGCTGCTGGGTGTTGGTCAACGTTAGTGTTAGATGCAGCGTCCAGACTCCAGTATGTTGCTGTCTACTGGTTGAATGCTGTTGTGTTTGGTTACACCCAGCCAGTCATGTCTCAGTTAGTTACTACGGGTTAAAGAAGTGGATCACTATGAACCTTCCAATCCTGTTTTGCGATTTAAACAAGTTATTTACAGTGCCGAGTTAAACCTCCTTAACACCAGATAATTCTCTTTAGCAACATTAAATGTAGTGTGATCTGGGGCCAGCTGCATTAACGTAGCGTCTATGTTAAGACTGTGTCTTAAAAACTAGTTTGACCAACTAGCAGTTATACAAGAGGTAATCACTCTTACTTTTTCAGATTCAGATTAGACCAAACTACCTTTTTATGTAACTGAGCTAAAAAAAGTTAAGACCAATCTCGAAGAAAAAATGATGTTACAAACTTCCAAGATAGTCTATTCTAGACTAGCCATAGTTCTTATGGTCCTCCTGAAAATTTGTTCTGGAAACAAATTCCTGTGAAAATAATCAGACTTAAACCTACTATATGCTGTAAGATTTTTTTAATCCTTTTAGATAATGTAATGATAGATTATGCAATGTGATCTCAAAGACAGATGGTTCAGTGTGTACAGTGTTAATGCCAACAGAAATCCTTTACGATCCCAGAAATTTGTCTCAAATGGCAAAATTTGTGGTCAAATTTGAACTTGCTTCATATTTTTATAGAAAGACATGAATAAATAATGAATAAATAATCGCAAACAAATTTAAAAACTAATATTGACATTTAATGTAAGTTAGTTTATTAATATTAAAGTCCGCGTGAACCGGAAGTTGCAAACGACTTTTCTCCAGTGTTGTGACGTATTTCCCAGTGAAAAGGAATATTGAACAGAGGGCAGGGTTTTACTCTAGCGCTCCTCCTCTCCACCTCTGCTCATAGCAGACTAACGGTTTGAGGGGAGTGGTTAAGCGTTTCCCAACCCAAGCCGTCAAACCTAAATCATCAGAGAAGGAACGCCATTCCAGACCAGACCGGAAGTAACTTTTCAGACTTTGATTAAAGATTACGACGGCAAACAATTTTTTTCTGTGTATTAACTTGCACGGATTAATTGTTCACCACAAGACTAGTAATATGCGCTAACAAAGTAAATAGGGTCAATTTTGATTTCAGTTGGACTTTAAAACTGTACTAAATCTAGTCACCTTAGTTATCATGTAAAGAAGAATCCTAAAGAAAAATGCAAGGCTGGTAGTTGAACCCAAAATCTACAAAGCAGAATTGACTACACAGATGAGCGTGACTTAATGGGATACTCCACTTTTTTTGGAAATAGGCTCATTTTACAACTCCCCCAGAGTTAAACAGTTGAGTTTTATCATTTTGGAATCCATTCAGCCGATCTCCGGGTCTGGGGGTCCCACTTTTAGCATAGCTTAGCATAATGAATTGAACCGGACAAGACCATTAGCATCTCTCTCAAAAAAATGAACAAAGAGTTTCAATATTTTTCCTATTTAAAACTTGACTCTTCTGTAGTTACATCGTGTACTAAGGCCGACGGAAAATGTTAAGTTGCGATTTTCTAGGCTGATATGGCTAGGAACTATACTCTCATTCCTGCGTAATAATCAAGAAACTTTGCTGCAGTACCATGAGTCCAGCAGGCGTAATGATATGACGCAGCGCCTGATAATAGTCCCCAGCTCAGTAGCCTATTATCAGGCGGCATGCGCTGCGTCATATCATTACGCCTGCTTCAGCCATGGTACTGCAGCAAAGTTTCTTGATTATTACGCAGGAATGAGAGTATAGTTCCTAGCCATATCAGCCTAGAAAATAGCAACTTTACATTTTCCGTCGGTCTTAGTACACGATGTAACTACAGAAGAGTCAAGTTTTAAATAGGAAAAATATTGAAACTCTTTGTTAATTTTTTTGAAAGAGATGCTAATGGTCTTGTCCGGTTCAATTCATTATGCTAAGCTATGCTAAAAGTGGGACCCCCAGACCCAGAGATCGGCTGAATGGATTCTAAAACGGTAAAACTCAACTGTTTAACTCTGGGGGAGTTGTAAAATGAGCCTATTTCCAAAAAAAGTGAAGTATCCCTTTAAAGGAGTCATGACATGAGAACTCAAAATCCTCCTTATTATAAACAAAGCATTTATTTAATCAAGCTTCAAAAATGGCTTGTTTTGATATTGCGGGATCTGTGATGTCACACAGCCAACTACATTTGCATATGAGTGCTTCCAGAGCAAGACATCAACGAATAGTTATTTATCATTGAACCATAGGCCCAGCCTAGTTGGCATTCAGTCGCTTAAAGCTTGGTTTTACTCGCTGCACGAGGTGTGGGCGGTCTTTCGCGTGGCGGTGTGCACGGCTTTTTTTTTTGTAACTTTGCGCATGGCTCCGCTTTCATAGATGCACGACTTAGAGCCGAGGCACCCAGTTTGTGCTTGTCCAATTTAATTGCTTACATTTACAAAATAAGCCTACAATAGCAGAAATAAGCCCTTTTAATGAAAATAAAGATTTAATAAAAATGTTCATGAAATTAAATAAAAATATGTAATGAAATTAGAACATATTTAGAAAACAATTCCTACTCAGAGTCGCCCCCTGTTGTTTCAAAGAATAGCACAACGGCGAGCGCGTCAAGTAAAGGCCTAGGACTAGTCCATTTGGGAAGGAGGAGCACTCGCAGTCAGCGGAGCCAGGCGAAAGAATAAATAACGGCTTAACAGCTGAGTTTTGCCTACACTGTATGTGAGCGTCAAAAAGCAAAAAGACCCCATTTTAATCACTGACGCTGTCTACAGATGCGCATTCAGTTTCTGACGTAGTACGTACATGTACTTGAGTCTGTGGACAACAGGACAAATGGAAGCGTGAAAGAATGTTGGCTTTGAAGCGTCCTGTTTAAAGGGATACTCCACTTTTTTTGGAAATAGGCTCATTTTACAACTGAATATTACGCAGGAATGAGAGAATAGTTCCTAGCCATATCATCCTAGAAAATCGCAACTTTACATTTTCCGTCGGTCTTAGTACACGATGTAACTACAGAAGAGTCAAGTTTTAAATAGGAAAAATATCGAAACTCTTTGGTCATTTTTTTGAGAGAGATGCTAATGGTCCTGTCCGATTCAATGATCTATGCTAAGCTATGCTAAAAGTGGTACCGCCAGATTCGAAAAACGGTAAAACTCAACTGTTTAACTCTGGGGGAGTTGTAAAATGAACCTATTTCCAAAAAAGTGGAGTATCCCTTTAAACAGCTCGTTTGCGTCTTGGTATACAGACTTCAGAAAGATAACGTAAACCAACCATGTTCCGTACACTTTTCGCATCAGGAACAAGTGGATGTTTTTTCTTCTTTCTTTTTTAAATGATCGCGTCGGAGTTTTATTTGTTTGTTCAGAGCATTTGACTGCAGATTGTTTTGTAAACGAAGGCACAGTGTAATGGAGAGTTCGCAAATAAACTTTTGTTGAAAGATGAAGCAGCCAAATGAATTGGATCGGACAGCAGCAACATCACAAACTGTAAGTAAATGATTTCATAATGATTTGTCTGTAAATGACGTACAAGTGTATACCGACGGAAAATGTACAGTTGCGATTTTCTAGGCTGATATGACGTATATACAAGTGAGGGTAATAGAGTGGTGCAGGACTTCACTTTGTTGTCCAATCGGCAGTTAGAATCCATCAAGATAATTTTCACAGATGAGCACAACTTTTATGAATTTTTAAGGCTAAATGCAGTCACCAGAAGTAAAAAGCGAGAGGGGGTAAAATCTTTGCGTGGCAGGGGGAGCTGCCACTCGACCAGTCACGGATATATGCGCCTGCCACTGCGTTATATGCGCCCGCCACTCGACCAGTCACAGATATATGCGCCTGCCACTCGACCAGTCACGGATATATGCGCCTGCCACTGCGTTATATGCGCCCGCCACTCGACCAGTCACAGATATATGCGCCTGCCACTCGACCAGTCACGGATATATGCGCCTGCCACTGCGTTATATGCGCCCGCCACTCGACCAGTCACGGATATATGCGCCGGCCACTCGACCAGTCACGGATATATGCGCCTGCCACTGCGTTATATGCGCCGGCCACTCGACCAGTCACGGATATATGTGCCGGCCACTCAAACTTACACAATATGTAAGGTTTAAAAAACAAAACAAATGCAGCGCGCGTCTCGTGGCTCTATTAGCATCGCGCCGGCCATACCAGCCACACAATCTCTCACTGTTTACATCCATCAGACACTCCTTATGATACACAAAAGCACACATACAGTGCAATACATATCTTATTTACCTATTTCTCATCTTATCTGGTTTTTTATTTGATCTTTTTACCCGTATGGGAGCGCGCTCGTGGCTAAGCGAAGCGTCGTACCAGCCACACGATCTCTCGCTGTTTACGGCCACTACCAGCCACACGATCTCTCACTGTTTACATCTTTCAGACACTCCTAATGATACACGAGAGCACAAAGACAGTGCAATATATCTTATTTACCTATTTCTCATCTTATCTTGTTTTTTTTATTTGCTCTTTTTACCCGTATATGGGAGTGCGCGCTCGTGGCTCTATTAGAATCGCGCCGGCCACTACCAGCCACACAATCTCTCACTGTTTACGGCCACTACCAGCCACACGATCTCTCACTGTTTACATCTATCAGACACTCCTAATGATACACGAGGGCACACACACAGTGCAATACATATCTTATTTACCTATTTCTCATCTAAATCTTATATTCTTTTCGCTCTTTTTACCCGTATGGGAGCGCGCGCTCTTGGCTCTATTAGCATCGCGCCGGCCATACCAGCCACACAATCTCTCCCTGTTTACATCTATCAGACACTCCTATTGATACACAAAAGCACACATACAGTGCAATACATATCTTATTTACCTATTTCTCATCTTATCTGGTTTTTTATTTGCTCTTTTTAACCGTATGGGAGCGCGCTCGTGGCTATAAGCGAAGCGTCGCACCAGCCACACGATCTCTCGCTGTTTACGGCCACTACCAGCCACACGATCTCTCACTGTTTACATCTTTCAGACACTCCTAATGATACACGAGAGCACATAGACAGTGCAATACATATCTTATTTACCTATTTCTCAACTAAATCTTATTTTTTATTCGCTCTTTTTACCCGTATATGGGAGTGCGCGCTCGTGGCTCTATAGCATCGCGCCGGCCACTACCGGCCACACAATCTCTCACTGTTTACGGCCACTACCAGCCACACGATCTCTCACTGTTTACATCTATCAGACACTCTTATTGATACACGAGAGCACACAGACAATGCAATACAGATCTTATTTACCTATTTCTCACCTTATCTTGTTTTTTATTCGCTCTTTTGACCTGTGCCGCGCCAGCCACACGATCTCTGACTGTTGCAGCTGCCTGATACTCAGATAGACATTCTGAAGAATGATTTTGACCACTCCATTAAGTTTTGTATAAAGTCTTTTTTTTTAAGTCTGATTAATTTTGTGTAATTGTATATTCATTTTAATCAATGTTTGACCAAACAATTCCCTTGATTTAATAAATAAGAAGCATATATAGAAGACATATATAGCCTATAGCAATACAATCGTGGCATGGTTTCTGTGCGATCACTTGCATTGTACGTTCCTCACATGCACAATAAATATATACAGGGTGTGATTTGCCGGGGGGGGGGGGGGGGTGCGTGGGATTTCCCCCTTTTTGGTCAATGTATCCCTGCCTCTGCTTAATTATCACGGATCCGTGGTTTGATTAAAGTCAATTTTATTTTAAAATGCGCTACTTAGATATAGCTGCCGCAGCCTCTGCAGACTTGCTCAATGTCCCGCCCACGGCGCTATCTGATTGGTTACACCTCACGAGTAATAGCCTATCAACACTTGCGAGACGGTTGCAGGTCCTGGGCAGTGTTTCGTGTTTCGAAAGGAAGGCATCTTAGCATATTACTGAAGCGGGAATAAACATCACAATCTGATTATCTGTTTCTAATGATGACAAGCAGAGTTAGTGTCCCAGTCATGAGTCACGCCACTGAGAATGTCCGAAGTTACACACGGTGTTTCACTCAATTGAGGCTAAAGCAAAGGTTTTTTGATTACTCACTCACTCTTGAGCGTCTGGCGCGAGTGATTTAAATTTCAATGTAAAGACGCGTTTACGCGCGTCTAGAGGTCCTGCGGCGCGGGCGCGTCCAGTTCGCGCGAATGAGGCGAATTGACTAACACAGATAATGCATCTGTCTTTTCTATCATTTCACTGTAGCTCAGCATCGCGATATAAAAATAAGATTTAGATGAGAAATAGGTAAATAAGATCTGTATTGCACTGTCTGCGTGCTCTCGTGTATGATTAGGAATGATAGATGTAAACAGTGAGAGATTGTGTGGCTGGTAGGGGCCGGTAGTGGCCGGCGCGATGCTATAGAGCCACGAGCGCGCACTCCCATATACGGGTAAAAAGAGCGAATAAAAAATAAGATTTAGTTGAGAAATAGGTAAATAAGATATGTATTGCACTGTCTATGTGCTCTCGTGTATCATTAGGAGTGTCTGAAAGATGTAAACAGTGAGAGATCGTGTGGCTGGTAGTGGCCGTAAACAGCGAGAGATCGTGTGGCTGGTGCGACGCTTCGCTTATAGCCACGAGCGCGCTCCCATACGGTTAAAAAGAGCAAATAAAAAACCAGATAAGATGAGAAATAGGTAAATAAGATATGTATTGCACTGTATGTGTGCTTTTGTGTATCAATAGGAGTGTCTGATAGATGTAAACAGGGAGAGATTGTGTGGCTGGTGTGGCTGGTATGGCCGGCGCGATGCTAATAGAGCCAAGAGCGCGCGCTCCCATACGGGTAAAAAGAGCGAAAAGAATATAAGATTTAGATGAGAAATAGGTAAATAAGATGTATTGCACTGTGTGTGTGCTCTCGTGTATCATTAGGAGTGTCTGATAGATGTAAACAGTGAGAGATCGTGTGGCTGGTAGTGGCCGTAAACAGTGAGAGATTGTGTGGCTGGTAGTGGCCGGCGCGATGCTAATAGAGCCACGAGCGCGCACTCCCATATACGGGTAAAAAGAGCAAATAAAAAAAACTAGATAAGATGAGAAATAGGTAAATAAGATATGTATTGCACTGTCTTTGTGCTCTCGTGTATCATTAGGAGTGTCTGAAAGATGTAAACAGTGAGAGATCGTGTGGCTGGTAGTGGCCGTAAACAGCGAGAGATCGTGTGGCTGGTACGACGCTTCGCTTAGCCACGAGCGCGCTCCCATACGGGTAAAAAGATCAAATAAAAAACCAGATAAGATGAGAAATAGGTAAATAAGATATGTATTGCACTGTATGTGTGCTTTTGTGTATCATAAGGAGTGTCTGATGGATGTAAACAGTGAGAGATTGTGTGGCTGGTATGGCCGGCGCGATGCTAATAGAGCCACGAGACGCGCGCTGCATTTGTTTTGTTTTTTAAACCTTACATATTGTGTAAGTTTGAGTGGCCGGCACATATATCCGTGACTGGTCGAGTGGCGGGCGCATATAACGCAGTGGCAGGCGCATATATCCGTGACTGGTCGAGTGGCCGGCGCATATATCCGTGACTGGTCGAGTGGCGGGCGCATATAACGCAGTGGCAGGCGCATATATCCGTGACTGGTCGAGTGGCAGGCGCATATATCTGTGACTGGTCGAGTGGCGGGCGCATATAACGCAGTGGCAGGCGCATATATCTGTGACTGGTCGAGTGGCAGGCGCATATATCCGTGACTGGTCGAGTGGCAGCTCCCCCTGCCACGCAAAGATTTTACCCCTACAGTAAAAAGCTAAAGGTAGTAGGCTAACGTTACACCACGGTCCCACGACTTCAATCACCACCACTACGCTTCCGACAACTCTTTCAGTTTTTATATAAGAACATTTTCCCAGAAAGTGAGTTAGAAGTTTATAAGAGCACACTTAAGCATAACGAGGCTGTAAAAGCGAACTGATCTTACATGTGATGTTCGGCGTGATGACGTTTAATGTCCCCGACAGCCTAGTCCCATTTAGCCTTTAGCCACTCTTAGCAACCCCCCATTTTCAAGACACGTAACAGCTTTAAAAATCATGGGGTAACCTAATAATACCATAGACTGTAAAAGGGTAATACTGATGTATTTTATGTCGTACAATAAAACTTGAAATTGTATTGAGCTTGTGTTCACTACAGACCTTATTTCAGCCATTTAAAGCTGCAGTCTGTAACTTTTTTTGTGTTAAAAATGCTATATATATATATATATATATATATATATATATAATAAGCGAGTACATCATGAATCCATTTTCCAAACCGTGTTTATGTCTTATCCTGAATCATTATGGTACACCTATAATAAGTGTTTATATTTGGATTATTTTAGACTGTACGGGTCCTACCACTGTGTAGTAGCTAGTACCTGTATTACACAAACAGAGAGAAGTAGCTCCGGCTACAATGTTCTTCCGCAAGAGTCGATCTGGGACGCATTACGGATTATGATTACGAAATAAAAAAATTTATTATGATTTTTGCTAAATCATACATATTTTACGAGTTGCCCAATTCGTATGAATTCATTCTGGGCACATAATGCAATACCTGCTCTTCCTCTCTCATCTCCATCTCTTTCTTCTCTTAGTCTCTTTATCTTGACCTGTACATCTTCCCTTCCCAAAGCTGAGCTTTGATTGATACAGTCTTTACAAATTGATTATTTTTGTCGGTCGCTTAAAACTTCTATCTTAAAACAGCTGTTTTGCCTCTTATCTAGCACTGTATTATGACCGTTAACTGAAGCGTGAAGCGCGTCGCTCTGAAATTTGCGCTCCTGTAAACATAAAGCCCGCCTACTGTGATTTGATTGGTCATGTGGTCACTCGGTCAGGTGTTTGAGAGTGTGCTGATGCAGCGCAGATGAGAAGGTCGGTTAACGTCGCGACTCGTAGCTTTTGTAGCAATTGAGCTTCTCTTCCTTCTTTGTCCTTTATTTGCTTTCTTTTCATTGATCACTCGGTTGTGGTTTTAAACTCATTTTTGTTTTGTTTTTCGAGAAACCGTTCTAAGCGTGACTTTATATTACGCAGTGATTTTAACTCGCCTCTAGATGTCCCTCTCGACAGCGCAGCAATACATTAAAATTATTTATTTGATTTATGTACCAGTTAATACTTTGCAACTGCAGAAAATGATCACATTATTCCACAATATTCAACAATTTTACTGAAAAAATTTATATATAATAATAATTATTTGAAAAGAATAAAAATTTGACAGGGCCCCCTGCTGGCCCAGTGCCCTGGGCAACTGCCCATTAGGCCCATGCGTTAATCTGTGCCTGCGCAGTTCTGTTTATTAACCGCTAGAGCGACAAAGGTTAAGGACTCTAACCAAAATCCTATTTAAAACGAAAAAGGGAACCGGAAGTGCTAAAATCCTTGCGAGTGCCCCCTTTGCGGTCGATATGGGCCCTTAATGTACACTTTTGCAGAGCCCGCGCTGAAGCGAGCTCTGCTACAGACTTCTTCCCGACTGTCAAAGTGGTGTTATGTCACGATAGTGTGGACTCTTTGTTAGAGTGTTAGGGTGCCATTTGGGACAGGGCCTTACTCATGTGCAATAGCGAAACTTTATTAAGTGAACCTCAAGGAACATTAAAATAATAAAACAAACCAATGTCATGACCCCTTTAACTACAGTATGTCCATTAACTTGATTGCCAAACTACTTCACTCTCCAGAAGAGCCTTACCAGCACATAGTTCGGATTTTGATTCATCCCGGCAACTCAAATTTTCCGATCCTGTTTTAAAAAAAAAAGTGTTACATCACTAGACCAGTAGGTGGCGACGATCCTTCTTTAGTACAATGAGTGAGTTTTTAAATAATTTGTACAGTCTCAACAGATTCATTCAATTCAGATTTGTGTCAATTGTGATGGAAATACTATAACAACGGAAACACTTTACAATAAGGTTCATTAGTTAGCCTAACTACCTTAGTTAACATGGACTAAGAATGAACAATACTTCTTCAGCATTTATTAATCTTACTTAATATTAATTCACCATTTACTAATACATTATTAAAGTCAAAGGTTGTATTTGTTAACATTAGTTAATGCACTGTGAACTAACATGAACAAACAATGAAGAGTTGTATTTTTATTAACTAACATTAACAAAGATTAGTAAATGCTGTAACAAATGTATTGCTCATTGTTATTTCATGTTAGTTAATACATTTACTAATAAACCTTATTGTAAAGTGTTGTAAAGTGATACCATAACAACACAAATAAAAATATTAAAACGATTTTTAAAAGCACTGCAAATTATAGCATCATTAAAGGCATTAAAAGAGGTAACGGCAAGTTTATAAACTAAGCTATGTCAAGATATTGTGCCATTTCACACTAACATCATTCAAGTTAGTGTAAAATATACTAGCTTGTATACATCAGACAATTGTCTCACTTTCCATCTCTACTTTTTAAAGAATCAAGTAAATACAGCAGCCTAATTCTGGAATCAAGCCATTGAAAAAAGTTTAATAAGCCACTAAATATCAGTTCCCTATGAGCAACGCTTGCTCACTGTGACATCAGAATATTGAAAAGTGCTGTGTCATTTGGTTATCTGCCTGCTTGACCACTGAAACGGCATCTCGTACTCAACACAGATACACAATCAAACACATGCCACAAACACATGAGTATTTTCTGATGTAAGTTGACTACATCCACAACAATGTATAGAGATAAAAGATGCACAGCTTTTTTTTTTTTTTTACACACACATGTACACACACACACACACACACACACACACACACACACACACACACACACACACACACACACTACGCGTACCGTAGACATGATTTGCATCAAACTGAATCTTCCTGTGCGTGCACTGCCAGATCAGCACCGCCAGTCCAATATGTGGGATCCAGTGGAACAGGAGAAAAGAAAGTTGCAGAAAGCACACAAACAACTCTAACAAACAAACACTAATCTGACACACGCATACAAACACATCCCAAATGCATACACACACCTGGCAGACACACACACAGTTGTCCCACACTGCCTCCATTCTTCCCATTAGAATGAGATGGTGTGGTGGCCATGACAAGGTCTTATCAGTATTATTAGAACTGACCTCACGTTTCCTACTCACGTTTTTTTCTCTCTACTTCCAGTGCGTTCTCTCCTTCTATACACCATCCTTATTTATTTGGTGTTTCCCAGCAAATCTCTCTCTCTAACTCTCTGGTGTTTTTAAATCAGCATTTGTTCGTCGGTCTGTTTTCACTGGATTTTTCTTAATCAAATGAATGAATAGTATTTTAGTTCTGGCTCAATACTTCGAAATCAGCTTGACTAACAGCAGTAGAGGCAGTCTAATACTGTAATAGGATTGCACGCAACACAGTTCACGTGTAGATTTTATTGGATCAAAGCAGGAGTTAATAGAGGTAATGTTAGTGAATAGTGAATGTAAAAAAAAAAGAAATAAAGAATTTTTAACAAACTGTGATTTTAAAAGATGATGGTGGTTTGATGGCCCCGGGGCCAGTGTGAAAGAGTTTCATGCCAAAAATCCTTTATTGAGCCCTACCTTATGCCCTATCTTTATGTTAAAAAATGCAACTCCGAGTCCTTACCTTACCTTACAATTTTTGGACATTTATACTCGTACTTTTATTCATTTCAGTTTTGACCTGAAAATATAAAAATACTTTACTACAGGCAGGATCCATCAAAAAGACTATATATTAGAATAGTAACAGATTATGCTATTTTGTTTCTGAATAACTTAATTAATATTTATGAGTTATGGTTTAATTTTGTCACATCACAACCATATAATACAAAATTATTCAGATACTGTACTTTCTCTTCTGCTGTCTTTTAGTCTTCATTCATTAAACTGCAATACCATTTCTTACCAGTGGGCGGAAATAGATATTCACCTGCTACTTCCCACCAAAAAAGACTGCTGTTATAATGGACTGTGGTAAATGTTATAAGAATATAAAAGAATCTTGAACTCCATTTTTTTTTTATTTCCCAATCTTTCTCTCTATACCTCTATACCTATACCTCATACTGTATTTCTAATACCTCTTCCAGCTACCTTTATTCATTTATCGTGTCTGCTATTCTCACTTGATTCATTCCCCCATATTTAATTTCTCTTTAGCCTTTTCACCATCTCTCTTTTTCTCCATTTATCTTTTCAATACATTTTTCTGTTTGTCCTCCTCCTCCACCACCCACCTTTTTTAGTGACTTGCCCTCTCCTAACTTTCCTTCTTTTGTGATCTTTCTCTTTACCCCCTCTTCCTGTTTTTAATTGTATGCTAAATGAAATGCTTAACTTACTCACCCTTGACATTTAAAGCACACACACTTGAGAATGCACACGCATAAACACGCACTCACACTTTGTGTTGCATATCAAATGAATGTGTGTGTGGCCGTGTAGGAAATGGAATGGTGGGTGTTTATGTAGTCTGGCTGGGTGCACAACTTTTTATAAACACTGAAACTCTGTGAACATAAGTTGGCTGTACAGAAACAAACTATAATTGTTGTTCATGAGGTTCTGGGTTAGCTATTACTTTTCCAAATTTTCCAATTATTGATTTTTTTTTTAACCTGGTGGATGATAAAACAGGAGAAAAAATTGCATACACTTCGAAGAATTAGGTATCAACACATACCTGTAGTTTTCAAAAAAGGCAGAAGGACTCGATTTGCTGGATCCAACATGTTTAACTTGCCACCGCCAGCATTTTTGATCATTTTCACAAAAATGTCATGTCCCCAAGAATATTTTGTTGTATGAATATCTGAACATGCAATATGTCCAAAGAAAGACCAGACCCTGTTCTTTTAAACAAAACAAAAACCCCGTTTTAGCTTAAACGTACAGTATGGAATTTTTCGCCACTAGTGGTCGCTAACCTATTTACAATAACAAAGGCGTAGTTTGATGACGCAACATTTGCTAAGAGTAATGGATCTTGTCGTCAACGTCAAGCCGACCGATCTAATCTATGGATCTAATAATGTTTATGGATGACTGAATACATCGATGCTTTTATCATGACTGTGATATGAAGCAGTTTGGGATTGCTAAGAGACAGCTATCAGCTCCACACGCGACGCGAGTCCCGCATAAGGAATATGGACATTTCATTCTCGAACTAACGTTACACGCGAGTGCAGAATTACTACTCACAGTCACAGGTTAGTTTATTAGACAAATTAAACTTGTGAGGTAACGCAGCGTTGTTTCACTTGGTCTAACATTACACTATCACACTAAACTGCATTTGAATGTGTTGAAATGTATGTGTTAGTTTGTCTGTATGAGACTAGCAGTAAGCTAGATCAACATTAGAATAACATACAGATCATATTCTAACATTTCATCATGTTGAGCTATATAACATTGATTAGTTTTATGTAAATGTGCTCACCTGTTTAATAAAGTACATGTAGAAGCGGTCGAAGTCTCGGACGTGGAGCTCTCGTTTACTGTCTATGGGAGCTCTAGGCATCTCGAAAACACCGCGCTGATATTGATTCTTGTTTTAGTTCTCCTTTTTTATCCAAAGTCTGCTTGCCATGGTCCATAATGTTTGAACAAAACAACAACAGCGTGCAAATAGACATTGCGACCTACCGTCAGTCGCTTTGGTTACTATCAGAGGGCTCTGGTTCATAGCTCTGGTTGCTATGGCAGTACGAGCGGAAACCAGGGACAACGCGGATATGACGCCATTGACGGCGACAAAACGGAAATAAAGAAACGGGACGTTTCTCGAATTAAATTACAAATTTCTCCTGGTTTGAAAGTTGTTGGAAACAGTCGGGATAATGTAAGTACACAACTAAAAAATATATATAACATAGATATAGTGATTTTTGCTATTTTTAAAGCAAAAAAGTTACATATTGTGCCTTTAATTCATTCCTTCTTTTATCAACATTTGAATATGGGTAAGTTTCATAAAAAAAAGCAACATTTTGAGCAAAAAGCTGAGAAAATTGGGTTTTTGTCAAAGACATACAGATCGGATTCAGAACGATGATCAAATTATAGATGGAGTAGATCGAGTCCATCAACACCCACAAAGCTTGCACAGTCATAGCTTGTCCTGGGTCGACATGGCACTTTTGATTTATATGCTGTTTATTATTGATGATCGTGTTATTTTATATGCATCTGCTACATATGATTTCGTATGTTGCTGCTGCTTTTTCTCCTGTGTTTTGATGAGGAGATTCTCAACTCTTTCAGAAGATGTGTAATAGCGCCCCCTATAACAGTGAAAACACGGAAAGCCGGAAATTTCCTTCAATGGTGGGGAAGCGTTGTCTCACAAATGACGGAAATTTCCGTCAATGGCAGGGAAAGAGTTCATTAATGTTGAACCTAAACTCTACGGGGCTGTGGCCCTCCAGGAACCAACTTTGACACCCCTGCCCTAGACCTTTCAGTAAAACGTAGCACAGGGTTTTCCAGGGATGGACTGAGGCACATGTTCTCTACAAAGGTGCCCGATTCCACAATCCAGCATAGGGCAATGTTAAAGGAAGATGGCTAATACTGAGACCTCACCGTGTCTGCTGTCAAGTACCTTCAAAAACATCACCGTCCACTTAGAGAGCTGGACTGAACATCGCAATGTCTCCAGAAGGTTTCTAGATGAGCTTTAAAAGATGTACTGATCACCAACCCATGAATCCATGTCAAGGTTGTCAGAAGAATGTTACATTGGAATTGGGGCTGAAAAAGCCTACTAAGAAAAAGGTAGAAGAGAGATTAAAGAAAATACTGCCATACCGGTTTGGAAAGACATGAGAGTGAGAAAATGACAGAACTGACTGAACTATTCCTTTAACATTGGTACTAAAAAGACAGTTAATGGTAACGCTCATGAGTCATCTCGAGGACATCACATTGATCAGATCTGGTGGAATTGTGCACAATAAATACCTCAGTGTAGTTCACCTTCAGCGTTCAACCTTTTTTTTTTGGAAAGGTATAAAAACAAAACCTATTAATGATACTTGCTGAGAAGGACAGCACTGTGTGGTCAGATTGCTTTTTCAGATTCTCGTTCTTTCTTAGAGACATTACACACACACACACACACACACACACACACACACACACACACACACACACACACACACACACACACACACACACACACACACACACACACACACACACACACACACACACACACACACACACACACAAACATTCATGCCACTGTGTCCATAAGGATATGTGCTAACTTTCATGCTAACACACATACAATGTTTCCCAGTTTGACACCTAACAACTGTGTGGTAACAAGGCAAATCTATTCAATTACAGCAACAAATCCCCTTACTCCATTTTTTCTTTTCCATCTTTTCATTCTTTTTATCTTGCCACTAACAAGCGAGTATTTATACACCCAAGAAGATTTCTGGGGTTTCAGTGTGGTGCTAGCTGTTACATTTTGTAAACTTCTTTAAATGTTTGTTTGTACTTTTTGTTTTACGTATACTGTGTTTTTGAATGTCAAACTCAGGTGACCCAATGTATGGTAACTCAATAAATGGTCACCCAATTAAAAATATAATACACCCAAATAAATTAGGTGACCCAATATATTACCCAATGTACAAGCATGTTTTTCTGTCTTTCTGAAGGCTCAAAAGTATTGCTAATATTCCATAAAATTTGGGTCATGACATTGACATCGATTTGAAATATAAAAGCAATTATTAAAACAGCAACCATTTTGTTTTGAAAAGGAAAAGAACATGATTGTACTCTGCAAATTATAGTCATAAGCATCATTAATGGCGGGACTGCCAAAAAGTGGTCCTTGTGTTTGTCAACATTAATGGAAAAGTATGTATTCAAGGTGAATATGCGAGATCATTTGATGAAGTGAACTGGTCAGAAAGAATTATTGCTCCCTCTAAACACTGTGTAATGAGATTTGTAATGACATTTCAGTTTGGACTTTAAGAAGTGAACAAATATAACAACTATCAAGACCAGATCAATACATATCATTGAAAATGTCTTTATTAAAACAATAAAAGTTCAAAATTAAACATTTTAGTATTGCAATATTAATGTTAATATTCATGAGCTAAGCCTCGTGACAACATAACTAGCACGTTTGCCCCCTTCCCCTTAAAACTTGGTGATGCCAATGCATGTGAACATGTTCTCAGCATCAAAGGTTTCAAAATGTAATCTGAAGAAGCAAATAAACTAGGTAAGAGTAATTTACCTTAGCTAATAAAGAGTATCGGGGTATCTGTCCTGGCTTGAACTGGCTGCATTATGCTTTCAACTCACCATGTCTCAATCCACCCCAGTGGGTATTGACTGCAACTTGACAGACAAACATTCAAGAGCATACTTCAAATACGATAGCCTGCATGGTTCCGAAGTGTAAAGAGATTCAGTTGCACTGCTTTATTTTTATTTTATTTTTATAAATCACAGAATATTTCAGTGATGATATTGATTGTTAACAGCAAAGGATTAATTAATTAACAACATCTCTCTTCAGATAAAAAGCAGCATACAAATCTTCTGTACTGGTTTAAAACATGAAGATCTAACATTATATGAAAATATTGTTGCATCCCTGATCCCCATTCCATTTCTAAGGCTTAGTACTGGACTGTCTACAAAAGCATAACTGTTCACCAAAATGCTGCTATTTCATGATGGAAAGCAACATTTTTAATGGCCATCATTTCTTCTCATAAACAAGCAGTGGGTGCGGATGCAAGTGCGTGAGATGCAGTTTATTCTGGTATTTGGTGTTGTCATTGATAAAAGATGAGCAAGATTATGTGCAAGAGAGTTATGGAAAGCGATTAATTTTTGAATTATATGATCGTGAGTTCATCTACTGAACCATAAATCCTAACCATCCCTTGAGTCTCTTTGGCTCTCCTCTTCTCCTTCGCTTTATTTTTTCTCTCTCCCTGGTTGACTGTTTGTTTTCTTCTTGCACTCAATTTATGTCTCAGACAAAAGAGAGAAGGACAGTTTTGCAGTTGCTTTAAGTTTACCTAAGTGACAGATCAGTTTGGTATGACTGTGATTTAAATATTCATTATGCTTTTTCAAATGTAATAATTAATGTATGTTGATTCACCTGTGCATTGCCTCTCTCCATTCTGTACTCACTTGTGCCTTCGTCCTCAGATATTATTTGTTTGGTTTATTCTCTGCATCAATGATCAATTGCTTGTCTGTATTTATGCCTTGAAAATTGTCCTCTGCATTTCATTTTAATTCCAAATCCGTGGTCATTTTTTACATCAACTTTAATAATACGCTATTAAAACATTTAATTTTCTTCAATCCATCCATCCAAGAGTGAGTCTGTATACCCACACACATTCAGGAGAACCACTTGTGTCTCCTAAGCCAATAACAGAAGCCCTGAAGTGTGTATTTGTCTGTTTTTCTACTTCGGAGCAATTGGTAAAAGAGAAATATGGCTAAATAATACATGCAGCTGTGTGTGTGTGTGTGTGTGTGTGTGTGTGTGTGTGTGTGTGTGTGTGTGTGTGTGTGTGTGTGTGTGTGTGTGTGTGTGTGTGTGTGTGTGTATGTGTGTCTGGCCCTGGGTCTGCTTTAGTCAGCTAAGCTATGAATGATTAAGTATGTGTTATTAAAATTTGAGTCTTAATTATTCCTGAGTCTTTATCATATCACTGTGATGACAGTCTCTATAACCACTTATGTCTGAGATCAGCCTATTCCCTATACTGTAGGTCTATAGTTATAGTATATAACAGTTTTTAAATCAGAACACTGATTTATTGATAATTGTTTCATTTAAGCCAGATTTTATAATGCACGATTGCAAGTATGATATTGTTTTTATACAACAGTTTAATATACAAGAAGTTAAAGATAAGTTACTAGACACAGTATTATCAGATACTTAATCTATTTTTGCTCTGCCAATGAAAATAGTGCCAAACATCTCTCGTGTCACCAAGCATAACACGGAAGTTGCGTTCCTGAGCGAATCAGTATTTTTCAAATCGTTTGAGTGAATGATTAAATTGCTGCATCCCAATTCAGAGGCTGCATCCCAATTCAGAGGCTGCATCCTTCAAAGGGCACGTTCGAAGGCCGATTGCGCCACCGTGGTGCGACGAAGGCTCTTTAAAGTCGACATGAAACAGAATTTATAATAGACTTTTCTTCCCTGTTGTGACATATTTGAGTGAAACTTAAATGTAAGCTCGCGCTCGATTGGCCCAAAGTCCGGCATCCGACCAGCGCGGAAGGTCTCATGTTACTGTCTTTTCTCGAGGCAAAGTATTTTTTTATTAAATACAATACATTTGAATATGTATTCTCTCGTTATTTCATCTGACTCCATAAATGAAAAGGTTTTAATGATATCTGTGCATCATTAAATGTGAGCGAATGTTTGACTATTCCTTTTAACTCTTTAATGAAAATGATGCCAAAGTCAGTTAGAATAATCAAATGTAACAATTTATTATGTCAGGTAAATGGATCACGTCAATTTCATAATCTGAATTGATTATGAAATTGACGTGATACATTTACCTGACATAATAAATTGTTACATTTGATTATTCTAACCAAATCGATAGATAATCGATAATCGATAAAAAAGATAATCGATACAAAACATCAAATGCTCTGGAATAGAGAGAAGATGCAAACCCAACATTAAGATATACATGAGGCTGAGAGGTCTCACTCTCAGCCTCACGGGCTAATCTGAGGTACAGAAATGCCCTGCATCCCCTGCTGCATTTCATTATATAGTCAGGACCTCTTTCACTTGGAAATTTGCATTCAGATGTTACACCTTTTGGGGGGGTAGGAGACCATTTGTCTAGAGACCACCTTCCTTTGTGTGTCAGTTATCCCTAAACTCTTAAAAACCTTATTACCTTTTGTTTTACTTATTTGGAAATGAGACATTTGTACCAGTCGCAATGAGACATTTCAAATGATTCTAAATATGTATAATACTCGATGTTAATCATTCACAATAAACCATATATTCTTGGGCGAGTCCTTGGTGATCTTCGCATTGGGGGAGAAGGAGAGAGGGGGATGAGAGAAAGAGATGTAGATTAGGATGACTCTGAGATGAGACTTTCGTCTCAATAGTTGCACGAGGAGGAGTTCAAATGTTAATTTCCAGAGAGGTCCTTTGTCCTCTCTTGTCGCTCTTTAACCAGACTGTCCGGCATCTCCTTATTTCTCAATTCTTACAGGCGGGACTTGTCCAGTGGGAATTGATTGGGTCTTTGTCATTTGCTACTGCTGTGATCTCATGTGAGTGACAGGTTGTCCCGCCCTCACGCCATTAAACGCGTCATCAAAGAAGAGATGTCACTGCAAGAAAGAGAGGAGGTCATTTTGATTAAGAGGGCACATGAATAAATAAATAAAAAATGTGTACCAATAAATCATTTACAATAACTACTGCAATTTTGCATTTAAAAAACAAACAAAAAACAAACAGGAATTGTCAGTTTTGATTTCATAGAGATTTTAAAGACCGTCACTTGGTGCATGGTCATGACCATCTGCTGAAAGATTCAAAACGTTGAACATAATCAGCGGAATGTCAAACAAGTTCAAGGACCAGAACTAATTATAACTATTTATAACCAAATCTTTAATTAAATTTAAACATCTTGACATTAATTTTATCTGTAACATTTTGTCTCATTTTGTTTTGATGAAAAAAACTGAAAAGACCTTGCGTCAACCGGTTTAGTCTTTTAACTACTTGAAAGAATCAATAAGCGTGAGTCAGAAGAGCAAACATTCCGATGTTACATTTTATGACACTGACAACATCAATTATGAACCAGAAATTACCAACTCCAGCAGCCGACCAATCCTTGTCTCCTCGACATCCTATATCCCTTATTCAGTGCTTGAGTTAAATCTACTGTGTCAGCTAATGTTAATTATATTGCATCCACACTCCTTACTACATAATATACAGGCCTTCATTTGGACATGGTGTACATGTAGGGCGCTGGGAATACGTGTATTAGTGCCAATGTAAACACTGTGTGCGTGTGTGTGTGTGTGTGTGTGTGTGTGTGTGTGTGTGTGTGTGTGTGTGTGTGTGTGTGTGTGTGTGTGTGTGTGTGTAATTGCCGTGACGGGACAAGATGTTGGAAGTTCGTTAGTGCGTGGCGGTGGACTGCTTGAACGCACCACAGCAGGTCCAGGGAGAGGGATCACACAGAGACAGACGGAGAGAGAAGAATAAAAAAGTAAAAGTATCAAACAATAGAAAAAACTAATAACGAAAACTGAGAGATGCCTAATGTGCATTGAAAATGAAATGCTTTGTTTCTTTGCATGTTGCTGAGACTAAATTATTATTTGCTTAAGGAAATATATATTGCAGCACAATTACACAATAGCACACAATAAAAAGTGTTGCACTGAACACCTGCACCTTAATGACAGGGAAATAATGATAAATGCAAATAATATAATTCAACTAACCATATTATTTGTACATAGTTAGTATAGTAAGCAAAAAAAAAAATCATTTTAAAAGGGAAGAGAAAACATTTTTTCAATATATTTTGTTTCAGACTGACATTATTTTGGCATAAAATCCTGTCGCAGTTCATCTGACGCTGCCAAATTAGGCAGATGGCAACACGGACAGGTTGCATGACAAGCAGTTAACCTCAAAAACCATGAACAAAATTACAGAAGGTAAAATAAAATATGACCCAGACAACATTTAATATGGTTTTAAACATGGTTTGTGCCAACCACATTGAGTTTTGCGATATACTGGCTTCCTAGAAAATGAAACCATCAAGAGACATCACATATTCACACCTATTGAGTTTTGTTTAGTAGTTGTAAATAGGAATAACTTATTTAAAATAATAAAAAAAACAGTAATCAATTCATACATTTCAATGTACTGTTTTTTTTAGGACGTTTTTTATACAATTAACAATTTATGTGCTGTTTTAGTTCATCCCTCGATGTCCAATGCAAAATCTAATTTGTATAAGTATAGTGTGCATTGGCATTTAATGGGATGTTATTTGGATTCTGTTGAAGTATTTTGGATATTGTTTGAATGAACGTCAGGGAAGTGTTGTGTCAAGAGTTTGAGGTAAAAGTCTCTTTGACATGAGAATCTGGAGCATCGCATCGATCACCAAGAGACCACAGACCGAGAACGACCTTTGTAATTCATACTGAATTATTTTTTTGCATGGCTACACTTTAGCTGTTGGCGCTCTTACACAAAATATGACACACACAGACATACAGACATTTACAAAAGCATGATGTTGTATTGATTTATGTTTCCTGACAGGAATTCTGACGGAATGATGGTAAATATTTTGACGTTTCTGTCTTTGTTCCCTTTCTTCTGTCTGATTCTATTCCTTCTTTCACCTCCTTTTTCCCTTTCCTCAGTCTTTCTTTTTTCTCCTTCTTTCAAAGGCGTTTTTGAAATGGATGACAGAGGGCCAGAGAGAGATGGGGGAGGGTAGAGGTGGAAAGAGAAACAGTGAGAAAGAAAGAGAGAAATGGAGTGACAGTCAGTGACGGTGGGTACAAACCGTGACCTTAAGAGCAGAAGCAAGGGAGCATGACAGAGAAGAAGAGAGAGAGAGAGAGAGAGAGAGAGAGAGAGAGAGAGAGAGAGACTCTATAGCTCTTCTTAAAACAAACATTTTCCCTTGTGTGGCCAGAAAAGGCCACATCCTTCCATGAAATCAGCATCAGTGGAAGACTTCAAGCAGCTGCTGCCAAATTAACTGATGAGGATAAAGGGCACACCACGTCTCATTGACTTTGCAATTCAAGTAAATACTTGCTTTTTCACAAGTCCTCTTTGACAACAATGTGTAACAAATTATTTTTGTAGCTAGTGCAAAACAACTTTTTGCCACAACTGCATTTAATTGTGTTCAGCTGACCTACATTTGTAATAGTTTACCTAAAGGGATTGTTCACCCAAAAATGAAAATTGTCGTAATTTACTCTCCCTCAAATTGTTCCAAACCTACTTTGAAGAATGTTGGTAACCAGGCAGTTGACAGTAGCCATTGACTTCCATAGTAGAAAAAAAAAAAAAAAAAAAAAAAATATATATATATATATATATATATATATATAACCAACATTCTTCAAAATATCTTATTTTGTGTTCAACAGAGGATAGAAACTCATACAGGGTTGGGACAACATGAGGGTGAGTAAATTATGGCAGATTCATTTTTGGGTGAACTATCTCTTTAACCATTTGTGAAACTGGACCACAAAACCAGTCACATGGGTAAATGTCAGCCCGTTCTCATACCCAAATCGTCACTTTTTCGTCACTTTCAACCATGCTTCAATATCCGACGCACAAAGCACCCTTTAGCGTCCATATGAGACGCATAACCCTACCACATACCTAAACCTACCCATAACCGAAGCGTCACATATGGACGCTTTAAGGCCTCATTATGCTTCTGCGTCAACTCCACGGCGTAGCTACGCCGTCACTCCAACGGCGTCGTGACCGTTTTATGGTTCTGCGTCGGGTTGCGTTGCAAAGGGTGCTTTTGCGTCGGATATTGACGAACTTTCGAAAGCGTCAGTTACATGACGCCTAAACCTACCCATAACCGAAGCGTCACATATGGACGCTAAAGAATCCGTGTATCATTCGTTCAGTCGTTTTTTGAATTAATATTGAATATAGAAAAATGAGAAAACGGTTCCTTTTTCGTTTTTTCATTTTTTACAAAAAAACGAAAAACAAGAATTCAGCTGGATTTCTCGTTTTTCGTTCTCAGTTAGAAAAATGAATAAACAGCTTGAATATTCGATTTCTACACGTGGGCGGGAATTAAACGCCCATTTCCTCTGATTTGTCAGCCGAAGATCAAACTGTTCCGTCATCAGTTCTGCACAGCAGAATAAGAGTCCTCCGTTGTGCGGATTCCTAACGCATTTATTGCAACTACATTTAATCTTTTTCTCATCAAATAACCAGACTAACGAATGTCTCGACACAACCCGTACCGGGGAATAGACTAGACGGGGCTTTCTTCTGTGTAGACCAGGAGTTCTCAAGTAAAATAAAACAGTCAACCAAACATATAAAACGTTATTCTGCTTAATTGGTCTGTTGACATTCCAAACTAATTTCCCTTGCTGTGGAGATGCTGATTTACGTGTAGTATTGGGACTCGAATGAAGTACGAAGCCTTCTTTACATTATTAATTAGCATCCAAATGTTACATTGCAAATATGGATAGGCTACTGGACGAATGAGAGATGCCCGAAACCAACGTCTGCTCCTGTACAGTTTCAGTTTCTCGTTAAAATACGCATATTATGTTATTAATAGTGTTTATAATGTTAATGTTGTATTTTATTTACCGGTCTTTTACACTATTTATGAATATGCTTTTTTTACAACGATGTGACGCGCGCGTTTCCCTCTCAACATGACCCGGCGCGCCACGCACAAGCGCGCATCCTAGAGATATAAATTATAATACATTTTAATGAAACACAAGGCCTACATCATAAAACTTCTCCAGTTGTTAGATAGGCTAGTCAGTCTGAATGACAGTTTATACGTTAACGTTAATATAGGCCAATTATATAGTCAATGCATTATTCTTTTCTTTTTGTATTAGTGTTAAAAATATTTAATTTACAACTAATTATATTGATTTATATCTTAATTTATATATATATATATATATATATATATATATATATATGAATTACTGGGCGAGTGCGACAATATAGGCTAACAGCCGGCTGATGCAAATCGTAGGTGAATTTATATATACACAGAAGAAAGCCCTATCTAGTCTATTCCCCGGTACGGGTTGTGTCAAGACATTCGTTAGTCTGGTGGTTTGATGAGAAAAAGATTAAATGTAGTTGCAATAAATACGTTAAGAATCCGCACAACGGAGGACTCTTATTCTGCTGTGCAGAACTGATGACGGAACAGTTTGATCTTCGGCTGACAAATCAGAGGAAAGGGGCGTTTAATTCCCGCCCACGTGTAGAAATCGAATATTCAAGCTGTTTATTCATTTTTCTAACTGAGAACGAAAAACGAGAAATCCAGCTGAATTCTTGTTTTTCGTTTTTTTGTAAAAAATGAAAAAACGAAAAAGGAACCGTTTTCTTATTTTTCTATATTCAATATTAATTCAAAAAACGACTGAACGAATGATACACGGATTCTAAAGGGTGCTTTGTGCGTCGGATATTGAAGCATGGTTGAAAGTGACGAAAAAGTGACGATTTGGGGTGAGAATGTGTTGCAAATGTTTAACTGTTCAAAATTATTTGTAATAATTTATGTGTTTTTGAAAGGAGTCACCAAGACTGCATTTATTTAATCAAAAATACAGTAATATTGTGAAATATTATTACAATAAAAAAATGAAATACAAATCCTAATAACACATTTATTTAAATATATTTTAAAATACAATGTATTCCTGTGATGGCAAGCTGAATTTTCAGCATCATTACTCCAGTTTTCAGTATCACATGACATGATCCTTCAGAAATCATACTAAAATAGTGATTTGGTGCTCAGAAAAAACATTTATTATTATTATTATTATCAGTGTTGAATACCCGCGCGCACACACACAAACACACAATAGTACAATCCTCAGTGATATTTCATCTTGTCATTGTGGACAAGGGCAGGCCCATATGTTGAAATGTCCGCTGTATTATTTTCAGGCAGTGATTTCTGTCAATACCATCAAGCTTTGTAAGATACCCTGTCAACAGCGTCTGATTCTCACACGCATGCAAACGCGCCACAAACCCGATATGACAGATCCTCCTGTTAAGTGAAGGCTCCTGCATGCATTCACATTCAAGGGGTAAAGCTCCTGACACAATCTGCTCATTTCTTCCTCGCTATCTTTCTCTTTTTACTCCTTTCATTCTGATCCTTCTTCCCAGTCTGCAGAGACTGTCTATCCAATAGAGCGTTTCACTTCTTTCTTTCTCTTGCACGGTCAGTCTTTCCATTCCCAACCAGTACTTTCTACATTATATTGAAAGAAGACAAAAAAAGGGAAAATCCAAAGGACAAACTTAGTTTTTGGCTTGACAAAGCTTTACCTGAAAGTTTTAAAAATCCTATAAGGTTTTAAGGTTAAATATGCTTTATATTCACTGAACTGTTTAAGATCTGTGTGCAATTGCAAAGGTACTTTGGTTATTTGTTGTGTAGTTACAAAGATCCTGCTATGGCAGATTGATTTTAGATGGTTGCTTTGGTGTTCATATATAATTAAAGCTGCAAGCAGCGATGAAAGGGCCCTCGCACCCGTGCCATCAACACTCGGTGGCTTTAGGAAGACAGAGCATGGTTGGGAAATGTACATTTAAGGAGGTATATATAGTAAGAGTATGTCAAAGTAAGTTACAAAATGTTTTGTATAATGGTGATAATAGCATGCTTCATGACTCAGCTAAGTGTTGCTAGCATGTTTAGTCTGTTTCTAGCATGCTTAGTACACAATAATTATGTGGTTAGTACTGCATTACTGTGTTAACCATGTCAGTTTCTGTTGCCAGTTGGTGGCGTTATGACTATAACTGAATATGAGCATGGATGTGTGTTCAGGACAGAACTCTTATCAAACGTGTGAAGTTTGGTGCAAATTGGACATTGCCTTCTTGAGTAACAACAAAGTCATGTTTCATTGAATTAGCATTCTTTAGCACTTAGCTAAGCATTGTTAGCATGTTTTAACATGTTTCTAGCATGTTTAGAACTCAATGGCATTTTTAACATGTTGCTAGAACGGCATCAACGTGTTAAACATGTCACTTCCTGTTGCCAGTAGGTGGCGCTATTACTATAACTGAACATTCTCATGTAGATGTGTTCAGGCCATGACTCTTATTAAAAGTGTGAAGTTTGGGGCAGATTGGACATTCCATGCCTGAGTTACAGCAAATTCCTATTTAATTGCAATAATAGCATGCTTTAGCACTTAGCTAAGAGTTATCTAGCATGTTTTAGCATGTTTCTAGTATGTTGTTAGCATGTTTAACACTTGCTGGCACTTTTTTATATGTTATTAGGAGTCCATAACAGTGTTAAACATGTCACTTCCTGTTGCCAGCAGGTGGCGCTATGACTGTAACTGAATATAAGCATGGTCATGTGTTCAGGACAGAACGCTTATCAAAAGTGTGAAGTTTGGGGCAGATTGGACATTCCATGCCTGAGTTACAGCAAATTCATATTTAATTGCAGTAATATCATTCTTTAGCACTTAGCTAAGTGTTTGCTAGTATGTTTTAGCATGTCTCTAGTATGTTGGTAGGATGTTTAGCACCTACTGGCATTTTTTTATATGTTATTAGGAGTCAAGAACAGTGTTAAACGTCACTTCCTGTTGCCAGCAGGTGGCGCTATGACTATAACTAAATATGAGCATGGACATGTGTTCAAGAGATAACTCTTATCAAACGTGTGAAGTTTGGGGTAGATTGTACATTGCCTTCTTGAGTAACAACAAAGTCCTGTTTCATTGAATTAGCATGCTTTAGCACTTAGCTAAGTATTGCTAGCATGTTTTAATATGTTTCTAGCATGTTTAGAACTCAATGGCATTTTTAACATGTTGCTAGAACGGCATCAACGTGTTAAACATGTCACTTCCTGTTACCAGTAGGTGGCGCTATTACTATAACTGAATTTGAGCATAGACATGTGTTCAGGCCATGATTCTTATCAAACGTGTGAAGTTTGGGGTAGATTGGACATTCCATGCCTGAGTTACAACAAATTCCTATTTAATTGCAGTAATAGCATGCTTTAGCACTTAGCTAAGTGTTTACTAGCATGTTTCTAGTATGTTGCTAACCTGTTTAGCACTTGCTGGCTCTTTTTTATATGTTATTAGGAGACCACAACAGTGTTAAACATGTCACTTCCTGTTGACAGCAGGTGGCGCTATTACTATAACTGAATATTCTCATGTAGATGTGTTCAGGCCATGACTCTTATCAAACGTGTGAAGTTTGGGGCAGATTGGACATTCCATGCCTGAGTTACAGCAACTTCCTATTTAATTGCAATAATAGCATGCTTTAGCACTTAGCTAAGAGTTTGCTAGCATGTTTTAGCATGCTTCTAGTATGTTGTTAGCATGTTTAGCACTTGCTGGCACTTTTTTATATGTTATTAGGAGTCCATAACAGTGTTAAACATGTCACTTCCTGTTGCCAGCAGGTGGCGCTATGACTATAACTGAATATGAGCATGGTCATGTGTTCAGGACAGAACGCTTATCAAACGTGTGAAGTTCGGGGCAGATTGGACATTCCATGCCTGAGTTACAGCAACTTCCTGTTTCATGGCGAAACATCGAAATTTGTCAGGCCGCCGAGGACCCGCCCTTCGACGAAAACTCAAGATCTTCGCAATTTAACGTCGCAAAGGCCTTAAGATTACACTCACCAAATTTGAAGATGATCAGATTAAAACTGTAGGAGGAGTTCGTTAAAGTACGAGGCCTGAAAATGGCAAAAACTGCACAAAAATCTGAGAGGAAGTTCAAAATGGCTGACTTCCTGTTGTGTTTAGGGCTATGCTCCAAGAGACTTTTTTGTAGGTATTAGGTCATTACATGTATGTACCGAATTTTGTGCACGTACGTGGAACGTTGCGGGAGGCGCACTCCGTTGAACTTTTATAGGTGGCGCTATCGAGCCATTTTGCCCCGTCCAATTCTGAAACCTATATCAGATGTAAATTTTCGCCAGTTCTGACGCGTGTGCAAAGTTTTGTGAGTTTTCGAGCATGTTTAGGCCCTCAAAAATGCAATTAAATGCGGAGAATAATAATAATAATAATAATAATAATAATTAAAGCTGCAAGCAGCGATGAAAGGGCCCTCGCACCCGTGCCATCGTCACTCGTTGGCTTTAGGAAGACAGAGCATGGTTGGGCAATGTGCATTTAAGGAGGTATACAGTATATAGTAGTTGCTAGCATGTTTAGTATGTTTTTAGCATGCTTAGTACACAATAGGTATGTGGTTAGTACTGCATTACTGTGTTAACCAGTTCAGTTTCTGTTGGCAGTAGGTGGGGTTATATATCTGAATATTGCTTTGTAGATGTGTTCAGTGCAGGACTTTTATCAAGTATGTGAAGTTTGGGGCAGATTGGATATTGTATGTTTGAGTTACAGCAAATTCATATTTAATTGTAGTAATAGTATGGTTTAGTACTTATAGTGTTTACTAGTATGTTTTAGCATGTTTCTAGTATGTTGGTAGGATGTTAAGCACCTACTGGCATTTTTTTTTATATGTTATTAGGAGTCCACAACAGTGTTTAACATGTCACTTCCTGTTGCCAGCAGGTGGCGCATTGACTGTAACTGAATATGAGCATTGTCATGTGTTCAAGACAGAACGCTTATCAAAAGTGTGAAGTTTGGCGCAGATTGGACATTGCCTTCTTGAGTAACAACAACATCCTGTTTCATTATATTAGCATGCTTTAGCACTTAGCTTAGTATTGCTAGCATGTTTTAACATGTTTCTAGCATGTTTAGAAGTCAATGGTATTTTTAACATGTTGCTAGAACGGCATCAACGTGTTAAACATGACACTTCCTGTTACCAGTAGGTGGCACTATTACTATAACTGAATATTCTCATGTAGATGTGTTCAGGCCATGACTCTTATCAAACGTGTGAAGTTTGGGGCAGACTGGACATTCCGTGCCTGTGTTACAGCAAATTCCTATTTAATTGCAGTATTAGCATGCTTTAGCACTAAGCTAAGTGTTTGCTAGCATTTTTTAACATGTTTCTAGTATGTTGTTAGCATGTTTAGCACATGCTGGAACTTTTTTATATGTTATTAGGAGTCCACAACAGTGTTTAACATGTCACTTCCTGTTGCCAGCAGGTGGCGCTATGACTGTAACTGAATATGAGCATGGTCATGTGTTCAGGACAGAACGCTTATCAAAAGAGTGAAGTTTGGCGCAGATTGGACATTGCCTTCTTGAGTAACAACAACATCCTGTTTCATTGAATTAACATGCTTTAGCACTTAGCTAAGTTTTGCTAGCATGTTTTAACATGTTTCTAGCATGTTTAGAAGTCAATGGCATTTTTAACATGTTGCTAGAACGGCATCAACGTGTTAAACATGACACTTCCTGTTACCAGTAGGTGGCGCTATTACTATAACTGAATATTCTCATGTAGATGTGTTCAGGCCATGACTCTTATCAAACGTGTGACGTTTGGGGCAGACTGGACATTCCGTGCCTGTGTTTCAGCAAATTCCTATTTAATTGCAGTATTAGCATGCTTAAGCACTAAGCTAAGTGTTTGCTAGCATGTTTTAACATGTTTCTAGTATGTTGTTAGCATGTTTAGCACATGCTGGAACTTTTTTATATGTTATTAGGAGTCCACAACAGTGTTTAACATGTCACTTCCTGTTGCCAGCAGGTGGCGCTATGACTGTAACTGAATATGAGCATGGTCATGTGTCCAGGACAGAACGCTTATCAAAAGTGTGAAGTTTGGCGCAGATTGGACATTGCCTTCTTGAGTAACAACAACATCCTGTTTCATTGAATTAGCATGCTTTAGCACTTAGCTAAGTATTGCTAGCATGTTTTAACATGTTTCTAGCATGTTTAGAAGTCAATGGCATTTTTAACATGTTGCTAGAATGGCATCAACGTGTTAAACATGACACTTCCTGTTACCAGTAGGTGGCGCTATTACTATAACTGAATATTCTCATGTAGATGTGTTCAGGACAGAACGATTATCAAAAGTGTGAAGTTTGGGGCAGATTGGACATTCCATGCCTGAGTTACAGCAAATTCCTATTTAATTGCAAAAATAGCATGCTTTAGCACTTAGCTAAGAGTTTGCTAGCATGTTTTAGCATGCTTCTAGTATGTTGTTAGCATGTTTAGCACTTGCTGGCACTTTTTTATATGTTATTAGGAGTCCATAACAGTGTTAAACATGTCACTTCCTGTTGCCAGCAGGTGGCGCTATGACTATAACTGAATATGAGCATGGTCATGTGTTCAGGACAGAACGCTTATCAAACGTGTGAAGTTCGGGGCAGATTGGACATTCCATGCCTGAGTTACAGCAACTTCCTGTTTCATGGCGAAACATCGAAATTTGTCAGGCCGCCGAGGACCCGCCCTTCGACGAAAACTCAAGATCTTCGCAATTTAACGTCGCAAAGGCCTTAAGATTACACTCACCAAATTTGAAGATGATCAGATTAAAACTGTAGGAGGAGTTCGTTAAAGTACGAGGCATGAAAATGGCAAAAACTGCACAAAAATCTGAGAGGAAGTTCAAAATGGCTGACTTCCTGTTGTGTTTAGGGCTATGCTCCAAGAGACTTTTTTGTAGGTATTAGGTGATTACATGTATGTACCGAATTTCGTGCACGTACGTGGAACGTTGCGGGAGGCGCACTCCGTTGAACTTTTATAGGTGGCGCTATCGAGCCATTTTGCCCCGTCCAATTCTGAAACCTATATCAGATGTAAATTTTCGCCAGTTCTGACGCGTGTGCAAAGTTTTGTGAGTTTTCGAGCATGTTTAGGCCCTCAAAAATGCAATTAAATGCGGAGAAGAATAATAATAATAAACAGAGCAATTCCAAGAGGGTCCTCACACCATCGGTGCTCGGGCCCTAATAAACAGAGCAATTCCAAGAGGGTCCTCACACCATCGGTGCTCGGGCCCTAATTATAAATAATCCTACCGGAAACAATAGGGCCTTCGCCCTTTCAGGGCTTGGGCCCTAATAATAATAATAAATATAGCTGCGAGCAGCGATTGCGGGCCCAAGCCAGTGGCACCGCCACCCTGGTGCCTTTAGTTACACTAAAGGCACCGGGGTGGCGGTGTCACCGGCTTGGGCCCTCCATCGCTGCTCGCAGCTATATTTATATATATATATATATATATATATATATATATATATATATATATATATACATATATATGTATATACATACATATATATATATATATATATATATATATATATATAATAAAGATGGGAAATTTGACTTGTCTTACCTTATTCTGATTTTATGATACACTCAAAATATTCCACAACAAATCCTTTAAATTTAATGTAAAAATAAAAACGAAAGTAAGTGTTGGGCTCACGTAACCCTTTCATTAGAATCAAAACGTTTCAACAGTTGTGATGTATTTGGATGCTAAACTATTCTTTATTATAGGCTTTGTACTTCACTCGTGTTCCAATATCGACGGAAAAAATCATCCTCTTCACACGCGCAAAAATGTGCTTGGAAAAATCACAGTGGAGCAGTGCTTACTGTGAATGTACGAACTGTACTACTGACTATTTAAACAGAGCAGTGTGTATATGTTAGGTTTACTATTTTATTATATTTTATTAAGGCTATAATGAACAGGCTGCGATGTCAAGTTTGCAATGCTGGAATGTGTGTGTGATTTAACAGTAGACACATAAAAACATAATTGGCACATAATTTTGTTCATACAGGACATCATTCAAACTGCAAAGTGTTTGCTTATATTTATATACACTCGCAATAAAACACAACATTGTGCTTTTGTAAAATAAATTCAAGCAATCCACCCCCCGAAATGGCGTTCATTTTAAAATTAAACTAAAAGCTCTTGGCTAAACAGGCATTCATAACTGTGAGCGCCCACGGCGAGGAACGAGCAGGAAAAGAGCGAACGTTTTTTTGTTAATTCCTACTTCCATAGGAATTCATTGAAAATGCTCGCTCTACTCAGCACCATTATTAAAGTCTGTGCAGACATCTGTATTTTACTTTAAGTTAGCGATTTAAAAGCCCCCAGCAGTGTCACAGGTCGATTAACCGACATCCCTAATATATTTATATATACAATAGGCCTACCTGAAAGAGAATTTGGCTTGCCCGACCAGAGTAGCCTGATTTGAACGTCAATGACAAAAAATAACTTGGGAATCACTAAAACGAGAGATTATTCTAATTTTATTACATTCATTTTAAGTTGCAATCAACAGTTGATAATAAATGTATTACTGATCAATGGTAACAAGGTTGCGCTGCTGAGGCTCGTGCAGCTTCTCCAGGAGAAACGTAAACAAATGAGCGCAGCACACAAAAAAGAAACCCAGTTAACAACATACTGACTATAAAAATGACAAATATGGAGTTTTTATATATTTTATGTAAAATGTTTTGTATAATGGTGATAATAGCATGCTTCATGACTCAGCTAAGTGTTGCTAGCATGTTTAGTCTGTTTCTAGCATGCTTAGTACACAATAATTATGTGGTTAGTACTGCATTACTGTGTTAACCATGTCAGTTTCTGTTGCCAGTAGGTGGCGTTATGACTATAACTGAATATGAGCATGGATGTGTGTTCAGGACAGAACTCTTATCAAACGTGTGAAGTTTGGTGCAAATTGGACATTGCCTTCTTGAGTAACAACAAAGTCATGTTTCATTGAATTAGCATTCTTTAGCACTTAGCTAAGCATTGTTAGCATGTTTTAACATGTTTCTAGCATGTTTAGAACTCAATGGCATTTTTAACATGTTGCTAGAACGGCATCAACGTGTTAAACATGTCACTTCCTGTTGCCAGTAGGTGGCGCTATTACTATAACTGAACATTCTCATGTAGATGTGTTCAGGCCATGACTCTTATTAAAAGTGTGAAGTTTGGGGCAGATTGGACATTCCATGCCTGAGTTACAGCAAATTCCTATTTAATTGCAATAATAGCATGCTTTAGCACTTAGCTAAGAGTTATCTAGCATGTTTTAGCATGTTTCTAGTATGTTGTTAGCATGTTTAACACTTGCTGGCACTTTTTTATATGTTATTAGGAGTCCATAACAGTGTTAAACATGTCACTTCCTGTTGCCAGCAGGTGGCGCTATGACTGTAACTGAATATAAGCATGGTCATGTGTTCAGGACAGAACGCTTATCAAAAGTGTGAAGTTTGGGGCAGATTGGACATTCCATGCCTGAGTTACAGCAAATTCATATTTAATTGCAGTAATATCATTCTTTAGCACTTAGCTAAGTGTTTGCTAGTATGTTTTAGCATGTCTCTAGTATGTTGGTAGGATGTTTAGCACCTACTGGCATTTTTTTATATGTTATTAGGAGTCAAGAACAGTGTTAAACGTCACTTCCTGTTGCCAGCAGGTGGCGCTATGACTATAACTAAATATGAGCATGGACATGTGTTCAAGAGATAACTCTTATCAAACGTGTGAAGTTTGGGGTAGATTGTACATTGCCTTCTTGAGTAACAACAAAGTCCTGTTTCATTGAATTAGCATGCTTTAGCACTTAGCTAAGTATTGCTAGCATGTTTTAATATGTTTCTAGCATGTTTAGAACTCAATGGCATTTTTAACATGTTGCTAGAACGGCATCAACGTGTTAAACATGTCACTTCCTGTTACCAGTAGGTGGCGCTATTACTATAACTGAATTTGAGCATAGACATGTGTTCAGGCCATGATTCTTATCAAACGTGTGAAGTTTGGGGTAGATTGGACATTCCATGCCTGAGTTACAACAAATTCCTATTTAATTGCAGTAATAGCATGCTTTAGCACTTAGCTAAGTGTTTACTAGCATGTTTCTAGTATGTTGCTAACCTGTTTAGCACTTGCTGGCTCTTTTTTATATGTTATTAGGAGACCACAACAGTGTTAAACATGTCACTTCCTGTTGACAGCAGGTGGCGCTATTACTATAACTGAATATTCTCATGTAGATGTGTTCAGGCCATGACTCTTATCAAACGTGTGAAGTTTGGGGCAGATTGGACATTCCATGCCTGAGTTACAGCAACTTCCTATTTAATTGCAATAATAGCATGCTTTAGCACTTAGCTAAGAGTTTGCTAGCATGTTTTAGCATGCTTCTAGTATGTTGTTAGCATGTTTAGCACTTGCTGGCACTTTTTTATATGTTATTAGGAGTCCATAACAGTGTTAAACATGTCACTTCCTGTTGCCAGCAGGTGGCGCTATGACTATAACTGAATATGAGCATGGTCATGTGTTCAGGACAGAACGCTTATCAAACGTGTGAAGTTCGGGGCAGATTGGACATTCCATGCCTGAGTTACAGCAACTTCCTGTTTCATGGCGAAACATCGAAATTTGTCAGGCCGCCGAGGACCCGCCCTTCGACGAAAACTCAAGATCTTCGCAATTTAACGTCGCAAAGGCCTTAAGATTACACTCACCAAATTTGAAGATGATCAGATTAAAACTGTAGGAGGAGTTCGTTAAAGTACGAGGCCTGAAAATGGCAAAAACTGCACAAAAATCTGAGAGGAAGTTCAAAATGGCTGACTTCCTGTTGTGTTTAGGGCTATGCTCCAAGAGACTTTTTTGTAGGTATTAGGTCATTACATGTATGTACCGAATTTTGTGCACGTACGTGGAACGTTGCGGGAGGCGCACTCCGTTGAACTTTTATAGGTGGCGCTATCGAGCCATTTTGCCCCGTCCAATTCTGAAACCTATATCAGATGTAAATTTTCGCCAGTTCTGACGCGTGTGCAAAGTTTTGTGAGTTTTCGAGCATGTTTAGGCCCTCAAAAATGCAATTAAATGCGGAGAAGAATAATAATAATAATAATAATAATAATAATAATAAACAGAGCAATTCCAAGAGGGTCCTCACACCATCGGTGCTCGGGCCCTAATTACTTTGAGTAAATGTGTAACTTTGAGCATTCTTGTTTTTGGGGTTATTTGGGATAATCAGTTAGAAAAATAATATAAAATACCTAAGTCAGAACAGGCCAAAGGAATGTGCCAAGTATTATGAACATAACCTGAATGCTCTAAGATAGGTTGGTTAGTCAAGTGGGAGTCTATGGGGATTTTTATCTTATACACTCTGGAAAAAAATATCTGTAATGTATAACAGTTAGGAAAAAAATGTAGCAGCCCAAAGCAGACAGAACATGCTGACTGCTTTTGCACTACGTTTATTGGATCTACAAGATCTAGAAGGAATTGCTGTCAAACTTTTCAATGTAAGTCTATGAGTTTTGGGAAATTGAATTGTCAGCTAAAGGGTGGAATACACTACATGACCTTTAAAATCTGAACAGATATTAAAACACTGGGCATCATACACTTGCCAACATTGTAAGTTACAGAGGAAAAACAGAGCGCCAAACACTAAATGTCTGAGGACCACGCGTTACCAGACTTTCCGCTCGTTCCAAACACCACTCACTCATAAAAACACTGCCTGTGCCTATGCATTTTTCTGTGATATTTGTCGACTCAAATCTGCAGACTGGCTCTGACTTTCGCCAACTAACTAGCACTGACTCTTCCAGACAGTGAATCGTATTCGTGGCAAAAGTTGTAGTGTAGTGGCTGTAGTTAAAAAGCCCTAGCAGAAGTTTCATGTCGAAATGTTAGTCTTGGGTTAGGGATTTTTCAGAACAACATGATGGCTTTTGGTTTTGAAAAGCAACCATAACTATGAACACCTCTGTGGTTAGGAAAGACTGTTAAGAGGAAATGGGACAGGAACTGGAAATGCATGAAGCCGGAGAGTGAAAGAGAGAGACATGAGTAAAGATTAATTGGCTCTGAAAGATGTTCCTAACAACACTACGGAAGACTGTGTAGAATTTCAATGAGAGTCAGCGGGAGGGAAATGCCTGTTTGTGAGAGCGGTTTCCTGTAGGACCCAGGAGCTGTTTGCCCTTTTACATTTATTTTCTATTTACCAAGGCAGTATCATTGCAAAAGAGGGCAATTATCTCAACAGCCAGAGTCCTCAAACACACTTGTTTAACTAGCTCACAAACAGAGCACCCTTAGCTATTGGGAGGCTGCACACTTACAGAGGAGATACCTCCTTTTATTTTTACTGTTATTTATTTAAAAAATGTTCTTCTTCATTTATTTGCAGTGTGGCTCTTTACTTTGTCAAATGAAATACTTTAATCTGATCTGTATATTTGAGGGAGACGCCAAAAACAGTGTTAAGCCATCTAAAATGTTTTGAAAAAGGTCTAAAACTTTTTGAGCTTGTTTGAGTTTCGAACACTTCCAGAGGTATAAAATGCATTAGACCGGATTGCTTTCGTAGTGTATACACTCATATGATCGAATTTGTTCAACCAGCCATAAAAGACCGCCTACTCCTCCGCTTACTGACCTAATGCATAAACATTATGGGAAGCGCACTAGCCAGAAAACTTTGTCGCCTGAAGACGTTTTTATCTCAAAACGTTTTAGACCCCATTTACTCCTGTAATTAGTATCGTACACTTGTGATCGGAAGGATCTTAATACCAAGTGTAAATAGGGCCAAAATTAGATGCAATGAGAATGTAAGTTACTCAATATTAATTTCTTGTTTATTGAAATGTTGTATAAAAGCAATTTCACACACACACACACACACACACACACACACACACACACACACACACACACACACACACACACACACACAGACACAGACACACACACAGACACACACAGGCCGGTTTACACCTGGTATTAAGATGTGTTTTGGTCGATTGGATCACAAGTGGATGATGCTAAATACAGGTGTAAACGGGGGCTAAAACGTTTTGAGCTTGTCCACTTTCGACCACTTCCCGAGGTCAAAAACACTGCAAAAACAAATCCGTTAAATTTACGGTAAAAAAACGGCAGCTGTGGTTGCCAGAAATTTACCGTAAAAAATATGGTAGCAATATTTTATGTTTTACAAATTTACTGTAAAAAAAAATCTATTTCATTATCTGATATAATGTTAATTTACCGACTTATTGAAGTACTAATATCTGTTTTGTACCATTGTAATACACTGACAACCACCAATCACAATAGTGATGAGTCACATGATGGGTCAATGCTCATCACAAGCAACTTTTCCTCAAGCTGAGAAAGTTAATACTAATATACAGAAGCAGCACAGTGTCATTCACACAAACAATAAACACCATGGTAACACACTTGAAATTTAAAAAATGCAATAAAAATTAATTTAACAACATTAAATGTAACCTAAAACCCTAATGTACAAAACTGATTAGGAAAAAATTAAGAGGAAACAGTTATTTCAACAAAAATACATCAAATGTGAAGTGTCACGCAAATTTAACGGTAATTTACTGTAAAATGACATTAAATGTGTGGTTAGATCAATCACAGTTATTCACCGACGTATATAGTTCAGAAACGTTCTGTTAAACAATTAACAGTTTTTCACCATTTACCGTTAAAATCACAATCATGTCAACACTCATGTGGTCAAATGCATTCGAACAGACACAAACGACCGCTACTCTCCGTTTTGTTCATGAACGAATCATTGTTTGAACGAATCGAATTAATGATTCAGTTACTAATTTATACAGTAACTTGGCGCCACCTACTGGTGTATGTATATGACCTTTAGAAATCCCCACTACTGATACACAGACTGACTGGCTATTAAAATAATTAGCTTAGACATGCTATTAAAGTAATTAGCTTAGCAACATGCTTGTGTCAGACTGATTGAAATAAATTCTGAATCAAAACTACAACAAGGAGTTGGAGCCCATTAATTATTGGATGGATTCATAAGCATGCTGGGTTGTGAAACAGGCCAGTTATGCTCACTGTAGTTGGTTAATAATGAAAGTTGAAGTGCAGGTGCCAGCAGAACGGTGGAGAGAAAGAGAATAGGGGAATGCAGAAAGAAAGAGAAAGATGGCAATTATCTGAGGTTAGCCTAGTGCGTCTGGTTTTGTTCATGTTTACAGTGCTGTGTTCTGAACACTAACGAGACAGACAACACTCGTTAATAATAAATTGGGCAGGAGGTGACAGAGAGGGACAGAAAGAGAGAAGAGAAAGTGAAGGTGGGAGTTTTTTTGAATGATCTCTTAAATTAGATGCATTAATTAAAACACCTTAGACACCCACGTACATACAAAAACCTGGACCAGAGAGTTCAGAAGCTATGATAACTAAATGATCATATTTAGATCAAGTGCAGAAGTGCTGATTCAGTTCAGATTATGATGGCCATACCAGTAATTGTAAATGTACACCATAAACAATCTCAAACTACACATCAATTTTTACATACCTCTGACTTCCATTATAAAACGCTTTATGGTTTACTCAAAAACATTCTCTTCCTTCAAAATCAATATAAGGCTTCAAATGAAACCCAAAACCCAGCAAATGCACAGACTATTGCTCTGCCCATTACACACCAGTGAGATCACTGACTGATAGACACAATCATGAAACAGCTCAGATTTGTCTGGACTCTCTGCCTGGCTTCCCTTGTTGTCATTTATCTTCAAATTCTGGATTTTTTGCTGCTGCTTACTGTTCGTGCATGGCAAGAAATGTTATTTGAGTCCAGGTTGTTATTTTTTCAGGACTTTCTGAATATGGACATGCACATTTGAACATTTGACAAATTGGAATGTGTGAAAATAGGTGAATAGTATTTAAAAAATACTGCATGTTTCTTTTTTTCAAAATGAAAAAAAAAAAAACCTTTGTCAAATACTATTATGTCTAATACCTATAATCTAAATTGTTTACGAGAGAGAGAGAGAGAGAGAGAGAGAGAGAGAGAGAGAGAGAGAGAGAGAGAGAGAGAGAGAGAGAGAGAGAGAGAGAGAGGGTTTACAATTGAAGAAATTTAAGGGCAAAGAATCATTGTTTTGTAGTCTCTTTTATTTTTGTCAGTCCTAGTGGATGTTCCCTCATTTTCTCTTCTCCCCTGCTGTCTTTCTATCCCTTGTCATGGTTTGGAGATTTCTCTTTTATCTTTTTAGTTTTTTTTTTCTCTCTTCTGCAGCAGTGATATTTTTTTGTTCTCAAAAAGTTCAGTGTCATAATTTTTTTCAATGCGCATTGAGTATACTTTATTTTGTGTATGTGCACAGACTTGTGGGGACCTAAACAACCTGAATGCACACTGTCTCATGGGGACTCAATTGAGGTCCCCATGAGGATCAAGCTTATATCATACAGAATTAGTTTTTTGAAAATGTAAAAATGCAGAAAGTTTTCTGTGATGGGTAGGGTTAGTGTAAGGGGTTAGAATATACAGTTTGTACAGAATAAAAACCATTACGCCTATGGAGAGTCCCCACAAAGATAGTGAATGGCGCAATTATTATTCTGTCCAGAGAGTGGAATGAAAGTCAGTTTTCTACCATCACAAACATGCAATCAATCCTAGCAACGTGCGGGTGGGGCTTCTCCACAGTGAGCACAGGAACACCTTTAAAAAAATCAGGTACATTTAGCAATATAGCGGGTAAATTATGTGTACTATATGATCTATATTATGATGTTATGATGCCTTTCTTTACTGACTTTCTATGATGTTCAAAGTGTTTCTAAGGATTCAGATTTTTGGAAGGCAGCTGTCTGACTATGAAATGGTGAACGGGAACATCTTGTGTAACATTAGCAACACATTTTTAGCTGTTTGATAATGTAGTCAGTCCAAAGGCTAATTACGTTATGTGTCCAACGTTGTAGTGAGCGATACATACAATGCATTACCATGCTGATACATCGACTTGTAGACTAACCTGTATAGGCTACTTCACTCTTCCTTTTTTTCTTCTGAATCAGTTTCAGGTTCAAACATATAAGGCTGAATTAAACCAATATTTCCACTTGCCATTGTGTAGCGTTTACTAGTTGACGGCGACCAATTTGTATATACATTTATATTCCTCCACGTAGGCTGTTAATCTAAATTAATAAATATTATATGATCTAATGGACCTGCTTAAAAAAAGTCAAAGTCTGCAATGTGATTATTTGCCCATCCTGCTTTCATCACCTATTCAGTAATATTTATAGATGGAAATCTGATGCGTTTCTGGCTGTGATGTCTTCTTCTTTAAGATGCCTCTTTGGTGCGAGACTCTAACTTGCAGTGCTATAAGTAATAACCCAGCAAGCAATAGAGCTCAGTCATTTCACCATCTCGGTTATAGACCTAAAATAGTCCGGCTTTTAGTAACCCACTTCTAGCCAAAATAACCTTAAATTTGGTTACATGTTGTTTTTACCAAAATAACTTTAGAAATGTATGATATTCCATGATGGAAGCAAAGTCAACAATGATTACAAGGTGTTTGGTTTCATTTCTTTGACATGTTCTATGCATTGACGACTAGTCTATTCTTGGGCTATGGTTATAGCGTTTTAGACATCTATTAAATTTTCACTGACAGCTCAAATTTTGCCTTGTTTTAGCCAGATGCCAGGGCTGTGTTAGGATGGCTATTAGATGTCTTTTGAATACAAAATTGCTTGCTGGGAAATAATAGCATGAATGGAAAGCAGAAGTATGATAGCTTTAATATCAGTTAAAGCTGTACATCCCTGTCCATTTAAGAAGAAGGGGGGAAAAACATTTTCACGAAAACAGCAAAGATGAATTTGATTTGATAAATGAAGTTCTAAATGAAAAGTAAGTCTTGTGTGGCCTTTATCTCCCTCAAGATCATATGAAAATGTGAACTTATGAAATTTTATTAGATGCATTTTTGATGCATGCTTCTGACTGAGCAATTGAATAATTTCCTATTTCTAGTGGATAATTTAATACTTTCCTAGTATGAATGCCAGTTCTGTTTACTCAAGTGCAACACTTTACCTAACCTTCATATTTCAATAGAATTAAGATGTAGGAATGCTGGCCTTCTCAATCTTAATGCTGAGAAGGACACGATCGAGAGGCAGGTGGAATGGACAGATTTGGAATTGGAGAGAAGGCCGGTGAATCGGACGTGATGCAGGAGATGATGGGAGAAAAAGAGAGAGAGAGATGAGCAGAGGTGTTTGGGAGAAATACTGAAAGAGAAGGGGAGAGAGAGAGAAGGGGAGAGAGAGCAGATGACAAATTGAGATGAATAGATGTAGTCCGGTGCAACAGTGGGAAGCTGTGGCTTATTAATAGAGAGAATTAGAAAAGCAGGCTGAGTCAATCTGCACCATGTCACCCTGTATCAGCAAGCAATCAGAGACACACACACACACACACACACACACACACACACACACACACACACACACACACACACACACACACACACACACACACACACACACACACACACACACACACACACACACACACACACAAACTCAGCCTCCCTTTTGTCCTTCTTCCTTATTCTCTTCCAAACACCCATACACTGCACCCATGCATGCTTGTATACATACATAAATGCATACATATATGTATTTACATTACCTTAATATTATATAATACATTACAGAGAATATTCAATCCACCTTCATTGATCTAATGTGGTTTATGTTTCTGCAATAACAGATTGAAATGTGAGTTTGTATTCATTCATCACAACAATATGAATATCAACATCATCCAAACTTGAATTGTTCTTAAATTGACATCATAATTAGGACTGTCAAACAATAAAAAATTGTGAATTAATTAATTAATATTTTCGGAGAAAAAAGCAACAGTTTATAGATATTGCAATATTGTGACAAACGAAAGAAACAAATAGAGATTACAAAAGTGGCTTTAGAAGTAATTGTTTGTTTTATGTTCATATTGAACATAAAACCAATTTAATCCATAGTCTACATAATCCATTTTGCAATCGAATTGTCAGTTTGTCCATTATTTGTATAGTTTATTCAATCGTCTTTGGCAGTTGTTTTTTCGGATAGTATATCTTTCTATATATGTAATGATGTGTGTGCACACTGTAAAAAAAAAAAAATCCATGATTTATCACAACTTTTTATCTTTTGTCAAATCAACTTAGATAGCTAATGTGGTGCAGATAACATAATATTTTGAGATTTATATTTAATAAACCAATCTCCATTGTATTAACTAAATGTTATATTGTATTACTGTAACTACATTTTTTTTCAAGGCAACCAGGTAACTTACTTTTTTAAGTTAAACCAACAATATTATTTACAGTCTACAGCAAGTTGAGTTGCTCAAAGTTTTCATGAGTTTGGTATGCTAATGTGACCCCAGACACATCAAGCAGTTGCCAGTGTGAGAAGTTGACAAGGTGCATCATGGGAGGTGCTCTATTGATTAAGAGGCAAAATGGCGACAAGCCTCCTTGCACCTGCCCCAATGAGCTTTGAGGAGGAAACATGGACAGGCATTCACAGAAACAAAGGCAGACACACAATTGTAAATAGGTCCTACAGCAGTAGCTCTCAATAGATTCACCAAAACCACTTATATGAGACAAAAGCAGTCTTTTGAAACCTAAAGAGATGGTGTAGAAAGGCTACAATGTTTCACAATAACACGCACACAGGGTGACACGCTCAGCAAAGGGAGGGTGGCTGTCTTTTCTTTTCCAAGGCTTTAGGTTGGCCTTCTTCCTCTGTACTCCAGATAACTATATGTATAAATGAAAAGTATAGTGTGTGTTGCTGCCTGTTATGCTATCATTTATATTGTTACCATGAAAACGCTGTGTTGGAAATTTATTTTCATCTTTGCCTGCCTTACTGCAACCACACGTGACAGTTGTGTCATCAATTATTATAATTGCATTTAAATACTGATCCGTGCACATAGATATAAGCATATCAAATATGGTAAAGGGAAGCTCAACCGTAATGCTTGACGCATGTGTCCAAACCTCATTGGTTCTTGCATGTCAAGCAGCATGTTTAAACTTTTGATGTACTCTTGATGCGTGTGATGATCAGTGTGACATTTTTTTTAAAATCTGTTCTACAGATAAAGCAACATATCTATCTATCTATCTATCTATCTATCTATCTATCTATCTATCTATCTATCTATCTATCTATCTATCGTCAATTTCAGCACCAACAATTAGTTCCAACAATAACATTTATTGTTAAGGACACTACAATCATCAGTAGTCGGTACATATTAAACCAACATTGACAAAAACACAGAATTTAATCAATGATCGCTTGTGCTGGAACCGACCCTTTAATTAACAATTCCACTTACAGTAGAGGAGATACGACCATGACTGATTCTCCAGCAGTGTGAGAGATAAAACCATAAACGTTGATGAAAGAGTGAAGAAGGGCTTTAGTAAAATAGAGAAGGGCACACGGAGATGGTGATGGAGATATAAATGATGGTGAAAGTGGGATGATAGGAAAAGAGTATGGTGAGAGCTAAAGTGTGGGGGAGGTTGTCAGTAGCAATGTGTCTATCATTGCTAATGAGCTCTGAAGGCTAAAGAAACAGAGACACTGACAACAGACACAGCTAAACTGTCTTTCACCCTACACACTGTCATTCTCTCTCCCTCTGCCAAGCTTTCTCATCCTTTTCCCCTCCCTCTCCTCCTTTTAACATCACCACAGATGAATGCAAAGAGGATTTCCATTTTTTTTTTTTACCAGCAGTATAATGAACACATCTCATGCTACTTTAATTTATGTAAGTGTACAGATGCCTAAGCAGCCATTATTAGGTAAGCTGATATAAGGATGTTGGTTCGCTATGGCAAGTGTATTCTGCAGGGCTATCGACTCCTGAAGGACATGCAGTGAAGCGAGAGAGGGCTTAAAAAGGGGTTGAAATTTAAGACATTCAAGATTTTTTTAATCTTTTTTTATGACTCCACTGAGTATAGAGGAAGACAATTAAGTTACATTAGCAAAATGAAATGTCCATTCTCTCACTGTAAAAAAATTGCTGTAAAAAAAACGGCCAAATTTTACAGTAACATGCTGTTCACTAATATAGTCCACTTGATTGAATGAATCATTTCATAGTTAATTCAGTTAATTTTCGAAGTTAATTGAGACACTGATGAACACCTGCTGTTAACAATCAGAATCACTGAGGAAAAAAGGAACTAGAAAGAGGAACTAGAAGAAATCAAGATAAGAGACATTAAATCTTAGCAAAATATCTTAGCAGAGGAGGATTAAACAACTTCACAAACAGCATTACCAGCTTCACTTATTACTAACCAGTTTGACTTTATTTCTGTCAGACGTCTACAGAAGTTCTTATTAAAAGGTGGCAGAGGTTTAGATGTCATTTTGTATCATGCTGTGTCATGCTGTTGCTGTGTCTTTAACGCTGAAAGAAAACAGGATCAGATGACAATGGCTGTTTGTTAATGGTCACAATCATAATATAGTGGCACAATTCACTGATCTCATTTATTGTCTAATGTTTTTATATGGGTGATGTTTTGTATTTTTGATTTTGGTTTCATTATGATTTTACAGAACGAGATCTATCAGGGATTTAACATCCAGAAAATATGAAGGATTTTAAAAAGTTTATACACAGAACATTTTTAACTTCTAGATTAGCCAGACACACATAGGCATCAAGAATTGGCGTATGGATCTCAACAATGGTGACAATCAAAAGTTTTATGCTGCAATGCATGTTGGGTACCAGCATAGTACAAAAAAAAAATCTGACATGACTCCCAGCATGCATTGCAGCATGAATAAATTATGCAGCTGAATTGTCTGGTTATTTTCTTTAATTTGTACTTTTTGCTTTTTATTTTTGCTGTTGGTTTTGTGTTGACTTTTTGTAGTGTATTTTGTGATGTTCAGATTAGATGTTATCTTTTTTGTTGATTTTCACCATTGTTGAGATTCATTGTCTGATTCTTGTTGTTTGTGTGTGTCTGACTGAAGCCATAGTTTAAAATGTTAAAAGCTGCAGTAGGGAACTTTTAGAAAACGTTGACTTAGCCTGAAAATTTGAACAAGCACAGCTTACAGGTCACTCCCCCTCGCTCTCTGCTGCGCTACAGCCATCCCTCCACAGCTCCTCCCCCACTACGGAGCCTGCCGTGAACGCGCAGGCTAGTAAACAGGGCCACTGATGACGGCGGATAAACAGTTATTGGACATTCACTGGTAGGGACGAAACATCAACAATATGCTTTACATTGACTATCATGGCCTGCCCATACTTTGACTACAAACTTGGTCCTCAAATCATTACGTATTTTGCGATACATGTAATGTAACTTCATAACGTTGCACTCTTTCTATAAGTTTTAGATAGCTAGCAAGATAATATAATGGTAACGTTACAGTATGTAAGTAATTATTCTAGCGATGTGTAATGCTAAATAAGGTTTTCTAGTACATTATTTCAGCAACATGACAAGCCAGTGAATTAGCAGGTTTCAATTGTTGCTTTGCACACTGCGTGACATTTTATCTGTATGCTATGCGGCTAGAGTTTTGACACTGAGTAAATGGGCTCCGACGCGCTTGTTTATCGTCATCGGTCTTTTTCCGTTCACCTGTCTTTGTTGTATGAGCAGGTGCCACTCGAGAAATTGGCAGTTTTAGTTGTTTGTCCGCCATTAGCAGAGCTGCGGCACACCGGCACTCTTGATTTTGAACGACTGTAGGCGCTGTGCGAGAGAGGGGGGTGATCAGCGCGTACACAAGCTTGATTGACACTGCTAAGACACTCCTCCTGGCTCTGATTGGTTGTTTCTTACCGGGAGCGGTGTATTTCTGCAAATGGCAATAGGACCACTGGGAGGAGTCTGAGGAGCTTGATTTTTTCACAGATTATCTGTCTCATATTCTACTGTACGGAAATAATGACAGTTTTAACAAATATGTAAAACATACATTTTTACAAAAGTTACCAACTGCAGCTTTAAGTGAACAATGAGTTTAAAAATCCTTCATAACTGATTTTGCTGCACTGCTTGATGTGTGTTTGACACACTTGCTATAGTTTCACAGTGTAGTAATATCATCTACACATTTTTGATAAGGGATTAGACACAGGCTGAGATCGGTGATCCAAACATTATGTAATGACAACATAATCAGTAACACCTGATCTCATTTTGGTTGGATTTGTTTTTGCCACAACAAATGTGTCTTAAAAACCCACAGTTACAGCAGCCAAAGAAAAACTAATGTTAAAGTCATGGGTCAAGAGCCTAACTAAAGCAAACACTGATCACCATAATGATAACGTCAAATGAACCAAAACAACATCTTAACCTCGTTAATTCTCAATAGGAATTTCTGTAGACATATGAAAAAATAAAGTAAATCTTGTAAGTAATATAATAAGTGAAGCTGGTAATGCTATTTTTTTAGTTGTTTAATCTTCCTTTGCTGAGATCTTGAGAGATTATATGTCTTCTGTGGCTGAAGTCAGTTGTAGTTCTTGTGTTTCGCTTTTTTATCTTCTTGTTCCTCTGTCCTTCAGTGATTCTGCTTGTTAACATCAGGTGTTCATCACCAATGCTCAATCATCAGTTAATAAATCACTAAATTATATAATTAACTTCAACACTGCTTCAGTGTTACTTCAAACACTCTGTAGTGTGGGCACACAAGTGTTCATTTAAAAGATTTAGCAGTGGGGTTAAAAGGGTTAAATGTGTCAAATAAAAAAAAAAAACAGAGTGAAGCGTATTTTAACAGTAATCAACTGTAAATTAATTTGCGGCATAAAACTTTAGAAAAACAGCAATTTACTGGCAACCCAGCAGCCAGTTGATTACCATAAAATCAAGGAAAAACAGTAATATGTAAAATGTAACAGTCAGATTTATTAAGCAAAAGAAGTTAATTTCACTGAAATATTAGAGAAAGTTCATAGAAAAAAGTTATGCGAAGTCAGTAACTGATAAGGAGAGTAAATATTAAAGTGTTTTATGTGTTTTTGCACAAGATGATATAGGAGAGATCTGTTAGTTTGATTAATTCGTTTTGTGGGTCACCATTGTGCTGGAGAGTAAAGCCTGTGCTTCAGTCAAATGAGCAGAGAAATACTGATGTTATGCTGCCTGTTGCTTTATTTAAAAGCAGTAATTGTTTCGTTGCTGATGCATTGACAATCTCCTTATAAGTACTTTAGCACATATATGTGTTCTATTGTTCGCTATACGAACTGCAAAAACTTTAGTTCAAATTATGTTTTTAGTTAATTCACTATTACACATTAGGTGTTTGCAGTTTTATATAAAGAGAAATTCATTTTCAGTGGATTCAAAAGAAGTAAGTGCACAGTACAATCAGTACTCGAACTGTTAAAAGCAATCGGTTTCCCAAATAATAGGAGTTACCTTCCATGGTAACACTGTAAAAAAGGAGAGCTGTAATTTAACGTTAAAGGGCTGTAAATTAACAGTACATTGCTAGCAACCACAGCTGCCAGTAGATTACCGTTATTTTACAGTGCAATTTTTTACAGTCAAACATAATGCACCTTTTCTGCTCAGTTCCTGCTAATCAGTTTATGTTGAGTTTAACCTACAGGTCGATTATGACAACGTGCTGTATGTAGGCTACTTTTCTCTTATAGGCTACACTTTATATTATTTGCTTTTAAACTAGTATGAAGGTATACTTACATTTAAATTAAAATGCAACGCATTTAAAACTATGTACCCTATGTGTACATTATGTACATAGACTATAAATCGTCTCAACTACCACCACACGCTTTACATTTGCTGCTACAAATTAAGTTTAAGGTTTGCGTTGGGTAAGATTAGTCACTCTTGCAAAAATGTTGGATGATACATCATCCTGTAGTACATGCTAAACTAATCTCTAAATATGTTACAATTTAGCAGTTAATATACGTTTTTCATTTGGAATTTGATTTCCCCATCCTCGAACCCTCTATAGTTAAACAGCTAATTTACAGTGGGTCCTATATTTCTAGCTGCGATCACCCCTCACTACTGCTATTAGTGACAGCATACCAGTACAACCTGACTTATTTTTATAAGTACTAATTGGGTAGACAGCAACCCTATTAGGATGCACATCTCCTCGGGAAATCGATTTCTTGATCTGCGAAGACTGGTGCGAGTGAGCGCGAGCGCGAGCGCGTAATTGTACGGAGGGCGGGGGAAGCGCGAGACAGACATCCCGCGGGTGGAAGCGCCTTTTCCTCACAGAAATCGAACAAGTGAGAAACTGTTGCTTCTTGATGATATCTAAACAAAGAAATCGCCATATCTGACTTTTAAATAGTAATTTGGTCACTAAATAAGATTTTACAAGTGCCAGTAGTAGTTTGATGATTCCTAGAGATATTAAACGATATAAGTATGAGTGTTTAAAGTGAACTGACTTGAAGACGCTGCAAAGAAGCAGCAAAAGGAGAAGACGAGATATTTCAAGCTGACAACAGTCTGAGCAGAGTGACCGTTAAAGAAAACCCCGAAGGCGCGAGATTCTCTGACATATTCTGAGCCGTTCGCGCACGCGAGAGGAGCTGCGCTGTCGTGCGGAGTTACTCATCAGTTTTCATATTTCCCTGGGAAATTATAAGGTAGGCAGAATTGTTTTGCAGTTTACATTTGTTCTTCAGAAATGTTTTACGAACTTTTAGCATAGGCTACTATTCTATAGAATTTCTCAATTATTTGCCTTTTAGTTGGCATCAGAATAAAATAAAAATGATTTCAGGAAATAAATATTTGATTTAATTAGCATCCTGCATTTACCATACAGAAGTTTAAAGACATTTGAGTGTAAATGGGCAAGACCTGAAAACAAGTAGCTGACACAACATTGATTGTTATCTGATTATTTAAATTAGGAAATCTGTGATGATAGGCTACTGTTTGTAGTTTTGGAGAGGTAGGCTATGTGTCTGTTAGTAATGTATCAACAAACTCTGTAATATAATAGTAATGACTATTAAAATTATTCATGTAAGTCACCAAGATGTCTTATGCATAAATTGTGCCTGTTTTTACTGTAAAATGCTCAGTATTGAACAGAAATAAATAACCTTACATAATCAGCATCAGGGATTCTTTTGGGAGCTCTTAAATTATTTCATAGGCTTTCTAATTCATCTAATTTAGCTTTTTTTATGTTTCAACTCAGTGAGAAACATGTCAAGATGCCAGAGGTGGGTGATCTTGGGACCTGAATGTCACTCAGCTGAAGTTTGATGAAGACCAGCAGGAATTGAAAATCAACCCGAGTGCTGTGAGCCAGATTTAAAATTATATTTCACAATCCACTTACCATCCGGCTTATAAGACATTTGCAAGCGAAGCATTTAAACCGAAGCATTTGAAGGTTTAAGATTGTCACAAAAAGACAAAATAATTTATAACATGGATTGTTTTTGATGAATCTGAATCACAGTCACAGCTTTCTTCTGTGAGAGGAGGGCAGAGTTTGTTTAAATGCTGCAGTGGATATGGACTTTTCTGGGAATTCTCCAGAACGCTTCTTGAACTTCTCCTGGAAAAATGAACCACACCGCTGTCACTCCAATAATCTATAAGGAGACATAACCGGCACACAGCAACCCCTGAGAAATACACATCCACATCACCTGATAGAATCTCCATCCTTGGACAAAATCTGAGACACCAAATCCCTCATGTTGCTTATATCAGACAAGCAATATATATTTATATGACAATATAAACCTACTGGATCATCCAGAATTGCTGTTCATAGCGATAACTGCGTCCAATGTGTGTCACTCAGAAGAGCGGGTACAGGTTAGAGGGCTGGCTTTTAATGTAGGCTAGTAAATACAAGCAAGATAAAACAGCAGAAATTGAAACTTTGGAACGGGAATGAACACAAACATCCTTAAAGACGTTGTTACATATAGGACATTTGATTCATTTGTTGCTGAAGGTGGATTTTTCTAGTTTATTTCTGAGACACAAGCCACGTTTCATCGTATCTGACTCCCTCATTAACTTTTCTATCTTACCTTAGTCCCTTTTCCTTCCCAGAGTTCATTCTGGCCGGGGCTGTTTCTTCTAAAGGGGAGGAGGACTTCCTCTCTATTGCTGCCTCACGCCTCAGCCGCAGGAAGCGCGTTATTGGCGCGGCAGTGGGTGTGGCCATGGTACTGGTGCTACTGGTCGCTATTCCACTATTGGTCCACAGCACCAAACTGGGTGGTTCTGGAGGTGGAGGTACGCATTATGAGATGCTTGGAAGCTGTAAGATGGTCTGTGACTCTTTAACGCCGACCAATGAACTAACACCGGTTTCGCCTCCTCCTCACGACATCCCTGGACGCAGAGGGGGAGGCAAGTCAGGTTTTCGCGGAAACCAAGGCCCACAAGGCCCACCAGGCCCACGTGGGCCACCTGGAGAACCAGGAAAACCAGGTCCGCCTGGACCTCCAGGTCCAGGCCCGGGGGGATACGTCCCATCGTTCTACAGCCCCAAAATAGCCTTCTATGCTGGTCTGCGCAAACAGCATGAGGGGAGCGAAGTACTCAAGTTTGATGATGTGGTGACAAATGTAGGGAATTACTATGAGCCTACCACAGGCAAATTCACCTGCCCTCTTCCTGGAATCTACTTCTTCACCTATCACGTGCTCATGAGGGGCGGAGATGGAACTAGCATGTGGGCCGACCTCAAGAAGAATGGACAGGTAGGAGATGTCTCTCTCTCTCTCTCACTCACTCTCTCTCTCTCTCTCTCTCTCTCTCTCTCTCTCTCTCTCTCTCTCTCTCTCTCTCTCTCTCTCTCTCTCTGTGTGTGTGAACACAAGGATTGTGTGCCATTTAGAGCTGATTTGAGGATACCTTTTAAATTCCAGTTCAACTCCTGAATCAAACTTTGGCTTGACAAACCCTGTTTCAAAGTTGAAAAAAAAAAGTCTGCAGAGAGATAGAATAATAGATAGTTAGAATGATAGATGGAATGACAGAATGATATATAGACAGGCAGACAGATGTATTGTCATAAACAGAATTACATAATCAGACATAGATAGATGGATAGATGGATAGATAGATTGATAGTGTTGATTTTGTGGACCAGTGTAAATTCTGCCTTTACCAGAATCCCTGTGTTGAATTACAATCCAGTAAATTCCTCTTCCTGTCATTCCAATTTAAGTTTCTGTGGGCCATGACCAATTCAAATTCAAATTCCAACTCGTGTATAAAGAGACCAAATTCTTAGTGTTGCATATCCCTGGTGAAAACAGCATTTGGATTCACTCTACCCAAAGGTAGAGTTTGCTAACTAAGTTTTTAGAGGCACTTTAACTAGACAAAGGTCAGACGTGAATGAACTGTATTGAAAACAAGAGTCTGATTTGACTGAAATATCTAACAAATATTAGATTCACCGAGGTAGGGATTAAGGAATACGTTTAACATTCAAATAGGATCCAGTAAGGCAGCTGCTCAATTATTCAGCAGTCATTTTGTCTGTCTATCACTTGTAGCCTTACTGAAGATACCTACAGTGGGAAAAAGGACAATGCAAACATTAAACAATTAAAATGTTCAGTTTTATTAGAAAATGAAGACTTACAAAGAGCATAACATATCAAAGCATGGTTCAAATGTGATTTGAGATGTGCCTTTTATTGAGAAGTCAATTTGGGTCTGTTTAACAGAGCTTTTAAATAAATACATTTTGCATAGTCAGAAACAACATTAGGTTAACAGTTTCCAATGAAAAAAGGACATTCATAACTAACAAACAAGCAAACACAGTCTCTTTGTCTCTCTCTGGAGTGGAACGGAATGCAACAGCTGGAGACAGTCCTCACAGGACCCGTGGATTTAGAATAAATGGAAAAAGTGAGGGGAGAAAAAACCTCTCCATCTGGTGAAACATGACACGGATCTGGGATTCAGGCTCTCTCAACTCAACCGCTCAGTTTTGATTTTTAGTAGTGGAAAAGAAAGCGGGGATTATCCAAGAGATATAAAAAAATTCCCTTGGCAACACTTGTTTACATACACACTGTGTCTCTTTCTTTCTCGCACACACACATGGTTTTGTGACAGATATATCAGACAGGAAGTGATGAAAACCCTTTAATGAGTCTGTAGCAACCTGTCAGCTTCTTCCCTTCAACACTAATGTCATTAACATGACATAACACCTGCCATCAATGCCCCATGTCTGTTCATCATATATAATCCAGAACAAAAGAAAATGAATCCACAACTGGTATCTGTGAAATAAGAGGTGGAACTGGTTATTTTCAAAAGCATATGAGCCATCTCAGCTAAATATATTGATTCAAATGCACACGCTCTGCATGTAAAGCCAATCTCAGAATCAAATTTTAAGCCAGTGAATTCTTTTTTTTTTTTTTTTACTGATGAAAATAAAAAATGTTTTTTACATTGGTCCAATAGAATCAACAGTAAAATGAAAAACCACCTCTGCACTAAACATCAAATTAGTGTTTGTCATACTGTAAAAATGTTTTGTTAGGTAACCTTAATGCATTCCAGAAAACATCTAAATTAACTGGTTAAGTAATATTACAATATTAGTAATAGTAGTAATAGTAATAATAATATTACATTAATATTATAATATGACTAAATAAATCAAAATTTAACCAATTCAAATATTTTTTCTGTTCAGATGGAAATCTCATTGGAAGAACTGATTTTACCTGTTTAATTTAGTTGACTGTTATAGCAGATCAAGTGACCTGAATTGACTTAACTGAACAATAGCAACATTAATACAGTATCAAATTTGTTAAATCTGTTATGGACTGATAAATCTGTTACATGACATAGAGGAGCAGATTGTCTCTGCCACTCATATAAAACCTTTTATTGCTGAATATACAATAGCAGTTGTGCTGTGGCCCATAACCAGGCTTGGGGATTCAACACAGCTTCCATTAAGTGGAGGACAAGATGCAGAAAATGAGAAGATGAGGAAAGTAAGCTTAGGCAGTGTATGGCATGCATGTTGTATTGCATATATTGTCATTCCAGTGATCTCCTCTTGTGTTAAATCATTCATGTCTTTAAGATGAGATTCCCTCTTTTCCACCTGGGCCACACAAACACACACACACAGCCACACTCTGCCACTCAGCCAATCTCTGCCCTTCGATTAATTATCTCTCCCCTTAGCTAAATTATTTAACCCATCTCAAGGTCCTCTCAAAGTATTCTCATAAACATACACAACCGCGCCAAGTTTGGGTTGCTCTTAAAGGGATAGTTCCCCCAAAAATTCATTTTATAGTTGTAAAATAGATAGAATAAATAGTTTAAATATTATTTCTCACCTAAAACAACAGTGACATGTGCAGGTTTTTCAACACTTTCCACTCCAAAATTAAAATAGTGTCATAATTTAGTCACCCTTAAGTCACTAATGGTACAAATGTACTTTCTTTTGTGGAATACCAAAAAAGTGTTGCTGTTTTTTTGTCTACACAATTGCCAACCAATGGGGTTCAATGTTGTTTTGGGCCTCACTGACTTTCATTGCTTTGACAAAAAATTGTTGTTTGTTCCACAGAGGAAAGAAATCCATATAAGTTTTGAATGACAGAATTTTCATTTTAGAGTGTAAACTGTTGTAAAACCTGCATGCCCATGTCAATGTTGTTTTAGGTGAAAAACAATATTTACACTATATGTATATAACTATTTTAAAATGAAATAGCAAATGAAAAAGGCAAAGGAGAAATCTAAAAGTGTGAGCCCACCCAGATGAGGAGGGCGTGCGATGGGAGGCGGTAAGATGGTGTGGGATGATAGAGAGATGAACGGAGGAGAGGAAGATGGATGGCTAATCAGAGGAGAGCCGACAGAGAGGTCGGGAGAAAGTGTTACTGCGAGGCCAGAGACACAGACAGCATCAGATCAGTGTAAGTAAGATAGATGAGCAAAACGACAGAAAGTGTGAGCGCGTGTGAGTGAGAGAGAACGAGAAATGACTACTGACCTCATTGCAGGTCATAGACTTGCACAAGCTGCTATACAAACATAGTCTATGAACTTCTATCTAAAACAAGTAGATTCTAACGCACTTTGAGACAAGCACAAATCTGCGGCCTGTAACTGCAGCGAGATCATGGCAGTTAGTTTTATTTTTAGAGAACTGAATATTAATGTATTTATGAAATGCCACTTATTAGTTGAAGTTTGGCTCCTCATGGCAGGAATAGATTGCATGGGGCTGAATAAGAAACGAAAACAGCATCATGAGAGGTGCAGCAGGGAGCTCAACATCCACAAATTAATGTCACTCAAGCAGAATACCCAGCCAATTTGCTTCTCATTACAAATTCTATTAATTAAATCAGTAATTGATTCTTGGCTATGTAAACATGTCTCTTCTCATCCCACAGTATGACTATCATTATACTTTAGGTTCAGCTTTAGCACTTCACCTCCCTGCCACTTTTGAAAACCTCTCTCTCTCTGTGGTCTCGTCAGAGTAGCGCAGCACTAATTACGGTGTGATGCAGAGAAATTGTTAGAAAAGCCTCAAACATCCTGTCAATTACACAGCAGCTAATGAGTTTACATCCTCCAATTAATTAATTAATACAGTTAATGAGGTAATCCCACAGTACCTTGACAGGCTTTTGCAGCTGTTGCAATAGACACTCGTACACCCATTTTCCCTGTATGTTTGCACTTTCTCCGCCCCTGTTTTCTTCTTTCATATCTCTATCTCTCATTTCCTGTGCTTTCGCTGCCCTTTGAATGGCCAAAGCTCGGTCTCAACATACTATGAGATTCCAACTTCAGTGTGCGTTTATAAAAGGCCCATTTAGGAGAGAACATACTGTACAAAACACACCTGTACATGAACCTATACGCACGGCATTATTCTCAAGAACAGACCTTTTTACCCGTTTTTTACCAAGGACATCCTGAGAGAAACACACTTGAAGCATTTAACCTTGAAGCAAGATGGGGAAAGGAGACGGACAGGAAAAAAGAATTATGAGATTCTGCTTGGAAATGATTGTAAATTTGTTTGGGCTGTTTAGGAGGAAACAATTTTGTACTTATATCTGGCACATTAAATTTGTTCTTTTCATTCATTTCTTGTTTTATCTCATGGATGTAGCAGTGTCCCCCATTGCCCACACCGGGTTGGCAATCCAACAAAGACCGTTTGCACAAAGACTTGCATATATTGTCTGACAACATAAGAGATAGAAAAGAAGAAAGACCATTAAAACTGAATGTATTCTTCATATCCACGTTTGATTATGTCACAAAACTGGTCTTTCTCAGATCCCCTGTATTTCATTTTATGAATTTGTCAAATGAAAAACACTTGCATCAAAAAAGCTAAATCAGTCATATTAATTAAAAATATTAATTATTATCAGTATTATTATTATTATTATGATTATCATTATTGATAAGAAATTTACTTAGTCATGAAACTTTATGAATATTATATACAGCATAGCTTAGTACACTGTTTTTTTGTTTGTTTGTTTTTTGTTTAGTTTTTTTACAGAAATGCCTTAAATACATTTTTGTACTTTTATGAATTGCCAAACAAATACAATCCAAAGTAGGCTAAAATTCTTTTAAAAACAAATAAACTCTTGAAAAAAGAAAATAGATTGAAAAGTAGCTGTAGGCATGTGTCATGTTTATTTTATTGGCTTTCATGAAAGTCAAGTAAAATAAATTACATTCACAACCAAATAAAATAAATTAAGTTCACAACCAATGCGTTCTGTGTAGTCTATTACTTTCATTTCTTGCAATTGGTTGTTTTATTTGGCTCTTGAATTTATTTAACGAATAGCTATGTTTACATTATCATCACTCTTTTCTGTCAGAAGCTGTCTGTATAGTTTAAACCGAAGACCTGCTATTTAATCTGATAACGGGTCCTTGAAATCACTGGGGGAAAACAACACATTGTACATTTAATAAAACACAACGTCCATATCGTTTAGACATTTATTGTTACCAGCTAGCTATATCTCTGTATTTCACACACACACACACACACACACACACACACACACACACACACACACACACACTCTTGCGCGCGCGCACACACCCAGTTAATAGTTAGTGACTCCATTTGACCGGTGGTCGGTGCGAAGCTCCGTTTATTGTGATACAGTGGAGTTATTGAGGAGTGGGTCCCATTAGGAGCAACAGCCGAGCCACAGCGCCGGGCAATTACCGATCCAGCGAGGCCCCGACGCAGACCCAGGCCTCCCGCGGGACCTGCCACCTCGCGCCGTTAATCAATCCGATTTAGACTGGACAGGGACACGCGCCAACACGAGACGCTCAGTGGAGACACGCGCGTGACCTGCATTTTATTACGATTCCCGCAGAAAAAGATGGATAGATGGTGCAAGCAATGAACAGATACGGGGGAAGAGGTGGAGGGAAAAGAAAGATGAGGGGAAAGACAGGGATAATTAATGAGTAGATGTGAGAAGAATTAAGCACAAATTCAAGAAATTGTCGATCACTTGAAGACGCGACTGAAATACATTTGAAAAGCATTATTCTTCAAAAGTACAAAGTGTATCATACTCTAGAATTAAAAAGATAAATATTTTATAGATTGTTTTATGGTAGCAGAGCTTGATAGTGAGAAGTAGCCTATAGGCTAGATTAATCTTAATTATACTACTCATTAATTATACATATGAATGAAAATATTAATAAAGCTTTGGTTCTTATACTAAGATCATGCATTAATTAACAGTGCAAAAAATTAGGCCGTGTTTGAAGCTTTAGGCATTAATCAGTGTTTTGACCTGAATGGTTTAAGACAAATGTGTTGATTTTAATGTTGACCTTTAGTGCTTTTGGTTATTCTTTATTTTAAAGTGTACTAAGTAATATCAATTAACAACATGTTGTCTACTTACTATGGGGCCAGGGTTAGGATTAGGTTAAGTGCATGTAATTAAGCACAATTAATAGTAAATACAACTACATGTAACATATAACAAAGACACTGAAATGAAGTGTTTCCGTGTTTTTTTTTTTTTTATAGGCTACTCCTCCCTGCTTTCCCTTCCACCACTTGAGTGTTTTTCTCTTAGCATGCATGTATGCAACTATAGGGACTATAGCAACTAGTTACATTGTACTTGTTATTCCAAAAGGTACTGAGTAATATTAATTAACTAGGCTACATGTACTTACAATACAGTTAGGGTTAGGGTTTGGTTTTGGATTAGTTACTTGTAGTTGTAATTACACATAATTTTTATAAATTGTTAAACTGTTATTACTATACTAAGTACATGTAGTAATGTGTAATTATGTTACCTTAAAATAAAATGTTACCACAAATAAAATTACATGAGTTTAACTATTTAACAAATGTGAACATTTGTGAATGACTGAAGACCTCAGTGTTTAACAGCCTTTCCATAAATTACACACCACACACATACAATATGCAGATCAATAAGCCTTATTCCCTTGGCCCTTGGTCTGTCTTGGTCTTTTGTTCTCTCTGTATATCCTACTTAGGGAGGAGATGAGAAATCATAAGACAGGAGGGAAAGAGAGATAGAGAGAAAGACAGACTGTTTTTTTAATATATATATTATTTAATTATTTATCTTGAATCTTGAAAGACTGCCACGTTTACAGAGAGATTTAAAGGATTTAAAGGGGAAGTTGTAGACTGCTGTCATATTATAAAGTTAAAGCTTTAGAGCTTAAATGCAAATAACATAAATGCACTCCATAGGACATCACAACATTTATTCCATCAAAAGGTGCATACATTTTTGGTCAAGATCTTGTATTGACAATGCAAGAGTCCAGCACTCTGTAAAGTCTCTTCCAGCACATCCCAAAGACTTTCAATGAATTTTAGGTCTGGATTCAGAGGTGCCAATTCATGTGTGAAAATGATTCTTCCTGCTCCCTCAACCTTTCTTTCACAATTTGAGCCTGATGAATCTTGATGTTGTCATCCTGGAATATGGCCATGATGTGTCTTCCTACACGGTTGTTTAAGAAATGAAAAGCTACACACTCCATCAGATTAGAAGAACTGTTGCCACATGCTAGAGACATAATAATCACTGCAATAATGATCCAATAAAGACTCTTAAGCATTTGCCTATTTAAATCTAAACAGGATTTATTTTGTGATGTATTTTGTCCTCCTGATTATTGTTCCTTTTATCCAACATTATTCTCTCTCTCCTTCTGTCTTTCAGGTGAGGGCCAGTGCGATCGCTCAGGACGCAGATCAGAATTATGACTACGCCTCTAACAGTGTGATCCTGCATTTAGATGTGGGAGATGAGGTCTGTGTGCAGCTGGATGGTGGAAAAGTACATGGAGGAAACACCAACAAATATAGCACATTCAGCGGCTTTCTCATCTACCCTGACTAACACACACACAAACATACAAAAACACAAATACTATATCACATATTTAACTCCCTCACATCAGACTAATTGATAAACAAAAACATTTGATCCATGTGATACAACACTTGATATAACATCGAGAGGAAACATTGTAAAATTAACTTTAAAGCTGAAAGTATACTTTCCGATTATAGCTATAAAGTCATCAGCATTGACAACCTATTTAATTTCATTCTAGGGAAAACAAAAGTCCGGGAATTGATTTTATCCTCTGGCAGTTGATTGGATTGTAAAAAGTGGTCTCTCTGTGACAGGTGTACAATCTAAAGATGAAAAAAAGCTTACTAAATATAATTTAAAGTAGGAAAAAACTGCCAATGAATTATGACAACATGCATTCTCTGAAAACAAATCTTAATAGTTGAGAACTTTTTCTTCTTCATTGTAACCAATTCGTGAACCATTACAGGCAAAAAATAGTTCTGAAAAGAAAATATTACTTTTCTCATTTCGCAAGCAGAGCAAGTTATGTTTTAATGAAAGATTACATTGACAAACATGCTTTTTCTTTGGAACATTGTGCACAGATGAATCGATCACTAAAACACCATGAATGTGTATTAAGAAAGTAAATAAGGGGTCAGCTTCGAAACATTGTTAACAGTCCTCTTGATGGTGTATTTACTACTTTTTAATTTATTTTTTAACTTGAAAAAGACTGGGGCTTAATTGTTTTATTTTGAGCCTATGGTGAACAGTATGTTTATTAAGTTGATATTTTTATTTTAGATAATGTTATGCTGCAGAATGCCTTTTCAAATCTTGTGTGCAAAGCTCATCCAGATCCATATAGCATTAGGCTGAAAAAAAGAAAACTACCTTTTAAGTTAAATTAAGGATTACCTCATTATTTTTGTTGCACTTTATGAGATCTCCATCCTCTGCATCATATGTATGTGTGTGCGTAACTTGGAAAAGGTTGTATGCATTCCATGGCATGGAAACTGTATGTTTTTAACCTCTATGTCTACTAAGTATGTACACAGTGTTTATACTGGAGAAATTTTGAGACTATTGTGAAATTATAGATATATATATATCAATTACTCACTATGTATAGTGGCACAAAACCTCCTGTAGGATCAGTTGTTAGTAAACATTTACAGTAAAAGTGACCTGATCCGTATGTGTGTGTGTGTGTGTGTGTGCGTGCGTGTGCGTGTGCATGTATCAGCAATGTAAGTTTTTAAGTGTGTGTCCATATCAATAAAAAGTGTTTGAAATTTGCTTCTAAATATTTTACTTGTAGATTGATTGCTGTTGTAAAGCCTTGATGTTGTGTAATTTATCATTATTGCAGACTTTTATTCTGGCATGTTAAAGAGTACATGCTGTAAATAAAAAATTAACACTTTCGCGTCAGTCTTCATTTTCTGAGTATAACACACATTAAATTGCCAACTAATTGCCTTCCATTTTTAATTAAAGCTGGACATTTGATGATCTAATTAATTTCATTTGAGTTTGTGCATTTGTACTGAATGCCAGGAAAGCCACTTCACTAGCCAACACATAATCAATAAATGTCTCCCCCAATTTGAAACTGAGCTCCTAATACTCCTATAAAAAGAACATGTAAGGTAGAAATACAGTTAAAATAGATTTAAATCGCAAACTAAATGAGCTTTCTTTCCTTCTCTCACACACAAAACACCACTATTTAGTGAGGAAGCCATTGACAGCGTTGATTACTATTCACCACCCAGACACAGACACTTTTCCTTGGTAATGAGGGGAGATAGATGGCTGGGCATCCTTTGAAGGACAATAGTAAAAAGGTCAAAGAGATGTTGGCTAGACAGCAACACCAACACTCTCTGAAATTATGATGACTCTGGCAGAAACATGGTTAGGAAGAAGAAAGTTTCAATGTTTGTCAATCTACACTGACATTGCAGGTCTCTCTACAGCTCAAATTTATTGTGTACGCAAGGCCTCACAATCACAGTTTAAAATATCATTTGAAAAAGCACTGAAGGGTGAAAGATTCTCACAAACTTATCATGTCGACATAGACATGAACATGAAAACGTATCCATCGATACACAATCAGACTGACAGACAGAAAGACAGAAAGAAAGAAAGAAAGAAAGAAAGAAAGAAAGAAAGAAAGAAAGAAAGAAAGACAGACAGACAGACAGACAGACAGACAGACAGACAGACAGATAGACAGATAGATAGATAGATAGATAGATAGATAGATAGATAGATAGATAGATAGATAGATAGATAGATAGATTAGGAAAAGCCAAGAGGTAGGCCTATCATATTGATCAGCATGTTTACTGAGCCATTAAATGGACAGAACATGAGATTAAACCATGTTGCAAGGTAAGTCTACCGAACCACCAGCACTAAGCAAACCAAACGCAGCACTGACTTTACTTTAGACAGCAGCGACACCTATTGGAAACGTTTAGGTATTGCTATTTGAAGACTGGACTTGAACTTGAAAAGTTCGAGATGGTCAAGTGCATCCAGTTTAACAACATCGTGAGTTATAGCATGTATGGGATGTTGACAGACAAATTTCGTTCCTTCTCATTATCACTAGCCATTCGAAATGACTTGCTGTTTGCTGGTGCGTGGTAAGTAGCCTAGCTAGACTGTTAATGAGCGTTAAAAAAATCAAGTGATTTGGGTGATTTGCCTTTACATTTTTACAGCTTGAGAGAAATATGAGGCTACTTTGAACCAGGTGGTAGAGGGCCATCAAGGTTACTAAAATACGAGGACTACAACAATCTATTGTGCAAAGCTCAATGTGGAGATGTGATTCACTATTTGGAGGAGGGGGTTGGGATACAGGGAAGTCACTGGTCCCCTTTGTCCGCCATTTTGGCTCAAGTTTTCTCAAAGCTCCAAGAGTAGCGTAACCCCAGAATTTGAGCCAGAATGGGGGTCGTTTCATAGTCATTGACTCTAGCAAAATAACAAATGACCGCCAGGGGGCGGTGGGTGGCAAAACTTTGGAGCAGACAAAGATGGCGGTACGGAAGAAAGACGGCGGCCCGAATGTAAAATATTTCGAAGCGTCTGATACCGTCTCGCAGTTCGACAATGTCCGGGTTTGGCTGGGCAAGAATTATAAAAAGGTACCATTCGTTTATTTGTAACCAGCACTAACGGTCATTGAGTTATTTGTGCAGGAAAGGATAGACTCGATGCGGGTAGTCAGAAAGGAGAGGGGAGGGCAGGAAAGGAGATGGAGAGAAATCCAGCTGTTTAAAATCCAGTCTGACGCGTCTCAGACAATAGAAGATGCTGCATGCGCGTCTTGAGAAAAGTCTTAAGACGTACCCAAGAATTGGCTTCATCTTTAATATCTGATGTCGTTTCTACATCTCTGGCTAGTCATTAGACCTTCTCTAATAGGTTTTAATGAATGGCCTTTCTCTTTTATTCAAGAAAGGCCAGCTCATGTAACGGGGCTGCGGTATTGGCAACGCAAGTGCGTGAATCCAGATGTGCAGCCAAATCTCGCGCGCTGTGCTTATAAAAAGCAGCAATGTGATACAGACGATGAGAAATTCTCACTCGGATGTGAAGAATATTTCTCTGTAGAATTTACACATGGAAATACCTTGATACGATAAAACAATGTGTGGAATTCGACTATAGGTTGCAACGAAATCTAATTTCCCGCTAACGAAACACCTCAGTTGCATGAAATTGTTCATGCATTTAATATATGAGGTAAAGAAATAAATTCTTTACATATAAAACGTTTTTTTATATAATCTAGTTCAAAGCAAACCTAATCCATTTACACTTGAATTATTGCAATAATAATATTATGAAATTAAGGTACAGAAACATAAATAAAGGAAAATTCAAATAAAAATATGAAACTTATTTATAAAATATGTGCACTGTCATCACAGCGTTTGAGGATGAGGATGCATTGATGTTCAGTCATTTACATCTTGCTCAGAGCATCCTTCGCTTTTATGTAATTTAACTGATTCAAGGTATTGATTTGAATTATTATTTTTTTAAATAGTCAAGTGATGCAGATTGTGATAAATGTAGATGTTCCATTTATTTGTGGAGGAAAGCTGACAGATCAAGCATGTCCATGTGTTTTAGAGCAATGACTTGGTGAAATCTTACAGAAAGTGTATTTATTTAAAAATGTTCTAATTTAATATATACTTTTCATGAATTATATTATCAGCATTAAATTTGAGTGAAAGTTTGAATTAACATGAATTTGAGCCTCACATTATACGTAATACAATATAATGATTGCAACGGTCACAAAAATTAACACAAATATAATTCTGATAAATCAGAATGGCCAAATAATGAATGATTACTCAGCCTGGTTGATGTATTGCTCTGTGACTAATCCTTATGTATGTTCCTTTTATTATGGTGTCTAGCTCCTTAAACTTTCTTTGGTTCCTTCTAGTATATTCAAGCAGAGCCCCCCACCAATAAATCTTTGTCGAGTCTGGTGGTTCAACTGCTTCAGTTTCAGGAGGAAGTGTTTGGCCGACATGTCAGCAACCCTCCCCTTACTAAACTACCGGTACTCACACAAGCCTTCTTTCATAACAGTATTGAGTTGAATGCATTAAAGTAATCAGTGCACCATTTAGATTTCTGATGATGCTCTCCTCTCTCCCGTAGATGAAGTGTTTTTTGGATTTCAAATCTGGAGGAGCCCTGTGTCATATTCTGGCTGCTGCCTACAAGTTTAAGAGTGATCAAGGATGGTAATGGTCCTCTGTCTCCCTCTCTTTCTTTCACTCCTTTTTATTATTTACTTGACACTATAATTATGTAAATTAAATGTAAATTAATTATGAAAATGAAAAATTATATTTTTGTTATATATATATATATATATGCACACTGCTGAGCCAAAACATTATGACATTGTTGATCATCTCCTAAGAAGGCCACATATTAAGGTCTGGGTAGATTAGATGGTAAGCAAACAATCGGTTCTCATACTCAACATGTTGGATGCAGGAGAAATGGGCAGGAATAAAGATCTGAGCGACTTTGACAAGCTAGGGCCAAATTGTTATGGCAATGCGACTGTGTTAGAGTATCCCTGAAATCCCTATTCTTGTCTTGTGGGTTGCTCCCAGTCAGCAGTGGTTCGAAAGCACATACCATTGACAGGGTGTTGGGTGCCCAAGGCTCATCGATGCGTGAGGGCAACGAAGGCTATCCCGTCTTGTCCGAGCCAACAGAAGGTCTACTGTGGCACAAGTCACACAAAATATTAATTATGGCTATGGGAGGAATGTGTCACAATGCACAGTGTATTGCTGACCAATCAGAGTGCCTATAATAACCCCTGTCCACCGGTGAAAATGCCTACAATAGGCACGCAAGCGTCGGATCTGGACTGAGCAGTGGAAGAAGGTCGACTGGTCCGATGGGTCCCGTGCTCTTTTACAACCTGTGGACAGCTGTGTACTTGTGTGCTGTTAACCTAGGGAAGTGATGGCACCAAGATGCACTGTGAGACAATAGTAAGCCAGTGGGGGGAGTGTGATGCTCTGGGAAATGTTTTACTGGGAAACCCTGGGTCTGGCCATTAATGTGGATACAGATTTGTCACATGCCAATGACCTAAACATTGTGGCAGACCAGGTACACCCCTTCTTGACAATGGTGTTCCCTGGTGGAAGTGACCTCTTTCAGCTGGATAAAGCACCCTGCCACACTGCACCCATTGGTCAGGAATGGTTTGAGGACCATGATGAAGAGATGATGTAAGCGTTGCCCAGGCCTCAAAATTCCCCAGATCTTAATCCAATTGAACTTCTATGGGATGTACTGGACCAACAAGTTCGATCCATGGTGGCTCCACTTCACAACCTACAGGACTTGAAGGATCTGCTAGTAACGTGTTGGTGCCTGAAACCACAGGACACCTTCAGGGGTCTTGTACAGTCCATGCCTTAGGGGGTCGGCTATGTTTTGGCAGCATACAGGGGACCAACAGCATATTAGGCAGGTGATCATAATGTTTTGGCTCATTAATATATATATAAATATATATATATATATATATATATATATATATATATATGAAGAGTTCAGATGTAAAAGCCTCTAAGTGCCATCTGAAATTTTCTTCTAGAAGGATCATTTTTATCAAGCTGGTACATTTAAGTTCAGTAATTTCACTTAAATGACAATTAATAGGTAATTTTCATTGCCATTTAAGTGAAATTACTGAATTTAAATATACAAGCTTGATAAAAATGATCATTCTAGAAGAAATTTTCAGATGGCACTTAGAAGCTTTTGCATCTGAACTCTTCATATATATATATATATATATATATATATATATATAAATCAAGTCCAGTCAAAAAAGGATGTCATGTAAAATATATTCTTTATGTGGACTACTTAAGAATCTATTAATTTAACATGTATTTTTGCCACTTATTTGAGTGGCTTAATCAGTTGTTGTATAATTTCTCCCTCACTTAACCTTATGACACACTCACCAAGAGAGTCGTGATTCGCCTCCATCGTGGTGTCAATTGGTCCTTATGCTCCTGAATAGATTCTGCATGACATTTTTATGTTGCTGCATTTCAACTTTCTATTAGTGTAGTAACCCTGTGGTGTTAAAGTACTTACCAGTGAGACATAAAGTGCCACTTCAATGATTACGGATCAAAAACCTAATTCATACTCATTAGCTGTTCACTTTTGTATCCATCAGGAGGAGATTTGATTTCCAGAACCCTTCGAGAATGGACCGCAATGTTGAAATGTTCATGACTATAGAGAAATCTTTGGTACAGGTGTGTATCAAACACACAATTTCACACACACAGTCATCCAGTTAGATGAACATTTACTTGCAGTCATCAAATGGTTGGATTTTTAAGTATTTGTATTTGTGAGATTGAATAATGATGTGTTTTTTCCTTTGTAGAATAACTGTTTGTCCCGACCTGTGATTTACCTGAGCTCAGAGATAGAGCCCAAGCTACTGGGAAAACTGAAGGACATCATCAAACGACACCAGGTACTTCCAAAAACCATTAGTTTTAGTTGTTACAAAGGACATCTAGTTATGGCTGGATAATGTGTTTTTAAAAAGTATATTTATTTTATTCATTTCAGGTTTAAAAAAAAAGTTTTTTTTAACCTTTTTATAATATTCAATATGTGTCTCATATAGATAAGAAACATATTGATATCACATCAGACATAGAGAGAGATGTGTGATTACTTGCATCTAAGCCGCATCTCTCTACTAGCATAGAAGCTGTAAGTTTAATAACTTCAAAAACAGTGACATTACAACCTCCTTGTTGAGTAATAAAATGTAGCGATTCAGTTGCGAAATTAACTTATTAATAAAAGTTACGGGGAAGAATTGACAACAAGTTTTTATGTGTGCACACGCACGCAGCACGATTTTCGATCTCTTTGTCGTGTGTGTGTGCTTCAGTGAGATCAGTGCATTAATCTAGAACAGTGACTAAATTGACTTAGAACTACTTGGGCTGAGTTTCCCGATAACGTTGTCTCTTAGCGCGCTACGAAAACTCTTAAGGTATAACTTACCTGAAGGTATACCATTTCTAGGCGTGTTCCCCGAACTATACCTTAGGAAGCTGCTTAAGATATACCTTCTTACGTGCGACGTTACCCGGTGCTGTCCGTGGCGATGCTGCTGAATCTGCTGATATCGATGGCTCGAGAATCAATTATTCTCTCGTGCAAGGGCTGTTTATCTGAGAAAGCGGTGTTCTTTATAAAAGAAGCACTTTAGAAATAGTTGAAATTGCATTTATTAGGACTCATGGGATATTATAAAAAGTAATCCAAACTATAATAGCCTATAATAGCATTGCCTACATATTTTAAAATTGTATAATATATTGCTGCCATAATAACCATTTAAATTTGTATGTGCTTTCTTCTCTTTCCCATTTTTGTTCGCTGGGGTGGAGCTGCGATGAAATATTGTTCTTGGAAATACTTTCAAGCATTTCAGTAATAAAAGTGTACGTCACGTACGGTGCTCGGCAGTGATCAAAAAGGATTTAAACAGTGAATTTTGAATCTCTTCTTGAAAACTCAGAGATGTGGATTCAGACGGCAATTAAATTACCACACGACCTGTTTGTCAAAAAACAGTAGGTACTAATTTGGCCAGGGATTTTTACGCGGGTTGGGTGAGAAAAAACACTGATATTATGGATTCGGACGGCACTAAAATCACAGACTTACCCCTGTAAATGTTTAAAATACCGGACGAGCCCATGATAAACAATATCAGCGTCCGAATAGGACTTAACTGACAGTAGCCTTTGCTTTCACTGGCCTTTAAAAGCGCTCTTTTATTAAAATACATTTATAAAATTGTATTATATATAATAATATAATTAAAATTCTAACAACAATCAGTGTAATGACAATTTTATTCTTTGCATGAAAACACTTGAATTAGCCTAACTGAACACTGTCTGTGTGTATTAAAACTTCAGAATTATATTCATATAGCCCTTCAACAGTGATAAGGTGAAGCTAAGAGTGGTCCAGACCAACCTTCCGAAAGTATGACTTACAGAAGGTATACTTAACTAAGAACGTTTCGGGAAACACGTATTATCCATAAGGTACAGTTTAAGGTGTAACTTAATTACGACGTAGCGTTAAGAAGGTTTCGGGAAACTCAGCCTTGTGCATTATACAGCTTTATAGCACACCTTCCAGCCAATCAGAATTGAGTATTCTGACAGACTATGGTATAAATATATATATATATATGCCCTGAAATACATTAAAAGTTAAGGTATAAAACTAACCTACTGATACATCTTTATTTACAATGTCGCTTAATTTTAGATTTGCATAATTTAAAAAATCTTTGTCATTTTTATGATTTTTATATTTTAAAATATCAGCCAGTCCATATTTCAATACTTTATTTCTTTGAAGTCAATCTGGATCAAGAAATTACATCTTATTTGACATGTATGTGTGTGTTTTAGGGGTCTGTGACTGAAGATAAGCTTTCTAGCTCTCATGTAGTGGTGCCTATTCCTGCTAGTCTGGAGGACGGTACGTTCTGCTGTGTGTTGTTCATAGTGTAAAAATATACATTCACAGTTCACACACATGTGTAGGGTACAATGGGGCTAAACTCCCCCATAGGGTAAAATGTTCCTCTTATTTTCTCCCAAAACTCATTAAAAAGGCAATTTGTCAAGGCTTTTAGCCCCTTTGTACCCCTCCATTTAAAAAGAAGAATGGTTTTCTGCAGTAATATTGTAATTGGTATGTGTGTGGTTTTCAGAAGAGTGGGTCCGTCCTGTAATGAAGAGAGACAAACAGATGCTGCTACACTGGGGCTACTGGCCTGATAGGTGAACACACACACACACACACACACACACACACACACACACACACACACACACACACACACACACACACACACACACACACACACACACACACACACACACACACACACACACACACACACACACACAGAGTTCAGGTGTGTATATGAATGCAGGATTAATGTGCTGTGTTCATGATGCAGTTATGACACATGGATCTCAGCCAGTGAGGTGGAGGCTGCTGTGGAGGATCCGCCCACTGCTGAGAAGCCCAGGAAGGTTAGAACCCCCCCCCCCCCTTACCTCTCTCCATCTGTCTCCAGTCCTTTACCTCTCTTTTTCTTTGTCTCTTTTGTCTTGCACATGCTCTCTCTGCCTTTCATGTTTTTTCATAAAACCACTGATTAGCTGATGGTTATCTGAGAAATCCAGCCATTTGTCACCTGACTACAAGTTTATATGTTTGTGTGTGTAGGTTCATGCCAAGTGGATTCTGGACCTGGATCAGTTTAATGAGTGGATGAATGAGGAAGACTATGAGGTGGGAGAGGGAGGACCAAGGAGGAAGAGGATTTCAGCAAAGACTCTCACAGATGAAGTGAGCACTCCAGATGAAAGGAGGGATAAAAAACCCAGCAGTGCCAAAAAGAGGAAACGCTCCCCGTCTCCATCTCCTACCCCTCCACCACAGGAAAGCAAGAAGAAAAACACCAAGAAAGGGTATTTTTTATTACGGAATCTTAAACCATTGATTCTCATGAAACAGTGATATTTGTTTCAGATAATTTCTGAAATGTATTTATTTTTTAGATGTATTTAAATGTATGAATTATATTAAATCTTATTTTCACATCACAGGCCCAAAGAACCAGGGCCGTATCCACCATAGGAGGAAGTGCCTGCCCTTAATATTCAGAATAGAGGCTAACAAATATGGGGATTTCAATGGATTCCTAAACTCTTATCCCTATATAAATATAAATATAAATATCTTTAAACACAAGACATTTTACATACAGAATATTTTGAAACAAGGAAAAAATATTGAGAAGAAATTATTTCAGATAAAATCAAGATAAAAGCGGGGCATCTAAATCAAAATTCAGCATTTTGTCAGAAAATGCATAAAGCATTTAAAAACACTAAAAGTAAAATACTGGAAGAATTTAAGTTTGTGTGCCAAATAATGTTTGGCATTACACGCAAAATAGATTTAAGTCTATCAAATAATGTATTTAAGATCTGGTATGTTATTTCTTGAAATCAATGGATGCACTGGAAATGTAAAGATGACTCTCTCTGTGTGTCTTTGTACGAACCTGTGTGTGTGTGTGTGTGTGTGTGTGTGTGTGTGTGTGTGTGTGTGTGTGTGTGTGTGTGTGTGTGTGCGCGTGCGCGCGTGTGTGTTTTTAGACCCACTACACCCTACACTAAGTCCAAAAGAGGACAGAGAGAGGAAGAACAGGAAGATCTGACTAAAGAGTTAGATGAACCCTCACCTGTGCCTGCAGTGGAGGAAGCTACACTACCTAAAACAGGTAAATTCACACACATCTTTTTACCTAACCATTGAGTCTCTATTGTGTGTAATCTTGATATTTGTGTGTGTAGTGACTAAGAAGGATTCAGATTCTACTCCAGTGAAAGGAGGCACTATGACTGACCTGGGTATGTCTCTACAGTAGCTTCTGTCTCTAACACACCTGACACTCAGACTAACCGAAAGGTGAAGTGTGTATTTTCTGTGCCATTAATGGCACCAAGTGGAATTGCAAAAATAAAGGATGTCATCCTATGAATGTTCTTCGCACATTGAGCTGGAATCGGAGGAAGCATTTTAAAGGGATAGTTCACTTTGAAATTAATTTTTGGTATGTTTTAGCTTACCTCAAGGGCATCCAAGATGTAGGTGTCTTTTTTCCGCAGTAGTTTCAATTGATATTTTTAGGTCAAACCGTTCTTGTCTGTCAGTCATATAATGCAGGTCTATGGTCACGGTCTCAAAACACAAGCACAGAGTCCAAATTAAAACAATTCCCCGTCGTCCAAATTAAACAATTCCCCATCGTAAGTACACATTGATGGCCTAAGACACGAAACGAGCGGTTTGTGTGAGAAAACGAACAGTATTTATATCGTTTTTACCTCTTATACGCAGACATGTCCGAGTGATCTGATCTGACGTGTACGCAGACTGGTGCATAGATATATACACACTAGATGTCGCCTTGTCTACGGCAGTTCATTGGAACGAATGTCTTTAAGGCGACATCTAGTGTATATATCTATGCACCAGTCTGCGTACACGTCAGATCAGATCACTCGGACATGTCTGCGTATAAGAGGTAAAAACTATATAAATACTGTTCGTTTTCTCACACAAACCGCTCGTTTCGTGTCTTAGGCCATCAATGTGTACTTACGATGGGGAATTGTTTAATTTGTTTAATATCAAAATTGAAACTACTGCGGAAAAAAAGACACCTACATCTTGGATGCCCTTGAGGTAAGCTAAAACATACCAAAAATGAATTTCAAAGTGAACTATCCCTTTAATGACGAGCACATGAAAAGCACACACTTCAGCTTTCTGTGCTAATTAACAATGTCTTTTTTTGTACCATAAAGTAAAAGTGTATGTGCAAAATTAATTAAACTCTCAGTTTTTGTTTTCTTCTGCTATCACACCTAGATGAGCAAGAGGATGAATCAATGGAGACTGTAGGAAAGGTATAGCAGCAATTATATGCACCACATTTCACAGTTTTTTTGCTCACAAGTTCAATAATAGATAAATACATAATAATAATAGTAATATGCTAAAATGTTAATTTATTATTAATTGTATTTTATATATATAAATTAAAGTACCATAACAATTTGAGAGAAAATATTAAGAGTTTCTTTGTATTTCTAGTTGAATGAACTCCATAAGTTAGTAAAAACTCCATAAGTTAGTAAAACAGGATTTGATTGTTGACCTATAATTTGAAAGATTTAAATTGATCAAAATCTTAACATTTTGATAATTTCCAGATTTAAATTAGACTAGGTTATCAATATGGTGTCAGATGTTTAAATCTCACTGTATTTCATGAGCAGCATTCGTGGTTAGCTTTACGTTTGTGTGTTTCTAGGAGGAAGAAGAAGGTTCCCAGAGTGTGAAAGGAGAACCGGTGAAGGGATCGGATCTTCATGAGGATAATGTCACTGAACAGACCCATCATATCATTATCCCTAGCTATGCTGCTTGGTTTGACTATAACAGGTACTGTGACTATACACAGCTTTGAAATGTATTCTCATCAAGAATCGGCCATTTAGATAGGAAGCAATTGGCAATTCTGTTTTTTTTCTTGAAATAAAAAGCAAGAGTCAGAAAAAATGTAACTGTCTATTTCTGTCTCTTTTAGTGTCCATGCTATAGAGCGCAGAGCACTGCCTGAGTTTTTCAATGGGAAGAACAAGTCGAAGACTCCTGAAATGTAAGAATATCTTTTGGTGAACATATACACAAAGATTGATTTGAATTTAAATGTGTCTCTATTGACCCTCATTAAAGTGCTCCCATTATGCTATTTTAAACGTTATTCATTTTGTTTTGAAGTCTCCTACAACAGGTCGGAGGATGACATTCATCCAAGGTCAAAAAATACTTTCATTTCCCTATAATATACACTACCGGTCAAAAGTTTTAGATCGGTACGATTTTTAATGTTTTTAAAAGAAGTCTCTTCTGCTCACCAAGGCTGCATTTATTTGATAAAAAAAACAAAAAAAAAACATTAATATTGTGAAATACTATGACAATATAAAATGACTGTTTTCTATTTTAATATATTTTAAAGTGTAATTTATTCCTGTTATGCAAAGCTGAATTTTCAGCATCATTACTCCAGTCTTCAGTGTCACATGATCCTTCAGAAATCATTCTAATATGATGATTTTATCCTCAAAAAACATTCATTATTATTTTCAATGTTGAAAACAGTTGTGTATAATTTTTTTCTCAGAATTATTTGATGAATAGAAAGTTCAAAAGAACAGCATTTATTTAAAATAGAATATTTTTTAACATTATAAATGTCTTAACTCTAACTTTTGATCAATTTACCTCACCCTTGATGAATAAAAGTATTGATTTATTGTATTTATTTCCCCCCAAAAATAAAATAAAACTTCTTACTGACCCCAAACTTTTGAATGGTAGTGTAGTTACAAAAGCTTTAGATTTCAGATAAATGCTGTTCTTTTGAACTTTCTATTCATCAAAGAATCCTGAAAAAATAATGTAAAAAACTGTTTTCAACACTGATAATAATCATAAATGTTTGGTGTGCATCAAATCATCATATTAGAATGATTTCTGAAGGATCATGTGACACTGAAGACTGGAGTAATGATGATGCTGAAAATTCAGCTTTGATCACAGGAATAAATTACACTTTACTGTATATTACATAGAAAATAACTTTAAAATTGTAATAATATTTCACAATAGTATTATTATTTTTTGTATTTTTAATCAAATAAATGCAGCCTTGATGAGCTAAAACTTTTGACCGGTAGTATATATATATAACTTTGCGGACCTTTTACATTCACAAACAGCTATATTAGGTCATATAAAAAGTATAAAGTATAATAGGGGCACTTTAATTAGCTTCATCCACCCTGTTTCATCTTCACACTTTGCTGTGTTACAGTTATCTGGCGTACCGTAACTTCATGATCGACACGTACAGACTGAACCCACAGGAGTATTTGACCTCCACAGCTTGCCGTAGAAACCTGGCTGGAGATGTCTGTGCCATTATGAGGTCTGGGAAAAGAATTACACCTCTAAAATACCTGTTTATATTATATATGCATGGTTCTTTTTGACTTTGATGAATTTTGACTGTGAAAGTGTGTGTGTGTGAACAGAGTCCATGCGTTTCTGGAACAATGGGGTTTGATTAACTATCAGGTGGATTCAGAAAGTCGGCCCACTCCCATGGGGCCTCCACCCACCTCACACTTTCACGTACTGGCAGATACTCCATCAAGTCTGGTACCACTACAGCCTAAAGCATCCCAGGTAAAATAAAACACAATGTATTCTCTCTAGAGGTGTCATCCACACAAAATTTTGAATTTGTATTATTTCTTAGATAACTTATTTTTTCTTTCTTTCCCGCGACAGCCCTTAAAACACACTTTCCATGTAAATTGTTGTCTATATTCACTCTTTTCTTCTCTTCGTTCCCTCTAGACTTCATCTTCTCAACAGATGCTCTCATTCCCTGACAAAGTGAAGGACAAACCTGCCGACTTACAGAACTTTGGGTTGAGGACAGATGTGTACAGTAAGAAGAGTGGTCCAGTTAAAGTAAGAGCTGCACATTAAATATCACACATGGTGTAGAGAGAGTGTGAGAATGTGTGAGGTTGAAAGGAATTTTGCAATATGAAGTATGGAGATGATTTTGATCACTGTGAGAAAGATTAAGGACCTTCTTTTGTCATTGCACAGAATAAAAATGCTGCCAGTGCCACTCGGGAATGGACGGACCAGGAGACGTTGCTACTGCTGGAGGTACTGTATATACATATAAAAAATCTGAGACCACTAGTCATTTTTTAATTTTTTTTATTACAATTTGCACTACCGTTCAAAAGTCTCGTATGCTCACAAAGGCTGCATTTAATTGTTAAAAAATACAGAAATTTGTGAAATATTATTACAATTTAAAATGACTGTTTTCTATGTTAATATATTTTAACATGTCATTTTTTCCAGTTATGGCAAAGCTGAATTTTCATCATTATTACTCCAGTCTTCATTGTCACATGATCCTTCAGAAATCATTCTAACATGCTGATTTTGTGCTCAAGAAACATTTCATATTATCATCAATGTTGAAAACAGCTGTGCTGCTTAGTATTTCTTATATATAATATTTAATAGTTTTGTGTAAACTGGGATTCTTTGATAAATAAAAAGTTTTGAATTACAATTATTTGAAATAGATAATTTTTTACTGTCACTTTTGATCAATTTAATGTAAATCTTACTGTTTGCAAACTTTTGTGAAGTGTTGACTTGACTTCTGCTCTTTTACACTCACATTACGATTCCTGTTTGTTCTCAGGGTCTAGAGATGTATAAAGATGACTGGAATAAAGTATCGGAGCACGTGGGCAGCCGCACACAGGATGAGTGCATTCTCCACTTCCTGCGTCTACCGATTGAGGACCCCTACCTGGAGGAAAGCACCGCCCCCTTGGGCCCGCTAGCCTATCAGCCGGTTCCGTTCAGTCAAGCGGGGAACCCTGTCATGAGCACTGTGGCGTTCCTGGCCTCTGTGGTTGACCCTCGAGTGGCTTCAGCTGCAGCTAAATCTGCGCTTGGTGAGAACTTACATTAGTAAAGTAATGGTTTAAACAAAAATGAAAACCATTACCGGTATATACTTACCCTCGAAATGACTGTAACTGAAATTTTTTTAAATACAACAATAGTGAATAGGAACTGAGCTCAAGCTCCAAAAAGGGCAAAAATGTATCATAAAAGTAGTTGTATTTTGTATTTTTCTACATGGACTTCATGTTTCTCTTCTCTTTCTCAGAGGAGTTCTCTCGAATGAAGGAGGAGGTACCAGCTGCATTGGTGGAGGCTCATGTGCGTCGAGTGGAGGAGGCGGCCAGAGCAAGCGGAAGGTCAGACCCTCTCTACGGCCTGGAGGGCAGCGGCATCGCAGGAACCGGTCTTGAAGACTCTGACAAACCCGGTAAGTGAACAAACACATTTTCACTTATTTTCCCTAAAGTAAATAGTGAGAGAAATTAACTGTGTATGTTTGTTTTTCAGCGGAGGATGGAAATGAGGAGAATAAAAGCAGTGATGGTCAATCCAGCCAAGATAAGAGAGACAATAAGGTGTGTACAGACAAAATATGTACAGTGTAGTCCAAAAGTCTGAGACTGCATTGAAAATGTTGGATTCAAAATCTGATTTAAACCGGGCAGGGAAAAAAGTTGTGTGTGTGTGTATATATATATATATGTAAGGGATAATGTAGAGCGAGACGGTTGTTATAGCGAATACAACCCCGACAGGCTGATCAGGACCCCGACGCGAAGCGGATTACATGGCTACCTACCAAGTAAATCAATAATTTGACACTAAATATTGATTTAAAAAGGAGTTTATTGATTTAAAAATGATTGTATTGCTTCCGCTAAAGAAAATAGTCCGTTCCGTCTCTACGGTTAGAATCCTGCGTCCATAGCAACGCTCTGTTTTTCATGGCAACAGTGTGTTATACTTAGCAGTGGTCTGTTATCAAGAAATAACGGACCGCATTCTACATTAGAATTCAACAAGCCATGTAATAAACATATATATATATGTGTGTGTGTGTGTGTGTGTGTGTGTGTGTGTGTGTGTGTGTGTGTGTGTGTGTGTGTGTGTGTGTGTGTGTGAGAAGACCTCCGATGCAAAAGCCCCTAAAAGCCACCTCTGTCTAGTATACACTCATCAAATACTTTCACTTCAAACTCACTAAATCCCAGCCTCAGCCCATTCAGAAATGCTGGTACTTGGATAGAAACCTGTACATAGGAGCCTGATAAAAATGTTAATATTAAACAAATATTTTAGATGGACTTAGAGGCTTTTGCATCTGAAGTCTTCATATATATATATAAATACACATCTGTAAGATTTTAAATGTTTTTGGAAGTTTGTTATTTTTGCATCTATGCATCTATTTGATAAATATGGTAAAAACAAAAATATTGTTAGAATTTAAAACAAACGAAATCTATTTTAAAATGTAATTATTATTATTAGTAATTATTCAATTATTCAAGTGATGGCAATATTAATAAAAAAAATTCACTATCATTACTCCATTCCTCAGTGTCTCATGATCCTTCAGAAATCATTGTAATATATTGATTTGCTGCTCAATAAATATTTCTTGATATTATCATCAATGTTTAAAAAAGTTGAGCTGCTTAACATTTTCAGCTTTCAGTTCAGATGAGATTTATGATATTTTCTTAATATTAACACATTAATCTCCTGTGTCTGTTAAATTTTAGGAGAGCAAAGATGGACCCAGTGAGGAGGAAGAAAAACAAGGAGAGAACGGCAAGAAAGAGGAAGAGAGAGTGAGAGAAGGGGAGACAGACAGAGAGACGGAGAAAACAGACTCAGAAATGGGTGTGTTTACAGCAATAAAATATATGTGCAAGATAAAAGTCCAGCAGAATAAAAAAAACAGGACTTATAAGAAGACATAAAAAAAATGAATCAGTTGTAGACGACATGTACAAAACTGCCACTGTAGTATGTGTTGCCTTCATTAACCGTTATAGTTAATGAATATATAGAGACAGAGGTGAAGTTACTTACCTGAACTCTTTTGGATCCCTACAGCCGATGGCGAGAAGGAGAAAGAACGGAAGGAGGGATCTGAAGAGGGTCAGAGGGATGGAGAGAGTGAGGGAGAGAAGAAGGCAAAGGTGGAGAGAGATGTAGGAGAGGGAAACCTGTCCACTGCTGCTGCTTCGGCGCTTGCTGCTGCTGCCGTGAAAGCTAAGGTGCGTGAAAAGGCGGCAACATAGTGAGAAAACAAACAGCTTTCCTGCAAATTAAACACTGAACCCTATTTTCTTTCAGCACTTGGCTGCGGTGGAGGAGAGGAAGATCAAGTCTCTGGTGGCTCTGCTGGTGGAGACCCAGATGAAGAAACTGGAGATCAAACTCAGACACTTTGAAGAGTTGGAGACCATCATGGACCGAGAGAGAGAGGCGGTAAGGCCACATGGATAATGTGATTTTTGTTTAATAATCAAGCGTAGTTACTTTCAGTGGTTTGTCAGGTTCATTAAATTATAACAAATGCTTTGTAGATTTGTTGCCTACAAGAACAACATTTTTACAAAACCTGTATGATTTTATTTCTTTCATGCACTTAAAATAAATAAATAAATAATTCAATTTTTTTTTTAAATGTCCCTGTAAAAAAGTAAACATTCTTAAAACAAGTATAAGAACATTTGAATAACTATTATAATTTAATAACTGGTAATTACATTTATTTTAACATTTTCTGTTTGTTTTTTTGGTTACACTTAAAGTCTTTATGTATAATGCATTATAAATGTATTCATAATGTACATTATAATGCACTATATCTTTTTTTTATAAATAATCAAAACCAAAGTTAAAATGTATTATAAATTTGCAGACTCCTTGTTACATCTGAAATTGCTTGTTTGTCATGTGTTTTAATGCATTATATTTTCTAAAGGCTTGAAAAGCATGACAATTTATGAGACAGATTTAAGAAAAATAAATGGAACAAATTACCTGAAAAAAAAAATGAAAAATGAAATGTATCTTCTTTTAATTATGATTTTTGCTGCCCGAAAATATGAAAAAATAAGTAAAAGAAATTGTACAGTGACCAGGGGCTGTCAAGCTCCAAAAAAATAATGCAAATTTTTAACTTTTAAAAACAATGTGAGGAATCAAAGTCATCATTATTCACCGAAAATCTTATTTTTAGGAAAACTGTTCCTTTAATTAGAAATGAATATGTATATTATGTTTCTAGTTGGAGTATCAGAGGCAGCAGCTTCTTGCTGATCGTCAGTCGTTTCATATGGAGCAGTTGAAGTATGCAGAGATGAGAGCCAGACAGCAACACTTCCAGCAGATCCAACACCAGCATCATAGCAACCAGCCTGGCAACCAGTCTGGCAGTACTCCATCTGTACCCCACCAACCTGTCACTCCATCTGTCCCGCCCCCAACGGCAAGCCCCGCCCCTGTGCCCGCCTCTAATGCCCACAGTGAAGCTCCTCCACCTGCCTCTCACAGTTCTCCCCCGACCAACGCACAGGCTGGAGCAGCACACGGTAATGACACATGCACACACGCTGTGAGGGTATGTATACAGTACCTGTCCAGTGTACACACACCACCGTCCGAAAGTCTGGGGTCGATACGATTTCTTTAAAGGTTTTTGAAAAAAGCCTCGAATGCTCTCCAAGGATGCATTTATTTGAACAAAAATACAATAAAAACAGTAATATTGTGAAATTTTAAATCAGATTTTTTTTAATTAAAGATTTAAATTAATTTTTTTAATTCTGTAACATTGTGTTTGTTTCTTTTCCACTTTTGTCAGGTATAAATTTACTTTTTTATTGTTTGTATTTATATTTCTATATATATAATTATTATTATTATTATTTATTTATTTATTTATTTTATTTATTTTTTATTTATTATAATGCTCATTATATTTCTATTTAACATATTTCAATATAAATAATAATACTTGTATCCGTTAGTCGTCGTCTTCTTCTTCTTCTTCTTCTTCTTCTTCTTCTTCTTCTTCTTCTTCTTCTTCCGTCCGTGACTTCTATGGCAGCCCATAGAACCGTATTGTAAAAAGTTGTGAAATTTCACACACAGATAGAAAACAGTCCCAGCATTCACCACAGCAAATGCTCAATCCCTCTACCGCCACCAACTGTCCAAAGTTGCACTTACGTTTATGCTAATAACTTTATTAGCGCTAGAAATATATTAAAAAAATTCGCCATGAAAGGTTTTACGAAACTCGTGTGTCATCAGCACCATGACCTGAAGGTACTTAAAAAGTTTAGAGTTTTGAATCTGGTCTTTATAGATTCATTGAGTCATACAGAGAACAATGAGCGAATTATGTCTGCCATTTTGAATTTCTTTGGGAAAAAAACTCCTCCTAGACCGTTAGTCCAATTTTCACCAAACATCAACAATTTTTATGGCATGGTGCCAAGCTGATTCCGAGGCTGTAACTCTGCAACACTTTTGCATATTGACACCAAACTTTTTATGTCATTGTCACCTCACACTGACCACACAATTAGAATTTGATAACTGCGTCACTATTGGTCAAAACTGATAAGCAATTAAATCGTATTACTAGTGATTGTATTAATGATTTTTCAGCCATTTCGCATAAAATAATGAAGGTCGTAGCCATGCTTGAATAACTCGTTGTGCTTTTTTGTGTTTGGCCCCAATAATTATATTTAATATAATATATTTGTTATGTATAATTATATTTATACTAATATAATTGTTGTATAATTGTCTTATAGATTATTTTGTTTTTTTCCCCTCCAGATTCCAGCACTCCACTACCAGGGGATTCTCTCTATCCAAACGCCCCTGTGCCTCCACCACAGTAAAAGAGAGGGTGAGATTTAAAGGGGATCAGTGATTCCAGAGAAGAAATGAAATGAGATAGAAAGCAAAAGATATAGAGATAACTGGAGCGATATCTTCTTTTTTGTCACTTTCATCATTTTTGGGAGAAAATGATATAAATGAATTCTTGCCAGCATCTTGAACATGACATGATTCAAAATAAATAGCTAAAGCTAAACACAGATAACCTTGAAAAAGACTGACAAAACCCCCCCAGAAAAAAAAGACCTTTGTTTGGACTTTTGGAAAGGTCTTAAACCCGAACCCCTGATAACACCCAACAAAAGCACTCTTGACCCTAACAGCCTGCATCCAAGTACCAGATACAAGGCTCAATATTTCCTTGTCTGTCCTCCATTTTGAGTAACATCACTTAACTTTGAGTCGAACTACAGGATCCAAGGTACCTGTGATCTGCACTTCAGAAGCATCTCAATGTACATTAGGTACTCACATGGAAACAAACAAAAACAAAAGAAAACCAAGAACAAATTGCACTTTCAGAATGTTTCCCAAATCGTACTTTTTGGAGGGATGAAGCATAAAGTCAAAATTAGTCCTGACTTAATGTTTTCTTTTATCAATGTTCTTTTTATCACTTTGTATTTGTTTTAATAGAAGCACTCGATTTGGAGTAAGTCCGAAGAGAAACTTGACTTTGTAATCGTTACTTTGTATGTGTGCGGGTGAATGTTGGTTTTACTTTTGGGACAATGTGAAAGCTTCAGTGGTTTGGCCTGGTTTTTTAATGTACAATTCGATTTTAGCATGAGAAAAAAAAGAAGAGATTACAAATTAGTATTAAATCTGTTTACTTTGTATGAAGCATCTCTGACAACATGTACTGTAAACCTGGAAGTCATGTCATCAATAATTGATGTTTGCATGTTATTTTTTGGGGGTATGTGTGCACGTCATCTGCCACAAAATATCACAAGTTACTCTACCCTTCTAACAGGTGAAAGTAGTCTTGTTTCATTCACATCTCATTGCCATGCTTATGAGAATACTTAATTATTGGAGTGTATGACTAATCGACAATGAAATAATAATGGGAAACGCAGCAGGGAATCACATTGGTTCCTTTCCAGGAAAACAATACGCTGAATATGTGTTGTATTTTTGAGTTGAATTAATCATTTTCTTGAGATCACATTACACATTTTAGTATTCAGTGTTCATGCCAGAACTGATATTTCAGTTCAGAATGTGTTATGTGTTGTGTGTGTACGGGTGTTTTAGTATCAGGCCAAACCCACAGAAAGTATTTACGACATGAAGGAAAAACCGTTTTGTTTTGTTACAAATTAGTGGCAACTACCTGATGAGTAGAGACAAGGGATTTTAAAGTTACGTTTGCAGCTGTGGTCTGTGTAACTCATATCTTCATATTGTAACCGTCCTATTTTTGTATTTTTATATGTTTCTTTACACTATTACGAATGACGTTATCATATTATACATGTCTGTAATGTTTCCTTCTCTTTCTGATTGTGGATGTTGTCGTATTATTGACATGTTCATGTGAAAGTGTCTGTCGTTTTATACGATGAAGCTGGACTCTGTGTGTGTGTGTGTGTGTGTGTGTGTGTGTGGTGTGCATGCCCTCTATGATTTGCCACACATGTCTTTTTGTATGTATGTATGTTTTATTTTTTTATTATACATTCATTTGCCATGTTTCCAGACTACAAATGCTAGAGGTGATGGATATCAATTCTGTCAATATCATAACCAACAAACACATGTACACTCCCGCTGTGATCGTATCTGCAGTTTACATCGTCACACACGTATGTGAATACACATGTATGCAGTAGTCCAACATGCAGTATTACTGACAGAACAGATTCACATCAACCTCACACATTTTTGCACACCTCAACCAGTGTTGAATCTCATTTGATCAATTTGCTCAGCTCTTTGGTCTTTGTCTTTTTCGTTTGTAGTTGTATTAGTAGTTTTTTTGTTTGTTACATTTTGTTTATACTTTTTTTAATGGTGAAAGCTGGTAACCATTGCATCGAGATGTGTGAATGTTTGGCGACGTTCGGTTTGTCTTTTAAGGAGATGTAGCTGGAGCTGTCTAGCACCTGTTTGACAAAGAATGGATTCATTTTGGTTTCATAAATAATGAACGGTTGTGCACAATAAAAGGCATCATCAGTGATAAGAGCTGTGTGAAGTGTACTCAGTATATAAACCCATCTTATATTTCTGATTAAAAGGACAGTTTAAAATGTATCATACTACAAAGTATATTACAGATGTACAAAAAGAAGCTCTCAGGTCTGTCCTGAATGTGCCAGATTTTAACTAACTAAAAAAACAAAAAAAACAATGGCAGAAACCAATACTGGTGTAAAAAGTAATTTGAGTTACTAATTTGAAGAAGTAACTCAGGTATTTTATTGTACATTTAGAAAGTAATGCATTACTTTACTAGTTACTAGGAAAAGTAATCTGATTACATAACTCGAGTTACTTGTTACACTATTACAATAACTATTCAGTTTTAATAATTATTTGAATTCTATGAGAATAGGGAAGTCCATAACGATTACAACACAGGGGCACAATATCATTGGAATCACTCTAAAAAAAAATTTTCTCAGCTGACGAGCGTAAAAAAAAAAAAATTACAGTCAATCAGAATCCACTTGAGCATTTAAAACAGCAGATGACATAACTGATGGGTTTATACTCTCATAGAATTAGAACAATTATTAAAACTTTACAGTTATAATTATCATCCTTGGTGTGAACAGGCCTTATAATGATAATAATGACATGAATTTAAAAAATAACAATATGCACAGATAAATTATTTATGATAAACACTGCAATAGTCTTAATAAGAACTGTAAATGCTGATTTCATGTTGACTTTAATTGAATGTGAAAACGGAATGTGACACGACACTGTGGATCGCACAACAGCCAATCAGAAGTTTCTTTCCGTTTACCCGTTCCCTCGTTCTCACAACACACTGCAGCTGAAGAACACACAGTGTTTGAGTGTTATTATGCATGTCATAAAAGGTTTTGTTTATTAAGTCAACTTATCTCTTAAGGTAAACACAGGACCACTAAAACATGTAGGCAACGTTATGTTCTCAGCCAGCACATGCAAACCCCTTCACATACTCCTAATTTGGTATTGTCTTTTATCATGTTTATCGGGAGAGAGAAGTCTGCGTTACTTAATATCTTTACTAAAATGGAGTGGTTGGTGCAACAATGCCCTACAAGGCAACCCACACATACACCCCCGCTCACAACTCTGACATGAGAAATCAACAAAACCAAAAATGATTCTGAATATTTATTATAATGAACATTAAGGAGGGATGTCAAATGACTTACAAACATTTAGATAACAGGTTAATAAAAAAAAAACTGCAATAAGAGCCTATCAAAATGTCCCTCACAGTTTAAGACAAACAGAGGCTGAATACAATGACCTGTGGAAAGAATGCAATGGCTGAATGGAAGGTATTCAAGCAAACCTATGAACATCAATGAAAGTTTTTGGAATTAAATGAGCCATAATCCTCCAGAAACATGATAAAAGGCACTTAAGGAAAAAATAAAGAACAAATAATTTAAAAAGCTAATAAGGAAATGAAGAAATCACATAAATGGGGGGGCCTGACTGACAAAAATTAAATAAAAATGTTTGAATTCTTCAACCGCTCATGACCATCCTTACGAGTTCTGTAGAAGAGAGGAAAAAAAAGAAGAAATATGAGGCAGGGATCCAACAAAATTCAACCCACTAGATCAGCAAATGTTGCCATGGACACCACACATGAAGTTCTAGATACTTCTAGACCCATAAACAGTCAAAGATCGCTCAGTATGTGTAGTTCAGTGACTGGCAGTCAAACTACATTTCCCTGCAACAACTAGGGGTGAAATGCAGAAGCCCCAGGATGATTTGACAGAAAGGGGAGGAAGAGAGATTGTCCAGGCCTAAAAGAAATTAGAATGGGTTAGCATACCTTATAAAGGCATAAATAGATCAGATAAATACACAAGTACAGAAGAGAGAAAGAGAGCAGGAACAACATTGTGACAGGACTGGATACTAGAACTACAATACATCTCCTTACAAAGCTTCCTACAGTAACAGCAGATGTTCATACCAGAAAGCGGGAGATTCTCTAAAGGACCCATCCGAATCCACTACCCTGGCACCGTTTTAGCCTTGAAATATGATGCCGATAGTAATTTTTCTATCACAATACCATCAGCTTCTATATACTGTTTGTCTGCGTACACACTGCAGAGACAATCACATTTAAAAACAGTTATCACTTATGTACACTACTGGTCAAATGTTTGAAATAATTAAGATTTATTGCTTTTGAAAGAAGTCTCTTATGCTCACCAAGGCTGCATTTATTTGATCAAAAATACATTAAAACAGTAATATTGTGAAATAATATTACAATTTAAAAGAGCTATTTTCGATTGTAAGATATTTTCAAATGTCATTTATTCCTGTGATGGCGAAGCTATATTTTCAGCATCAGTGTCACATGATCCTTCAGAAATCATTCTAATATGCTGATTTGATGCTCAAGAAACATTTTGTATTGTCATCAATGTTCATCAAAACTGCTGTTATGCTGCTTCATATTTTTGTGGAAACTGTGATACACTACTATTCAAAAGTTTGGGGTAAGGTTTAAATTAAAAAAGAAAAAGAAAACAAATAAATGCTTTTATTCAGCAAGAAAGCATTAATTTGGTCAAAATGACAGTAGACATTTATAATGTTACAAAATATTTCTATTTCAAATAAAAGCGGCTATTTTGAACTTTCTGTTGATCAAAGAACACCACATCAGCATATTAAAATGATTTCCGAAGGAACATGTGACACTGAAGAGTAGAGTAATGATGCTGAAAATTCAGCTTTGATCACAGGAATAAATTACATCTAAAAAAAAATATTACATTAGAAAACAGTTATTTTAAATTGTAATAATATTATTATTGTTTTTACTGTAGTTTTGATTAAAAAAAATGCAGCCTTGGAGAGCATTCTTCATCGAATACATTAAAAATCTGAATTATTCCACTGAAAAAGACCAGCTAGCTGCAGTTTGTATGTGGCCTATTAGAAGTAGTGCAAGCAAATGGGTTTTGATATACAATATTAAAGTTGGAACACAGCATTTCTGAATAAAGGGGAATGGCTGGTTTGGGGGAGATGGGCATAAGAGTGACCAGCAAACTCTGTTAGCACTGGCAAAGCATCACCATGGCAACAGTGGGAGTCAGGAGACGCCTACATTATGCACATGCAGAAATGCTACATGCTAGGCTAAAGCCAGGGGACGCAGCAGAGAGGGAGCTGTAGGAGAGAAGAATAAGTAAAAACAAACTGAGGACCATTCGTACCCTCTCCTCAACCAGCCATAATGTGGCGCACCAATGCTGTCAGAAGGAAAAGCAAATGGATTAAACATTGACACTTACACTAGTCTTGATGTTCAGACTCAGAGAACAAAAAAAGACCCATTTGTGATTGTTGTACCTTCATAATTGATGCAGCCATTAGCGTCCTCATGTCCTGCCAAGAGCGTCTCCACTTCCTCCTCTGTCATCTTCTCACCTATCATAAAACACGGGCAAGAAGATGCATCAAATTCTCCTCAAAAATATATTTCAACCTGTTTTGCAGAATGTCATTCTGTACAGCTGTAACGTGCTTCTAGTGCTTTGTTGGCGTTGGTCAATCTGTTTGATTGAAAGGACTGATATTATATACAACAAAAATCAATTCAATACAAATCGGATTTTATGATTCAAAATATCAATGTATTTAATTTCAAAATATTTTCAAAATACTCTACTTAAAGAGAGAACACATTCATTACAGTTTCTTAAACTTGAAATGGAATGATACGGAAATTGTGATAGTGTTTTCTTTAGTATTGTGACGCATATCCATGTGAAACGGCTTCTTGGAGAAAAAAGAAAAAAAAAGTTTCATTTCATGATAACATTTCAAATAATGTTTTAATAATCTTTTGTTGTGCACAAGGGTAGGTAAAAGCAAAATTTCAAAAACTAATTTCAAATTAACAAAATCTGACAACAATGGCATTAAAAAAATTCTTAAGAAAAAAAAAAATGTTCAGGTAAAAAATTCAAATACAAAATCAGTGAATGAAAGACTTGTATTCCCATAACCACCTTAATGATCGCTAACAATATCTCTTATGCGTTGCATCCCTACTTGAACTCTCCCTATACCATGCACACAGTTCTTTTCAAACAATCATAAGCACTTTATTTTAGTTTAGGTTTTCAAAATAAATCTCAATAGAACTCTCAGTGAACTGTTCAAAGGAGCTGAGAAAAAAAACCCTAAGGCGCCTCGCCTCCTATGAGGAAGAAACCTTGGGAGTAATCAAAGAAAGATTATATTATACTATATTGTGATATCATTCTAAAAGAGGCCATGACTCTTTACCCAGTGTCGTGAGGACATGTCGCAGCTCAGCGCCCATCACCGTTCCATTTCCCTCTTTGTCAAAGACCCGCAGCCCCTCCACAAAGTCCTCAAAGGAACCCTGATCCTTGTTCTTAGCGATGGCCTGCAGCATGGGCAAAAACTGCTCAAAGTCCAGCATTTTCATGTTCATATCTGAGAAAAAAGAACATTACAATCACTCTTATTTTGTATTCACACCAACATCTTAACGCACTGAGAATTAAGCTAGAAAATCATCACTTAATAATTGAATTATAACTGTGGAAGATAGAGACACGACTAGATTAATTCAGTGGGACTGTTGAAGTTGTCCTGATTGCATCTTAGACTGATTAAAGGAGATTAAATTGCTTTTGTCTGACAGAATAAGGAGAAGTAGCTTATTGATCAAGGGAAGTGACAGAGTCATGCGGGTTTGGAACAACATGAGGGTGAGTAAATGATGACAGACTTTTCCTTTTTGAGTGAACTATCCCTTTAAAAGAACAGGGCAGGGCTTTTAAACATTGTTATGTTCAGCCAGTAAAATTGGCATGATTCAGCTGTGCTTATACCAACGACCTTTAACAATTTCCTGTACTAAACTAAATGCATTTTTTAACACAGTAACAAGTAACACAGGACAATGCAGCAAAAGAAGGGTCTGACCTTCATTACTGGGGTTTCCCAGGACTTTGAGGACCTCAGCATTGACAGGGTTCTGGCCCAGAGCACGCATCACATCCCCACACTGATTGTACATGATCTTCCCATCTCCTGTTCGGTCAAACAGGAGGAAGGCTTCCTTAAACTCTGTTAATGAGAGAAAGAGAGTGAGAAAATGCATAAGCAGGTGATGCAGAAAATTATGTGTAGTTATCTGGACTGAAAAAAGAAAATGATAATGGGTAAAAAAAAACGTAATCCCCCGGTTTCACAGACATTGAAAGCTAGTTCCAGACTAAGATGCATGTTTGAGCTGTTCTAACTGAAAGCAACTTGCATTGACAAATCTTATGTCAGTGCCATTCTTTTGTCTCAAGATACACACCAGTAAATGTTTTTGTTATAATGCACGTTTATAAAAGCAACTTAAATGTCCTAATTAAACTAAGGCCTAATCCTGGTTTAATCCAAGCCCTGTCTGTGAAACCAGGCCTACGTGATTTATTCTAATCTAAAGCAACGAGCAAATTCTGATCTAAAATGATTATGCTTCTAGTTCTTGCTTGAGGATTTGAGATTACTATCATAATGCTTGGTAGAGCAGCTTACAGGAATGCGACACTTCCCAGGCCGGCCTGAGTCAAACTTCACACACACTCACTGTGATTAACCATATATGGGCAGAAGAGAGATCGCAGCACTACATCAACAGGAATATTAGTTGTGTCCAAAATGACACACTATACACTTTACACTGACACTATGCACTATGTACTCAACAGTCTAATGTGTGAGGTTTTTTAATAAACAAGGTAGAATAATACATAATGGACCAACACAAGAAATTAGAAATGTGTTAAAGCGACTAAATATTTCAATTACAGTGACATAAGAACGGTATTGAATCTCATCATTGATTTAGGCTATTAATGTCTTTTTTTCTATAGCTTGATACAATTCATGCTCAGCATAAAATGTCATTTTATCCTATCTATTTTCTAAATGCAAGTTACTGATCTTATTGTGAACAATTCATTCATGCATGTTTTTTTGCTAATAAATAAATAAATAAATAAATAAATAAAGACAGCTGTTTCAAAGTTTTACTTTTCAATTAGCTTTACTAAATTACCAAATAGAAATGTATAGAATTCATTTACCATCATCCGACCATTCATCTTCCTTTACTTTTTGAGTGCAAAGCCCATACATCCAATTGAATCAACAACTGATGCATCGAAGTCACAGCAGTATAATTTTTCAATAATCCGTTGATTAAATGATGATTAAATAACTTAACACAAAAGACACTTCAACGGGTCATTGGATGAATCTTTTCAGCGACCTGATTCAAAAGATTCGAATCACTGATATGAATCAAATCCGCAGCACTCGCCCGTGATCACGTTTAACTTGGAGCTTTGTGCTGCAACTACGACCTATTAAAAAAAACATAACTCACGATATTACTCCGTCTAAAATTCAGCAGATCACATTATCATTATTTTCTTGAATTCACACCCAATCCATTTTGATGTTGTTCATACGTAGCGTCTCTAGCTACACATTCCACAGCAGCAGCTTCCGGTGCTTCAAAAGCGCCGCATCTGAAAGCTGTCTGTACTGTAACCTCAGCAATTTAACATCAGAAATTGATATATAAAAGAAGTCAATGGTAAAAAAGAAGTCGGTGTTACATTGCACATTAGGTACACAATAGTGTGTACAAGTGCTAAGCATTGACTGCACATCTGTCAGACTCAGCCAGAGTAAGCTGATGTGCAGGCCTACGTTTATTTTGCATTAATCGGCAACACAAAAGCAACTATATAACCTCGACGAATTCATAATCACAATATATTCAAGTAGTAAACATTTATTACTCACCACAAATCTGGTCCTCTGAGAAGTCAGACTGTCCATGCCAGGATGAGGATGAGGATGGCAATAAAGAAGATCAGCATTAAAACCGAAGATGCATTGGTTTGATCTTACAATAAAGGATACTGAGATCCTCCCTCAAAAAATACAAAACACTCAGAGCAAACCAAGACACATGTGATAATTAAATGTGTTGGCCTGATAGAAGAGCTTGGCGGTTTAAAAAACCTTCAACATTCTGTTTAACGGTCGCCTACCGACTGTATGACTAATAGGCGTTACCTGCATTATAGTGAGAATGAGAGATGACTGGCTATGATAATGGACTTACCATGACTGCAGTGGTTGAGGATGGAGCGAGGGAGCGTCAGTATGAGCGCTGTGTGAATTACAGTATGGGCGAACACACTTTGTGACACCGCTATATTCACGATGATGTCATATCAACTCGATTCAAGCTGAATCGGCCAATCAAATAGTGCGGGCGCTGGTTTCCCTCTACTGTCATTACCGGCAAGTCAGTATTATATGCGCAGCGGAAAACCTTGAATACCGTAATGCTGTTTGCGTTTCCCAAATGGGGGTTCGCGAGGGAACTGTCTGAGTTGATGAAAGTCTCATTTCATTTCATTAAATCTAATGTAAAGTTAAAACAAATAAATAAATGAACGGGGCTGAATTGAAATAAAACTTAAGTCGCGATATAACGTTAGGTAAGTCAGCGCGGTTATTACATCGAAAGCTGCAATTTAAGGTCCTTCTGTGCAATACGAAAAAACGCAAACGAAAATTTCGGACTCGGTGTGCAAGTTGCGAAGTTCGAGTCCGACTCTGAATTGTCAAAACACCTCTCAAAATGCTTGACAAAAAAAAAAAAAAAAACGAAAGTCGAACCCGATCCAAATTTTTATGACATAAAAATATAAAAATATAAAAATAAACATAAGCTTCGCACTTAAGTTTAAGAGGCAGTAAAATGGTAAATTCTTATTTTTTTGGAATATTGCAGTATTTATTATAAATTATTTATTTGCGCGCATCATTTTTAAAATTTTAAATTAGAATTTGTCCATGTAATCTTTAATCAAAATAACTTTCCCTCCTTCTTGCAGCAACATCTCTTCTCTTCTCTTATGATGTGTTTACTGGCGCACTGTCTATCCCTGCATTTCTTCTTGTTCGAGAAGCCATTTCCTTTCTTACGTCATAATAGGAAGGAAAAGACTATGGCAACTTCAGTGTCATTCTGACTTTAAGACAATACATATTAGTATTGTAACTTTTACTGTAAAATAAATAATACAATTATATTTCTTTATTTACAGTAAAATTGTGATTTACAAAAGTAATATATTTTATCTTCATTTTTTTAAATTGGAGTTAAAATTAACAATAACAACAATTATTATTATTCTGCCTATTATTGTTATGCTTTTCAATTTGAAACACCAGTGTGACTATAAACCAAACATCAGAGAACCGTGAAAATGTGCATGTCATTAAATTACTGAAACATTAACTGATGTTCTGTCAGCTACATTTCTCTCATCATGTGGAAATCATCTTAAGAAAACATTTATGTACACAGTGCTACTGTCAACAAGGCTCCTGCACATATAGAAATGTCTTCCACATTTTCTTTAGACTTATCACATATTTTAAAATTGTCCTTTTAATTTTTAATCATTGCATAATTAGTATGTTAGAGCTTGGTTGTGTATTGAGTAGTGTTTCAGGACTATGTGGTGGTTATGATTTGGTTTGGTAGCCAGCTTGTAGAAGCCTTTAACTTCTCAGAACTCAGTTTGCAACATACAAACAGTTATTCTAGCATATTAGATGCTGGATCTGTAATAAAATTGTACTTCACTGCTAAAGGGTATACCAAAATTGATATGGTCTCTAGTTTGTAGCAAGGTGACCCAGGTAAAGATCTAAGGCCCGGTTTCACAGACACAGTTAAGAGTAAGCAAGGATTAAGCATTGTTCAATTAGGGCATTTAAGTAGCTTATAAACGTGCCTAAGAAAAAACATTACTGGAGTGCATCTTGAGATAAAACAATGGCACTGATATATTTTAACCTGTCTGTGAAACCGGGGGTAAAATTATGAAATATTTTTATTGCACTCCATTAGATGGCACTAAAGATTCAGTTAGGATGGATAATAGCACATTAGAATGAAGGAGCAAATATCCTGACGAAATAAACTCTTCATTAAGTGGCAGTAAAGCACTTGATTAGTTTACACAATCATTGCACATAACGAACTACACAGACACCTGCCCAAGTCATTCGCTAAATTAACTAGGTGCTCATACTATAAAATTTTGAATTTAGTCATATAAAAAGACATCAGAATTTTTAGATTGTAAAATGTTTATTTTTTTGTGGTGGCACAGAACCAGCAGTTGTTTAGATTCATGAGAACTAAGTTCATTGAACAAAGTTGATGAGACATACATTTTATCGAAGTTGATCCTTACAGGAAATATAATTCATATTTTTACAAGCCATTTATTTTCTCATTCAAATGGCTGTGCTCACTCCTCCTGACTGGTGCTCTCTCCACATTTGAAACGTATGAAGTCTAGCACACGTGCATCCTGTGAAATCAGGTACTGTCCCACTGTGTATTTGGGATCTGGGAGGAAGGTCTGGGGCAAAAGTCTTGTCTCAGAATCACCACATGGTATATCGTCCATGTTGCCAAGAGAAACAGGTGCTTCACCTACTATATGTTGCCCCAGCTTCCTTCCCAGAGTGTCTGTCCCTTCCTTAGGTCCACCTTGAAACACAACTAGCGATCCATAGCGCCCCATATCAACGCCAACCTGCCCAGGAACCGTTCCATGAATGTATGAGCCAATGTGCCAATCAGAGGGCACGACAAGTGATACGGCTCGCCGCATGCCAATGTTCTCACCTAAACGCCCTGAAGGGGGAAAAAAGATTATTATTTTAATGCTTGTATTTAATTATTAGGAGGTGAAAGGTAACAGGGTGTGTTGAAAAGCTTCACATGTTGTTTAAATCATTTAAATATTTTGTAAATATATAATTTCCTGCACTGTACAGATAAATACACTACCATTTAAAAGTTTGGAATCAGTATGATTATTAAAAATGGTTTTAAAAAGTCTCTTATGCTCACCAATGCTGCATTTATTTGATAAAAAATACAGCAGAATGGTAATATTGTGAAATTATATTACATATTTTTATTTATTTATATTTTAACATATTCTAAAATATTCCTGTGATGGCAAAGTTGAATTTTCAGCATCATTACTCCAGTCTTCAGTGTCACATGATCCTTCAGAAATCATTTTAATATGCTGATTTGGTGCTCAAGAAACATTTATTATTATTAGTAAGTATAAATTAGTATAAATCACAGATAAACCTGGTTTTCGAAGGTTATGCTGAAATGAATATAATGTAAAAGGTTTATTCTCACCTATAGTCAATGCCACCTGATCTGCCAGTGATGGTCCCTCAGGAATGTGGAGCTTAGAAATGTCCTCAGATGACAGCTCACTCTGAATCAGAGAACAGATCAGCATTAAGAGATTGCAGAAGGTGTGGAAGAAATGCACATTTCTCAAACTGCAAATGAAGGGCCTGTACCTTAAGATACCCTGTCTGCTTTTTGCTGCAGAGATGAGCCATTATTGACAAAGCAACATCCTTCACCAACTGCTGAAATTTCTCATTTCTCGCAACAAAATCTGTCTCACAGTTCACCTGAACATTAAACATTAACATTAGTGAACATTAGTTCATTCACACACCACATCATTTTGGAGACCAAATATCACATCGTGTGGTAAGATTGGCATGTTAAGTCTACCTCAACCATGACAGCTGCATTATCACCCTTAATGACACCAATCAGCCCCTCTCTGGCTTTCCGACCTTCCAGTTTGCTTGCTTTGCTCCAGCCCTCCTTTTGTGCTTGTTCATGCAGCCAGCTTTCTGCCTGCGAACACCACATTTTAAGTCATAGTTAGTTCACATCCCTTACCATGTAAAACTTGTGACTGCACACCCTGTGAAACAGAATAATGCACACCCTTATGTCATACACATTGAAGTTATATATATATATATATATATATAAATAAAAACAAAGACGACAACAACTACAAGGATATGTTCGTGTGCTTGACAAATCAAATGACCGTTGCATTCCATTTCAAGTTTACAAATGATACAGTGAGTTTAAAATTCATGTTTGAGTTATCAAAATAGTACAATTATTTAAAGGGATACTCCACCGAAAAATGAAAATTCTGTCATCATATACTCACCCTCATGTTGTTTCAAACCTGTATGAATTTCTTTCTTTTGCTGAACAGAAAGGAAGATATCTAGAAGAATGTCAGTAACCAGACAGTTTTAGATACCATTGACTTCCATAGTATATTTTTTTTCCTACTATGGAAGTCAATGGTATCTAAAACTGTCTGGTTACTCACTTTCTTCTAGATATCTTCCTTTCTGTTCAGCAAAAGAAAGAAATTCATACAGGTTTGAAACAACATGAGGGTGAGTATATGATGACAGAATTTTCATTTTTCGGTGGAGTATCCCTTTAAAAATCTCCCTCATGTTTACTTCAGAGAATATTCTAGGTTCAACACAAGTTAAACGCGCAAACAACAGCATAGATAGATAGATAGATAGATAGATAGATAGATAGATAGATAGATAGATAGATAGATAGATAGATAGATAGATAGATAGATATTGGATCGCACCTGTGTAATGTCATTGTTGAATTTCTCCAGGGCCTTTTTGCAGTTGATGAAGGTGTAGCCGGTAGATTTGCGTAATTTCAGGAGAAGTGTTTTCTCCGCTGCTAAACTCGGGCAGCTGGTGTAGAGAGACTGGACATGCTGTGTGAGACATCCCTATGAATAACATATTGTTAATACGACACGTGATTAAATTATGCTACAGGACATTACACAACTGAATGGAAACCGTTTAGCAAATACTGTCATGTATTATTTAAAATACAATATAAAAAAAAAACGTTTTTTTTTTTATCAAACTAGACTAGCATGAAAATATTATAACTTCTAAAGCATCTAGTCAAAGGCATTAAAAGGTTAGAATGCTCAACGGGAAATGAGTCAAAGCCCACCTTGACTACTTCAGTCCTGACAGATCGAAACAAAGAATATAAAGCCATTTCTGTTTCTTCATTAACTAACCATAGACAGTATGCAACTAACACAGGCTTCCTTACATCAGTAACTGGGATGTCATTGAAGCACGCTTTCTACAGAGAGAGAGAAAGGTCATGTAAAAGAGAATTCAGGCTCACATGTAGCGCCATCTCCTGCACAGGAGTTTAAGCTGCACCTACTACAGCTGAGTAAAAACTGTTATTAATGGTCAATGATAATGTGTCAATGTGTTATTGATTTGTAATAACTGTGTATTTGTTTGTAAAATATATTATTATTATTATTATTCGGAAACAATCCTAATGTGATCATATATATATATACAGTATATATGATCACATTAGGATTATATATATGATCACATTAGGATTATGGATATAAATGTATAAATAAAAGCTGAAAAATTTTAAGCAAGAACACAAGAAGGCAAGATGAAAACCTTTTAAAAAAAGTATCTTGATTGCCGTGTGAATGGAACCACCTGGTCTTGCTGACTGTTTGAACACTCATCAGTTCATGGAAACATATTATGGAACACGTTCTTGCCAAATGGAGGCAAACATGATTTCAAGAAAGAATAGCGAAATTGTATTAAATGCTAAAGTTTATTCATAATTTCCACTAGATGTCAGTTCCTGGAACCTGACAACTAACACCACTGTTGTTCTCATTTTAGACCAACTGACTGAAACAACAGGAACAGAGATTCATTTATTTTATTTATTTAAAGTATTTATTATAACTTTTTTTTTTTATCATCTCACCACTCTTAATACCTTTTTGCTCATAGCAAATTTGGTCCTATCGTATCGCAACAGACTTGGATCATGGGAGGAGTTCCTAAGAATGTATTTATCTGAGATGATATAAAAACCAAATTGGGTCTTAATCTGCAGTTCTTGCAACTGCATCGCCTAACGCCCATGATGAAGATCATCGTCATCCTCTTCCTCACCCTGATCTCTCAGGGCTGCGGTGGTAAGTTCATAACAAACTACAATTTCCATCCTGATTGTACATTTGTAAGTTACTAAACTAAGCATGTTCATGTGTCTTTTGTTCTTTTATAGCATAGCAATTATCCAAATGCAAACGCAGTTTCCCTCTCCCTCTCTCTCAGATGTTTTTGAGGAATGTTTTTACATTTTTGTAATTAAAGAAAGAGTTGTTAAGATTCAAGAGTCAAAAAAGTCTCTCTCTCTCTCTCTCTCTCTCTCTCTCTCTCTCAGATTCTCTGGAATTCTGTAAGTGTGATACTGAATTTTACACTGACTTTTTCTAATTTGCCTTATGTCTAATTGTGACATAATTGAGTTAATTTCACAAGCTCTAATAACTACTAGTAGGCCTACAAATAATAGGTTAATGACCAAATTTGCCTAGATGTCTTTGTCCACATAAAATGTAACTCAAAATAGTCTGATTAAATGTTTAATAGCATGTGAAATATACCTCAACTCCAGATGTGGAGAGCCTTACGATGTCTTAAACGACTGCCTGCGATGACTATAACAAGCAGTAGTCGTCGAGGTGACTTCAACATCTGTAATTCTGTAAAATATTATACAGTACATATTTGTATTGTTAAAGGGTCAACAAAATTAAAACAAATAGGTGTGATATAGGATAAAATAAAGCTATTTGACTGTACACAATAGCTGGCGTTGTTAAATCTGTAAAGCTAAATATGTTCAATTAGACAAAAGGCACAAACGAATTACAAATCAGTCGAATCACACACACTGATGAATCACTGAAAGTAATTCTGAACAAACACGAGCAGCTTTTATTTCTTACATAAAATTTTTTCAAGGTCTGTTGAGTCACGTGCATTGCAAATCAGCTTTTTTTAACAGGCACAAAAATAGGAGCTATGAAAGATTTAGTTCTAAATATTAGGGGTTTATCTGTGATAAGATACTCAGTGTAACCATGAGTCCTGTTTCTTTTGGATGCCAAAAGTGGCCTGGAACTCAGCTGTGTCAACTGCTATAGTTTCACACACTTAGTTCATCTCGGCATTCATTTCAAAGTACTAAACAACACTGCCGTAAAAGCCACAATATATTGTGCAATGATTCATAGTTTCACTTTGGTTATTTGTAACAGAAAGCAATTACAAATATATTTAGACAAAATTCATTTGTTTATTTATTGTCATAAAACAAGTCTACAAATCCTAGAAGACAAATCTCATATTAGTATCAAAAATCTGCACTACACACAATGCACTTTGCAATAAGGTCTCATTTGTTAATGTATTAATACCATTAACTAACAATGAGCAATACATTGTATTAATCTTTGTTAATGTTAGTTAATAAAAATCCAGCTGTTCATTGATAGTTCATGTTAGATTACAGTGTATTATCTAATGTTAACACAACATTTGATTTTAATAATGTATTAGTACTTGTTGAAATTAATATGAACTAAGATTAATAAATGCTGTAGAAGAATTGTTAATTCTTAGTTCATGTTCACTAACCTAATTGTAAAGTGTTACCCACACATTTGTGTGATACACACATATAACAACAAACAATATAATAAACTCAAATCCAGTTAGATTGAAAGTGAACACTAAACATGTTCAGACTTTTGAGTGATGATTCATTTAACACTGTTTTCTTGACTACAAGACAACATAGAAATCGAATGGCGCATGTCAAAAAAAACACAAAAAAAAAACACAATTGCAGTGATTGTTTGGTTAATTTATTTGCAGTAATTATGTTAATTCTTCCCTTCATTCTTTCAGTTTGCTCAGGCTTTGTCAGACTTTTCTTTGCTCCTCAGGTACTAACACTTTTTTTGTGTATCCATTTCTCATCCCAAGCATTAGCCAGTGTCACTGACGCTGAGATCAAGTCTCTGTCTGAGACACTGTACAAGTTAGACTCTAACAGGGCCACAGCCTCAGAGCTGGTTATTGAACCTCAGACACTGATCTCTTCTTCTGCAACCGGCTCCGCGAATGACCTGTCATCACGCCCGTAAGACACACATAACCACATATGCACATGTGTGCATGTTATTATGTATTATAATGTTCTCTTATATTCTCTAGATTGTTCAAGCAAGTTAGTAGTACTTTGCTCTCCAAGCCCACGTATAAAGCTCTCCTGAATCTACTGGACAACTATAAAAGGATGACAGGAGAAGTGGAGGATGTGCCCTCACAGGAAGTGCAGGAGCAGGACACTTTCCTCCAACAGACCATGAACACGGCCCTGGGCAAGGAGCTCTACAATTTCCTCCACTCTAAAGGTATGTGACGCCAAAACTCTTTTTGTTTTGGACCTTGTGAATTTGAGCCATCTCAGTGTAGAAATGCTGCAATCACAATAATGCCAAATAAATAGTTTTGAATATATTGGTATTTATTAAATTATATTGAATTAATATTATCCTTCAAAAGTTTGGGGTCAGACAAAAACATTTAATACTTTTGTTCTGCAAGTATGCATTAAGTTGATCAAAAGTGACAGTAAAGACATTTTTAATATCAGTTCTACTTCAATTTCTACTTTAATAGATTTCTACTTCAAATAATTTGTTTTTGTTTTTTTACTTTCAGTTTTCATCACAGTTTTCACAGAAATATTAAGCAGCACAACTGTTTTAAACATCGATCAAAATAAGAAATATTTCTTGAGCTTCAAATCAGCATATTAGAGTGATTTCTGAAGGATCATGTGACACTGAAGACTCAGCTTTGGATTCACAGAAATAAATTACAATTTAAAATATATTAAAATAGAAAACCGTTTTAAATTTTAATAATATTTCACAATATAATGTTTTTTGTGTTTTGTGAGCATAAGATGCTTCCTTCAAAAATATAAAAAATTATATAAACTATTTGAACAGTAGTATTAATATTCTACTAATTTGACTTCTTATTTACTAGAATAAATAATAAACTGGGGTGTAAAATGTGAAAAGATTTCATCAAACTGTAATGTAAATAATTTATGCAAGATATTGCTGATTTTGATTGTCAAATGACTATAGACATACTTTATTGTGTTATGGATCAGGTGCATACTCATCACAGAGTGAGTTTATCCAGGATCTGAAGATGATGTGGTTCGGCCTTTACTCTCGATCTGATGGCAAGCTGGACTCCAGCGGGTTTGAGCACATCTTTGTAGGTCAGTCTGCGTGTGATCACGTGATTGGCTGCCAAAATGCATTTTGAATGTCTTTAGCTGACATGTAGTGTGTCAACAGGGGAAGTTAAAAGTGGTAAGGTGTCTGGTTTCCACAACTGGCTGCAGTTTTATCAGAGTGAGAAACAGGGACTCCTGAATTACTACAGCCATAGTTATGATGGCCCTGTGAGTACTTCATCAAAACAAACCAGTGCTATTACAGCATGCATTTTAAAAGTGTGGTGTGGATGTCTGCTTGTAGAAGTTTTGATTTAGTGAAAGTCAAATTTCCCCTCTCTCTCAGTGGACCACATATCCTGACGTACTGGGAATGCAGTTTAATTGGAATGGCTATTACAAAGAGGTTGGATCTGCCTTTATTGGCTGTAGTCCTGAATTTGATCTGGCTATCTACAGTCTCTGCTACATCACCCGCCCTGGGAAGAGGTGAGTTGTTGTTCTCTCTCTATTCACTTTCAGCCATTCATCAAATAAAACTCTTTTTTTGTTAATATTAGAAACATCCATTCCGTATAGCATATCCTTCAAAATGGCTAGACTTAAGGCCAGTTCACACCAAGAACGATAACTATAACGATAATAACCATAATGACTATATTAGCGTCCAATGTTTAATAATAAAATAAAAATAAAATATAGAATTATATTAAATTATAACAATTATCCATCCATCCATCTTCCCAGCGTTATTCCCACTCATTTGCAGGGTCCACTTCACACACACTTGATTTGGCATATAGGTTTTTACATCGAGATGCCCTTCCTGACACACAAATGATAACAATTGTCATTTCTAATAATTTGATTATCATTTAATTATCCACCTTAACCATCTGAAACGCTTGACTGCTTTCTCAGGTGTTATGTGAGTTTGGGAGGGCAGAGTCTGGGCATTCAGACCTACACATGGGACAAGAGCAGCTATGGGGATGGAAAGAAGTACATTGGCTCCGCTTACCCGGCCACACCTTGATTCTCTGTCATCTGAACATCAGCATCAACAAACTCACAACCAACACAACTCATCTGCAATTTTAATTCTTCACTTGATTATTTGAGGTTGATGTTGGATCTAATAAAAAACAGGAACAGAAAAACACCCCTCCTGTCTGTACTTTTACTTGTCGGGATCCAATACATTTCACATTTTTCCTAGCTACAACTGTCAAAACTGTACACGTCTTTTAGTCTGTTGTTAAGCAATATATTGTAGGTCACAGAATTTTCTCTACATTTTTAAATTTGACTTTGAAATGATAATCTAAGCGTATCTTTACATTTCAATACCTTCTGTAATTACAAAAAAGGAAGAAGTAAAAGAACTGAAATAACACCAAATTGTACAAAAAATACAAATAGTTTTATTTACATAAAATTCAATATTCCTCAAGACTTCAAGCATTTGACAGTGAGAGAACTGATGATGAGGTTATGGATCAGCGTCAGAGACGCAGCGGAAGCCCAGGTTAGAGGCAGAACTGTCCGGGGTATTCTGACTACGGGCCGCACACCTGTATCTGTAGCAGTAAGACTACAGAGAGAGAAAAATATCTTTACAATCATGCATGTAAATAAGATGAAAAAAAGCTTATTTCAGGGTTCATACCTATTTCTACTTTTCAATGATTTTTAAGGCAAAAATTAATGACCTAATGTTCCATGAAACGCCTGTGTAAAATAGGAATAAAAATCCATGTTCAAACTGCAAATCACAGCATATCATAACCAATTAATGACAAGCTATGTGGTTTATTACAAAATAAACATTTAAATAACGCTGACATACAAGTAAGACGGTTAGATAAAATACTGTGTCTGATCCTCAGAACTCCACTGTGTAGCAATGGATGAACATACATCAATGGGAGGCAACAATGTTAAATAGGTAAATAAGCGTGTTGTTTTTACAGATGGAGGTTGTGTTTTCCACTTAGGTGGATATATGTGCAGACTAAATATGTAGAGACCAGCTTTACAATACTGTTCAAAATGTTGACAGTATTTCAAATAAATGTTTTCTATCTTAATTTTGACAGTTTTTCAAATAAATGTTTTCTATCTTAATGTATGATGTCAAAGCTGAGTTTTCAGCAATCAATAATCTTCACAACCCATTCTAAAATGCTGATTGGTGCTCAAACATTTCTTAGTATCAGTGTTGAAAACGTACCGCATAATATTTTCATGGAAACCATGATACATTTTTTTTTTCAGGATTCTTTGATGAATAGAAAGTTGAAAAGAGTTTCAACGGTTGAGTTTCAACCGAAAAAACTGTTTTTTTCATTTGAAATAGAAATCTTTTGCAACATTATAAATGTATTTTCTGTCACTTTTGATCAACCGAATCAGTTTTTGCTAATCAAAAGTTTTAATTAAAAAAAAAAAAAAAAAAAAAGTCTTACTGGCCACAAATTTTTGAATGGTAGTGTACTTCCAGCAGTATTTTATCTGACATAAAATATCCCAGAGCCTCAATAACCCTGAGGTCCGTTTGTCAGTCATAGAGTAGATGGCTTTGTGTATGTTTTACCTTGTGGCACATGTACGATCCTCCTTTCTTGACTCTGTCTGTTCCTGATTCTGGTCCTTTCTGTGGAAAATTTGTAGCATTAGTATAATGGGTTAACATTCCCTTTTGAGTATAAAGAAATACTTTTTAACCGTGGATGTGTCTGCATGCTTCCTTACAGGATTATATCTCTCTTCTGTATTGTGATGTACATTCCACCAGTCTGCCGTCCACTCCCATGCGTTCCCGACCATGTCATACAGACCAAAGCCATTGGCAGGAAATGACATCACCTGCCCAAGACATCACTTAAAATGTATTTACAGTGGATATACACAAGTCTACACACCCCTGTTAAAATAGCTGGGTTTTTTCTATGTAAAAAAGTGGGAGAAAATAATTATATTGGAAAGAGTGGGAAAATATTCCCTTGTAAAAATGATAGACTCCTTTCCAAACAGACGGAGTGCTGTGATAAACTCAAATGGTGATCAGTATTAGTTCAGGGGTATGAACCCTTATACTGAATGTGTCACTTTGGTTTTCAGTGGCATTGTATAGGTTGTAATTTTTCCATTAAAGGTGCAAAAGTTCTGATATGATTTATCTTTGTTTAATTTTTTACATCACAAAAAATGCTGCTTTAACAGGGGTGTGTATTTTTTTTATATCCAATGTACATGCTGAACATCTGCAGTCAGTGCTTTAACTTCTCTTCTCTCAAATCAAATACACAAGGGTTGAGCTGATTGAGAGTAAATCAGGATAAAGGGCTACTATAAATACCTACAAATTTAAATAAAAATATAAACAAAAACAAAACAGCATTAATTTACGACAATATACATGTATAACTATCTTTTGTATTACCGGTGATGTGTTAGCATAGCCGTCCTCTGCTGTGTTGTGTTTAGGGAAATCTCCCTGCCACAGGTTAGCATAGTGTTGCCCTTTAGGCATTAGTTTATTTCCCCATGGGTACAGCCTAACAAGAGTGATAGAGGGAGAATATGTAAAAAAAACAAAAAAACATTCAAATTGACAAAAAGTGAGAACAAAACACAGACACAAACGCACCTATCCTGAAGTCCCCCTCTACAGGCCAACTCCCACTCAGCTTCAGTAGGAAGTCTACGTTTGGCCCAGTGACAGTACGCCTGTGCGTCAGCCCATGACACATGCAGAACAGGGTGATTCATCCTAGATACAAATGCAGAGATTATTTTTAATATGACTTCTACACATGTATATTAAAAACAGATAAGCATATAATCGGTGTATTCAGTATAGTTGGCGTTGTATTGCAATCATTCAGTGCCTGCTCATGTGATATTGCTTACATATATTTTCTTTACCTGTGCTCTATGGTTGAATCTGGTCCTTCTGGATGTCTCCAGTCTGCACCTTTCACTGGTGACCACCAAGGAGCAGCAGCCACCTACTGACCATAAATAAACATAGGCAAACTGTAGCACAGCCAGTACTGTTTATTCTTGGCTATAACAAAAGTTGACTACATTTGTAGTTCATTTTTAAGTTTTTCTATGTCTTTAAGACATTCTTTTCCCTGGCCCCCCTTGAATTCATTTCGATTCAATTTTACACTGAAATATATTTAGTTATTGACAAATAGGATGGACACAACCTTTTTTTTTTTTTTTTTTACATTAAGATTTTAGGTTTAAAATATATACATGTAACAGAAAGTATATATTTTTAGATGCTCTTCTTTCTTTACAATTTTGAGTCTCTTTTGATCTTTCTTCAGATCATTTGTATTTATGTATTAATAGTCATTAATATAATAATCCTGCAGCCAGACAATTTTTAATTTATATTACAAACATTATAAATAAAATGTATAACCAGCAGCCAGTTGGTCATTAGTACAGAAAGAAAGAAAGAAAGAAAGACGTTTCTCACCGCATGTAACAGAGTGCTCTTCACCTCCTGACTCAGCAGTCCCTCAAAAACAAAAGAGTCTCCAAAACGCTCAGCCTGTAGATATAAATAGCCGATGGAGCTAGCATGATTATTGATTATTTGTCTTATGGGCCAGTAAACGGATATTATTTACAACGTCATTTCCAGAAAAGTTGGGACATTTTGTAAAATGCTATAAAATCAACAATCTGTGATTCGTTAATTCTCTTGAAAAAACCTTTAACAAACAAAAGTACAAAGAAAAGATTAACCAAATTAATTGTATTTTGTAAATATAAACATTCTGAATTTGATTACTGCAACACACTCCAAAAATAAAATAAAAGTGAAAAGATTATAGAATATCCAAGTTAAACCACAATAAGTAGGTGAATTGATAACACTGTAGGTGATATTGTTATTGGGTTAAAAAAAGAAGCATTTCTGCAAATGAAATTGTACCTCTGTGACGTAGCCTGTCTGGTTGGTGAAGTGTTGGAACTGCTTGTTTGTGACCTCGTGCTCTTCAATGTAAAAAGGGTCCAGCCTCACTCTCCTCTGCGGCCCCTCTCCATCCTGTGGTATTCCTGGGTCATCCGTTCCCATCATAAACCAACCTCCCGGCAGAAGCACCAGCTACACACACATACACACACACAACATTCAGATTGTTCTGTGGCTGTTTTGTTCAACATTTAATGCAATAGTTAATGAAAATACTTTTTTTATCATCATGTCTTTTTCTCATATAACCTTCTTTCCTCCATGAGAAGTTATTTAAATCAGAATGTTGTTCTTCTCAATATAATGAAAGTAAATGGTGACCAAGGCTGTCATTTGAGTCATTGAGAAGATTTCTGTCCGGTTTCACAGACAAGACTTAAACCTAGTCCTAGAGTAAAATGAAAGGGACAGCTCATCCAAAAATTTAAATTCTGCCATCATTTACTCACCCTCAAGTTGTTCCAAGGCTGAAATTCATACAGATTTGGAACAACTTGAGTTAAATGATGGCAGAATTTTCATTTATGAGTGAACTCAAAGCAACTTTGCACTGACATACCTTGAAATATACCAGTGCCATTGTTTAGTCTCAAAATGCACACCAGTAAAGTTTTTTTTTTTAAAGAACATTTTAAAAAGATAATTAAATATCCTAATTGAACTAAGGCCTTACGTAATCCTGGCTTAATCTAAACCCTGTTTGTGAAACCAGGCCTTAAGAGGCCTTCAAATCTATAGAACTAAGTTACTTTTATAATATTTTTTATTGTGCTTTTCTCTACTTTTTTGAGATTGACATACACTGGTCCCACACCCCTTTTATCAATTTTATTTAAAATTGCTCCTCAATGAACTTTAAACAATACTTTACTTGTCTAGCCTATGATAATGATAACAAACCTACCTTAGTGCGTACACCAGGCTCTATCGTGTGGGGACTTTCATTTGCTGTTTTGGAGTATATATTTGCATCATCTTGATGTTCCAGTTTGTTTTCATAACTCACATCAACAGCAACCTCCCTTTTCAGTCCCTGACAACCACAACCCGTGCTCTGTGACTCCGAAGACTGCGGACTCTGTTCGAGCACGATGTCGCCTATATCACAACGTGCTGCCACAATGCATAGAAATAAAACCACAGAGCTGTTCAATATTGATGCCATAACCAGTTTTAACTCTGCTCGTGTTGAATTGCACTTCCTGCTAAGCGGCAATGGTCATGTGATCAGTCAGGTGACGTGTCTTTCTGAAATGATTGAGTTCATTATCCTGAGTTCATCTAACATTTCTAAAGCTATCTGTTTACGTTCCCATTCATCTCAATGGCAATAACTGCCATTTAATGTCGTGTAACATTTGCTTTAGTAACCCAGTTCTGGTGTTGTGTTGAGTTGATGATTAGACAAATCTGTGACAGTAGAGGTCGCTGTTCATTAGGCTAAAATTCGTGCGAGAATGCGCCAGGCGCGCGTGCACTGGCGGGGACCTACTTCAAGAAATAATATTTTTAGACAAGTTTTCCGAGTGCAATGCTTGCTCTATCATTATTATTGTATCATTATTATTTTTCTAATTGCGTTTTACTTTTCTGATTAAATTCAGATTCTGTCAATTGCATCAAATAAATAAAACAATCTATTACATTTGGAGTTGTTATTATTATTATTTAGAACAGACTATCTGTAAAGCTCTTCAAATACACTCTTGTAATGTCTAAACTTTTCTGTATTTTTGAAAGCATCCTGGTCTGATTGCCCTGTGAACATATGATATGCATGAGCCCACAGCATGGTCACTGAATCCGACAGCGAACACAGCATTAGGCTGCCAAAATCTGTTACCCTCCTCTATATCACACAGAATGAATGTAATGTTATCCAAATGCACTCTGGTAATGTCTGACCTTCTCTCTTCCATATTTTAGAAATAGCTGCATGCAGATATAGCCTGCAGCAGGGTCACAGTCACAGAATCTAACGAGGTAGCATTGGTTTCCTAAATCTGTTCCCTTCTAGGCTATTTCACTCAAAATGGCTTTTAAAGTTTTTCTAACTCTGGTGATGTGTACTCTAAACCTCTCTGTTTCATACTCTAGAAATTATTTTGGTCTGATTTGAACAGCAGCAGATAACAGCAGGGTCACATAATCTAACAAGGCAGCATAACAGGCTGTCGAAATCTGTTTCCCCTCTCCTCTCGTTCACTTAGATTGACTTTCCAAATTCACTCTGGTGATGTCTAATCTTGTCTATTTTATATCCTATAAATAATTTTGGTTTGATGTGAACAGCTGCAGATATAGGCTACAGCACGTTCACCACATCCGACAACACAGCATTTGAAGTTGGCAAAATCTGTTACCCTCTTCTATTTCACACAAAATTGCTTGATTGTGATCCAAATTAACTCTGTTTATGCCTAAAATTCTCTCTTCTGCATTTGCGGATGTAAACCGCAATAGACATACAGCAAGGTCACAGAATGACTAGTTAATGGTTAATGAAATCAAAATTCATTCTTTTCTAATCTAAACTTAGAAATCTAAACTTCTCTTTTCTGTAGCCTATTTACAGCCTGGTCAAGGTATATCTGATATGGCAGCATAACCAAATCTGTTACCTCATTTTGGGTCTCACTTCAGCCTTTATTAAATGTATTTAGCTAATATGTATTGGACTACTTTGAACATAAATTAATTATTTGTTTCCATGCACTTATTTTGAAGTAGGCTACATATTATAGATTATACATTATACTTATATTAAATAAAATAAAATGTACTTAAAATTATTATTCTAGGTTAATTTGATTACCACAAACAAATTATTGCATAAAATGTAAAATGACAGTGGGGCAAGTTGTAACAACAGCATTAGCATAGCAATGATCTGTTACATGAATGTACTATGTAGCAATGTTACAATGTAGCAGTTACATGATCACTCCCCAGTCACCACTACTTTTTTGCATTATTTAGCTATAAATAAACGCAGTTTTTCTTTAAAGTCTCTATAGACTGTTTGCAACAAAAACGAAATTATTTTAGTCAATTGAAAGGGAATGTCTGGGTTTTGTAGTTCTTGAATGCCGCAATTTATTGAAATAACCGTGGCGTGGCACCGCTGGAACACAATTTCCCAGAAACCCATCGCACTCCACCGTTTACAGAGTCACTCGGCAAGCCGAAAAGAGACGAACATCGGGGCGATGGACCGCTGTGCTGGACTCTGTGAAGAGTCGGGCTAATAACTTTCTCAAACAGAGGACGCAACTTTGGGGGGAAAACAGCGGACACGTTTGCTCCAACTTCGTTTGAGAGAGGTAAGATCTAGGCTACGCAAGAATAAACGGACTAATAAGAGTTTTGTTCAGGAATGATGCTTTATTAAATATTTATCTTATCTGCGGGAGAGCATCGCGCGCGCCCTGTTGAACCCGCCCCTAGGTTAGGAAAACTGCCATGAGAAACTCTCACGGAGCCTATAGAAAGATGGGGAAAAAAGATACAAACTCAGCGAGGAAGACACAAGTGTTTCAGTTAAGCCGGTATTTTTTGTTTTGTTTATACTGTTTAATGCAACAGTCCAAACCAATGTTATGATGCCGTTAGTTTAATCGCATTTCGGGCACGCATTCATAAAAAAACCTCTGCTTTTCATAAATGCGTTTGCTGGATGGAGTTAATGTGCCCATGTTTAGTAGGATTTCTGTCTTTTTATTTCTTTTTGACATTGTTGACATGGTAGAAAAATGAGTTGTCAGTTTCTGTTTTCAAGACGGACGATCTGCCGATGTTCAACAGATGGAACAGAATTCTGTGTTTTACAACAGCATCAGACGAAGCTGTAATTAACGCAATAAGTAAAACTAGCATGTAGTTTTCATGTAAAATAAGATGCTTTTTTTTGCTTTGCAGTTAGATAGAGCGAAAATGATTCATGCAAATCCCTCCTCCGCACTGCTCTCTCTCTGTCTCTGTCTGTCTCTCTCTGTCTCTCTCTCTCTCTCTCTCTCTCTCTCTCTCTGCATATTTACGGTTTGCTTGTCTAATCATTTGTTAATCAAATCTAGTAGTTACAGGAAGAGTCTGGTGATGATACAGGCGTCAAATGGAACTGTTACAGTCAGTATGCCCACAAACAGTGTCATACAGTAGACCTATTTCTTATCATTTGGTTTATTTCTGTTATGCAGTACATTTCCATATCCCCATCCTAATATGTTGATTAAACCACTATATTTTAAAGTGAACTTAGGGATGACAGGGATAGTATACACTCTAAACAAAAATGGTGCTAAATAGCACTAAAAGTGGTTCATTGGCTTGTAATCATAGGGGAACCATAAGTGCCATATAGCACCTACCTTTGTCAAATGGTGCTATGTAGAACCATAAGAGGTGCCATATAGCACCTTAACCACCCCAAAGAACCGCTAAAGAACCGCTGAAGAACCAAACTGGGCTTAACAGGTTCTTTAAATGGTAGTGGTGCTATATAGCACCTTAACCACCGCAAAGAACCCCTGAAGAACCGCTGAAGAACCATTTTTTTTTTTGTGTGAATAAAGGCAGCATGAAATCAAAATGGACAGTTCTTGTAATCTTTAATAAAAAATTTAAATACATATGTATATACTGGCAGCTATTTATGAAGTATTTTATTTAAAAAAACAGGAAAAGTATTTTTACACAATCATTTCAGCTTATTTTAATTTTAATTTAGCACTTCAGAAGAGCAGTCTCTTTATTTAAATTTGAATGCATTTTGTCTTCCTGTTATATTTTGTATTTATATATGCATTCAGATTTAACTTGGCATGTTTTGTCAGTTGTACATTTGACACTGAATGTGTATTTTTAGTATGGTATTTCACTGCACTGCACTGGACTTGGAATAAGTGTTTAGTCAGTTAAGTTAATAATTAACTTGCCAACTTGTAATTTGCAGCTTCTTGTTATCGAAACTCAGTGGAGGAATGACATTTTGTGATGAATTAAATTTGAACTGAGAATGTGAAAAGGCCCATGCATTGTGTTATATAATGCATATTTAGTATGGATTCAGCTTAGACTGTAATTATAAAACAAATAAAAAATAAAATAAAAAAAAAGTCCTGCAATCAGTTTTAAAGTCCTCAGCTTGTTCGTCTTTCTTCGCATCATGGGTTACCAATGATCACATGTTTTTATTTAGTTCATGCAGTGGGCCACTTGTGGTTTTAATCAAATTGTGTTGTCTTTGATGACATCAAATTGCTTTAGACATGAATATTCTTCTTTTGTTTTTGTGGAAGCATTCTGTTTAAACAGCTCTGCAGAGCTTTACATTTTTTAGATGTTTTATTTGAAACTGCTTTGTTTTTGTATTTTGTACGGTAGGAAATGACACTTCCAACCACACATCATAATGTGTTGCTTTAAATGTGTAAACCTATATGTCTTTGTATGGTTAGAGCTCCTGTTTGGCTTGTTTGCTTAATGATAAACCTGTACACAGACACAGTCATGACTCTTTGACCTCTGACCTCTGCAGGTGGTGGAGTGGTTGCCATGGTGGATAAAATGTCAAGTTTCCTACACATTGGGGACGTGTGCTCCCTTTATGCTGAAGGCTCTACCAGTGGCTTCATAAGCACTCTGGGGTGAGTTGATTGACACTGCCTGTTATGATATTATGGAATGCTTTAAAAATCACATATTAATTGAAAGCAGATCAGTGAATATTATGAGCAGGACATTTTAACTGCATTTGTTCCAAGAGTAATTATTACATCAAATAAATGATTAACAAGCAGAACCAGCTCATTTGTTAAATACTTTTTCTGTTAATTCTTCAACATTGAACTCTCTCTGTTTTCTGCTGACAAAAATCTTAAGAGAAATAGCTGAACCATCATCTCCCCATCTGTGACGTTCTTTCTTCCATGGAACACAAAATATGTTTTCAAAGCAATTTTTTCAGTGAAAAACTACTTAATTTTTACCCTCATCATCAAATAATCTATTCAGAAGACTTCTAATATATCCACTTTAATGATACTTTAAGACTTGTTATTGCATTCTTTTTTAAAGCATCTGTTAATTGTAATTGCATGGAAAAAAGCAACTAATGCAAAAAGTCAAAAAAAAATTGTGTTCCTCTGAAGAAACAAAAGTAAAACAGGTTTGGAATGACAAGAGGAAGAGTTAATGAGCTAATGACAGATTTTGCACATTTGGGTGATCTAACCGTTTGAAGATCAACACTGTGTGAAGTTTGCTGTGGTTGAATGCTAATCTTTAATGTGTAGTTAAGAATAACCAGCTGTCAGCAGTTTAACCCTGTTTATGTGTGTGTGTTTTTTGGCCGACTGGTCTTGGAATTTGGATTATGTCCAGTAAGCTGCTGCTTTGGGCCAAAAAAGCTGAAATACAGATGCACAATTACAAATGCACACCATTATTTACTCAAGCAAACACACACAGATGTTCAAATTTATCAAAATTAAAAAACTTCTACAGATTAACACTCTCATTGGTTTCAGGTTGGTTGATGACCGATGTGTTGTTCAACCAGATGCAGGGGACTTGAACAACCCACCCAAGAAGTTCAGGGGTGAGTTTGTGTGTGTACCTACTAAATATATTTTGTGGCCAAATTTGTACCCAGTAGTGACCAAAACCTGACCAAATCTCCCAAAACCTTTACGTCTATGGAATGTCCCCATTTAGATAGCTAAGTAAATGTGTGTGTGTGTGTGTGTGTGTGTGTGTGTGTGTGTGTGTGTGTGTGTGTGTGTGTGTGTGTGTGTGTGTGTGTGTGTGTGTGTGTGTGTGTGTGGGGATGTGGATGTTACGCTGGTTTATTTTCAGTTAAGACAGGAAGTTCAGTTACTTAAATTGGACTTTGAAGTCAAAGGTCAGATGATGTAGGCTACTCTAGAGAAAAGTTTGTCATTTCCATGAAAACCACTTAATTTAGCATGTCGTCCTTCATTCTTTGGAATTATTATAACATTGTCTTCCAAAACTTGTAGTTATTATTGTCAATCAAATCTTTGACCGCATAAATCTGTGTAGAACAGTCTGATCTAATTTCTGTCTACATTTACTTTGCTGTGGAAATTGTTACCAACACAGAAAGCACATATCTACTTAGTTAAAGGACTTGATAAATGATTGTACTTCAAAGGCTGCACACAAGATTGTGTGAGGTTGAGGCCGACTGCCCTCTAAACTCACATCACTCAAAAGGCATCTGCCGGTGACAATGAGAAGCTACGTCAGGAGTAGGGGTGCGTGTATATAAGTACATTTTTACATCGGTGTGTACTGGTTTCCATCACTAGTTGGCCACTGAATGTTAAAGGAAGAGTTTGTCCTAAAATATAATTCCTCTCATAATTTATTCATGTTGTTACAAATGACTTTATATCTTATGTGCAACCTTTGCTTTGAAGGAAGTTCGCACTGCTCTTCCACACAACAAAATCATACAAAATGACCATAAACAAATGACAAAAAAAATACCATAAAAGTGTCAAAGTAGTACATTTTACAAAGTCTTTCAAATCTTCTATTCTCACTTTTATTCTCACTTGTGCATATTTAAACTTGGCAGATCAAGAAACAAGCCATTTTTAACTTTAGAGATGCCAACCACCATTGGTTCTTGTAACTTATGTGAACAAAGCTTAGGTAAATACTAGAATGTACATCTGAGAGACACTACACTACTATTTGAATTAAAAATCTTTTGTAATGTTTTTAATGTTTTTATTATGACCTGATCAATTTAATGCTTCTTTGCTGAATAAATGTAAACATTTCTTAAAAAAAAAATCTTACTGACCCCAGACTTTTGAACAGTAGTATATTAATAATAATAACATGAGGAACTACCCCTTTAACATTTATATACTTCTCTATCAAACACATATGTCTCAATAACCCTGCTGATAAATAATCCCTGCACAGTGTGCTCGAGTCTGTGATGAAGAGAGGAAGAAAAGGAGAGATAATTGTCTGATGGTCAGTGGGCCCCAGCAGAGAGGAATGCGTACTATTTCCTTCAAATATAAACACACACCAAAGCAAAATGGAAGCATGTGATGGGTTCATTTTCTATTGCTATTATTTCATGAATATGTTTGTTTTGTTTGGGTATGCATTGAGCTCAAAACGATTAAACTTATGATTTTCATCTGGCAGATGATAAATAAGCAAAATAGTACAATAGACTGGCACTGAAGGAGGGACTCGCGCTATATCATACGGGATTGGTGCGTGGAATCTTTAAGCTTAGGACCATTAAAGCAAAACCCTGGCAACCACCCATAACACCTTAGCATCAACTTTAATCTCAGGAAACATCTAGAAATCTAGCTCCTTTTTTGTAATGGGAAACTCTTAAACACTCTTGTTTTTATACAAGTGTGTGTTCTACATTCCTCCAATGACCCTAGAGCTTTTTGGTGTTTTATCAGCCCAATCTCCAGAAAATAGAAACAGAGACCAGATTCTTTCTTTCTCTCTCTCTCTCTCTCTCTCTCTCTCTCTCTCTCTCTCTCTCTCTCTCTCTCTCTCTCTCTCTCTCTCTCTCTCTCTCTCTCTCTCTGGCTCCCCCTCTCTCCTTATTTGGTAAGACTGGAGTTCTGCTGAAAAGAAGTGCATTTTCACTTTTATGTCTGAATAGCTCTTTTCTTATCACTTTTGAAAGACAGTCTGTGTCTGTTTTCTGTCATATTAGGTGCTACCTTCATTTAGTTCTATTAAAAAGTAGTTTTTTTGGTTGCTTCTGATCGTATGAGGGAATAGTCCTGTTTTAACAGTTTTGCACATGTAAACCACACAGACACAGAATTTACATATTGATTTTCATACTGATTTTCTTCCTTACCATTTATGATCACCTTGTCATCCCATCAGCAGGTTTTGAAAGCTATGCGTGTGTGTGTCTAAACACAGTGTGATTGTGTATGTGCTTACAAGAGTAATGAGTGATGCTTGTGTTCTGCTTGTCTGTGGCTGAGATGAAATGTGTGTTCTCTCTTTCTCTCTTTCTCTCTCTGTAGACTGTCTTTTCAGACTGTGTCCCATGAACAGATACTCGGCACAGAAACAGTTCTGGAAAGCTGCCAAACCTGGAGGAAACAGCACCACAGATACTGTTCTGCTCAACAAACTCCATGTGAGTGTGAAGCTTAGTCTTCCCCTTGCCACGTACATGATCTGTTTGTTTATATAAATATAGGGAATTCCAATCGCTTTCTTGGAATAACGCTGCTCATAATTGCCGGTCTAGAATTAGTATCCACTATCCACACCTCAGAGGATTGGCTGATGGCACCACAAGAACCTTCAATAATGACTACCCTGAGCTGCGATTTTAAAGTCACGATGAAACAAGGAACAAAGATCTTTTTCTTCTCTATTGTGACATATTAATATCAAATTGGATTATTGGAAAAGGAAAAAATGTAGGGCAGGGACTTGGTTCTTCCCATTGGTTTTTGATTGAATGGTGGCAGATCATCTGTATGCAAGCTTGCAGTCGATTGGGTTTACCCAGACAAAGTTATTGGAGGAGCCTGGCACCAAAGAAAGGGAAAATGGCTAGGAAAAAGTTGACTCCAAAATTGGTGAACTAACTGGTAAACATCTACTAAAATATAATCAAATTATAAACTAACCAGCCAAAACTTGAGCTCTAATCCTTATTTACTATTAAGAAATGAAAAACTGATTCTAGATCAGTGGCAACTTCATCTTTAATCTTAAAGACATTGTCTTCATTTCAGGGATGATTTTGCATTTTTAAAGCAAATGTATTGGATTAATTTGTATTTCGTAGATTATGGTAGCATTAGAAACAAATTCATCCAAGAATGTAAAACATTCCTTTACAAATAACTTTAATATCTCATTTTGATAAATTGGCAACTTTCCAGTAGTATAAGGTATATTAGTTGCGTATCATGCCGATAAAAACCAATCATGCATTCATACCTGCTCTTGAGTAGCTTAATTATCTAAATGCTGTGAGTAGTGGTATTTGATTGGATTGCATGTGTAAGTAAATAGCACATACAATATTTTATCCAAAGAAAGGAAACCACGGAGGGACACACCTCCATGACCACGACCTCCTAGACTTCATAGCTTCACCCTGCAGTTGGTTCATGCTCTGCTTATGACCTTATATATACACAGAATGTAGAAAAGTTGCTAACAATAAAAAAAGATGTGCTTGTAAATGAAACCGATTGTGAAGAATGCTCTGTGGGCCATCTGAACAATGTTATAAGACGTCATTAAAAAGAGCACAGTTTGTTTGTTACCCAACAGCTTCTTTTTTGGAGGACTGTATATTTATCAACTTCTCTGAGTCTGAAGTTCAGTTTCTATTGTTCTGAAGAGCAGTAGAAACGGAATGTGCTCTTGTCACATGGTTCTTTGGTGCTCATGTGTATTGCATTTGCATTTTTTTTTTTTCTCTCATTTTTTTTTCTTACTGTGTTTTGTTTAGCATGCTGCTGATTTAGAGAAAAAACAAAATGAATCTGAGAACAAAAAGCTTCTAGGAACTGTCATTCAGTATGGCAATGTCATCCAGGTAAATCTCTCATTTACACGTGAGCACAAATATTACTTCCGGTAATATTTAAATTGTATATATAATACAGAACATTTATAAGCACTTTAATGTAGAAAAGCTGAATATTTAGCAGTCAAATAAATTGTGTATCTGTTCACATATATTTGCAGCTTCTCCATCTGAAGAGTAATAAGTATCTGACAGTAAATAAGCGCTTACCGGCTCTTCTTGAGAAGAACGCCATGCGTGTGACGCTGGACGCTGCAGGGAATGAAGGCTCGTGGTTCTATATCCAGCCCTTCTACAAGCTCCGCTCTATAGGAGACAATGTGAGTATGTCATCAACTCTGATTATTTGATTTGTTGTGTATTTCTAGTTCTTGTACTTACATAAACCCACATTAGAGTTCCACTTGTAATGTTTTGTGTGTGTTAATGTGCGATTCAGGTGGTCATTGGCGATAAGGTTGTGTTAAACCCTGTCAACGCTGGACAGCCGCTGCATGCCAGTAGCCATCAGCTTGTGGATAATCCAGGATGCAATGAAGTAAAATACACACACACACACACACACACACACACACACACACACACACACACACACACACACACACACACACACACACACACACACACACACACACACACACACACACACAAACAGAGAGAGAGAGAGTTCAGATATTACTGGATTTGTCATATCTTTCTTTTTTCACTCTCTCTGGCTATGTTAAGAAAGCAATACTAGTGTACTGGATACGGCCTGGAGTTTTTTTTTTAAGTAGTATGCAAATGATAAACATTTCAAACAGTATTTTGACAGCATCACATAAACCACGTCACATGACCTCAGTTGAATTCAGGTTGGTGTTTAATTTAGTCAGAGACATCAGGTTATCTAAAAAATGTAATACATTTTTGGACAAAAGTGTCTTAACTCTTAAAAATTGGGGTTAAGATTATTTTTTATTTTTTTTATGCATATGCATTTATATGAGTTTCCCTTTTAGATGCAAAATTTATGGGAGGAGAGAATTTAAATGAATCATGCAAGGTGATTTACTAAGGTTTGCGCTAGTCAATTTACTGGTATTTGCGGCATTATTTAACGCCCCAATAAAAGCATGTCTTAAATCAGACGCTAATTTGTGCTGCTCTTGATAGATTGCGTTGGTCATTATGGGATTGATCCGGCTGCGTCTGTGTTCTTTAATTTGCGCGTCGTCAGTAGATCACATGCAGAACTTTCCACTCCCATTTGTGCTTTTTTGGAATTGCGCTCTCACACTAATTAGCCCTGTTTAGTAAATCTGGCCCATAGCCTTTCTTCCAGGGATATTAAAGTTAAATAATGTAAAAAAACGAATAAAAATCACAACAACACAACAAAATTACTAAACCTTTAAATAAAATGAAAATAAAATGGAAAATATATAAATAAATTGTAATTAAAATAATTGTCCTAGATTAATAATTGTCCTAAAATATCTAGAAATAACCCTTTCAAAATTAGGCCACCTCATATAAGACATTGGGAACCCTGGTTATTCAGAGATGAGGGGCTGATGAGGGGCTGTATTAAAATAAAAAAATATCTTGAGTTTTAGTTCTTTTAGTTTATTTTAATGCTATATTGTCTCATTTTTAAAACAATTTGGGCCTCTTTGGAAGCTGAGGCCCCATAGTGGGCCCCTGTTCCCAGGTTGAGAACCACCGGTCTATTCCATTGTCATTTTCTCTCTCAGGTGAATTCAGTGAACTGCACCACCAGTTGGAAAATCGTTCTCTTCATGAAATGGAGCGACAACCAGGAGGTTGTCTTGAAAGGAGTAAGTTTCATACACAAACATGATGCACACAATGACCTTTACATTTACTTACTTTTAAAGGAATTATATTTGACTTTCTTGCGTTTTAATGGCCTTTTAATGAAATACATGTTATCAGGGTGACGTGGTGAGGCTTTTTCATGCGGAGCAGGAGAAGTTTCTGACGTGTGATGAACACAGAAAAAAGCAGTATGTCTTTTTGCGTACCACCGGGCGCCAGTCTGCAACCTCCGCCACTAGTAGCAAAGCACTCTGGGAGGTAGAGGTAAGTTAAGGACTTAGCTTTGTGAAGTTGACCAGTTGTTTTTGTGAGTGTGATTGTTGGTTTGGGAATCTAAACAGATGTTTGCATACTTTTCAGGTGGTTCAGCATGATCCCTGCAGAGGCGGAGCCGGCTACTGGAACAGCCTCTTTAGGTTCAAACACTTGGCCACCGGCCATTACCTTGCTGCAGAGGTTAGACCGATATGTTACCTGGAATAAGAGTTCACACACATACACACATGCAAATTAATCAAAGAGTGCAGTTCGAGAGCTTGACGTTAGAAAGAGTAGAGAAGGTGACTTGCAACATTTATCTAATTATTCTAACCTTATTGTGATCAGGTAAATCCAGACTATGAAGAAGAATACCTGGAGTCCCGTTCCTCTGTGAGTGTGTGCTTGAGAGCGTGTGTGACTGTGTGTGTCTGTGTTTTTCCCCTTTCACCTTCTGAGCTTCTGAATTCATAGTATGAGCAATTTGAGGGTCTCTTTACCATATTGCACTCATTTCAACACACATTAGTTGAGACAAAGCAGACTGTCATCTTGAATGCACAGTCACAGTTGATCGATTGTTTCACTCGCAGCTGGATTCGGAGCAAGAAATGATGCGGGCACGTGCACGTAACCCTCAGGATAAGGTTATGTATACACTGGTGTCTGTTCCTGATGGCAATGACATTTCGTCAATCTTTGAGCTTGACCCCACCACTCTGAGAGGCGGAGACTCGCTTGTGCCGAGGTACAGCGAGATTGTGACTTCTTGTGACATCTTCTGATTAATTACACTTATATTAAACTTGCTGTATTTTGGATTGTGCCTGTCAGAAACTCATATGTGAGGCTCAGGCATCTCTGCACCAATACGTGGGTCCACAGCACCAACCAGCCAATAGATAAAGAGGAAGAGAAACCAGTCATGCTCAGAGTGAGTCAGCTTCTGTCTATGTATGACTGTAACATTGGTTTATGGTTTCTCTGAAGTGTGTCTCCTTCACTCTGTATTTGTGTCTCAGATAGGAACGTCTCCTCTGAAGGAAGATAAAGAGGCTTTTGCCATAGTGCCAGTGTCTCCGGCTGAAGTTCGGGATCTGGATTTTGCTAATGATGCTAGTAAAGTGTTAGCTTCCATCGCAGCCAAACTGGAGAAGGGCACTATTACCCAAAATGAGAGGAGGTAAAGGTTATATTCATCTATTCATCCATGTGTCTGTCTATCAGTCCCTCCTTTCCTTCCATCTATCCATCTTCAACTATTCATCTTTTCATTCATCCATCCATCTGTCCATTGGACCTTTTTCCATCCATCTGCCCTCTGTTTTCTTTCTTCATCCATCCATCCATTGATCCATTCATCTGTCTGTCCATCTGTCCATCCTTCTTTCAACTATTTCATCTTTCCATCCATCCATCCATCCATCCATCCATCCATCCATCCATCCATTCATCCATTCATTCATCATCTGTCTATCTCTGTCCTTCCATCCTTTCTTCAACCATTTATTCATCTTTTCATTTTCATCCATCTGTCCTTTTGACTTTTAAATATATCTATCCATCCATCTTCCCATCTTTTTGTTCTTTCTTCCTTCCTTCCTTCCTTCATCCATCCATCCGTCTATCTGTCCGTCCGTCTATTTCTCCATTCATCCATCTGTCTGTCCAGATTCCATCCTTTAACTATTGTATCTTCCCATCATCTATCCATTTGTCCATCCATTTGTCTGTCTTTCCTTCTTTCCTTCAACCATCCAATAGTTCATCCATTCATTCATCTGTGCATTTGACTTTCAATCCAATTTTCTATCCATCTTTCTTTAGATCTTTTATTATTTCTTACATCATCCATCCATGCATCCATTAGTCTGTTTATTAATTTATCCTTCCATCCGTCCATCCATCCATCCATCTGACCATCTTTCTGACAATATTATTTTAACCAATTCATCTTTATGCCCTTTTTTTGTTAAACTGCTCACACTTAAAAAAACACATTGTCTGCCCATCATGCTCTCACGCACAGGTCAGTGACAAAGCTACTGGAGGATCTGGTGTATTTTGTGGTGGACATTCCCAGCAGTGCTCAGGATGTGCTGGAGATCACAGTCAACAAACCCAACAGAGAGCGTCAGAAACTCATGAGAGAGCAGAACATACTCAAACAGGTACTCTTATAGGGTTTAGTTTTAAAACATCTCACTAACATTTCTTTTCAATGACCTTTCAATCCGTCTTGTTGTGTGATTGGCCAGATATTCAAGCTGCTGCAGGCCCCATTCACTGACAGTGGGGATGGCCCTATGCTGCGACTTGAAGAGCTTGCAGACCAACGGCACGCACCTTTTCGTCACATCTGTCGGCTCTGCTACAGGGTCCTACGTCACTCACAGCAGGACTATCGCAAAAATCAGGTTAAACGTTTTACTGTGAAACAAAATAAATGCAACAAAATTACACTACTGCAATTACAAAATTCACTTACAACCCCTTGTACTATATATTGTACTAAAGGCAAAAATGTCCTCTTTCTCTCATTATTTGTGTTTAGGAGTACATAGCAAAGCAGTTCCGCTTCATGCAGAAGCAGATAGGATATGATGTGCTTGCTGAAGACACTATCACAGCCCTGCTGCACAACAACAGGAAGCTTCTGGAGAAACACATCACTGCAGCTGAGATAGACACCTTCGTCAGCCTGGTCCGCAAGAACAGAGAGCCCAGGTGTGCGAAAATAGATCTGCATAAATGTTCTTGGTCATTTACATGTATTCATTTAGCATACCCTTTCATCTAAAGCAGGGGTGGGGAACGTTGGTCCAGGAGGGCCGCTGTCCTGCAGAGTTTAGCTCCAACCCTGAAAGAAACTCACCTGATTTTAGCCTTAGTGATCCTGAATACATTGATTAGCTTGTTCAGGTGTGTTTGATTAGGGTTGGAACTTGGAACTAAACTCTGCTGGACAGTGGCCCTCTAGGACCAACCACCCCTGATCTAAAGCAACAAACAAATGAGAAATGTTATGATTTAAGTGATTCATCTTAAGTACAATCCAGTACAGAGATGTTGGCGGTTTAAGCGAAAGTGAAATAGATGTTTTAAAGTAAGAGTTTAGAAGTACAGTAGAAGTGTATTAAGTTGTGTCTTCAGATAATGATTTGAACTATATTTGTAATAGTTTTGTGTCTTATCCTGAATGATTGAGTTGTGTCCCTGTTTCTCTAGATTTCTGGACTACTTATCAGATCTATGTGTGTCGATGAATAAATCCATCCCTGTCACTCAAGAACTCATCTGTAATGCTGTGCTGGACCCAGCCAATGCAGACATCCTCATCGAAACAAAGTACAACACCTACACTGACTATTATCCTATGTGCATGTTTAGAACAATATACACTACTAAGTTTGGAGTCAGTAAGATTGTTTTGAAATCAGAAATTAAGACTTTTATTCAGCTAGAATGCATTTAATTGATGGATTGTTACAAAAACATTCTATTTCAAATAAACGCTGTTCTTTTAAATTTTCTATTCATCAAAGAATCCTGAAAAAATGCATCACGGTTTCCATATTAAGCAGCACAGCTGTTTTCAACATTGTTTTTTTTAGCAACAAATATTATTTTAGCACCAATTCAGCATATTATAATGATTTCTGAAGGATCATGTGACTGAAGACTAGATGCTAATGGCTGCTGAAAAATTAGCCTTGCCATCACAGGAAAAATAATGTTTCACAATATTACTGTTTTTACTGTGTTTTTGATTAAATAAATGGTGCCTTGGTCAGCATAAGAAATCTTACTGGCTCCAACCTTTGAATGATAGTGTTGCAGAACAGCTAAAACATATAATCAGCAAGCGCAATTTTGAACATGTAGTGCCATTATTGAGGGCAAATCATCTCATCTACACTGAATCAAACCAGAAAGTGAAAGTTCATGAGAAATTAAAAATAGTTAGCTTGTGTGGTCCACAAGAATAGAGGTCTGTGGGTGTGGTATTGAATGAATGTGTGTTTGTGTGCCAGGCTTGTGTTATCACGGTTTGAGGTGGCAGGAACAGTGCTTGGTGAGAGCGCAGAAGAGGAAGAAGAGGATGAAGAAGAGGTATGGTTGTTCTGGAAGGACAGTAGAGGAGAGGTGAAGAGTAAGAGCATCAGAGAGCTTGCACAGGATGCCAAAGAGGGACATACAGAGGACCATGAAGTTATCAATTATTACAGGCATGCACACACGCCTACATTTACATGAACATTTGATGAAAGGAAAGATACACAGAAATAAAATGATAACGTCTCTCCGTCAGGTATCAGCTGAATTTGTTTGCACGGATGTGTCTGGATCGGCAGTACCTAGCCATTAATAAGATATCAGCACAACTGGACGTGGATCTGATCTTACGCTGCATGTCAGACGAAGACTTGCCCTTTGACCTCAGAGCCTCATTCTGCCGCATGATGCTGCACATGCATGTAGACCGTGACCCTCAGGAGCAGGTCACCCCTGTCAAATATGCTCGGCTGTGGTCTGAAATCCCTTCACAAATTGCCATTGATGAGTAAGTGATTCACTTTAGAAACGGTAAACGGTGAAGCCCTTTTATTGAGTAGTTTGTTTATTAGACAGATGTTTTCCTGTTTCTGACCAGTTATGATAATGATGGGACATCACGTGATGAGGTGAAGGAGCGCTTCTGTCTGACAATGGAGTTTGTGGAGAATTACCTGCGGGATGTTGTTTGCCAGAGTTTCCCATTCTCAGACAAAGAGAAAAACAAGCTCACTTTTGAGGTGTGTCTTTTAAAAGATATATATATATTTAGGGGTAAATTTACCCAATGTATTTTATTCACTATGCACTCGCAATCTAGTTTAAACAGACAACAAATAACGCGGTACTGTGAGTATTTGAATTAAGCCATTGCCATCGTATTAGGCTTCTTATAATTGTAATTTAATTTAATTTAATATTCAACAATATTATTGATCTGCCTGCATTGACACCATTATGTGAGAATGGAACTGAGCTGGACAATGACATCACGGTTTTCTTCAGAGCGGCTATATTTATATATATATAAAGGAACTAAATAAAAAATAAAATAAAATTTACAACAAAAATGAACCATCACTGAACTTACTTAAGCTGGACTGTGATGCTATTTTCATCTAAAAACAAACTTTATTGCATTATTTTCCTGTTATCATTGTAAAGCTGCTTTGAAACAATCTGTATTGTAAAAAGCCCTATATAAATAAAGGTGACTTGACTTACTTGACTTGACTTATAGCTTGCTCAGTAAAATGCAACATTTTCCTGGCACAGTTAACATTGTTTCCAGCTGCAGAAATCAGCATTTTATGCTATATAATAAAAAATTATAAAAAGTATATTATATATAAAATATTAGTTTAGTAAATAAAACTTTAGTTTTTAAAACAAGGACACTTTTCTGAAATGCTTTTCCACTTTCTATAGGTGGTGAACCTGGCGAGAAACCTGATCTATTTCGGTTTCTATAACTTCAGTGATCTGCTGAGGTTGACCAAAATCCTGTTGGCAATCCTGGACTGTGTCCACATCAGCAACCCCTTCCCCATCAAACTGGATGGAGAACCCGGCAAAGGTCAGAAACAAACGGAGCCCCTAAAGGGACATAGTGAAGAACAAAATGAGATGGGAGGAAAAATAATTTGGAAAAATATTCTCACAAATGTTTTGCGTTCCCCGAGAAACTTTGCGTTCACTTGCAAAGAACACAAAAGTTTTGCAAACGAATGCAAAAGTTTTACGAGGGAACGCAAAGGTTTTGCGAGGGAACGCAAAGGTTTTGCGAGGGAACGCAAAGGTTTTGCGAGGGAACGCAAAGGTTTTGTGAGGGAACGCAATTTCTAATATTTTAGTAATTTAATATTATTTAATAGTAATATTAAAATATGATTTAAAATATGTATTTATAATAATAATAATGTAATAATTAATATTTATCACTGAATCAACATAAATACATTCAGATTTCAGTCACACCAACAAAACTAAATTAAAAGTTATATCAGTGAGAAATAGCTTTGAAGTAACAGTTGCAGGTTACTTGTTTTTATTGTGTAGATTATATGTCCACTCCAAGCACACAAACTAAAGTCCTACTAAAATGAACTAATGTCAGCAACAAAAGCTCTTGTGTGAAAGTGTCCTGTTTGTGCCGGTAGGAAGTAATGTGATGCGGTCCATCCATGGGGTTGGAGAGCTGATGACACAGGTGGTGTTGAGGGGTGGGGGATTTCTGCCAGCCACCTCCCACAACCCTCCTGATAGAGATGAAGTTAAAGCCCAAAGTGAACCTCAGAAACAGGACATCCTTGTGATGGACACCAAACTCAAGATCATTGAGATCCTGCAGGTGTTAAAACACACCCTAGCCAACAACTGGATTGTGATGTTCCATATGATTTAATATTTGAGAAGTTAATATCTTAAATGTCTAGGAAATGCAAAATTAGTTTTGTACAAGTACATATCGCTGTTTTCACTCTCTCATCTTCTGTGTAGTTCATTCTGAATGTGCGGTTGGACTACAGGATCTCCTGCCTGCTCTGTATCTTTAAGACAGAGTTTGATGAGAGCAACTCTCAAACAGAGCCGTCTGTAAGCCAGGACTCTACTGGCAGTGTTCAAGGTGAGATGAGCATGTGTGTGTTTGTGTCAGTATCAGCTGGTATGGATAAAGTGGTGTGTGAATAACTTCTGTCTTTGTTAGGCGCGCTGGACTTTGAGCACATTGAAGAGCAGGCGGAGGGTATTTTTGGAGGAAGGTAAGAAGGCTGTGCTCATTGATAGTTTGTCTCATGTTTGTGTTATGTATGTGTGTGAATCTGTGTGTGTTTGAAGTGAAGAGAACACCCCACTGGATCTTGATGATCATGGTGGCCGGACGTTTCTGAGGGTCCTACTGCACCTGACCATGCATGACTATCCTCCACTGGTGTCACGAGCCCTTCACCTCCTCTTCCGACACTTTAGCCAACGCCAGGAGGTTTTACAGGCCTTTAAGCAGGTATTCATTCATTCATTCATTCATTCATTCATTCATATATCCTTATAGAAAATTATGCATTTTTAATAGTGCTGTCAAATCGATTAATCACATCTAACATAAACGTTTTTGTTTACATACTGTAATATGTTTTTGTGAATATATATTATTATATTATATTATACATATCTATATATATACTAATATATAATAATATAAATACACACACATACTGTATATTATGTAAACAAAAACTTTTAAGTTAGATGCGATTAATCACGATTAATCGATTTGACAGCACAAATTTTTAAATAAAGAGGCCATCTTTTTATGTTATTCATATCGTTTTTTTTGTCTTCCTCACCATTAATAACAAAAGACATACATTTATTAGATAAATATTCTATTTTTGTTCAGTTTAATAAATGTTAAAATTGTTAGTGGTTATTTCACTCTTTGATAATTCATATTTGTTAAAATAATAACTTATTTATTTTATTTTATTAACTTAAATTGTTTTATTGAATTTTTTATAGAAAAATAAATTCCCCAAAGTTGAAGAAAGCACCCAGTATTTCGGATGAATAATACCATTGTAATAAATGAACATTTTCTGTTGTACCTGTCCAGGTTCAACTTCTGGTGACCAGCCAGGATGTGGAAAATTATAAACAGATCAAGTCAGATCTGGACCAGCTGAGGTCTATAGTAGAGAAATCAGAGCTGTGGGTGTATAAGAGACAGGGGTCAGACTCTGGACTGGACCCTGGAGAGGTCAACACTGAAGCTCACCACAAGGTCACGACGTGCTCCCATTATTATCTGTCCATAAAAAACGAAGAAGCAACATAATTGATCTTTTTCAAAGCCTAGTGATTTATATGATGAATTAAAGTTTTTCTCCTCCAATAGGTTGTCATCAACTCAAGTAGATCAGACAAACCCAAAGTGGAGAGTACAAGCAGCTCAAACTACAGAGTCGTGAAAGAGGTGCAGTGTGTTTTTCGTTTATAGAGTTCGTAGATTTTGACAAGAAAACAGGATGTTCTGTGAAGTGTGAAGTAAGTTTTATGTTTGTAAGTATTGTTATGTTTGTGTGTATAGATCCTGCTGAGGCTGAGCAAATTGTGTGTCTTGGAGGGCATCTCTGGCAAGAAGAATAAGAAACAGCAGCAGCGTCTCCTCAGGAACATGGGAGCACACAGTGTGGTCCTGGAACTGTTGCAGATCCCTTACGAGAAGGTGCGGGTCAGCCTTTGTGCAACTGAAAGGGTTAGCATTCATCATTGAGCACCTGAAGTAGATTTAAATGGTTATATGTGTGTTTGTTGAAATTTTAGGGAGAGGATATTCAGATGCAGGAGATTATGACTTTAGCCCATCAGTTCCTTCAGAACTTCTGTGCTGGAAATCAACAGAACCAGACACTTCTACACAAACACATTAATCTGTTCCTCAACCCTGGGGTGAGAGCAATCACAAATAAACACATTTTCATCTGTGCATTTCAGCTGTTCTTCACTCAGTTCTCTGTCCCTCTGTTTGTCTTTTTTTCCCTTCTGTTTCTAGATACTGGAGGCAGTGACCATGCAGCATATCTTCATGAATAATTTCCAGTTGTGTAGTGAGATTAATGAGCGGGTGGTGCAGCACTTTGTGCACTGCATCGAAACGCACGGCCGCAGTGTTCACTACCTCAAGTTCCTGCAAACCATCGTCAAGGCTGAGAACAAGTTCATCAAGAAATGCCAAGACATTGTCATGGCTGAGGTCTGTGGGCCAAGCAACATTTTTTTGAGATTAGTGTTTTTAACTACAAGCCCCACATTGCTGCTTTTCAAACTAGTGAAGACTGTTCTTAGTGAAATAAAAATGTGTGTGTATTTGTGTAGTTGGTGACTGCAGGTGAGGATGTGCTGGTGTTTTATAATGACCGAGCATCTTTTCAATCATTGGTCCAAATGATGCGTCTTGAGAGGGAACGACTTGATGAGAGCAGTGCACTCAGGTAAGGAGGCGCCTTTGCTTAATGTCCCTGTCTCCACTCTATTAATACTTATAAATGTAAACATTACATAAAAAACGAACATGCTTTACAAAAATGCATATGTTAGTATGATAATATAATATGATATAATAATTTGCACTTTAACTAGTATTTTTTTACACAATATATACAGTATATATATATATATATATATATACGTATATATATACAAAGTCATACAAAGTTTGTAAGCTTTTTCCTGCTAAATATTTGCCATCAGCGGTATTAGATTTGTTTTCACTGACTCTTGCAGGTATCATATTCACTTAGTGGAGTTGCTGGCTGTGTGCACTGAAGGGAAGAACGTTTACACTGAGATCAAATGCAACTCCCTGCTCCCCCTTGATGATATTGTACGTGTGGTCACACATGAGGACTGCATCCCTGAGGTGTGTGTGGCTGGGGAAAAGGCTTGAAGTGTTTGTCTTTGTTGAATAATTTTAGATTTAGGTTGTAAAAGTTTTTTTTCTTTTATTGTATTGTAACAGAAGTCATTTGTAGATCTGTGTGACTTCATAAGATGTGAATATATTACTTTAAATGTAGGTGAAGATGGCCTATGTGAACTTCCTGAATCACTGCTATGTGGATACAGAGGTTGAGATGAAGGAGATCTACACCAGCAATCACATGTGGAAACTTTTTGATGATTTCCTGGTGGACATCTGCAGAGTAAGACTAGACACTCAAAGATATACTCATAATGTGGTCTTGATACTCACACATTCAACATGACTTCTTATAGGTGTGCAATAACACGAGTGACCGCAAGCACGCTGACACAGTTCTAGAGCGCTACGTTACTGACACCATCATGAGTATCGTCACCACCTTTTTCAGCTCACCGTTCTCAGACCAGAGCACAAGTTTGCAGGTAACACACAGTGTCTTCCAGCAGCCCAGTACAACTCAGCATCATTTAGACCATCTGTAAGAGTGACATTCATCTCTGTTTGTGGCTTAGACCCGGCAGCCAGTGTTTGTGCAGATGCTGCAGGGAGTTTTCCGAGTGTATCACTGCAACTGGCTGCTCCCAGGTCAGAAGGGGAACGTGGAAGCCTGCATCAAAGTGCTGAGTGACGTGGGTAAGAGCACCAATTCCACCAGCTGTTTGTAACTTTCTTATTAATATTACCTTGAATTGTATTATTGTGTTGTATCATACGATTATAATCTTAAATTAGTGCCAAAAACATTTCTAGAACAGTGGATTGCAACATTTTTGACTCAAAGGTCCCCTGTTGTCCAACACAATATTCAAAGGCTCCCCTATATTGGCTGTTTCCTATTTCTATTGTAATTATGACAGAGCTGCTTGGTTTCAAACTTTATATATATAAAAAAAACTGGGAGTATTGATATATTAAATACATTTTCACAATTTGTTTTGGGAGTTCAGAAGTTTCAAGAACTATATGTTTTCAATTAAAATATTTTACGTTTTTACATTCATAATATTTTTTTCTTTTTCTATATTAGAAATACGTTTCAGTTTACATCTTGATTTAGTTTTTTTAGGATTTTAATTTAGATTATAGTTTGATTATTTTAAAATATTAATTATATTTTATTAATCTGAATACCTTTTTAGTCATCTTGGAAGTTTGCTGAGGCCCCTAGTGGGCCCCAGGCCTCTGGTTAAGAACCACTGTTCTAGAAAGTTGTATGGTGCCGAACTGGTGGCACCAAACATTTTGTGTAATGCATGACTCTGAATGTGCGTGTCTTTTACCATTTTGTATTGTGCAGCCAAAGGCAGAGCCATAGCCATTCCTGTGGATCTGGACTGTCAGGTGAATAATCTGTTCATGAAGTCCAACAACATAGTGCAGAAAACAGCCCTCAGCTGGAGGTTGTCCGTCCGTAATGCTACGCGAAGAGATTCCGTTCTGACCACCTCCCGAGACTACCGCAACATCATTGAAAGACTCCAGGTGAATGAGTGAAATTGCATCTGTTTTCATATATGTTTGCTATGTATTTTATGCTTATTAGAATATTGTGAATATAATCCTTTCTATTGAAATCAGTAGTGAGAAGTGCTATTTGTGTGGAGTTATTGTGTGGAGTTACTAGGTAGACAGTGACGCAGCTCATTAGGTTTCAGAACAGAGCTATAATGTCTGTTTGTCTTGTCAATGATCACCCATGTCTCTCATTTAATTACTATTAAACCTGTATTCAATTGTTTGCCTCAGTGCCTTACTTTGTTAGTGTGTGTGGTGAATGTGTGCTTTTGTGTGTATGCGTGTGTATGTCCTCAGGATATAGTGTCTGCCTTGGAGGAGCGGTTGAGGCCTCTGGTTCAGGCTGAGTTGTCTGTATTGGTGGATGTTCTCCATCGTCCAGAACTGCTGTTCCCAGAGCACACTGAAGCCCACCGCAAGTGTGAGAGTGGAGGCTTCATTTGCAAGTATGATAAGCTCTTGTTGCAATATCTTCAATGTAATACTTTATATAACATAATAAAATACTATATTATTTTTTATAGGTTATCATGCTGATTAATTGTAAAATATATTACTATTTTATTCTATTTTCATCATTGCTTATATGTTTTAATTACATTGGCACACTTTTATCTGCTTTTTGTACAGATTGATAAAACATACCAAGCAACTTCTAGAGGAAAATGAGGAGAGGCTTTGTATCAAAGTCTTGCAGACACTCAGAGAGATGATGACCAAAGACAGAGGATATGGAGAGAAGGTATTTAACTCAGCAAACAGTAATAAAAGGACTAAGAGATGTGTTAAAAAAAAGTTTTTATCTTAAGGTATAATACAGATGTGATAGCAAAACATCTTAAGTGTTGTGAGAGGTTGATGGAATTGTCCTCTACACGTGCCGTTTTCATTTGTAGTGTCTGCATGTGTGATCTTAATCACAAATGCAAGTCCTGCTAGAGCATGTTTACTTAAAGCTGCAGTCTATAACTTTTTTTGTGTTCATAAAAGCAAGTAGATCACAAATCCATTTTTCAAACCGTGTTTGTCTAATCCTGAATCACTACGGTACACCTGTAATAAGTGTTTATATTCAGATTATTTTAGACTGGTACAGATTGTGCCACTGTCGAGTAGCCCAGTACTTCCGCGGGACTCATGCAGTTCTGTTTATTAACCGCTAGAGTGCCAAAAGTTACGGACTGCAGCTTTAAGTTAGAGTTAATGGTCACATCTCCTCTGTTATGTCTTTCTGTTACCACTCATGCCACTAATAGTTACTGGCTTAATTTGAAGAATGTCCACCCTTTCATTAACCCCGTACTTCACTCCTCTTTTTCAGCTACTGGGATTTGATGATGAGATGGATGTCACTGAGGTTGTCCCCTTTTTGTCATTCATCCCATCTTCCCCTTGTTCATTTATCATCTGTGTATCTTCTTTCTTTTTCCGTCCTTTAGAGTATACACATTATTTGTTAGATGTGGTATGGATATTAATCTGTTGTGGTTCAATGTGTCCCCTAAAACCATTTGTTACCAAATAAAAAGTAAGAAAGAAAAGAGTATTTATAAGAAGGGCAAGCCTTTTAATGCGCACGCCCCCCACTCTAACTTCCTTTTTCAATAAGAAATACGAAGAAAATGTTCTTCAAACCATTTTGTGGTGCTTTAAAAGTGCTGCTAATAGTATGATGTAGTAAAATTAGTAATTGTTCTTAAAGATTTACAATAAAAACCTCTTTGTGAGCTTACCTTAATATTTACCAACTATATGGGTAATAACTAAATATTTGGACAGTTTGGATATTAAGTGTTATGTAACAGACATTTTATTCTGACCGTAACATTCTCATCTTGTACTTTTTCCTAATGTAACTCTTAAATCACTTGCATATCATAACAAACTAGGTTACTATGAGCTGACCATATAATTTTGGTCATTATTATAACACACAAGCATGCTGCTAGGATAGATCTTGAGATTGCTGCATGATGATACTCTACTAACTCTGTGTTAGTGTTCTGTTGTCCACTCTGCTCACTCACTCAGGTGGTGGATGTCAGTCTGCCACCCAAACAGCTGGAGGATCGGAGGAGGGTAGGTCACTAACATCACCTAACCCTGCTCTTTAACCACACACCTGTACCTCTCAGCTGCCCCGGTTCAACCCAACTATTCCTTTGATATTAATCCTGTTTATTTGTAAAATAGCTCTTATAATACAAATTGTTCCAAAAAATAGTGTTTTACAGCCATGTAGGGAGCAAGCTAAAACAACAATGGCAAAGAAAAAATTCCCAAAAATAAGATGCACACTGAAACACACACTCTCACTCTCATCACAGGGGGAGGCCCTTCGGCAGCTGCTCGTCAATCGTTACTATGGCTTCAGGAGTGGCGGGCGGAGAGAGAGTCTCACTTCCTTCAGTAACTCTGCCCTGACACCAGTAGGACCAATCAAGAGCCAGTCAGGTGAGTTCATTTTTCATTGTACCTTCTGGGAACGTTTGTGATATAATTGAACATATGTTTTTGTGTGTTTGTATGACTTCAGGGGGTTTGAGCAGGGCTGAGATGTCATTGATGGAAGTGCAGTGCCATCTGGACCGTGAAGGGGCATCTGACCTTGTCATTGATCTGATCATGAATGCTACCAGTGACCGTGTTTTCCACGAAAGCATCCTATTGGCCATCGCACTGTTGGAGGGTGGGAACACCATCATACAGGTCAGATAGGCCTGTCAGTGAAACGATGAAGTGATGTAATCGAATGTTATGGCATTATGTTATTTTATATGTCTAAACTATATAGTTTAAAAGGTTAGTAGGACTTTCTTTTTTAATGTTTTTATTCAGCAAGGATGCATTAAATTGATAAATGACAGAAGATTTCTATTTAAAATAAAAGCTGTTCTTTTGAACTTTCTATTCATCAAAGAACCCTACAAAAATTATCATGGGTTAACTGTTTTCAACATTGATAATAATAAGAAATGTTTCTTGAGCACCAAATCAGCATATTAGAATGATTTCTAAAGGATCATGTGACAGCTCTGCTATCACCTGAATACAAATATATAAAATAGAAAACAATTATTTTAAATCTTAATAATATTTCACAATATTTCTGTTTTTACTGAATTTCTGATCAAATAAATGCAGGCTTGGTGAGCATAAGAGACTTCTTTCAAAAACATAAAAAAATATGGCAGACCCTAAACTTCTGAATTACATTTGAAGTTTTCCATAGAACATAACATATAATATAATGATGGATTTATGTTTGTATTTTATCTCGTTGCAGCATTCCTTCTTCAAACGTTTAACAGACGACAAAAATTCCGAAAAGTTTTTCAGGGTGTTTTATGACAGAATGAAAGCAGCTCAGCTTGAGATAAAAGCCACGGTTACAGTCAACACCAGTGACCTGGGCAACAAGCGGCGTGATGACAACACTCCAGACAAAGAAACCCCACAACGCCCGAGAGGTCTGGGCTGTCAATACTTTGTTATCCAAGTTTATATGCTATCTTTCTTTAAAATAATTGCCACTTAGTTTGATGTTTTGATTATGACGTTCATTGTTTAAATGTCCAAATACATGTTGAAGTATGTTGCTATTAAATCTGATACAGCACTTTATGAGAAGTTCTGTCATGATGATGAGATTCAAAGCCTCTTTTTTTTCTCTCCAGGAAAAGATTCAGGCGTTGTGGTGACTGATGATGCTCGTGAGCAGTTGTTGGAGGCATCTGCTGTGACTAAGAAGGCCTTCAGTTCGTATCGACGAGATGCTGATCCTGAGGAGGTTTATGGCGTTGCTGATGGAGACAAAGGGAGCGGAGATAAAGGAACGGAGCAGGGCGAGATGAGTCCTGTCATTCTCATCATGCAACCAATCCTACGCTTCCTACAGCTGCTGTGTGAGAATCACAATCGAGACCTGCAGGTGTGTGTGTGTTTGTCACATTTACATCTCTTTTTATTGTTCTGACCTGATTAGAGGTCCACTACCAACCTGACCTGGGCCTGAAGGAACTCGGCACACTGTTTTTGGGTTCAAACTTTGACAGTATCAGTATTGTGTTTGGTCAGAGTCTTGTTTATGGACTGTGTGCTTTTTCTTGATATATTGGTTTGGTCCGGTTCTATATATCATATATGTTTAAAACTTTCTCTTTTTTTTTCTGCAGAATTTCCTGCGCTGTCAGAACAATAAGAACAATTATAACCTGGTGTGTGAGACCCTGCAGTTCCTGGACTGTATCTGTGGCAGCACAACAGGAGGCCTGGGGCTGTTAGGACTCTATATCAACCAGCAAAATGTGGCACTCATTAATCAGACTGTAGAGAGCCTCACTGAATACTGTCAAGGGCCCTGCCATGATAACCAGGCATGTACACAAACATTAAAACAATCATAAAATATTATCTTTCCATCACTCATAAACCCATATTGAATGTTTTCTGCCATATGTATTTTTTGCAGAATTGCATCGCCACCCATGAGTCTAATGGCATCGACATCATCATTGCATTGATTCTGAATGATATTAATCCACTAGGCAGAAAGAGAATGGATCTGGTTCTAGAATTAAAGGTACGTCACTTTAATCTTAAACATGGCCGGTTCTAGGCATGGGCAGGGGTGGACTAAGCAAAAAAAATTACATCAAATTATTAACAATGCAATACAAATTGGTCAGGCTTCAAGTCCTATAAAGCAGTTCTTCTCAACCCTTTTTTACTATATAATGAAGACAATATTTGAAGGCCCCCCCAATATATTTTTGGTACTTCTGCTGTTATTATTCATAATTGCTTTTTATTTTAAAGTGGTAAAATATAAAAATAATTATAAATAATTAACTTAAATAACTGAATGTTTTAGGGTTTTATCTTTTTATTACCAATAAATTTACACAATTGTCTTTTTTCTTAGAATAATGCATCTAAGCTACTGCTGGCCATCATGGAGAGCCGTCACGACAGTGAGAACGCAGAAAGAATTCTGTACAACATGAGACCAAAAGAACTAGTGAGTATGTTAGTTATTATGCCAGAATATCCTGCTTCACTCATTGCTTTTACTATATCTTGGAGTCATTCTATAAAGACAGATATTAAACCATAAACATGAACAATATTTGGATACAACACTTGCACAACTCCAGCTGTGTGTGTTCATGTTCAAGGTGGAGGTGATGAAAATGGCCTACCAGCAGGGGGAGACAGAGTTTGAGGATGAGGAACAGGAGAACGGAGAGGACCATGCGGCTTCACCACGCAATGTTGGACACAACATCTATATCCTTGCACATCAGGTACACACACACACACACACACACACACTAGGGATGGGGAAATGAAGCCTCATGAATCACTGAGGCTTTCCCCTGACTGTTCCGGGAAAAGATTCAAAGCTTCGAGAGTGTCGAGAACAGCGCCGAGAGCAGCGCCATCTGGTGCTTATTTAAAATAAAGCAGCCAGAAGCCTGTGTTAGAAGCTCTGGCAGATGAAGCAACCACAACACACTCCATAGTTTCAATGTTATGTGTACAAATAAAAACCTTACATGTTTGTGTTTGATTTGTTCATTAAATAAATTATTTTACCCATTAAAGTGTGACAATTAAAATATAAAATGAGCTTATATGATTCAATAAGATCTAATGTAGGCTCTCTCTCGATATATTTCTCTCTCTCTCTCTCTCTCTCTCTCTCTCTCTCTCTCTCTCCACACACACACACACACACACACACAATGAATAAGGACATTGTCTGATAGGATCATCTGTTATTAAATGTGATTATGACACTTGTTAGTGCTTAATCAACTGTAGGAATGACAGAAAGTTGATAAAGTTTTTAATTATTTTTATATTTTTGGATGTTGCCATTGCTCTAAATACAAACCCTTCACCAAACACCAACACCCCTCTCCCCTAATCCCACCCTAAACCCCAATACCAACACCAAATTACCTAAAATCACCAAAAAGTGCAAAGATTTTACAAAAACAAAAAGACACAACAACAAAAAATAATAGCCTAAGTAGCCAAAAAACAGCACTCTCCTCACAAACCCATCAACCAGACTGAGGCAACAATGACTCGTTAAATACGATCTGGAGTTCGAGCCTTCTGACACCCAAAGCGAAACGCGCACGTGACTGGAGAGAAAGTGAGGCTTCGTTTGTCATCGTTCACGTGACTCTAGTAAACCAATACACACCCCGATACGGGGCTTCACTAGAAATTGTTTCGCTTGTGTGATACGCGCATCGAAGCTTCAGTGTCATATGTAACATCACTAACACACACTCCTGTACATATGAACAAAAATAACTTTTTCCACATCTGCAAGTGTAGGGTATAAGGAGAACATTTGCCAGCCATAAATATTTCTAAATGTGAAACTGTATTTTGCAATATATGGTACATTTTCTACTTTGGCAAAAGATGCAAGTGAAGACTTTCGTATCTTACTTTAATACTTTGAATTACGCATGTCACTTCTATCAGCGAGAGTTAGATTACCATTCCTTTGATTCTTTTTAATCCACAATAAAGTTACTAACTGACAAGCATATTTTTATATGGTACAGTATTTACTATACCAAAGCCAGTTGGAAAGTGTTTGGGCCTTTCATAAGAAAATTTTTATTAGAAAATTGTGATTTTCCTGATCTACATGTGTGCATTTTAAGACATTTGAAGACCAAAAAAACTGGATAACAATATGTTTAAAACCTTGTCAATGGGCAGAAGCATGAATAATTTGTCAAGCTATTATTTCACAACCTTTATAATATACACCTCGAAAAGCCTCAATGGTGGGTACGGCCCTGACCATTATTCTAAATGGCATATCTCTTTATCTAAGAGCACTTCATTAGATCAGTAGTGTGATCTGATTAACCTGCCATTTCAGCTATCACGTCACAATAAGGAGTTGCAAATACTACTTAAACCAGGTGGGGAGGACCAGGCCCTGGAGTATTACACGAAACACACCTCACAGATAGAGGTAAAACACTCAAATGCTTCTAACATAAAATCTTGATATGCATGTTGTTTATTGTTTTTAAATTCTCATCTTTGCATGTGCTCTTTTATGTTTTTATATACACAGATAGTCCGCCAGGATCGCACTATGGAACAGATTGTGTTTCCCGTACCGAATATCTGTTCTTTTCTGACAAATGAATCCAAGCTGCGTGTGTACTATGGTACAGAGAGAGACGAACAGGGCAGTAAAATAAATGACTTCTTCCTGCACGCAGACGACCTCTTCAATGAAATGAGGTGGCAGAAAAAACTAAGAGGTAATAAATGTGTTAGTTTGTTTGCATGGTCATTCTCTGGTGTTTGAAAATGGTTTAATTCAGCCCTCTTCTGTTTTATATAAGTGTTAGATATACATTCACTTTAACCATTCTTATTAGTTGCAAAATTGGTAGCACTTTACAGTAAGGTTTCATTACTTAAAGCTGCAGTCCGTATCTTTTTTTGGGTTAAAAATTATCCAAAATAAATTGAGCAAGTACATAACCAGCCAGTGTTCAAAACGATCTGCTTGCCTTAGCTCGATTCAAAACGGTAAGCTTGTAATAATATTTTTAATTCCAGTGGTACTGGTGGATTTCCGCGGGAAATTCGAGCATGTCTTTGCGTCATTACGTCACATCTGTACACATAAAGATGATGTCCCGGCTAGTAGGCTATGTTGCGTGTGAGGATGTTGGAGGTGGAGATTTATAGCCTTTTCTTACAGCACTAGTAATTAACTTATCAATTTGATGGCGGATCCAGAAAGGTTCAAACGACAATCACCAGTGACGACTGGAGATTCACTTGCTTTCTGGAGAAAAGACTTGCTACAGAAAAAACGGACTGGCAACAGAAAAAAAAGAGACTACAACCGGGCCCATGCGAAAACAAGGATAAATATCGGAAGGGCATTAAATGTAGTCACGCAATGCTGATGTTGTTAACATGAACAATTTGAGAAGAAAGTATAATTTGCACGGTTTGACGTGATATGATAAGCGATGCTTTTTTTCCCCTTAGTTGGTCAGAACAAAAGTGGATGTTACTTACTTGTTCGGATGACATTTTCCGGTGAAAATGATTATGTTGGTCATACTTCCAAAAAGTAGAATCTGTGATTACAAATGACAGTATTAACACCGGCGCGGTGACTGACACCCGCACATTCTCCTCAAAACATTGGAGTCATCCGTGCTGTGCCGTGCCGAGGCACAACCCACGTATAGTTGATAATTCCGCGAATAACTGCAATTGCAGATTTCGAACAGAGATGGCGACAAATAAGAAAAACTACGGACTGCAGATTTAACACGAACTAACATGAGCAATGGGAAAAAGTTGTAATATTAGTGTTTTAATTTATTTTAGTTGTTTGCATTGTCTTTTGATTTTTCAATGTTTTACATTATCTTTATTAATTGTCATTTATGAAAAAAGTTAAAGTTATGCTGTACACTAAGCCATTCTGAGCAAATTGTTGTTTAATTGTACATTAGGAGTTTTTTATATCGTAATTTCTGAATTTCATCCCTTTCATTTTGTTTTTAGCACAGCCAGTTTTGTACTGGTGTAGCCGGAACATGTCTTTCTGGAGTAATGTGTCTTTTAACCTGGCTGTTCTCATTAATCTGTTGGTGGCGTTCTTCTACCCTCTGGATGGAATGAATGAAAGTAAGCTCTCTTCATAGTGTCCTCTTCACGACTCAGCCTTTCTTTCCACAATATCCCTGACCTGTGTTTGAACATTTACACCTTACACGTGGTGTGTGCGTGTTTCAGGTTCACTGGATCCTTCTCTTTCTCTGTTGCTGTGGGTGTGTTTGTTGGGCTCATTGAGTTTTGTGTTGATGTCACCGAGGCCGAACGCAGTGCGAGTCCTGGTCATCTCCACTGTTCTGCAGCTGGGGTTCTCAGTGGGCCTGCAGCATATGCTGACACTCCTGGGAGCTTTTAATGTACGATCACAAACACACATGGGAAGGCTTTATTTTGAGTGCATACAATATACATTAACACACTGTACACACAGATTCTTTAAAAATTCTAATTACAGTCTTACAGTCAGTCTTTATTGACTCTGACCTCATTTGGTGTATGCACAGGTTTGCAATAAGATAGTGTTCATGCTGAGCTTTGTGGGAAACCGTGGGACGTTTACCCGTGGTTACTGGGTGATGGTGATGGATAAAGAGTTCCTGTTTCATCTGTTGTACCTTCTCATCTGCACTCTGGGCCTTTTTGGACACGTCTTCTTTTACAGTCTACTGGTCTGTCTGAAAATCTTATTACATTGTTTAATAAAATAAGGGAACGAATTAATAAATACATAATAATATTGTATTTTTTTAATCATATATATTTTGTTATGTGTTTTTAACAATATAATTATTATATATAAGTAATGTTAATTAATTGTACTTCTGTGTGTGTGTGTGTGTGTGTGTGTGTGTGTGTGTGTAGTTGTTTGACTTGGTGAACAGGGAAGAGACTCTTTTGAACGTAATCAAGAGTGTGACCCGAAACGGCCGCTCTATTGTCCTGACAGCTGTTCTGGGTCTGATCCTGGTCTACCTCTTCTCTATTGTTGGATACATGTTCTTTAAGGATGACTTCATCCTGGAGGTGAACCGCATCCCCAACAGCACACTGGGTAACACACACACACACACACACACACACACACACACACACACACACACACACACACACACACACACACACACACACACACACACACACACACACACACACACACACACACACACACACACACACACACACACACACAGTTCATACTGGTGGCTTTGTAAATCTTTTCTGTTGTATTTGAATGTGTGTGTGCCAGAGGAGGGAGTAAATTTGGCTGCTGGTTTCGTGTCTGAGGGAGTCTGCAATGTAAAAAATGGGTCCTGTCTGCCTGCGGAAGTGGAGGAGGGTGAGCAGTGAAATTCATCCATACTAGGGCTGTCAATTGGTTAAAATGTTTAAATCCTAAAAAATATTATTAATGTATTAAAATTGCTAGCTCTAATCCAGTTATTTTAATCATGTCATCCAATCATTTAAATGTTAACTTATCGCTTTTAGCCAATATTTTATGCATCAGTCATACGCTGGTAGTGAGTGGAAATAGTGCCTTTACATTGTGTGTTTTGTGTGTTTATAGATGATGTAGAGCGAGCGTGTGATTCTCTGTGGATGTGTATGATCACTGTACTGAGTCACGGTCTCAGGAGTGGTGGTGGAGTTGGAGATGTTCTGCGCAAGCCATCCAAAGAGGTACGCACAAAAAAATATTTACAGTTATAGTTCATTTTTCCTAATAACAACTTCAATCGAAACCTGTGTGTGTGCTTCCAGGAGCATCTGTTCGCTGCACGTGTCGTGTATGATCTTCTGTTCTTCTTCCTGGTGATCATCATTGTGTTGAATCTCATCTTTGGTGTCATCATTGACACGTTTGCTGACCTGAGAAGTGAGAAGCAGAGAAAAGAAGAGATCCTCAAGACCACATGTTTCATCTGCGGTGAGATTAGTTGTACAACAATCAGTTGTACTTAAACATACAGTATATGTGCCTTTACATGTGATTGGGAATTTATTTCTGGGTCATTTTCTTGTCCACCCACAGGTCTGGAGAGAGATAAGTTTGATAATAAAACGGTGACGTTTGAGGAGCACATAAAGGAAGAGCACAACCTGTGGCATTACCTGTTCTTCATTGTGCTGGTGCGGGTCAAGGACTCCACTGAATACACAGGCCCTGAGAGCTACGTTGCTCAGATGATCAAGGTGAGAGCATCCATGAGCATCCAAATTATCATGAGGCTTTTACGAGAAAACATTTAGATATTTTTGTGTGCGATCTGATACTAATCAAGCTGAAGTTCATTGCCCTTAGCAGGTCAGTAGTGTTTTTTTCTCCAGTTTGCAGATGGTATAAAAAAAAAACAGCATATGATTGTCAAGAACACATACACGTCATATTTCACCTCAAAATCAAGACCCAAAGAAAAAAATATATGTACATAGTTCAGTCATGAAACTCTTCCGAGCAGCTGATTGGTTCTCTTAAAGCTTACCGCTTTGGCTAATGGAACTGTTTGTTTTGTCTACATAACCTATTTATTTCCATCCCAAACCAACTCCATGGGAATTTTCCTAGCCCTCCACCTTCCCCAGCACCACCCGCCTAGATCTGCTAGGCAGTTCTCCCTACTCTCATTGCAGCAGCTTGCATTCTATTCACAATATTTACGTGCATGTTTCAGCTGTAGCCTTCACTCATTCAGCAGCAGTGTAGCAGATCTAGTCTGCCAAGACTATGTATTTTCCATTCTTATCAATAAATGGTCATGATTGAAATATATGTCGGCACCAATGGCCTCGTGGTCAGTGCGCCGACATGTAGCGCCTTTGCGCTCGGGCGGCCCGAGTTCGAGTCCCAGCTCGTGGACCTTTCCCGATCCCATCCCCCGTCTCTCTCCCACCTCGTTTCCTGTCATCTCTCTACTGTCCTGTCACAATAAAAGGAAAATCACCAAAAAAACAATATACAATTTTTTTTTTATTGAAATATATATAAATGTGTATATATATTTAGAACCATGACATTGAAGCACATACCCGAATAGTTATGTGCATAACCTACTGTAATGTGAAAAGTGTATATTATTATTAGTAGTAGTAGTAGATTTATATATCATCATGGTAGTACTGGTGTTTGTTGTATGAATTTATTTTTACGCAGATTAGAATTACAAAATCATTATATCTGAGCAGTCTGATTTTTATTATGCTTTTTACATTGATGAGAATCATCATGAATAACAACTTAAAATTACTACAAAAATACTGCATTAATATAATGAAGATAATATTTATTTTCACATTACAGAAATGGGGGAAGGAAGATGAAGCAAGTGTATAGGACCATCAAAAAAAGTTATATATATTTCAAATATAAATATAATTTTACATTCGAATGTGTGTATAATTGTAGTAATTATGTATAATTATAGTTACTTTTAAGAATATATTAACTAGAGAGAGAGAGAGAGAAATTAAACCGCCAAGGCAGCTAAATAAAACCATAAATCGTTTAATGTTTATCGGTGCATGATCTCTTTAACCCCCATTCAGGAACACAATTTGGACTGGTTTCCTCGAATGAGGGCCATGTCTCTGGTCAGCAGTGATGGAGAGGGTGAACAGAATGAACTACGCAGTCTGCAGGAGAAACTAGAGTCCACAATGAGGTTGGTCTCCAACCTGACCAATCAGCTCACAGAGCTCAAAGAGCAGGTGAGTGTGCGACTTGTTTAATAAAGGTGTGCGAGTACACACTATAAATTCTTAGAACGTTTTTTTTTATAAAACAAAAAGCCTGTACTACACCTAAATTACAGAAGCTGTCAACTTGTGGTGTGAGGTGTGTATATCTAACTTAATATTTTTGTTTTAACTCATCCTTGTGTGTCAATCTTCAGATGACCGAGCAGAGGAAACACAAGCAACGGATTGGTCTGCTGGGAAACCCCGCCCACCTCAATATCAACCCACAGCAGCCGGCATGAGAGGCGGGGCCTGAGGTCTGACTGACATAATGGAAGCACCAGTCAAGCATATATATGCGGTGTCGCAGCCTTAAAAGCATGTTATATTGTCTTAGTATGGACTCTAACATGTTCATGAAGTCATACTTGGATCTGTACAATCAAAGGACTTGAATTGTGATATTTTGGCCCTCATTGCTGTACGAGGTGGTATATTAATATTTTAAGCACTGACATGATCACAAGAATCTTTGCACTGTGTATAAGTATAGTATTATAGGATGCTTTCACAGAGTGGTTCTCAGAATTATGTCCCTCTGGTTTTCTTCGCACCTTTTTATCAAAATGGATTCAGTTTGAGATTAATATAATGTGTGAAATGTTTGTATATTTTTCCCTGTATATTTATTTTGATGTTTTGATATTTCTCTCTTTTAGAATTTCTATTACTGTGATTGATTGACATCCATATGGAATGTTTAAAAAACACCTACATTGATTAAAATCTTTTTAGACAAGTTTCTAGTAAGTAACATGTAACAATGATTGAGACTAAATTGGCTTTAAAAGTTGGGTTCACTTTATAGGAACATGTCTGCTATGAAGATGCAAAAATAAGTAAATTCAGCAGAACTTGGAGACAATATTACATGAAAGAATGATTTAATGAGAAAATGTGACATTGTGCATCAAATTTGAGAACCATGAGCTTCAAGCACATTAGCATATTCAGCCCTACTGGTCACAGCGACCCACAGGACAGAATAAATCACAGATTCACAGAGCTCTTCACATTTGGTTCTCAGATGTGCTCTTCAAATAATAGATGAAGAAAAAAATCTCCTGGTAATAAGCATGACAATAATTGAGATGAACACATTTCAATCACTTTATCTCCTTAAACACTAGACTGTAGAGTAAAAAAAATTAAATAAAAATGTAAGCACAAATCAATTTCAAATATATAGTTGAGATTAAGAACTCGTTTTTTTTGTCCAAAAATAGTTAAAGAAAATTATAAGTATGCTTAATGTGCAAAAAAAAAAAAACTATTGTAACAAGACTTTAAAAATGTAAACATTATATTTTGCTTTTGCAGGAAATGTAACAGAGGTAATATATTTGAAAATTTCTTGCAACATTTTGAGCATTTTTAAAACGCTCATGTCACAAGTCTGATAGGAACTGCAACATCCCAGTGGTTTCAACACTGTACAAAGTAATGTTCTTGTGCGCTGACAAATCTGCAGTCATTTTTTTTAAACCAAGTTAGTATTCTATTTTTATGAATGGTATTTAGTGTTAAATGAAAGCCAAATCACTTGATTTAAACTCCAGTGTGTGAATGACTGAGATGTAAAGTATTGCTTAAAGAAATGTGAAGCCAGAAAGCAAATCAAAAAACAAAAACATTAAACAGTCATTATGTGGACACACACACACACACACACACACACACACACACACCGATCATTTAGTCCCACATACACAAAAAAACGTTAATGATTCTAGCAAAAATCTTAAGTAGAAATGTATAGAAACAATACCTACATGTGTGAACACACACTCACACCCCAACACTAGGGTTATTAAATCAATAACTGGATTCCAGTCACCTGTGTGGCAATTGAGAAGAGAGAAAATACAAATCTAAGTCCTAAAGTTGCTCATCTTCAGGACTCAAAACTGACTTTCTGCCCAATGTTTTCAAACACAAAGAAACCAATAAGAGGAGTCACATAAAAAGGATGGAAGAGCATGATGGAGTGTTGCTGATGAACAGGATGTGATGTCATAGGTCAATAGTGGGCCGGAACAGTGAGAAGAGCCTCTTCTGCCAGACGGGAGATGTCCACATTCTGTCACCGTCAAAGAATGGATTTTTAATTTATGTTCAAAAACTGACAGAATTCATATTTATACATGTAAAATGACTGTCTGGTTTTCTTACCTCAGGTTTGTCTCTGTGAGTGTTCACTGCTTCTACATTAAGATAGATTGACTCCACTTTACAGCCTAGTGCAGGAGAGAATCTAGGTTACATTAAAGTACATTTCAAGAGGTCACGTTTCCAGGTAATTAAATGAACTCTTCAACAAATAAGACACCAGGGAGAAATGCTCCCTCAAGGATTCTGCAAATTTCTCAATGCGTCTTTGAACTGGTTTCATAAATCACTGCCGTAAAATCCTCTCTAAAACTACTTACGGTCGGCTCTCCACGTTCTGTTCTTAGTGTTAAACTACTCAATAGTTTTTGCTGTCAGTGCTGTTGTTTCACACAGAACACCTCATCACCTCTCATGGAGAGTCAAGGTCGTACAGTAAGCACATTCTTTTTTTTAACTTAATTTTGGACTCGCATAAATCTATTATACTGATTCAGAAGAATAGAAAATAATGTCTGAAAAGATTTCTTGTTAAGGTTTATATTTTGTGTGCCCAGTATGGAACATTAATGTCCTTTGTCAGAACATGCCTGTTTTATACTTGTGCTACAATTGTGTGGCCTGTGCTATGTTCAAAAAAAGTTAACGTGAAGTCCTTTAATAATGAATCATTAATTTGTCGCAATGTGCATGGCTACGTACATATGAGATATTGAGATCATAACCAATCTCAAATTTCATTTTTGGGTGAAGATACAAGAATATGCTGTTCACATGCACAGTAAATGTCTATGTGTGAGATGAGTTTCTCACCATAAGCTACAGGAGTAAGCTTCAGGACTGTGTGTAGAGGACATTTCAAATACGGAAGCTCTTCTGGAAGGCAAATAAAAAGGTTTAAGATCATAACAATATGAACATATTTCATTGACCACGATCATGTTCCCATCTACACACCTGCACTCTTGTCCAAGAAGTAGGCAAGTAGACAACGCATAACAGCCTGATGACAAATAACCAAAACATTCTCCTGACGTTCAAGCTCCATAATGACGGGCTCCAACCTCTGGACCAGATCCTCATAAGACTGTATAGAGAGAGAGAATGTTACATTTTGTCAGATTTAATCAGGATTTTTTTCAAATTGATAGTAAATCTAGATTTTCAACACACCTCTCCTTTAGGGTAGCGGTACCGATATTTGTCCTGGTCTCTGAGGGCGAACTCCAGAGGAAAATGTTCCTGGATCTCCTCATACATCATCTCCTCACACACGCCCTGCACACACGCTGAAAGTCACTGACTTGGTACTTTTAAATGCGATTACAAAGAGAAAATCATCGTATAACACTTACAGCATCAATCTCATTGAGCGCTTTCCATTGTTCATACGGTACTCCTAACGATTCAGCGGTCTGAATGGTCCGCTTCATCTGACTCGTCCACACCTTGAGATCCTTTATATTCTGATCCTGAATAAACCTTCCTAAACCCTGAGCAAACTGAGACATACGAGAAACAGAAAGAGAGATGATGAATCCAAATGACCGATCTAGCAGACATTCTCTCACAGACACATATACCATAACGCACCTCTTTACCACGGGGCGACAGGCCTGAATCCCCCCCGATACGACCTCTGACGTTAAGGTCACTCTCTCCATGGCGACAGAGGTAGATGGAGCGTGGTGTGATGTGGATGTTCATCAGATAATAAACGATTCTGCTCTGAATGTGGTCGAGCACGCGGTTCACCAAATACCGCTGACCCACGTCCATTATCTTAATGTATGACAACTCTCTGTAAGAAAACACACAACATTTAAGAAACAGAACACAAACTGCATATATAATATGATGCTGTATTTACTCTCGGGTGGAACACGTTCTCAGAAAGAGGGAACCAATGAAATTGGATTTCTGACCTGTCTAGGTTTTCATCCAGTGGCTGGTAACTGGTTTCATAGCATTTGATCCTCTTCATAAAGTCCTGGATGGCTTCTTCAGTGTTACGGTCAGTGTAGTCAGGACTTCCCAACTTCACCTGCTGTTCTCCAACACACAAAAAGAAGAGAAATTAATGCTGGGATAATTAGATTTAAAAAAATCTTTCAATCACTGATTAAAATCACTGGAATATTACAACTTTGAATGAATAATTTGTCAGTATTTAATCACTGCCTTACCACAATGTTCTCTGCAATTACTTTGGGGTCTTCACACAAAGACTCAACAAAAAACACCTAAGGAAAAAACAGACACTTGAAGATAAAAACTAGCGAGTAAAACAGTGGGGAAAAAAACAAATAATGCCAAAGGTTTATGAATTTCACACGACTGCGCAACATGGTGTTTTACCTTATAGCCATTTTGTTCAGCAAATCTGATGATGGTGGTCCTCCGTTCTCTGGTTGTGTTCGTAGCATCAAACACCTGAAAAATCAGCACACTTATAAATACGATTTTTTTTGTTCTTAAAAAAAAAAAAAAAAAAAAATTATCTTATGCTCACCAAGGCTGCATTTATTTGATCAAAAACCATAATATCATAATACTTTGAAATAGTATTGCATTTCAAAATAACTGTTTTCTATCTATATTTTAGGAGGTAATTTATTCCTGTGATGGAAAAGCTGAATTTTCAGCATCATTACTACAGTATTCAGTGTCACGCAATCCTTCAGAAATCATACTAATTTGCTAATCAAGTAACATTTCTGATTATTATCAATGTTGTGATACAGTTTATTTGATAAATAGAAACAGCTCAAAACAGCATTTATTTGAAATAGAAATCTTAACATTATAAATCTTTTATGGTTGCTTTTGATCAAACTGAATGTGTCCTTGCTAAATAAATGTATTAATTTCTTTCAAAATAATAATAATAATAATAATAATCTACTCACAGCAACCTGGCCGCCCTCAACACTGAGGTATTGTCTGACATCATTGAGCGCTGTCGAAGCACACTGCCTGAAAACCAAAAATTTATATTTTTTAAATCATATGACAACACAAAATGCACAACAACAGCAAAAATATAAAAACAAGCGTCCACAAACAAAACATACTAAAACATGCTGAATCTTACTTTCTTATCTTCAGCCCTTCCTCATTATCAGGACGAAAGAATTCAAAGCTCTTGTAGATTTTCACACATTCCCTCCTATACTGTCCCACATTGAATTCTGCAATAAAATACACAGATTTATTGGCTGTAAACTTAATGTTTAATTGTTCATAAGTATGTGAGCATTGTGCATCATTACCGTACCTTTTGTTGGTACACCAATCCAGTTGAGGTAGCGTGTGAGTTTTTTAGAGATGTAGGTTTTTCCTCTCGCTGGCAAGCCCACCGTCACAATGAGAGTAGGACAGTTGGTCATGCATACTGCCAAGAGACAGAGAAAGAGAACAAAAATACATCTGTAAATATCAACTGTTCTGTGTACAGTAGAAAGGAGAGTGAATTCTGTCTTTGCTTCATTTTCAGTTAGTATAAAAAAATCTGACAGAGCTAACCATACATACAGAGTCTATTGTTGGTCAGGGTAACAGACGTAAAGCGTCTCTGCAGCTTCTGAAATAATTTTTTATTTGTTTATGTTTTGATGTTCATAAATCTATTCGGATTATTGTGAAATAGTCTTTGGAAACATTGGTTTCATTGCCTTTATATTTTTTACCTTGACCAAACCAACCAAAATATTGACATGCAAAATTATTTCTGCAGAATTATATCAATTTATGGCCGGGACTAAATCTTTTGATTTATATACAATGTAACCAAATTCTACCTCTTTTTTTTTTATACATTTGCTTCAACCCTTCTGATACTTATTTGACTTATATTTTATTTCCTGTACTTAAATTCTCTAAAACTCATCACTAATGGTAATCAAGCTCTTCTCAATATCTGCTGATTTCTCCTGAACCCTCAAAAACTGAGAGATCATGTGCACTGTGTATTTTATTTTCTGCTGACTAGTTAAATAGGAAACATACTGAGACTGTTCAGCATCAGATTGTGCTGCATGGACAGCTTATTCAACCAGGTTCATGGAGTTCAAAACAAATCTGCTAGATGAAAATCAGCATATAATTAAGTAAAACCATACAAGTGAAAACCCTCTTTATGTGCAGCCTTCGCTCAGCAAACCTGCTCTTTAAAAGGCTATAAACTTCCTCTTAAAATCCTTTATGGCAACAGCTTTGGTTCGACAGTGATCTGGGGGAAGAAAAAAAACCTCAACTGCTGCACGGTTACTTTTTGCCCATTTAAACGCAACAGGCCCCAAGGAATTTAAAGGACATCCCTAAAGTCAGACCACAATCCTGATTTCCCACCCACAGACACACTGGGCAAGACAGCAGGAGACGAGAAAACACAATTTCCACTATGAAAAGCCACAAATTGCTGAGATTGCTTTGATTAGAGACCAAGAGGTGTATAATCTTAAATATTACAAAATATACAATTGTATCCCAGTAGCCAAGAAAACTACAAGACTGTAAAGAATTGGTATTCTGTTTATCAAAAATGACAAACACTAGGTCACATTATCTCATGATGTTTATCATGAGCTGATCATCTGAGACCAGCTGCTGTTCCGTGTTCACACGCTGCACACATGGGCCGCGAATGTTGATGCGCCATTGACCAATCAGAGACAGTCTACAGTCAGGGTTCAGCCAATAGAACACCAGCAACGCAAAACAATGCACGCAGCCATTGTACCGGTACGGTGCTGAAAACATGCCCGCGTTGTGTTTGTTTCTCACACAGTATACAGTACAGGATATTCAGATGACATGCTCATGATGCCGAGTTGATACTGATATATGAAGTAAATAAGCAAATAGAGGGAGGGGCTGCGGAGCTGATAGTGATACAGCACTTTAGACTTGTGATGCTTTGGACACATGTTATTCTCAAACACTCAGGGTTTACTCATACCAGACACACGGGAGGAAAAACTGTAGCTAAATATAGAACTTAGACTGGAGCTTCAATGTAACTTACTGTACTTGATCTAACCGGCAGATTTCGGTGCATCCTGACTGCATAATTCCCGACTTATTATGCTGCGCCTACTTTAAGGTTTCACTGGGTTTACTTGCAGGTGCTTCATCTTTAAATGCAAGGCTGCAAAGTGCAATTGGAATAGTATTCGAAGAAATTACCTGATAATTAAATCAATTAGATAACAAACAAGCACGTCACATTGCGAGAATTTTGATAAATACAGAACATGCACAATTACTTCCGCACCGGGAGCATTTTATTACTCAACTCAAGATGGTAACTTTAACATATTCCCACATATTTCCTCCAAACCTAAAAGATACATCACATGAGCCCTGGGTAACTTATTTAAATCAAACGTAAAATGTAACAGATGCGCGTATAAGCATGCAAGTATCATTAATTAAGCGGGAATTTGTCAAATAAATAAATAAAAATAAGGCGTTTGGGACAATTGCATATAAAGCAAACATATATACATAACCACATTGTCTCTGATCATTTAGTCGTGAAAAGCTGGTATTTGACGAAAGCTAACATACCTCTCTTTTGAGAAATGTGTTTTTCCGGCAGCCCGTTCTTGCATGGCATCCATATTTTCCGCAGTGGGTTTTGTGTAAGCTCTCTGGGAATCGCCATGATAACATCTTCGTTTGAACTCATCCTGGCTGTGTTATCATGACCCGGTTCTTCAGAGTTCTACCACTGATCTCTGTTACTGAGCGAACTGACTGAGGCTGAGCTGCTCACGGTGGGCACTGGGCTGTGTAGCATGTCATATCGGCTGAGCGTTATCGATGACAGACTTTACCGTAATACCAACAAAAAACGCGCAACTGCTACAAAAAAGTTTCGTAATCAGGCAGACTAGGTGCATAAACACAGCCACTACTTTTGAGTTAAAATGAGATCAATATACTTTTTTATCTGATTTTAGAAAAAGTATAACCAGTTAAACAAATTAGATGAATAACTTGTAAGACTATACGTATTTCATGATACTGGCCAATAATATATGAATAAAACTGATTATTTTAAGTTGAATACTCAATCTTTTGTTATGAGAACGAAAAAGTCCCCTGACAATTTAACATGATGACTAACATGATTTTTATTTTCGCTGAATAGTGTTCATTGCACGCAAAAATATTTTATAATATTAAATATTTTAAACTCGTTTATAAGAGTCATTGGTTACTATTAGTAGCCTACTGGGTTAGAGGCTACACACATGCGCTGAAAATTACACAATTTACAGTACAAATATCACAATGTATCTCGTGTGTTGAAATCTACCGTAAAACTACTCAATGATGTGGCCAAACAAAAAACTGATCAGGAAGGCAAACAAGAAGTAAGTCAAGTGATCGCAGAAGTTTGGAGGAAAAAAGCTCATGCTGTTCACATGAATTGCACATGGGTCGTGAATGATGATGTGTCTTTGTCCAATCAAAGCCCCTCGACAGAAATGAGTCGACCAATAGAATATCAAAAACACTGCACGAGGAGGTGTGCGGCGTGAGGGGCGCAGTATGCCAAATATCTACAAGACTTGAACATTCTGTTCTTTTTCGCCACCAAACACGTAAATAATATTACTAAGAACTTTGCCCTATAAATATATACGCAGAAAGTAAAGGTCCATCATTGGAAGCAAACATATCATGTTTTGTATGGTCTTCCCTGCTGAAAAAAACAACAAAAACAACAACAGCTAGAGTCAGCCTAAGCTGGTTAGCTGGTGTTTCAGCCTGGTCATAGCTGGTTTTAGAGGGGAATAAGAAAAAGAGCACCTTCCTCTCTTTAAAAGCTTTTTTTGTGCATAGTTTTGAGAAAAGGTGTAGTATATCGAGTACGGAAACTAATTTTAGACCATCATAAGCAATATTTCTGGCTGTACATAAACTATATCAGTTTATATAGGTTTACTAAAAATAATCATACATATAGGCCTATACATACTGTAATATTAGCTAATATGCATAAGAATTTATAATACAATAAAATTAGCTAATGTAGTTACACTTCAGTCAAAGTCAAACTTCAAATAATAGCCTAGTAAGTCATCAAAATAACGTAACAACACAAATCAAAGTATTTTTAGTGACCAAAAAAGTGAAACAAATATCTTATTTTAGCCAGCCATTCAACCAGCTTAAATAGCTTTTTAAACATTTCCATGTGTGCTGGTCATTTGTTGGCTGCTTTTCCTTTATTATCCAGTCCAACTCATCCATTAAAAAATTCTTTCAACCATTTTAGAATAAGCCTGTACATCAAAAGGTCAGATGTGTCTAAACTTAGACTAGTAGTGTATTTATTGTTAGTGTGTTTTGCAGGTGCTGCAGAGGGATATCCTGCGGATGGGATATAGCCTACTCAACAGAAAATAGTTTAACAAAACAGCAGGATAATAGGGCCATCTTGTGGTTGAATGATGAATCACACTTGTGTAAAAGATGTAGGCCAATGTCGTTAAAGTGAATTCAAGATTTTTCTAAAATATATACAGGCTATAATTTGTCTTAATTATTCTTTTTTTTTAAAAACATCCACAGTTATTTTTTTAACTAGATGGCAAAGAGATGATGAAGAAAGAAAGGGAGGGGAAGAAAGGTGAGTGTCCAGTCAGCGGGTCAAGAGGACTAATCTCCTTAGTGGACAGCAGCGAGCTGCTCAGGTACTCAGACACTTATATATTTTCCACCTGAGATCTGTGTGAGGTTATCAAAGACTATTTTTTAGAATAAGGCATTAGGTCCACAGAAAGATGAAAAAGATAAAGAAATATAGTTTGTAAAATAATATTTAGATTATTATAGAATAATGATGTGTATAAAAGGTTTTTACGCAGCCAGTGTACAGCACAATTTCACCATCCAGACAGTTTTTGAAAAAAAAATACATCACTATCAAATTCTCTAGTTTGAGAAAATGTTGTTTCTTTAAAATTCCCGCAATCCCCGCCTGTTAATTGTGAGTTTATTAAACGAGCATGGTGCATGTTTTTCAAAAATAGCCTTTCCCTTTCCCTTTCCTCTAGATGTCAACCGCCCACATAGCAGCCTGTGACATCAGAGGCAGAGCAGAGCCTTTTAAACTCAGAAACAGATGAGAGTATTCTGTGTATGGGAGTGGGCTGAAACTGCATTAGGTATGTATGCAGTGATTCAGCAGATTTTGCACATATAACATACAGATTCAATAGACATGGGAAAAAGACACGTACACAAAAGCAGACACAAAACCCGAGTTAGACCTGAATCCTTAAATGGGATTGGAGGAATAGAGCTGAACTTTCACACAGATAACCAGAAAGGGAGAGGGAGCAAGACAGAGATGGAGAGTGTGCCACACATGAGCAAGAAATAAACAACATAAGGAGGAGGAAAATGGGAAAGCACAGAAGGAGGAACAACTCTCTGTGGATATAGAGCACAAGAAAAGTATAGAAGTAAAAAGAGAGCAGATAGGAGGAAGTACATATCTCAGGAAAGAAAAGATAAACAAACAAAAAAAAAAGAGATAAATTATCACATGGGTCACAGACCACAGTAAGATTTATTGGCTCTACACAAAGGCCTGAAATATTTTGATATTGTTGCCAGGGTGTGTTACCATAGTAATCCACCCACCAATAGGACTGCTGACACACCTTAATCAGATCTGCTCTGAAAACCCCTGTCCAGCACAAACCAGCACACTAAAATACATTATACTGGACAGTACAATTGCACAGTACAAATACATATCTGTATCATGGTTATTTTTGGGTGATAGTGCAGTTGCAATTCTGACAAAGCTGGAGGCACATACCATGCATTTTGATCTAAGAACGCACACACACACACACACACACACACACACACACACACACACACAATTCTCCTCATTCTAACATACTCTGACCGATTTGTCTTGCATACTCATGCCAGCTTAGTAACACTCAGAGTGTGTGCTTTTCATAATTACAAATTCTTATTTAACCCATGCTGCTAAATATACAAAATCTTATAAAACACAAGTAATAAATGTGTAGATCATCCAATAATTTTTGCTTTCTAAGGTTATTATAAAGTTTGTTTACTGACCATTAGAAGTCTTCCCCCATGCATTATTTACAACAAATCAAAGTGAATAGATAGATAGATAGATAGATAGATCTGACACAACTGACCCGCGCACACGATTGCTGTATGGAAGATACCGTATTACCTGTCCCGTCGCGGTCTTGTCCGTCTCGAATGCGGCTAGAATTCCTCATCGTCCAGGTTATAATAAAGAACAGCGGGCGGCTAACGTCTTCAGGCACGGGCTTTTGTGGAAGAGCTTGTGGTTGTCCCCGTTGGTTCGCAGAAACATTGCTTTAGAAGCGCACCGGTACAGGATTTGTGTGCGCGTTTATAACAGACGCGCGTCTATAAACAGCCACATGGGAGTCCCAGACTTCAGAGAAACAGATTGAGGGCAGAGTAACGCCTATAACGCTCACACTCATTATGTAATTTCAGATGAGTTGCTTTACAATAGATTAATTAAAATGTGCTGTAGATAATGAAATTCAGTGCAAAATGTTTCTCTCTCTACGCCTATTCTAATCCACTTACAGAAACTGAACTGTACACTGTTCATCTTTTAAATTCATTAGCTGTAATGCACACTTCCATTGAGTCAACTTCAAGAACCCAAGGGCAAAATGTGATGATAATGCTGCCATTTATCAATCAGTGAGGGAAGAAATCTCAAAGCTGATAATTTATCAGTCACTATCACACAGAACATTATACATTTTGTGCTGTCATTGTCTAATGCTGTCATCATTGCTCTAACAAAACACTTTATTCATTCTACGTAAATGAAGAAAAGTCACTGATAAATATTTAAAAAGTATTTGGATAGTTAAGCTACACCTAAAAATGTATGAATGCCATACACTCCACCCAAAAATGCAAATTCTGTTTACTCCCGTCGCTCCAAACCTGCATGACTTCTATGAAACACAAAAGATATTTTGAAGAATACTGGGAAGTGGGAACCAAACAACATTAGAGCCCATTGAATGGACAAAAACACTTTTTAATGTTCCACAGAAGAAAGTCATACGGTTTTGGAAAGGCACTGTAAGTGGGTGGAGACGGAGTATCCCTTTACAGCATATAACTCAAGTAAACATTTCAAGCAAAACATTTCACAAAAAATTATTTATTTAGGTTTTAAATTGTCAAAATATCTAGACACTTTGTAGTTGAAGTAGTCTTCAGTTCAGTTCAGAAACTGTTCGAGGCCACTGTTATGTTTTATTAGATTATACTTCACTGCATCATTTTCATAAAAAAAGAACCACATTGTGGTGCTGAGATTCCTATCATATAAAGATATATATTCAATGTGTAAGTGTTCGGAGGGAATAGTGGGATAACATGACCAGATCCTTCTTTTGCTGTGTCATAAAGTCCCTTATGTTGGAGAGGATGGTGGTTTTAAAGGTAATCATCATAGCCAGATTCATCCTCGGTGCCAGCTGTAAATATAGAAACATGTCTGCCATATTTAGTAGTCCTTAAGGAGAAAACTGAGTCAAACAAATTAGATTTAGACAGAGGAGTTACCATTATTCTGAAAAGTTTGCTTCATTCCAGCTGAGGAGTGATCTTTAACCTACAACAAACACATTTTGATATAAAAATGATATGAAACAGGTATTTACATACATTTTGGTATTTCAGACAGTATATGAGCGATATGAGCACACTTACAGCTGAACTTAGAGGGGCTGTGGGAGCGTGGTAAGATGGAGGGGGTGGAACCCCTGATGGAACAGCAATGGTGGAGGTAAAGTGTTGCATGCTAGAACTGCGATTCAACTTCAGCATGGCCGTCCTGGCATGAAGGGGAAGAGGTGGGAGGGGCCCTTTCCTCTGGGCGAGCGAGATCGACTCTTCATTAACGTTGGAGAGAGTCTGCGATGAGTTATTTATATGGCTGGACTTGCTCTCTGGAAATGTTGCATCTGAATCAAGATGGTGTGGAACTCTGGGTGCACTTCTAAGAGAAAGCCTATACGACCAGAATCAGAACCCAAATATTCTACACTGAAAAAACGAGTTACTTTGAAACAATTCTCAGAAATTACAAAGAAACAGTAAGTAACAGAATTTCTTGCAAAACGTATTCCACTAATCTTTTTTTATAACATTGAAAAATCATGTTTTACAGTGTATATGATGTAGATTTCGGCACAGAGTCTAAGGTTGCCTGTCTGTGTCTGTTTTGTTTCTCACCTCTTTTGCACTTCATGTCCTCTAAGACATTTGTCAAGCTTGTCTTTCCAATCAGAAACAGCCCCCACACTGTATCTGCGTGTAAGTCCCGAGTGAGAGGCTGGAGAAGAGAGAAACAGCAGGTGTAATGGGGCTCGGATACACATTGTTCTTTATTTGATGTGATTTGTGAGGAGTGTTCAGAGTGTCAGACCTTTGTTGTCACTGATCTGCTTCTGCATAGCAATGTAGAACTGCTTGGCCTCACCTTCGTCCGCAAAGTTTATTCCTATCTGACACTCCTGGATGAACACACACATTTGGTTTCCATCATGATGAAGACTTTCCATTGACTTCTATTGTTCAGCTAACAATATTTCAAATACCCTAAGCCCTAAACCTGAATGTTACACAAATCTTTTAGCATTTTTTTTTATTTTTTATCATGATTAAGGCATTTAGTTTGCTTGGTTGGTCAAAACCATAATGTAGTCAAAACCTGATGCATATAAGCAATGGGTTTGTCACTCACATCACCAGGAAAGGTGTGGAAATAAGCACAAGTTTCTGAGTACTCAAATGGTGTATACAGCTCCTGTTCCCATTGCAGCTTGGCCTTTTGCTGAGAGAAAGAGAAAAAACACAGTAACACAGAACCTGAGAGACGAGGTGGTACCAAAAAAACTAGTAGCATCCCAATAAGAAATGGGCTAAACATCCAATGTAGAACCATTGCACAATGGATTGAAATGGAAGGGCAGACAATCAATAAAGAGATTTCTGGAAAAAAGTGCAGAATGAATGAATTAAAGAATGAATAATGCATGCAAATAAGCCCGTAGAGTAGAATCAGTACAAGCAAGGGTCTTTATATTGGAAAAATGTTCTTTATTTTGAAAATGTTCTTCACACTAAGAAAAAAATGGTTATTTTAAGAACTGTTCACTGTAAGGTTCTTCGGCATCGCTGTGAAAACCCCCATTTGGAACCTTTATTTATAAGAGAGTATTATATATAATAATGTCAGGGTTATGAGATTTGTGAGATTTTTGTGATGCAACATCAGTGTTAAATATATAAAAACACATTCCGTGTATTGGTATTTGTCGAAAACCTTTAGAGAAATGTACACAAAATCACATATTAATTTTATATTGTAGTATTTAAAGGGATAGTTCCCCCAAAAATGTTGTCATCATTTACTCACCGTCAAGTTGTTCCAAATCTGTATGAGTTTCTTTCCTTCTGTTGAACAGAAAAAAAATATATTTTGAAGAATGTGTGTAACCAGACAGTTGACGGTAAAATACTATGGAAGTCAGTGGGTACCATCGACTGGCTGGTTACAAACATTCTTCAAAATATATTCTTTTGTGTTCAACAGAAGAAAGAAACTCATACAGGTTTGGAACAACTTGCCGATGAGTAAATGATGACAAAATTAAAAATTTTGGGTGAACTATCTCTTTAATATAAGAATTTATGGAAATGATTTCAGCTGTAATTTTTTTTTAGAAGGAATTATTTTACCATTTGGGATAAACACACTGAGTGGGTGTAAGCTCTCTCTGTAATATCTGTTAGCCTCACCTTAAGACAGTAGATTCTCATGAATGTTGAATGAATGGATGTATCTTGCACCAGACATAAAACTCCAAAACTGTGACTTTTCCACTCCTTTTTCTCTGCAATTACCAGCTGGACAATACCACATGCTAAAACCTGTAATGTACACAAAGAAACACACATATACATAAATATAGAGTGTGTCTCTAAATCTGCATGATGAGTGCATATAAAGTAGGCTACATATTCACAGACACACAATATCGTTTTAAAAATACACATTCAACCACAAGTATCCAGAAGGATCCAGTTGCACCACAGACAGTGCGGTCAGCGGTGTAGTTGTGCCATGTCTTTTTGCCTGCACAAATATGCAGTTTTGTCGAAATATGCTGTTTGCATAAGTTTGCATAGTTGAAAAACAATTGTATGCGGCAGCCCTGGCTTCTACGGCTCTACTTGTGAATTATTAAAATAACCCCCATCTTTCTACAAACCAGAAAAACCAGTGATCAGTTAGGATCAGGATGTGTGAGGACAGCAGTAAAACATTATGAGCATTGCATGAAAGTTCCAGAAAAAGTTAAACAAATGCATGAAAAGAGCTAGGAAAAAGAACCAAGTGTTTTGATATCCCATTGGGTACTGTGGAGTTGGAATTAGAATCTTTAGAATAAGAAACACTCACATGAAAACATATATAACACATAGTAATGTGGAATGCAATACAGACCTGAAACTGTTTCTTATATATTCTGAATCTCACCTGAAAATTATGTCACTGAATGACATTTTAAACAACACACACACTATAGGCTAACAGTGAATTATGGGAATGCAATAACAGTAATTCCTGCACAATGTATGGTTTCTTTTAGAAATATGATATTTTGATCAATTGATGTATAACATAAAAAAGTGAACTCACACTGCAATCATGACTAAGTAAACTGCAGAGAAGGCCATTCTCACGAGTCGACAGGAGCGGACTCAAAATCCGTGACATCTCTTCGTCCACTGTCTTCTACAGTGTGCCGTTTCTGTTTTTTAAATTCACAGGTGTCCTGATCCATATCAAACAAATCAATCTGCTTTATACTTCCTAATGCAAATATCCTGACATCAGGAAAAACAACAGAGCTCTATTCACAAAACTCACACACGTGTTATTTGTATGTTCATAATTATACATAAAAAAAAAAAAACTGTTTGAAGAGAAGATTTTACATTTTAGTATTTATTAAATCAAACATGGCTACTTGAGTCTACTTTGCATCACATATACATTTACATATATGTTGAGTGACAAAATAAAGACCTGTGTGGCTAAAACTAAAAAGAGCAGCACATCTACATAAGAATTTGAGTTTTTGCGTGCCGCCATAATGGTGGAAATAAGCATGGCAGAAAGTCAAAACAACAATGTCATTGGACAATTCTTTTTTTAATGGAATATTGCAGTATTTTTTTTATAAATGATTTATCTTGTCGCAACTTCCGTTTCATGCCGAATTCATATAGACATTCAATACAGTCAAAAATGTTCTAGAGAGTGTACATCTTGCGAGCTTCAATATCTCCAGAGGTTGAGTATCCTAAATGATTTAAGGGCCAGTGTCCGGGACTTGGCGCAACAGTACGTTCAATACGCTGAAATAAAACCATCGCAGGAGAGTTTGTCACCACAGGCAGAAACAAGCGCACATGATCTTCCTTTCCAGGCCAGAAGGCATTAGGGTCCGCCCAGCGAATTGACTGCTTCTTCCTACAACACGTATACAGACATAACTCAATACAAACACTCTTATTTAAGGCATACACTACTGTTTAAAAGTTTGGAGTTGGTAAGATTTTTTAATGTTTTTAAAAGAAGTCTCTTATGCTCATCAAGGCTGTATTTATTTGATAAAAAAATACAGTAAAAACAGTAATAAATGTGAAATATTTTTTTACAATTTAAAATAGCTGTTTTCTATTTTTAATTTATTTAAAAATTTTAAATAGCAGCCATTACTGCAGTCTTCGGTGTCACATGATCCTTCAGAAATCATTCTAACATGCTGATTTTCTTGTAATTTCTTATTATTATCAATGTTGAAAACAGTTGTGCTGCTTAATATTTTAATACCATAATATATGTTTTCAGGTTCCTTTGATGAATATAAAATTCAAAAGAACAGCATCGTCCTTGTCCCAATTAGTAGATTTATTTTTTTGTCATAGAGAGACTTACATCGCTTTGTGGCCCTTATTTGCTCCACCTTCAACTCGGTGTGTTTTGGATGTCCTGAAGGATGTCAGGACTTGTTCTTGTCCACCAAAGCCTGACAAGTGACCTTTCCCTCCCAATTTGGAGATGCTAGACAAGCTCATGTCACCAGGGTGCAACAGGACTAGAGAAAGACACACTGTCAGGTTGCATTTGTATTCTGCATGCTTTTTTACAATGGTTTAATAAGTCATCTCTATATGTGCTTGTGTGTATGTGCAATTTCTATATATTATAAAAAAAAAAAAAAACATGCCTTTCTGTAGAGTGGCTTGGCTCACATTAAGCCCATGTCGTTGGCATTGCTCTATAGATTTGAGGTATTCTCTAAAACAAAGTGTCCTGAAACGATCCACTTCTCTGCCCGTACTGCCACCAAGAGAAGAAGGGCAAGAGGTCTTGGTGGCTGCCAAAACTCTCCTCATGATCGCCAGCACCTCCACGTCCTGCATGCCCGTCTAGAAACATTCACATTCAAAGAGCTCTATTACAGATGTAACATAACTCAACTGACATAATTCAATACTGTAATTAATATTCTTTGAATACAAAACTATTGGTAAAAATTATAAATGTGTGATTATAATTATAGTTTTAATCGCAGTGGTGGGAAAATGGTACTGTGACGGTTTCTGTTGGTAATACAATACTTTAATATTTACCATGGTATTACATGATTACCATATACATGTACCTTAGCCTACTCCAAAGTATGTCAATAAATAGGCTACCATGGAATTATCACCATTTGTTGGTATGACGAAAAAAATGTTTTCAAGCATAATCTTAACAAAATGGACTGTGATTGTTTTATACGTTTATGTGTTGCAGTACCTCATCATCTTTCTCCTCTAGTGAGATTCCATGTGTTGGAAGATGGTGTCTTGTCCAAGTCCCTTTCTCGTGGTCTGCGTTCCAATAACCTAAACATAAATACACAATACCTTATGCTGTTACAAACTGAAAGAAATAATGCTCATAATAAGAACTATTTAGTTTCTCCCTTTACCCCTTGACCAAGATAAACCAGCGTTTGACTTGTGGTCTTCCCTTTGCTGATGCTTTCCGTTCCAGGCCAGGATCCCAGCAGCCAGGTTTTCCACAGTTACTGAGTTTCCATCCTCACTATTTAATGAGGACATCAGAACGTTCATCCGCTCAGGCTGTATGAAGAAGCCTTCCTACAAACCAAAACACAAACTTTTTTTAACTCCAACAATGTTCTTAAATTTGTGCAAAATCAAAAATATTAAGAATAAATCTATTGCCAACGCTATATGCATTGCACAATGCACACACCTTCTTAAAGAGAGCACAGAGGTCTACACGCTTTAATTTACCAGTCCCATACCAGTCCAATAATTTGGAGAGATTGCAGGCTTCGCGAGCGCGCAGAAAGCTCTTCACTTCTTCAGCTTCACGCCTGAGCGCGCGCGGAGACTGTGATATAGAGACAAATGTAACAATACAGTAACATCCTGATCAGGCCATCAAATAAACAGTGCCCCCAAAAATATTTGGTTTACGAATTCGTTTCTAATGCAATACAATTCTAACTTTTTGTAAGATTTTTAAGTGTGGGCTTTCTTTTAGCCACTTTTCTAGTTTGTACTATATCAGTATCATATTCATATTATGTTCCTACAGTTGTTGTAACATCTGGTGGTGGAGGGAAAATGCTTGTTTTTGAAGGGGGTGATGACATCCGCTTATCTTGACTGTCTCGTTCCGTGATGAGAACCTCCAGGTCGGTGAGAATCGGTTTATTATGGAGCCATCTGCGAAGATCTCCCATACCGTCAAGCGCTTCTCTGAACGCTTTCCTGTCGCGGATCCAGTCCGGGTGTTCCGCGGGCTTGTCTCCGGGGAAGCGCGTGTAGAACTCAGCAGCGCCTCTGAGGTCTGATGTAGGAATTGCAGGTCGAGCGTCAAGGTGCTTCGGCTGCGGTCGAGTTGGGGGAAAGGTTTTTACCTTATCCATGATATGCTTCCTAAAGGCACTTCCACTGCATTTTTGTGGTCTAAACGAACCACATGCCATTTGAAATAGGTACGTCTCTGTCAAATCACGTTTTTTTAACCGCCTGAATTCCTCTTCCAGCGTCGGATCACCCTGTAAGCACTCCGTCCCCAGAGCCATTATTGAATTTTTTTTGCACTGTGTAAAAAAAAATCCTAAAGCTATTAAAATAAAGAGGACGCTAAATTGTAACATATCATGATTTTAATTCAGCGCCACTCATTTCTTGAAGCTGTGAAGTAACTAAAGTCTATTGGTGGCATGTTGACATTTGTATCCATGACTCCCATTCTTCTTACTCAAAGGTCAAACCTTCAGTTTTGCATCTGAATTTAATACTTTTGTTTGTAGCACGATACTACCACAATACCATTTGACATGTAGCCTACTAGCTATAATTGCAATAGTGCAAAAGATGTAGGCCTACTTACAATTTGGCCCCTTGTGATTTATTTTTCAGAACCATTTTTACCTTTATGGGAGCTTATTATTTTATAACCATATAAAATACACATCAGGTAACATTAGGCCTACCTCAAATACTTAATTTAAACCAATTCACTGAAATACATTTTCAAAACTGAACAATTATAGCTTTCAATTGTTTTCATTCATGACATCAAATTCAAAAGTAGCTGTAAATAATGGACTATTTCAGGGTACTCTTGAACATTGCTGTATTTGACTGTAGAATTTTAATATTACAGTCTACATAAGCATTCGATTGTCCATTTTTCCTGAGTGAATAGAATAGTTCTTGCGAACATTTTATTCTGGTAAGATAAGATGAAAGCATATAGACATTCTGTAGCATATTACTGCATAATTTCATATTTAAATGTGGAGTTCAGTTGATCCCAGTGCATGATCCAGAATGTGTTCTTCCTGTACTGGGTTGGGCATTGTGACTCTCAACTGACGCTGATCCTTCATGGTACTTTGAATCGCCTCATAAGCATTAGCGTTGCCTGACCAGCATCTCCGTGCCACCTAGTGATATACACATCAGTATTTACATAACAGTATAATCATGTATATGCATCTATATTTTATATATATATATATATATATATATATAAACACAGACGGACACACTCACCCCATTAGAGACATCCCAGTTCAACATTAGTCTAGCTCTCTGCCCTGCCTCTTCAGAACCATCCAGAACCAATCCAAAACCACCATTTATCACTTCTCCCCTAAAAAAATTAATTCAGAGTCAATAATTAAAACACTAATAAATAATATATTTTTTATGATCAATTTTTATTCCCAAAAAGTTTTTTTGCTCAATCAATAATACAAAATAGCAAGAAATCAGTAACATGTTTTTATCTAGAACTAGAAAGTAATTCATTTTCACCAATAACAAATCAAATCTCTACATACCATCCAACTCCGCCTCCATTGTGCAAAGCAACCCATGTGGCGCCACGGAATGCATCACCAACAAAATTCTGCACTGCCATGTCTATAATAAATGCACAGACATGAATCTATTAAATAGTCTCTCTGGAAAACTACATTCTGATTGGTCAATCACAACATTCTGTAGTCAGATATTTTGTATAATGATAATTATTTAAACTTAAATCATGGTAATTTATTTTTTGTTCTCTAAGTAGCCATGTAATAAGCAAGATAATGTATATTCAATCATTCATTATCGCACAATAAACCCCTCTCAGAATAACACAACACCCCTCCTGATCACCTTCTCAGCTTTATTTTACAATGTCAATATGACTGTACATTATCCCTTACTTAGTGTATAGTTAGTATATGGTGTATGACTATATGGTTATATACAACTTGTAGTTCACTTGTATATCTACACTGTGTTCCAAATGATTATGCAAGTGAAATATAAGTAGGATTTTAGTGCAATACACATTCAGATATTAGTTTTTCAAAGAAACTGTTTGTTGTATTTCTCATATCATTTTAGATAACTGGTATCAATCTCAGACAAGTTTGTTCAGTAGTTTGCCAGGTCTTCTCTTCTTCAGCAAGTCACAGTTTTCATGCAATATGGGGAGGAATAAAGATCTTTCTTAAGATGAAAAGCCTGAAATGGTGCAGAGGATTTTGCACTGAATAGATATTTTCGAACTGTCAAAGGATTTGTGAGTGATTTAGAGCATAGAAGAACTCAGTCAGATAAAGGCTAATTAAGGAAAGTTTCTGTCAGATATTTGAAGCTACTGGTGTCTCTGGAGTCTCAAAAAACCTCTTCATGCTTGCTGGCAGTTGTGTGTAAAGTTGCACTCACCTCTAACCAAAGCGAACAAAGAGAAACGTTTACAGTGGGTGTAGAAATACAGTACATTTTCTAAGAGTTTTATTGCTGTGGAGTTTTTTTGCAGCGTGGGATAAGTGCGTTGTCCTGCATGAAAATCCTTTTTATTTCAGAAGGCACTATCCTTCTTTTTATACAGGAGTAGAACATGGTCAGTTACAAACTCCACATCTCTTGCAGAAGTCATTTTGACACCCTCAGAGACCCTAAAGGGACCTTCCATCTCACTTCCCAATATTACAGCCCAAATCATCACCCACCAGCTTCCTGTCGACGTCACAGTCTTGTTGGAATGGGGTGTCCATTCACCAACCATCCACAAATCCATTCATCTGGACCATTTATTGTAATACGGCATTCCTCAGTGAATAAAACCATTTAAATCTTCATTTAAATCTTTTCATCTTCAGAAAGATCTTTCATCCTCCCCATATTGCATGAAAACTGTGACTTAATAATAATAATTGTGTTGCTTAATAATGAGGAACAACCTCTTTAAGTAGGTTTCAAATTTACCTAAGAAGACATGGCAAACTATTTAACAAACCTGTCTGAGATTGATACCAGTTATCTAAACATATTGAGTAATAAAACAAACAAACACTGTAGTTGAAAAACTAAAATCTGAATTTGATTTTGAGTCACTTGCATAATAATTTGAAAGATGGTGTAGATGTGTCTTTGTGTACCTGCGCAGAAGGCAGAGCCATCATAAACATTGGAGGTCTCCCTGAAGGGGCTGTCTGTCCCACTGACATCATGATGATCTCTACTGATGACTACTGGAGCCTGAGGGGGGGAGGAGACAGTTGCATTGATATGTTGCAAAGTGTGTATTAATGAATCATAATTAAATGAGTTCGGTAGTATGCACACGTAAATTACCGAGACTTTGCCCTTAGCAATGGCTTGGTTTATTGCCAAGGCAATGGAAACTCTTCCTCTCTGGTCCGAATAGAGAATACGGGCCTGTGAACCCACAACCTAGAGACCAGATAAAGCAAAAATTGCTAACTGAACACACAAAACATTATTTTAAGACAATTTATTTATTTAAAGTTTAGTACTTTTAAAACATACGTTTGAAAATAGTATCCTAATGAACACTGTTTTATTTTACATGGAGCAGGTCACTTCATGGCAGGGTTATTGTAAGGTTTTAGTTAACTATAATAACCCTGCCTCATGGTGACTGACATGTTGAGATCACATTTCCAGTTGAATAATACTTGCTGTATAACCAGATATTATTGGACACTTTTGTGGACTGAATAAATGAATTTTGGCTGAATATCACATTTTAACAATGGCATTAGTAAATGTTTGTTTTTGTGTTATGCTGCATCCACACCTCAAGCTCTCAGTATAGTGCAAAATCGATGGGTAAATAAATTAATGTGACTACAAAATTAATATGATTTTTTTATTTGTTTTATTTAGAGTTGGGTGTCTGTGAGCCATACCATGTTGTGTTTCCCAGCTTCACGTATCCAGCGGATGTTGTCACTATATTGCTGTCGGACACGTTCAGTTACTGTGGAACTTATCTCTTCTAGTACAGCAGTGGCGATTGCATCAGTCTCAGCCAGGTCAGCAGGGTCACCAGAGGTACAGACCCAACGAAATGGCCCAAAACCCAGTGAAAAAATATCCCTACAGAAAGGGGCAAAGATTAAAACTAGTCTCTGATTGACGTGTGTTGGCCACTTACCCCATTATAGTCACTTACCCTATTATGTGTTGGACATATGAGGGATATTTAAACTCAGTAGCCCCTCCCCCTTTCTTCTCTACCTTTGCACCTTGAAGAGACAGAAGAATACTTGGTAACACTTTATTTTACTGTGTCCTTATTACACATGTTACATGTAGTTACTATAATAACTATAAATTATGCATAATTACATGCAACTAACCCTAAACCAAACCCTAAGTACATGTAAGTGAATTAATATTATTCATTACTTAAATGTATAATTACATTGTAACAATTACACCTTAAAACACAGTGTAACCGAACACTTTTATTATGCATACTTTGATGTTAGTCTCACAACACTCTGGAATACTTGATTCTGACTGGCTAATCTTGGCATTTTGTGGTCTAGTCAAATATCTTTGTATTATGACAGTTAAAATTGAATTGACCTTTTTTCCTTTTGCAACATAACTACAGGTTTATATCTCTCAAATCACTTAGTGGTCTCATTCTTCTCACTGAATAAAAGTATTAATTATTTAATGCTCATTCATTTATTTGATAAGTATTTGGATAATGTACAGTCTGAAGGATTTATCTCATAATAAATAAACCCCGTCAGAGTAATACCTGATCACCGTGTCATGCTTTATTTTGTGACAATTACTCTTTACTTGCCTGCTCTCTGGGCCTCTAAGAGAAAAGCATTGCCATAGTCCCAGAAGAACATCCCTGCATCTGACAAGTTATTGATGGCCTCCACCTGCCTGCAAAGACTACACAAGAGAGTTTGGAGATTATGTAGATTTAAATTAATTTGAGTTATTTGTGGCATTAAGATGTATTTTGTGTACCTCTCATGTACTAAGGTTTTGAAGCGCTGGGGGTCAGTGTTCATGAGCTGATTGGCTTGTCTGATGGTGAGTTGCACTGGGTAATATCCTCCACTGAAGGGATTGTGAAGTGATGTCTGATCAGAACCCAAATCAACCAACAACTCTCCTGTCTTCTTATACTCCTGGTAGAGGCACTCCCTGAAACATATTGCACTTATAATTTACTAAATAAAACTCACAAACAATAGAAAATATGAAGTACACGACTTACCAGAGATCCACAATGTTGCCATGGTAGCCTAAACTCAAGGCCGCTTTTGCTTTTCTGGCCTCTCTATGAGATTAAGTATTAGAAGTTTAAGATATGTCTGTAAGTCTCAATGTTTTTCAATGTTTTCTTGCATACTGTACCTGATGCGTTTGATGCAGTGGCTCAAATCACTAGTGACTTCCATCAGCCAGCCCTGCTCATGCCTTTTCTTTAGGGGAGCTTCATCAACCTGTAGAGGCCAGTTATGATAGTGTACTTAGGGCTTTGCATCATTTCCGGGGTCTGAGGGTGGGTTGCAATTTGGACTTAAATGTGAAGATTTTTTATTTAGTAAGTTATTACAGCTAACATGGACCAAAAGGATTCCTGTGCCCACTTTTATGGCCAGCAAATGCGTAAACCAAACAGTTTTGTACAGTTTTAGTATTTTTGTCCATAATATGGGTCAATAAGGAACCAAAACTGCTTGGTTACCAACATTCTTCAAAATACCTTCTTTTGTGTTCCACAGAGGATAGAAATTCATACAGGTTTGGAATAGCATCAAGGTGAGTAACTGATGACAGAATTTAAATTTTTTGGCTGAACTATCCCTTCAAATAGTATTTTCTCTTTGATTAAATCTCAACTGTAACAAATTGAGTCAATTTGGTTGATTGGCTTGAAGTATTCAATGAGATGGTTAGGTAACAGTAAGCATACACAACCGTCATCTAACCTCGGCAATGACCCCTACACAGCCAGAAATGACTGCTGCCTTTGCTTGTGCTCCGCTCATGCCACCCAGACCAGATGTCACAAACACACGACCCCTCAGGTCATCTGAGCCCAAGTATCTTCGACCTGCATTAAGCACTGTCAACTAAACAGGCAGAGAGGATACTCTTTTAGTACATTTTTGAATAAGTTTTGGATATTACATTTTTATTAGTTCTGTATGTTGTTCTTACCATGGTGCCATGAACGATGCCTTGAGGGCCAATGTAACAGTAACTTCCAGCGGTCATCTGTCCATACCTGAACGTACACACAGAGAAACATACACACTACTTATGCACACTATCCTTTTGCCCAGTTCTGCTTCAATAAATGTGGACTGTAAGGCATTAAGGTAATTTAAATTACATTAAAATCACAACCACATTTGATTTAATCAAATTCTCACTACCACTCAAAAGTGTTGGTTAGATTCTTTTAAAGAATTGAATTGTTTTATTCAACAAAGGGTCCTTTAAAAATTGTATCATGGTTTCCATATTAAGCAGCACAACTGTTTTCAACTGTGACAATAATAAGAAATGTTTCTTGAGCACCAAATCAGCATATCACAATGATTTCTTAAGGATCATGTGACACTGAAGACTAGAGTAATGACTGCTGAAAATTCAGCTTTGCCATCACAGGAATAAATTACATATTGAAATAATATATAAAATAGAAAGTAAACATTTGTTACTGTTTTTACTGTATTTTGGATCAAATAAATGCAGCCTTGGTGAGCATAAAATACTTCTTTCAGAAATCTCACTGACCCCAAACTTTTGAATGGTAATGATGTACATGCACATTTTCTAAAAGAGCCTATGACTGTTATTAGGTATTGGTGAAATCTCACATGGTAATGCCCATAGCAAACATCTTCTCATATTCCTCTCTGGAAGAATAGTTTGGAATAACCTGAAACCACACAAGAAGAAACAGAAAAGAAACAGTTATTTCCCTTCCCTTACTTATATCCCATTCTCAATGCAGAATGGCCTGTGTGTATCTTACCATGCCATTCGTGATAACACAGCGTGGAGAAGAGGGGAGGCTGGGAAAGAGACCTAATGGATGACCACTGTACATCACAAGAGTTTGCTCTTCAGTCATGGTGCTCAGATAGTGAAATACCAGCCAGAACTACGTATACGAACACACACATAAACACAATGGACATAAATTGCCAATTGAATTGCTGAGCCCAACACTTTCACTTGGTTTTCTCTGTTTAAAAAGAAACTAAAAGTATTTCCAACATATCAACTACAATATATTTCCAAGTCCCAAGGCATGGGAAGTGAGGACAGTTTAACCCTGAATAAACAGGAGAAACGGAGACGTGACACACAGGTTAGTGTTTTGTGTGTGTGTGTGTGTGTGTGTGTGTTAGCGTCACTCATCAGCATCTGATGGCTGAGACCTCACGTGCTATTTATACCCTTACGCCCCCTCGTGGATGGATAAGTACAGCTGGACTTAAAAATAAATGTTACATCAACTTAAATAATACCAATTAACTTAATTTGTTATAATTTAATATAACACAGAAAGATAGCTGTAATAAAAGTAATATATAAATACATACAGTATAAAAATCTCACACTTTACCTGCGCCCAGTTGCTGAACACCTGTCCATTTCCTCCATACGTTACAAGCTCTTGTGGGAACTGAGAGAATTAAAATAAGAATTAAAATCAGAGGCTTATTGCAGTTCTGGAGATCATTACACTATAACATATTTTCTTGAAGTCAGGAACAGACCCACTTTCTGCAATGAAGCTGTAGCAATTTCTTGACTATTACATCAAAACATAATACAAAATGTGAAAATGTACCTGTGCTACAACAGGATCCAGATTGTTCATAATCATAAGCATGATGGAAGCAGCTTGTCTTGTTCTGCATGGGTACTGATCAATAGGATAGGCTCTGTAACACACATTTAGTCATGGATTTGGTTTGAACTGCCATAGTCAAGACATACCTTATCAATACAGTTGCCTAAATATGCTGTGCAATTGCTTTTGTTGTACCTCATACGCAGTGCAGGACAGAAGCGGTACATGTAGATGTGTCCATACTGCCTGAGCTCCTGCGCAAACTCTGCAGCCAGAGTCGCGTGCAGACTCGGAGGAAAGTATCTCAAAGCATTCCTCAAAGCCAGCTAGAGAGACAGAGACAGAGAGATGACAGAGACCCAGAACAGGTGAGTCCAGTAAAGATTAACTGAAGAGAGAGAATGAGTAATCATGATGCAATCAACTTACAAAATGTTTTGGTCTCTGTCCCTCAACCCCTCTTTTACTGAGCATTCTTCCCTTTCTGTGTTCGAAATTCAGACTCTTATCTTTAATGATTGACAGGACTTGCAGTGTGGAAAGATTAGGGAGATTCTGTTTTTTTTTAACCGTTGCTGACCACTGAGTGGACCTGAAGCATTTAAAACATCCTAATTCATTTAAATTAATCAACAGTTCAAGAGTTTGGGGTCGACAAGTCTCTTTTGCTCACCAAGGCTGCATTTATTTTATTTAAAATATAGTAAAAACTGTGATATTGTGAAATATTTTTACAAATTAAAATAAGGGTTTACTATTTTTATATATTGTGAAATGTAATTTATTCATGTAATGGAAAAGCTGAATTTTCAGCATCATAACTCCAGTTTTTAGTGTCACATGATCCTTCAGAAATCATTCTAATATGCAGATTTTTAATTATTATATTAAAACAGTTGAGCTGCTTAATTTTTTTGGAAACTGTATAATGTTTTCTGAATTATTTCATGAATTATATAGTTTTTTTTGTAACAATGTAAAAGTCTTTACTGTCACGTTTGATCAATTTAATGTGTCCATGCAGAAAAAAAGTATTTAATTTTCTTTTTTTATCTTACTGACCCCAAACTTTTGTACTGTATATTACAACATAATATTTTTATTGATTTTTGGGGGGTTGTAAACAGCCTTGCTTTTGAGTGACAACTATGTCAAATTATGAATAAACTTTAAAAGATCTGCTGTGTGATTTGTCAGTATAAAGTTATCGTTTGGCTTCTGAAAACTTGGAATACAGCACACAAAGTCATATGCTCTCTATACATTTACAATACTTTATGATTTTTGTCCTTGTTGGTCTCCATTTCATTGTATGAAACAAAGCAACTCGGACATTCTGCAAATTTTTATTTATTAATGATAAATATTCATTTATTATGAATAATTAAATGACGGAGCATAGGTGTGAGAGACCCACCCGTTCTTCTGCTGGAGTGAGGTTTGGAGTTCGGACAGGTGCATGAGGTACATTGGGGTCTCTCCCACGGTTCGGGGGTAGAGGATCAAGAGGCAGTCCCGCACAGATCTCCTTTAGACTGGACATCACTCCTGCAGAGAGGAGAGACAAAGAAATGAAAACAGCAGAAATCAAATTAAAAGTTCTCTGTGTGAGCTGAGGTTTATACTTACACGTTCTCACTGGATTAGTCTGAAATTTTTAGGAAGAATCACAGAGGTTCATATGAACACTGCTCTGCTGACCCTCTAACCTCCTCCCCATCAGTCCATTGGTCAGTTTACTTGGTTTTCTATCTAGTCTTATCCAATAAGAAACTTTGGATATCTCTTTCAGGTAATCATTGAACAAGCCAGACATGATGTGGCACTCTCCCAAAAACATAAAAACAAACCTCAGGAACATGACTGACTTCACTGTACTGACCTTGGATGATTGTTTTAAGGTCATTGATCATTTTAAAGCCATTTCTTCCACCATGTTCAATGCTGGCTGTCAAAATATATCATTCAAGAAGCCTCATTCTGGGTCATACCTCTCTTTTTTACATAATGTAAAATATTACATATCATATTTTTTACATTGCTAGAACCCTTAAAGGGATAGTTCACCCAAAAAAACAATTCTGTTATCATTTACTCACCCTCATGTCATTCCAAACCTGTATGGCTCTCCTTACTCTGTCTTGTGGAATACAGGCAATGTTTTGAGTCCCATCTTTTTCATGTAATCTCAAACTTTTGCACCCACTATGAATGTTGATTCATAAACTTTTCTTTATATTACGGATACAATTTGACTAAAGAAGCACAAACAGTAATACACATTTATTCTTAAATGGGCAAACTATATCATTGATGTGTCTATAATCTTTAATCAAAATATGATTTCACATTGTACACACAAACACTTGTTATCTCATGCAACATGTTTGACACACTGTCTCGGTAGATTTAAAATCACACTTTCACATGTTATGCGTGTCAATATGTAACAAAGTTACACTTGGATTAAGATGTTTGTTGGAACAAAATAGAACACAAAAATGAAAAAGGAAAAATAAAAAATGTATCCAATGGATGGATTTATAAATATGAGGATGGTATTTCCCAGAACACACAAAAAAAGTTTTTCAAAACATCCTTTATATGCTTTATTTCTCTGGACTTCTCCCCATTTTTTTCCCCCTTCAATATCAGGATGTCATTTAACCTAATCATAAAACGTTTAGAAAAATATATATAATCCATATAATGTTACTTTCTACATTTAAGTAAACATTGTCTTCGTCTCCCTTTTATTGTCTCATCTTAAAACAGATATAAATATATTTTAATAAAAAATAATATGTGGAATATGAGATGGAGTTTGGATCTCTACAGTTTTAAGTAGCTATGGGCAACTGTGAAGGCAGAGGGCCAGACTCTTCACTTGTGCTGAAGTCAGAGATAGAAGGGGAATCTTTTTGCTCTGAGTCTGGCCCAGGATTTGCAGTTTGAAGATCATCTTCCTGAGGGAACAGTTCAGGATGTTGACGAAAACACTCCTGCATGCTATTGAACTGCTCCAGACAGTCCGAGCCCTTCAACTCTTCTTGACTTAAGTGGAAGCAGGTGAATGCCGTCTTAAACTGCTCTCCACATACTCCACTTGCCATCCCACCTAAACACGGACAATCCCAGTTTATCTCACCACTCGGCAAGATGAGACCTGAATACACAGAGATGGTGAGGTAGATATAAAGTTACAAAGTTATACAGCTTTAAACTGAATCTGAAGAAGGAAGTATTTCTTTCTATCGATATATAATTAGCAGATTAACTAACTCTCACCTTTTTCTTCATTGTCCTCATTTGCATCATCCTCAACCAGTGTCACAGTGCTAGGAATTTCATGCTCTTCCTTGGTAACAAATATGACTTGGTCCTTCCCTGTAAAGAGTTCATGAAGACAATTAATAGTTAGTTAGTAAATAAGTAATATATAATATATATTTAAAAAGAAAACCTGTCCCTTTATTTCATATCACTAATGTTAATAATTGTATTCATTTGTTACATTTTTTAAAAATAAAATAAAGTTGTGGTAAAACTACTTCCAAGGTCAACATTCAGATTTACACAGTGTGATGGTACGGTGTACCCTCACACAAGGGTGTTGTGCCCATCACACAAAATTTTCTTACAGTTAATTTTTGTTACACTGTGTAATGTTAATGTCATTTCTGTCTAAAAATATTACTGTGATGTGGACAATGATTCTTTTCCTAGAATAGGTGCCTTTTTAGAACATTTTCAGTTTATCTATTCGTCACTGACAGGGAATACAACCCTTGATTCTTTAAATAAAATACTAGAAATAAAAATAATAAAATAATAATAAAACGTATTTTAGTGTGGCATACTGAAACTCAACGAGTAACGTAAACAGACAACAGAAAAACAGAAGAAAAATACCGCACACATTTCAGGAATTTACTCTGTATTACCTTCCCCGTGGATTGCAGTCATTTTTACGAATAATTTGTAAAGGAAATTTTGCAGAAATAATGCAGTAGTGCTTGCGCAGATTTTACGGCGCTTTGTTATCAATATATTGCGGTACCAAAGAGTCCGGATCACCAGCAACGATCAAAAGACGAGTCCCAAAGACTTGAAAGAGACTTTGATCTATCCGTCCTCCTGTCAATCTTTCCCCGCATGCCGCTTTCACGCCAGGAGGACGTGAACTGAAAAACATGACGTCATATACAGTAGACGAGGGCCCCACATTTTTGCCTCTCAGAATGCCTGCAAAAAAAAGAATAACCCTATTCTTTTGAGTGCGCGTTTTTGGAAAGCATTTTACTTTACTATAATTGTTGTGAAACTTAAAAGGAGCCTATGAAACGAATAGTACTCTTAAATATGAATAAACAACATGAGTCACAAACACAATCTCTGAACATCCCATCAGCTTTTGCCAAAATTTCAGAAAAGGAAAACGCCATAAACCATATTATACTCTAGTTCCTACAACATGGCAATTCTCTTTCAGTTAAACAAAACTAACACAATGCAGAGGGCTTGTGAGGTACTTTGGACATTTTACAGAAACCTGCATAATTAAAATGTTTATTTCAAATGCCAAAAGAAATAATCTGAGCCATGTTTAATCATTAAAGGTGTATTTAGCCATTCTCACAGTCACAAATGAAACAATCTTATCTCCCAAAAAATGAGTTTTTATTGAGAATGATCAGTCTTTGCTGAATATATTTGTTCGGAACATTTCTTTTTACATAGTCAGAAAAAAAAGAAAAAGGGTCTATTTTACATGGTTGTGCACTGCATTAAATGTCATATACAGACACCCAATGATACAGTAAAAAGGGCTTAATTTAGAAAGTATACAGACTTTAGGTGTAACCAGTTCTGTCTGCCAATGAAGCTCTCACTGATGTGTTCTGTACAAAAGGATTCCAGCTTAATTGTGTACACACACACACACAAAAAACACCACACTATTGGTGCCACACTGTATTGCATTTCCTCTGTTGTGATGCGGTCTTGTTTAGAATTTACAAGCTATTCTGCAGACTGGAAACCAGGCACCTCTGTTTGGTTCTCAGACCTCTAGCTATTACTAAACCATCACAATTTCTATGATTAAATATGGTGTGAGCCTTACACTAAACAAAAGCTATTATGGACAAAAAAAAAAAAAAAGCCTGTTAGCTTCACATATAAGATTGATATGACTGACAAACTGAGACATAACAGAGACTTTGTGTGTGTGTGTGTGTGTGTGTGGAGACAAAATTGGCAGTGTTGAGTAAATCACTCACCAAGCATTAGCAATACTTTCTGGAAAATCCTTTTACCAGGCATAACTAGGTTCAGACAGGAAATAAAGCAAAGGGTGAATGAAGGGATTCATGGAGACGGAGGAAGGACAGACTGATGAAAAGGGAAAATTCCTGAATATTCCTAGTCAGAGCTCACAGAGTCCATCTTTACTGTCCCATCACTGAAGTTCAGCTTCACTGAATTTTAGAAACATTTTGCCACTTCTGACAAATAAGAGAACAAACTTGGCCTGAACTAGAGGCTAAGAACACGTTCTCCCAAGACGGCACTCGTGACAGACCATTTTTAACGCTCAAATCACACAAAAAAAAGAGAAAAAAAAGAAAATACAACAACGATCATAAAAATAATAAAAGTGTTTCACAAGGTGTCAGCAAGTATGTGTGTGTGATTTGTCAGTGTCCTTGTTTAGAAGAGTAACGCTCCCATGCTGCCAACTTCACTCTGTTCCTTAACAAATATCTCAAAGTACTGATAGATGATGGTAACAGCCAATAGGATTCCTGTTCCAGAGCCGATGGCACCCAGGAAGTCAGCCATTACTGAAAGGCCTCCGATACAGAGTCCACCAAATGCTGCCGCTGTGGGGATGTACCTGAATAACAGAAAGAGAAAGCGTGAATGAAGGTCCTGATAATCAAGTATTTACAAGCTAAGCTTACAGAGCAAGTGTGTTTGCAGCTCACCTGTTGAGTTCATGAACCATGGAGGTCTCTCTGTGTCCCCTCATTACCATCTGCTGTTCTTTCAGCTGCTTGGCCACCTAAAACACACACACACCCATTACAACTTCATACCAAATAATCAAATAAAGTGTTGATAAATGAACAAGAGCTGGTGACTCACATCTTTGGCAGATGATCCAGAAACTTCAATCCAGGTCTTAGAAAAGAAGGCACAGGATCCCAACATGAATACAATGTAGATCACTGCATGGACAGGGTCATCAAGCACAGAACCAAACGACTCCGGAGGAGACAGAAAGTAACACAGACCACCCACAGGGTAGGCTCGAGCCGGACCACCAGATGATGTATCCTACAACAAAAAATAGATATGCTTTAAGGAAGGTTTTCTTTTCTATATCCAACTTGTTTCCTATAAACATGCTCTGGATATGCAATATAAATATAGTGTCAAGTTCAATACATGGTACACAAAAATAAAAACATTGGTGACACTTACAGACCAAGTTCCCAGGAGGTTGACCAGAAAGTTCCCGCTGAAGCGGGTGGAGAGCATCTGAGAGATGACGTAAAGGTTCGAAACCAGAGCAGACTGCAGGATGATGGGAATGTTGGAGGTGTAGAACAGCTTGATGGGATATGTGTTGTACTGGCCACGGTAACGTGCAGACTTGATGGGCAGGTCGACTCTGAAGCCCTGTACAAAACAATTTTAATCCATTTTTATTTTCAATTCTAAAGTACTTTAGGGGCATGATTGTGTTTATGTACAATATTGCCAAAGCATTATACAAAACAATTAATGACAAGAAATATACAATATTAAATTAACAGAAACCAATACAATTGTTAAAGGTGCCAGTCAACAAAAAAAAAAAAAAATAATCATCAAGAAATTATGAACAAAAAAAACATGTACATGTATAGTCTTTTATCATATTCATCAAGTAGTTGATTCTGAGGGTGTGCAGCTGAAGAATTAATTTTGCTGCAATTAAATCTAAAGTCCATTTAGGGATGTACGATATAGCAAAAAAATCAATCACAATATAATGTTTTATATGATTCGGTATCGATAATTATTTAAATTTTTTATGTATTTATCCAAATTATTAAGGAGTTTTGAAGTGCTGGAAAAACACGTTCCGCTTTCATTACGTTTGCCATTTTGCTGTTGGGCAACGTTGTGGTGGTCACACCAGCGATGCGCTTGTATTTTAATGAAAATATCGAGCGCTATATCGAACATTTGTTATATCATTACTGACAATGGTGTACCGTCGATAAATACCGATACCGTTTTATCACCTAGCCCTAGCAAGATTATTAAATAAAAGTCTTGCATATTATGGCTCCAATTAATTTGCAACAAAACAATATAACAAAAACTGACCTGGAAGTATATGACTACGGCAAAGACGAAGACTGTAGAGATGAGGTTCATGAGGTTGGGCAGGTTCTGCCTGTAGAAGGCCTCCCTCAGAGCCCGTACTTTATCAGTACGAGTGGCCAACAGGTGGAACAGAGCAATAATGGCTCCTTCAAACTCAGTACCTGAATATGCACAAATGGAATTCAGTCTACATCACCAAAGAATGGTTTAAAACAAGATGCAGCGTCCTGAACTCATACCTCTGCCAGTGTTGACTGTGGTTGGGCTGAATGCCTTCCATACGATCGTCTCGCAGATGTTTGTGGCGATGAAGAGAGAGATACCAGAGCCCAAACCGTAACCTTTCTGCAGCAACTCATCCAGCAGCAGCACGATCAGACCAGCCACAAACAACTACAGGAAGAGTACACAGATTTAATCAAGTCTTTTATTAATTTACAAACTCTCTAATTACAAGCCCAAGAAAAGCTTCTCCATTTGACAAATAAATTTCACATCATTTTGTGTGTATTTGAGCATGCTCTTTTACCTGAATGATGATCAGCAGACAGATGCCAGCACCCATCTCTGAAGGGTCTCCATACATTCCAGTCATGACGTACACAATAGCCTGGCCAATGGTGATGATCATACCAAACACTGAAAAAACATTTAAATAATTGCCATTACCATTATTATAATAACTGTAATCCATAACTCCATAATATTTAAAGGGGTCATATAATGGTACATGCACTTTTACAAGCTGATTGTACTGAAATGTGTGTTAGCAGTGCCTGTACACAACCATCATAAAATGATAAAAATCCATCCAGTGTTTTTTTTTTAATCTTCTTATATGTTTCCTCCCATCTCAAATCAAGCCGTTCGATTTTGTGACGTCACAATATCGACACCCCTCCCATGATGGTTGATTGACAGGAGCGTTTCAACACAGACCCGCCCTCGCGCCCTCGTGAGCGAGCTGTCAATCATAGCCCGCGCCGACCGGCGTGTTGATAGCTGGAGCACTGAGTAGAATGGCATCTAAGTTATTGTGGTGTTCTGTTCTTCGGTGCAATAACGAACACAGCAGTCATGTTGATGTTCCTAAATCCGTACAGCTGAAGACGCAGTGGCTGAGTTTGTTTTCGAAGGGAATATTACTCACGATCAACGTCAATGCTTTCATGTTTGCGCGAATCATTTCACACACCAGACTGCTTTACAAACGAGGGTCAGTAAAGCTGGTTATTTGCTAAGAAGCTGCTCCTGAAAAAAGGATCAGTACCAACTATTCGTGTTCCTGCTGCACCTCCAGAAGAACTGAAGTGAGTGTAACGTTTTATTGACCTTTATATTAATCTTTATATTAATCTTTGCAAATCGCTTGCACGCTTCACGATGAATGCGGCTATTTTTACACTCAGGGACATTACGTGCATGTTTTCTATGTATGACGTTCTCAATATAATTCATAATCCCATGTTTATAATGAACAACGCGTTATGGTTATTGTGTTACAAACAGTGTACGCACAGAACAGAGGGGCGGGGTGAGCAAAGCTCATTATCATTTAAAGACACATGCACTTATACGGCATGCTGAAAACAGAGCTGTTTTTGACCAGGTAAAATTAGTGTTTTCTTACAATACTAATGAGAATTTTTTATTAAAGTATATTACAAACTTTTAATTTAGACCCTAAAGAATCATATTAGCTTGTACAAAAATGACATTATATGACCCCTTTAACTATTTAAATGCAAAACACTAAATATAAACAAAATCTCACGTTTCTGAGCTCCATTGAAGAGCGCTCTGTCTTTAGGCGTGTCTCCGACCTCAATGATTTTAGCTCCAGCCAGCAGCTGCATGATCAGACCAGAGGTCACAATGGGTGAGATACCCAACTCCATCAGAGTACCTGAAAAACACGGTCATTAATAGAATGGACAACCCCCAATACCTGACATCATGAGAACACCACAGAACCAACTAATATATTCTATTCACAAATTATAGGTAATCATTGAGCATAGATGAAAGTTTACTAAACTGCTTTTACTCAAACTTGGTAAAAGTTATTCAGTTTGGGCTCAATAAGATTTTAAATGATTTTGAAATAATTATTATATGATTCTATTCCTTTGATGCAAAGCTAAATTTTCAGCATCATTACTCCAGTCTTCAGTGTCACATGATCCTTCAGAAATCATTCTAATATGCTGATTTGGGGCTTTAAGAAACATTTCTTATTATCAATGCTGAAAACAGTTGTGGGGATTAATAATATTGTGGAAAACATGCTTCATTTTTTCAGGATTGTTTGAAGAATTGAAAGTTCAAAGAACAGCATTTATTTCAAATAGAAATCTTCTGTAACATTACAAATGTCTTTGCTAAAAATAGAGATCAATTTAATGGATAAAAGTATTAATTTCTCTCTCCTGACCCAAACTTTTGAACAGCAGTGTATATTACATGCTTGAATAAACTAGCTATGAACTTGACTATTAGGTGGTAGTGCAGACCAATAATATAAATGGTGAACTGAACACTGCAAACCATAAAATCAAAATCATAATTGCATGTACAAAAACAGACTTACCTCTGTTGGAGGCCAAGATGACTCTCATCCAGTAGAATGGATCTGCTGAATCTGAAGACATGATCCCAAACAGCGGGATCTGAGAGATAAGAGAAAAACAGTACATTAAATGAGCTCCTAACTTTTTTTACACTAAACATATCAGGAGCACTTAAGCATTAGCAAGTACTTAAGTGCATTTTTCATACATTGAGAAATCAAACTTACCTGGCAGCAAACAAGAAAGATGAACAATGTGATGGCAGTCCATAGCACCTTTTCTCTGAACTGGATCTGATAGACAAACATAAGTATGGGTTTAAAATGCAGGTTTTTACACGTGTAATTAATTAATAAAAAAAATCCATATAATATTTGTGGTGTACAATGACATACCTTTCTTTCTGGTTTCTGGATTTCCGGCAAAACCGCACAAAACGGTTTTATTACCTCCAAGAACTTAACTAGAAATGGAAGAACAAGAGAAATGTTACACAAAGCATTGATTTGGTGCCATAAAATTAAACAAATTGCAATTTTATTAACTGCAACTTAACATCCACTGAACCACATTCCAACATTACATAATAATACCTCATTATGAGGCGAAAATTGTTTATAGTGAGATTAAAGAAAAACTGACGAAAATACTTTCTTCCCAAAGGACAACAGTAGGGAGATGCTGTCCAATCTAAAGCGTCGTCATCGTTAAACTGACAGGCTAAACTCACAGTTTCGACATTTTATACAATAATACTTTTAAGTACAACAGACCTAATAACACAGCGATTTCTCTGAATCTGTGTAATGCGTATTAAATGAAGTGCCAATTAATTATCAAGTTAAACACAATTAGATTCAATTAACCAGCCTATTTGCTGGACTGGGTAACGTTAATATCTGACCGCTTCCCTTTGGTCATGCAATCAATCCAACTAAACTATAAAACAAGCCAATATTAGTCTTTAAATGTCTTTTAATTATATATATTTGAAGGTGTCCTTTACAATTCTGTAGTAATACAAAGCCATGCAGATGTGTAAAGAAAGTAGCTAACAGGCTAACACTAGCTGCCCGCTACCATTCAATCACCAGAAAAGCAATATAAATGTTAATTCACATACGAATCACAACCAAACATAGAGGAACTGAGAAACATTTTACTTGCAGTAAAAGATAGCTCTAAATAAATATGAAAAAGTACACGAATCTGATACCATTCTTTCAGGTCCCAAATCAAAGAAAGCTGTCTGGCTAGCATGCTAATAATGCTAACAGAACTCGAGTGTGATATAACAGCAGAATTACATTAATTAACTCTATTAAACATACGAGAAACACTTCAAAACGATCTACTCACTCCCCATGATGACGGTTCCCTGAAATCACAGTCACTATCTGGAGTCCCAGCGAGCTGTAAACGGATAGTACAGCCCTGCCGGTGCGCTTCGCCGCCCGGGTAATAGAGAAAGACAGAAGCGAGAGAGCTGAAGGGAGGAGAGCGCTTTAGAGACACGTCAACACTACACAGACTCTACTACACGTCAGATCAGATGTACAGCGAGTTGATCTTCTGTTTCACGTCATGTGATTTGATCAAACGGCCGCTGTGTGTTTCTTTGTAGAAAAATTTCACTTCGATTTTTTTATAATATGTATGGCTACAAAGTAAAGAAAATATTATAATTTTCAAAGTTTACTTAGCTAACTGTTCAAGTGGTTAGATTAGTATTTAAAGTGTTTGTTTTCATTTTGTGTAAATTAATTAAATTTAATTGAGTTACGTTTAAATAGATTGTATTATTAAAATAATTAGTAAATCATTAAGAATAAATATTGTTATGACAAAAAAAAAAGAAGAAGTTTAAGTTTTATGAAGAAAGTTAAAAAGGGGGAACGCTAAACAATAAATTAAATGATCGTGTACTTCCGGTTAAAAAGGCTTGCGCCTTAATGTATCCAGAGCAAATGGACGTCCACTTATGGCATTTTAATTATTTTGTATTGGTAGGCTATAGATACATTAGTTTCCACTCCAGCGATTATAAAATCAAATTCTGCTCTTATATTATTGATTATATAGTGAAGCAGCGAGGCCAAATTGAGAGGCTGTTCTCAACATTATTAATTGTCTTGGTCTTGTTTTCAAAGCTGAAAACATTTATGATAGGCTATATCCCAGTGGAAGCTTAATCACCAACTCAGCAGACTTCTTTTATTTACTAATTATCTTTATCCAAAATAAAAGAATAAATAAAAACAAATAACCTTCAGAGATTTTCTTAGAGCCTTCCTTATTTTCAAAGGCCAAATTAGAAGAATTCAAATTCAGCGATCACGATCAGTCTTATTAATGATGTTCAATGAAATCCAATCCAATCAAATCCAATTAAATTAAACGAGCAGTTTTCACTTTCGATCAGTGGGTGTCATGGAACCATTAGTTTAAAGTTAAAACAAATTAATGTTTTTCTGTTCCACAGTTTATTTCTCTAACCAGCAGAGGGCTCCATGTATTCAGCTAAATAGATGCTTGTCTATGGCTAGTATTTTCTGTCATTTTTCAGGCGTATCAGTACCTGGTTGCAAGAGTTGGATATGTATTTTATGAAGGATTTTTTAGTTTTTTTTGGTTAATTTCTGACCAAATACAAATATTTAAATATTGAATTCGGATAATTCAAAAACAAGACGTGTTGTGGATATGGTGTTGGTGTTTTGATGTGGAATTGATCCTAATACAACCTAATACAATTGAAATACATACTAGCCTACATAGTACACACACACACACACACACGCACACACACACACACACACTGACTGCTGAACAGTTGACAGTTTTGTCCATTGTGGTTACATAACTAAATTTGCCCTTCGAGGACAGCATCACAAGGTATCTCTGTATCCCTCTTCCCTTTATTTCTTCTTTCACACAATCAGACTTAGACTGTCACATTCCAGATATAGATTAAATCACAATTTAACCTACCAGACAATATCAGACTTTATTTGGTCAGACCTACAGTCTTAAAATGTCAAAGGTCACTAATGTTGTCAACAGTAGGCTATAGTCTCAGTCTTAACTTATCCATGGCAGGCAGGCAGTTGTGGTTTCTATAACCTGTTACATGCATTTGTGAATATGAATGTCATTTTCAATAGAAGAGACCACAGATAATAAAAATGTTCAAAGAAACAAACTAGAGACAGTCTGAGTACTGAGACCAGAGTTAATATCAGGTCACTCTCAGCCTATGCGACAATAATGAGAACGCTGCGTCAACAAAAATGCTTATGATAAACGGTTATCTCTCATCCTGTAATTGACTCTCTTATCCATACCATAACACATTACAGTAAGGGCCTGTGTGAGACACAATAAACTGTCTAAAAATGATGTAAGACATTGATTTAAAAACAGACAGGACAATAGTTACAGTTTATTCTTATCACATTATTCCAATCATAAGCCAGTTTTGATATTTAATATTTTGTGTCAATATAGCCTAAGTCACTTCACTTAAATGGGACACTTTCCAAATGAATGGACTCATGAATGATTTTACATACGATTTACACATATTTCCATATACAAGTCTCCCTTCCTCCTTAAGGAATGTGTGGCGTGTGGTGGTCACACCCTTTTCTTTTCCATCTTGTGTGTATTACACAGAGAGGGAACGGGTGTAACCACCACACACCACATGCCAACACAACCATGCTATTCTCAGAAGGATTTCATCATACTCTATGTCGTCTCAGATAAGTGGGAAGGCTGTGATGTCTTGGGGGTTTTGATGACCAGTGATGACATCAGTGTGGATCATAGGATGCTGTAACCACCTACACACATTGTATCCTATAGTGTTAACATTGTAACCTACCGTTAACGATTTTGTTTAAAGAAAAGCACAAAGCAGAATAGAATGCCGCAGCATATTTTCACCTCCGTCTTTCTCCCACAAATGCAAGGCTCAGGGAAACTCCAAACATGGGTCTTAAAGTAACATACACCCAGACCATTACAACCTATACATATATTCATGTATAAACACTAACCAAGAAGATTGATTCTGGAAAACACAAAAGTAGGCTACTCAATGCCATGTGTCAGTTTCTTTTGGATCCTCTACAATTCTGTTTTAAAGCTAAAAAAAACAAACACACATGAGATAACACTTCAGAAGGAGACCCTTGTCCTTTACTACCAGTTCTACTGGGAACATCGGTAGTAAACAGATTTGGATTATACCAGATTATGGGCCGCCGTCGCCTCTGTTGTTACATGACACACACACAGCCGTCAGCTCTATGTGGGATTTGCTGTGTGTGATGATTCATTAGTGGAACATTTGGATGTCATTTTGAGATTGTAAATTGTGTTAGTCATAGATCAAAACTATAAGTCACCATTTCATTTGAATAGTGTAGAACTTCATTTATGGCAAAAGGGTAGAGAATTAGTTCTGCACATTATGAAAGTTATCATACACAGCCCTAAATACCCCTTAATCTCAAACAGACTAATTGAGTTCATCAGAAAAAAATAAGAGAAATTATAAATTAATTATTTGAATATTTGCTATGGTCATCTGAAACATCAGGGATTGAAAAGACAGCCTAACAACAATGACAACACATACTAATATGTATGTAAGTGTGTTCTCTGCTCTGTTGGTGATGTTGTATACTTTGTCCATAATGTTTGTCAGCAGTATAATGAACTTTGCCCAGAACTGAATGTTCTTCATCACAGTCAGATTAAATAATTATCTCTTGTGCTGTATTCTCCCTTTCTTCTTACCCCAAAGCCAATACCTCTTTGTCTCCCTCCCATTTTATTTGTCACTCTAATGCTATTATTCATTCTGTCTTTATGCGTCTTTATTATTTTATTCAAATTAGTGGAACGGGTGTAGACAATAAACACCTGACTGCTGTCCTGTGTTCTGTTTAATCATTACAGCAGAGTGTCCTGTGAATGTACTGTGAATAAAGTGCTTACATACATTCTTAAAGTCTTAGTACCAAAGTACATATAAGGGACAAGTTAAAAATACAACCTTACACAGACAATGGGAGTGTGTAGTACAGAAGTTCAGCTTACAGTTTAAGTGCTTCACTATTCCTGTGGCCTTGTTGATAAGGGTGGACAAGGCAGTTAAGTAGATAATCAAATAAAATAAAGAAACGACTGCATGTGTGACTCCACGTACATCTCGTAATCCAGCCCAATGAGCTTCATTATGTCAGTTAAAGGAATAGTACACCCAAAATGAATGCCATTATTGACTAATTCTAAACCTGTGGGATGTGATTTTTCTTTTTATGGCATACAAGTCTTATGGACTTTTTTGGTGATTATATATATATATATATATATATATATATATATATATATATATATATATATATATATATATGCTGTACACATCTACACACACACACACACACACACACACACACACACACACACACACACACACACACACACACACACACACACACACACACGTGTGTACATGTATATAGCACTCTATGCACATTAGTATTACATAACAGGGAAGATATGTCCTATCTTCTAGTCTTTTCTGCTTTTTTCAGTTTATGCCCCAAAAACATTTCTGGGTTTTTGGGCCAAATATCTTTTTTTTCCGTTCACATTATGCATCTAGCTAAAAATACAGAGATGGTTGCCATAGTATTCCATCATTATTACAAAAACCCATGCTGACAGCAACAGATGAGAAGAAGGGATGTCATGGGAGCTGTAAAAAAAAATTATATTCATGCAGACAGCACACAAATGTTCAAAATAAATCTAACCACTTTACTCACAGCCAACATAACATTACACTCAAATGTCAGCAATTACAACTAGACTAAATTATACTGAAAGTGCATAATTTGTCATAACTCAGGAGTTTAAAGACATCTAGAGGTTTTCAAGTAGGCATTTCTGTGGAGAAAAATGTATATACACAAACGTGGAGAAATTGTAAGCGAATTGTACTATTTAAGGCATTCAAAGTAATCCGAGTAATCATACGTTTCCTGTTTCGAGGAAAAGTGTAGCAAGCATGACGTGGCAGCTTTATGGCATTTTCCATTCATGCTCTCTTTTGGATGACTCTTATACAGCATTCCATGTATATTTTCCACTTAGTGTTTGTTACCTGGCAATAGTTTCGGTTTTCAAACTAATTGCTTTCTTCCAGCATTCACGTCAGCATTCACATGCTGACCTGATTAGAAATGTGGCGATGGTGTTTCCCATTCACGAGTAGTTTTCCGGCACTTACAATGTAATCCAGAGCTTTACTCAGGAATGTGAGGGCTAGAACAGCTGAGACAGTCACAGACTGCGCCAAGGCCACAAGAGGACAAACATACTGTATATGGTGAATACACCAAAACACAATATCTACTAACATATTCCACAAACATACACAAAATCCTTACTTAAGAGAGGTGACATGAGGAAACGCACAAACAGTTTGCACGTATGCAGTTCTAATACGCGTTTCCTCATGTCCCCCAGCTCAAATCCCCCCTCACTCCTGCACGCACGCACAAATAACAGGCTTAGAGAGTGCTTGCAGAAAGCTTTTAGTATAAGGTTTAGCAAACCGGTATTATGCCTATAAAGCAGCAGTGGGTTGTACATCTGGTGTCTGAATCCAGTGCTTTCTGTCAAATGAAAGTGATGTTGCTTATTTATGGTTTATAAAGCCTTTCACTTCATTATATTTCATATCAAGACCAACGGCCTATATTTGAACCATGTTCACTGACCAGAGTCTGAGCCTGCTGTACAAATACATTGCCATTTACACAAGTCTTTGACCAAATTTATTCTGCCTTTGGAGGACTTGCTGCTTGGCTATTTGTTTCAAGTAAACAAACATTTGCGCCAACCAGAGAGCTAATATTAGTTGGCTTTTGGTACTTTGTAGTTGTTTTATTGAGACAAGTTAAAAACAAACACACAGAGAAATAATAGGCTTCAAAATGTACCACAACAAAACAGATTTCTCTTTATTTTGTTTCATGATGTCAAAATCATTTATCTACCTATATAACTTACAACATATGGTAGAACTAAAGGATGGAATGTCACATTTCCATTCACGTTTGATAGAAATATTTTTATAAATAAATAGGGTTCTCTTTAAAGTCTCTGGAGTGAGGATGCTAATCTTCAACACATGGATATGGAATGAAGAGGATCCAAGACACTGAGATATATTAAAATGTCCAAGAGAAAAAGTCTTTTATGATCCGGAATGTGGAAAGGACTATGCAAATTCCCTTTCCCACAAACCCATCATTCCCTACAAGTACAGAGTAAGTCTCTTCCCTTGAGTCCTGCAGGTTAGTGTTTCTAAAGCACCTTCATGTATGTTGCTAAGTTGCTTCTCATAACAATTTATGATTGTGCTACAGTTGCTACAAACCCACCTCTCTTCAAAGGTGTGTAGAACATCAGTTTTTGCAAATGTCTTTGTATAAACCGCTCTTTTAATGCAAGCATCAGCTTTTTTCTTGTATCTTTCATAGATGAAGGAACAGATAAAGATACAGGAGCAGATGAGATGTCACAGAAACTCATCTACTGCCGCCCATCTGCGATTCAGGGCAAGCAGAAACTACAAGCGTGAAGAGGGACCGCATTCCATCGCCTCGGCGAGAAATTACAAAACAGTTCAGTCCGTTCAGCTCCTGAAGGATTCTAGGAATTCAGGATTTTCCTTTGACCCTTGCCTACGTAACTGCTCCGCTAAGCGTGAACTTTAACCCCTGATGGCATGTTCAGGGTGCCCACGGTAAGCTTGGCATGGCAGATGCACGGTAAGATGTCGCACAAGCGCTTAGTCATTGCTGTGCTCCTCAAGCTGTGACAGAATGCTGATGAGATTCTGCAGGCCGAAGATGTAGCCGCTATCTCCACCCTCGTGAACGATGCCATCCTCTCCGTAATCACGGCACGTTGTGTGGGCGAAATCGATCATTCGAACATCCACCGTCGGAGAAATGCCGCTGGAGTGATCGTGACGCCCTCCGTAGGCTCCCTCTTCATCATCGTCCTCATCTTCATCGTCGTCCTCCTCATCTTCCTCCTCTCCTCCACGAGAGGGCCGTGATCTGGAAGGGGCAGGTGGTGGAGCCCCGTCGTAGATGACGAGAAGAGAGGAGGAGAAGAAACGATAGCTCTCGCAGGCCTCCAGCACCGCTCTCATTTCTCTTAGTCTTTGCAACACAGGGGTCAGAAGTTCTCTGCGCAAAACTCGGCCGTCACTGAAGAACTGGCACAGAGCCTCTTTGAACCCGGCCAGACTCAGCTTACGCCCGTGATACTTATTCATGAATATCAGCTGCCCTGTAGCGTTGTGATACACCTATTAGGAGAAACACAGATCAGAATTAGACTTAGGGTTTTACTACTAATCACTAAAATATAAAAAAAAGAACACATTGTATTAATAAGATATAATCAGGGGTGTAAATAACTGGTGCGAATGCATTAAAAGAAGCAATGCACAGCAGAAAACGTGGAGGGAAGCACTTATGAGAAACCGCATGTGTCAGTATATTTGGTCTGTGCATTTGGTCTTAAAGTGACAACAGCCTAATATTCCTGCTGTTGTCTGTGTCATTAATGTTATTAAAAAAATAAATACAGCTATAACAAAGATTAACCTATATTTAATTTCTACAGTGAACAAATAGTGTTGTAGTGAGGAGAGCAGTCAGGAGGAAAGTGATGACGACAGCTTGTAGGATAAATATGCCGCGTAACGTATGAGTACCAAGCAGCATCTCAAGGTGCTCCCTTGAGAACCAGACCAAAAAAGTTATGTGCACCCCTGGATATAATGTATAATAAACCAGTCATTACAGCAAAATAAACTCTGATGGGGTGATTATGTCTATTAGGTTTTGTATCACCCTGAAAATGTTTACTTGGCGATAATGACGAGCTGACTGTACATTTTCATTCTCACATTATACAGCTGACTTGAAATTATTTTATTTTGTGTAAGACCACAGAGTGATACTAGAAACTAGGGATCCACCAATATAAAAATAATATAAAATTACATTAGAAGATAAGATTTTCTGTAAAATAATACAGAATTTTCGGAAGATATTAAAATGTTAAACTACTTTGTAGAATTAATTTTAAAAAAAGTTGAATCAGTCGTTTTAAATGCTAAAAGTGAATTTTACAAAATCAGTTGCATGAACAACCGTGAATTATACAGTTTAAAAATGACTATACATATTTTGTGTATACCTCAAAACATTTTTGGTCTGCACATGTATGTAGACCAGGGGTCGGCAAGTAACTTTGGCCGCGGGCCAATATTTTTTTTTAGCCAGTAGATGGCGGGCCAGCTACACGGAGTAGGCCTATGGATACAAATTAAATACTCTTATATAGGCCTATAATTGTGGAATATGATGTGTCCGTCACCGTCCGTGGATCATTCATTCAATCTTTTTATTTTTATTTTATTTTTTATTAAAACCAAAAATAAAAAGATGAAAAACGACTTGTTTTTCCATTATTTATTTCCTGAACTGAAATTAAAAAGAAAAAAAAAACGAATAAGGACGGGTTTTCTGATTTTCTGATTGTGCTCAGATCAAAAATAGAAAAAATTTATTAGACAAATTTTTATTTTTATTTTTAATTTATGCATATATCAAGGAAATCATTTTAAACAGATCAAGTACTATTGTGGTAACAGATTACAGCCATTTTAATAAAGGTGTGAATAGCAATCATGCCTCATTCCGTACAGTCCGACTTTTGAACTTTATTCCTTTTTTTTAATTATTATTTATTCGGGACACACACATACACACCTAAGGTTTAAGGAGGTCTGCGCGGGACTGTTTTTTTTTCCGTCCCGCTCCCACAAGGTTCTATTCAGCAACCGCTTAAAATATACTCGGTGTTACCCCCGCTTTATTTCCCGACCTGACGGGTCTACAAAATTTAGATCTCGTTTCCATAATCTCACATTCAAATGTCTCTAACGGAAAGAAGGAGATTAAGTAGCCTATAATAATTATAAATGCTATACAAAAATTGTGTTCGTGTCAATATAAATAGTAGGCTATTTTAACATTGTACTGTCAGCAGAGAAAAAAAATGCCACAGAAAAAAAGAAAGAAATATAAATAACAAATTAAATAGGACAAAGCCTATCACTCAAATTTCTAAGCAACATAAACGAAAATCATATTGCCCTACTGACGAAATGAAGTAGGCTATTTTCTGCCGAACTATTTCAAACATCCTTGCAAAAAAAGAATGTTGTTGACTGACAATGGTTTCAGTACCAAACAGCTCCTCAGAGCTCGGTGTACAGGCGGTCAGAATTAAGTGCGGATACGCTGTCAAAAGATGTCGGGAGTGCGAGTGGGCTATTGTCAGTCAGACCGCCCGCTCCGTCCAAAGTACACCAGAGTTCTGACCGCTAACGTCTTTTGACGCGCGAACGGACACAAAGTGGTCAAGCGTATAACTAGACGCGGCAGGCGCGAATTTGACGCGCTATTCGCGTCCGGTGTGAACGCCAGTTATACTTTAAAATGTAATCCCGCGCCGCATGATTCCCTATGGGTGTTTCACACAGTATGCGGCGGTGAAATCGCCGCGCGACTACGGCTTTTCTCAAGTAGTGGAAGAGTTTTGTGCAGCATTTAGGACTACCAAAATAATCCGGCGGGCCAGAAAATATTGCTGGCGGGCCAGTTTTGGCCCGCGGGCCGCCAGTTGCCGTTCCCTGATGTAGACTATTTAGAAGATGTGTAATTACCTGCATGCCACAGAGGCGTACTCCAATAGAAGAGGAAGTGCTTTGTTGGCATTTACGAATCTGATTTGCTTTCTTTTCTTCAGAGGCATCGTCCCCATGCTGACGTGTTCCCATTTTCAGATCGAGAACGCACGGAACCCGGTACCGCCATGTTAGATTCTCCAGCAGAATAAATTCTAAGAGGGGTCAGGAGTCAAGGAGGAAATACTACTACACGGTTGAATATCTGATTGTATAAATGTGTTTGCATGTCGTATAATAAGATTTTATGCTGGTATTCTTTTCTGATCATTATTCAGTGGTAATTTGTGTGTTCACTTGTTAAAAAGGATACTGTGCTGGTTTCTGTGTTTGGAGTTCTCCTTCATCCTCTGTAGGTGTTGCTGATGACATTGCAGACTCCAAGGGTTGTGTTTGATCTGAGGAACCACATTTCCTTTTTCCAGGCTGTAGTACAACACCTCTGCCTTATCATCCCGATTACTGCAGAGATCAGAGGAGAAAGGGTTAACAAATTATATTCATTATGTGCGTTTTTGTGTGTGCTTAAACATTGAATTTCATGATAAGGATGTACTGTGTACATACAACAAACACAATTGTTTAAAAACTGTTTTGAAAGAAGTCTCTTATGCTCAACAAGACTATTTATTTCATCAAAAATAATTTTAAAACAGTAACATTGTGAAATATTATTACAATTTTAAATTCTATTTCAATATATGTTCAAATGTAATTTATTCCTGTGATGGCAAAGCTGAATTTTCATCAGCCATTACTCTAGTATTCAGTCACATTATCCTAATATCCAATAAACATTTCAATGGTTTAAAACATTTGTACTGCTTAATATTATACTTTGAATCAGTGATATTTTTTCAGGATTCTCTGAAGAATAGAAAGTTCAAAAGAACAGCATATATTCTAAATATACATTTTTGTAACAATGTACAGTTGATTTTTTTTTAAATCATACTGATCCTCGATTTTTGAGTCATGTGCCCTCCCTCACCTTTTGCCCTTCTCCTCTTTGCGACTCTGTCTGGCTCTTTCGTTTTCCGGGAGCAGGCCTGATGGTTTTTTCTTCCCCCACTTAGCAAGCTTATTCTTGGGCTCGCATTCAGGAGAGGGCTCCTTGTTTTCCAAATCAGCTGGATCACTGAGAAGCGGGTATGCTATCAAACACAGATTCCCCTCCTCATCTTCCTCAAAACTCACTGACACCACACCTGAAGAGAGCACGAGGGAAAGAAAGAGAAAAAGAGAGATGATGAGTACATTGGACGTTGTGTTGACACAAACAACATATGATTCAAATATGATGAATCATATGATGATTAAAGAAAATGTAGCTCTTACCCAATCCGGCTTAAACTGTACTTTAATATGCATAAAACAAAATAAAAGCAAGGGTTTGAGAAGAGAATGTAATTGTGTACATAGTGAATATTCAATACTGTCATGTAAATGTAAGACTGCGGGAGTGTTTTGCATGCCTTCTAGTGCTAAGCAAAAAAAGACACACAAAAAACACAGGAGGCGAGAAGGTACAATTCAATGAGCTCTTTTATTACGACTCATTGGACAAACCATCTGCAAGATTCCCACATCAGATATCAAATACAGATAAGAAGCAGATAAGAAGTTTTACATAAAATGTATCATTGAAATTTACAAACAGCAACAAATTGGAAAACTCTTGATACATTTGAAATACAGATCAATACATAAAATACAAAGCAAAAATATACATATACACAAGTAGCATGTGGCCTAAGACATGATTTAAGCTGGTATCTCATGATAACCATAGATGGAACAAAGCATCACAAGAGGATTATGGGTAACTGAGTGGGGTAGGGGGGTACACACAGAGAAAGAAAGAGAACAGCAAAATCGTTTCAACATTGAATGGCATAAGCATTAAAACAAATAATTTTGATCACAAAACACAAGCTTTAACTGCTGAAACTTGTCTGTGGTGTTTGTGTGCAACTATGTGTAATGGAGCATGCCAGGCACTAGGACCCTGCAGCCTCTCAACCTCTGCAGTCATGGTAGAACGATGACATCACTAGCAGTGATGTCACGTCTCTGCACCAACGCTCATTCACACTTTGGTCTATACTTGCTGAGTCAGAGTACATTAGTGTTTAGTCTCTCTTTGATGTGTTAGGCTTTATGGTGAGCAAGACATTTTTTTAAATCATATTTGAGCCTTATATGTGTCTTAGAGAATGTAAGTATGCTTAAGCACGTGAGAGTGTGTGCACATACTTTCCTCTAAGTCATATCCTCTCTGCCTCAAAGGTTTTTTTTTAGTCCTACATTGCTGCCCAGTCAAAGACACCGCCAAATACACTGCGAGAGATGCCAGAGTGTCTGTGTGCGTATGTTTAAATATACCAGATTAAAAGAACTGAACATGATATTCCATCTGATGCCATGAGCATAAATCTGAGTGTCAAGAAGTGTGTCGAGCGTGTTCTTGTGGCATAACTCAATCTACCATTTTCAATCCATTAAATCTTTAAATGTATCAATCTGTCTGTCCATCTATGGCAATTTAAATGTCATTTAAAATAAAAACTCCAGGGCCATCCAATCAGTTAGCGCATATGAAAGTCTGTGTGGCCTTGTTAGTTGGAATTAAGTCAGTGTAACTTATTCATTCAAATTCTTCAAAACGATGATTTACAGCACTTGTTATTAAAATGTATGCACAGATAGAGCAAAATAGAAAGCAGGATAGAGAAAGGAAGACTATGGCACACAATAAGACATAAACAAGAAGTGCCTGATTGGCTGTAATGATCATATTCTGTCAAGTGTCCACTTACCTTTGTACTGTGGTGTGAATTTGCGGATCTCTGGTGGCAGGCTCTTGTAAAACTGGTGTTCTCTAGGTATTAGTGGTTTACAGATAGTCTGTTCCCCAAACCGCAGTACACAAGAGTGACCGCCGACTTGATGGACAAACGGTTCCAACATCACTCCTCCCTTCATTTCTCCTTTCCCTGGGTATCTACACCCCTCCATCAGCGCTTCTAAAGCCGGACTCATCTTCCGTACACATCCGTCTCTCTCAGGCTGATCTATGCTGTCTATCGGTTTTGCTTTCTTTCTTTCTTCTCCTTCTCTGTTGTTCCCGTTTCCCTGGTGGCAGTTCAGGCACAAAAGGCTTAGAAAACCAAAAGAAGACAGAGAAAAAGAAAAATATTCCTGTTTTTTCCTGTTAAAGGAATATGGAAATGGTAATCCAGGAGGAGATACGTTACAAGAATTTTTTTTTTAAACGCGTAGCAGTGTTGTTTGACACTGAGGACAGAATGTGAGAGTGCGTCTGTCCCCGTCTGTTCTGTAACTGAGCGATCTGTTCTAAGCAGGCAAGAAAATATCACAACAGGTCACATGGTTCCACCCCCTCCTGAAACTCAGCCAATCAGAGCACAGCAGCTGTTGTCGGGTGGGAAGTGAGAAAGGGGAAACTGAACAAACAAAGGGAAAGGAAAGAGAGTGTATGAGAGAGATAAAGGTTGGGGGTTGGTGTTAAAGACCAAAACAAAGAGATATAAGGACAAGGAAAGGAAAGAGAAAGTGCACTGTCGTTCTCAGCTATTTTCTCCTGCTTGACTAGGAAGCTGAGAAACAGTAGAAACATGGAAAATGACAATATAACTAGAAATTTGTATTTACAATGGACATTGATGGGGAGGCATGCCACTTTCAGAATAGTGGTTAATCAAAACAGTTTTCTCAATGAGCGATTCATAAAATATTACTTTTGGTTCCCTTAATCTTGAGTATTAGTTACATCCTTGGAATTCACAATGTTTTATAGCTTAAAGCCCAAAGCATTCAGTTTGTAAGTGTACGCCAAGGTGTGCTTACATTGTGTGTGACATAAATATTATCATTTCTATCATGACAACTTTCGGAAGATTTTTTAGCATGGTAATGGATATGACAATGTTAATGTATTTGGTCTTGGCAGAATAGATCTGCTATGCTGCTACTGCTGAATTGTTGCTACTGTTGATTATTGCGGTTATTGTACATTATTACTGCTGCACTGCTGCAGAGCAAGTACAGGAACTTGCTACTGCCAATACATACGCCAATACGCAACTGTGAGAATGTAAGACAAACTGCTGCTGCACAAATGGCATATATCAATTACCCATAGCAGATCTATACAGATGGAGCTGGGGAAGGTGGAGGGTGCTGCAAACTGCTATTCGGTTGTTAAGTCGTGACGTAACCACTCTCCGATAATACTCTTTCCGGGTCCTCTCTACCTACCTACCGCTTTCGCTAGTGTTTTGGTTATTATTGAGTGTTTTTACAATGCCGCAGTGCTGTGTCCCGTGTCCCGAGCTAACTCACTTCAACCTCGTAAATCTTTTTCATTGATGCCTGGACTCTACCCTTAATTATGCCACCTGACCTGAGTGATGAGCTACACTAACCACTCTGTTGGTGTTAAAGGAATTTAAACCCTTTTTGACCGCCAAGGGTGCCTCACTAAGAAGGACGTGATCGTAAATAAATTTACAGGTTCCACCATTGTTATTTCTGGACGAGAGGAGCGCTAGGACCCGGAAAAGGCTAAACGTCAAGCATGACATCAGACTTAACAATCAGATTGTGAATGCTAACCAGCCATTTAAATGCTGAGCAGCAACCTCATTGGCTACATATGCGGCATGAACCAATCAGCTGTGCCAAGTAGTTAACGCTGTAAATATCATCAGCTTGCATAAAGGACCCATCAGTCTGTGCCATTTAGAGTTTCATGTCAGAATAGGTATATATAAATACTGTCAGAATAGTACAAGCACAGCACAGTTTTACTAACTGCTCTAATCTGTATGCTTTTTTTTTACACTAAATAGTTTGCCCACAAGGTGACAACACTAGCCCAAACCATTAAATAAACAAAGGATTTGGAACAGCAAACTACAACACCTATATTGTATGTGAGGTTGTATGTAAGAGGAATTAAGAGATAGACGCAACTCTTCTTTCAACAAATAAAAAAAGACATGTTTATTGTTCATAATTCTGGAGAAAAATAGCACAGACACTGTACACTAGTGTGCATGTTTTGAGTGCCTGTGAGCTTTATTGTATTCATATACTAAGTGCTCACATGAAAACTGAAGTAGACTTTGGGCTTAAGTTAAGAGAGCAAAAATAGAGACTTAAAAAAAATAAAAAATAATCCTGAACAGTGCTTCTATTGGTTAGACAAACAGATAGTCCCATCCCAAACTCACACCATTGGTTGATTCAACAAATATGTTAGCTACAGAATAGTCAAATTGCACTATGTCAAGTCTTCATTTCTATGTCCAGGTATACATGACACAATGCAAAATGCTATATCTGAAAGATAAAATACAAGTTGCACATGTCCTTTATCTCTTGGGTCAAGCGCACAAAGCTGAGGCCAACTGTTAGTAGTGTGATTAACATACACATGCTGGACAAAGTTGCATTCTTCTCACATGTTATCTATGTCTGTTAGTCTTCGCAAAAATCTAACTGGTACGATTTCTGTAAGACATTAAAAATACAAATTATTGTTTTAGTCTGACTGAAATTGAATTTTCAAAGTGCATATGAACACACTTAATGTCAGTTTTAATCGCGCCACAAGGCCAGTGTTTACATGTCATTTCCTTGTTGCATTTTAAACTGGGAAAGTACTTTAACTTTGAAAAACTACTGGGTACACACACACACACACACACACACACACACACACACACACACACACACACACACACACACACACACACACACACACACACACACACACACACACACACACACACACACACCACACACCACACACCACACTCACACTCAAAACAATTCTCGATAAAGTCACTCGATATAAATCTTAACCTAGAAGTGAGCAATCCTGTAATTCAGTTTAAAAATGAGACAGCAGGCAAGGCTGACGCACATGGTTACATAAACACGGACATACAAACACATTAAATTATCCCTGAGGCCCTTGGACACCAATGGGACAACTGGACAATGAGACAACCATGACTTTGCACACAAACCTCTGTGGACACAAATAAAAAGTAATCTTCCCTGTGCTACTTCCCCAGACTAGGATTTGTGTGTGTGATCAATGACCACTGGGTGAGGACTCAATCCTAATCCAGAGCCATAGACACAGATTATAATCTGTTCATCTAGAAGCAATCGTTGAGTGAATACACAATCATAAATTTAGCTGATCTAGACTTTTAGGGAAAATCATTTTAATCACATACTTCACTTTAAGGTTTCACATACTTTCACATAAATCTTGACTCAAAAAACCCTCACATAATCTGGGGGATATATTAAAACAGATTATCTATTGTTTTGTTTTTTATAAATCCGCAATGCCTCTAATCTGCGTTAAAAATACATATTATAAATGCCATCAATCATTACTTTTGTTTAAAAAATAATCCTCTTTGATTCACAAAGTTTGTCCAGTTTCTCTCATCGCAATACTACTAGAGGTCTGTTGCCAGACCTGAACCCGACAGGATTGGACAAAGTACTACTCTGTCTCGGTCAAAGCTTGAGATGGTTTTGGGTCTGTATTGGATTTTCTTTATAAAAAAAATTTTTTTTTTGTTGCATTTTGACAAGCACTGCATAGACAGTAACCTGTTTGAGAGTAGAGACGAGACCACCATTTCCCTACTCCACTAAAAACGCTTTGTAATAACTATTAGATTTCTCTCTATTAGAACACTCCGGGTTTTCCGTTTTCCACTCCCCACTAGTCGTTGAGAGAAACCCCCTCTCGGAGCGATCCTGAAGACAGAGAAAACACAGATGCACTCCTATCTCCAGGCAAAATTCACACAGACAGCACCCCGCTCTGCACCGCTCACATACTTCTGGTCTGGAAATCTGTGAGCACTGGCGACTAGAGTGATACAAACTGTGAAAGAAAATATCAACACTTTTGGAATGCAGCTTGAGATTAGAGTACTAGGCCTACAATGAATCGTTGTAAAAAATATTTCAGTTTCAGGTCAAGTTCAGTATTAAAATTGGTTGAGATGGGTTTTGGCTTTGACCTACTAACATAGACCTCAATGAGCTGCAGAAATGATAACCATTCAACCAGCTAATGGAGGGAGATGGTGACTGCCTGACTGTGGTTGATGTTAAATGTGCTGATTATAATCTTGGATCCAAATATAAGAATGTGATGCATCTGATAATGTTGTGTTAGAATAATTATGATTATGAGAGCAAGCTGCTGTATCTAAATGTGATTATGAAATATGTTGACACAAGGTCTTTGGTGTTCTTCGGTTCGGCCAAACCATAATCCACAGACAATGAGAAACTAGGCCATTGAGCATGAGCCAGTGGGCATGGGGCTTTATGGTAGGGGTCATGGTGTATTTGTGCGTTGTGTTACTGGATATTAGCCTGGCACCTACAGGGGGGTTCACACACTACTGTGGGTCCAGACAATACAAGCTGGCGCTAATGGAATCTAGCTTATGCAACCAGGAAAGGTCAACATGGACAAAGCCAGATCTTCTTACGCCACCTATTCCTGCACTCCAGTCATCCATGAATCTGTCTGAAACATTAAAGTAAGATGATAAATAAGTCACTCAGTCTAGATGACTGAGTTTGTGCATTAGAACGATAAAGAGACACCTTATGTAACATCATAAAGTTATAGAAACACCTGAGATCATTGTTAGAAGACACCCATGCAATTAAAGCAGTTCATTATAAACAGTAATTCTCATAATTTGCAGATGCACAGGCTAATTGTGGGCATCTAAAAATGCAATGCCTACCTACACATTAAGAAATACAGTACAAGCATGACAAGGACACAACAGAGCTGGACATTTTATAAAGAAAATTTGAGAGGTACTTGTCCATGCAAATGATGTCGTCATGATGTTGTGGTTAGTTGCATTGCTATGTGGTTGCTAAGGTGTTTTGGGTTTTTGCTAGGTTACTTTTATTTTACCACATACTATGGTAATATGAAAGTTTGAAGTACCATGGCATTATCATTTGATGATACTTCTATAGTACTTTTTGTAGTCAAAAAAGTGATGAGTGACATTTCTTTAAAAATTTCAGCAAAGAGAAGGATTGTTTAATTAATTTCATGAAACTAGATTTTTTTTAATCAGATAAAAAACAAAAAAACATGACATTATGTAAAAAAAAAAAGAAGAAAAAAAAGCCTGGATATATTTAAAAGTGTGACTTCTAGATCTGGAAAATTCATGTAAATTAGTACAATTATTTTTCTACATTTTATGATTATTATACTGTGACGTCCCTGTCAGTCGTTACCCGTTTTGTGTGTGTGTGTGTGTGTGTTGTGTCTGTCTTTTCGCAGGTGATCAGCTGACTGTTGCATGAATGGCGCACCATAAGTATGGTTACTCTCTCTACAAAAACAGCCTCTTACTTTCGACTGGCAGTCTTTGTGCTGAGCTGGGTGAAGTTGTCTGTACCCTTTGGCTCGAGATGGGCTTAATCTTGATTCTATTTTAGCATGATTGTTAAATAAAGCTCAGATGTTTTGACATAACTATACTCGTCTTCTCTCCTTATTTGTGATGATCCTTCGGGATCGCAACAAATGGGGGCTCGTCCGGGATGTAACATTTCTTGTTATGGCAAGCTCTAAATATTAATAAATATTTATCGAATAGAAATTGTGAGTAAAACTATAAAAAAAAAAAAAATCTATATCTAGTAAATCATTAACTGGAGAAGTCATAGGGCCTTCAAATATTGTGGAGAATAGGGAGCTTAGAATCAAAAAGGTTGAAAACCGTACTGCTATAAAATGTAAAAATGAACAGGAAAAACTGTTCAAAATCAGGAAAAATGGGCATGCATAATTAAATATCTGGCATCTACAGACACTAATAATCGATATGGTCCTGATATATCATGTATCCCTAGTTGCAATATCAAATTAGCTATGAGAAACTGCTGTTCCATCACCACAGACACATAAAATACAAGCTTGTAATGCTGAGATTGGCCAAGTGTGACAGTGAGCGACACATACACATATCATCGTGTGTGTGTGTGTGTGTGTGTGTGTGTACGTGTCAGATTGTATGACCCAGATGGTGCTAAAATTGATTGAGGATGATGGCCTACATTTCCTGCCAAAGGTATTCACAATAAATGTTAGTGTCAATATGAGAGAAAGGAGGACGACAGACACATTGACCCACAGGCAAAATATAGACGTGCTGATTGTGTGATGAGGTGAGAGGAGGGCACGGATGCTCTGAAATTACACACATGCTCTCACTTTGACACAAAGTCAGACCTCTTTCCCAAGCCACTGCAACCAGTGTTTACTTTCTCTACACTCAGACACCTTTGAGAACCAAAGTTCTCCCTCATGGTGACCACCATATCGAGATCCCATAACCAGCTAAATGCTTCAAACTTCTTTTTGGTAATCCCCTATTATAGGACACTTTTGATTGTGGTATAAGTCCTGTGGTATCTCTACAAAGTATTCACAGATATTGATACAAAGGCAATTTCAGTTTCTACAAAGGTATTTCAGTTTAAAGGCGACTATTGCTTTTTAATATATATAAAAAAAATTGAATCCAGACTAGATAGACCAAGTCATCATCATCAACATGAAGAAAATCTGCCTTTAAGATTAAAAACAAGTCCAAACCTAACAGAAAAAGCAAGACAAGCAAAATTCACTATTCATAGACACCTGCGCGCACACACACACACACACACACACACACTGATATTTGGAAAGTTTAGGTGTTTTACAAACATAGGCAGAAAAAAGTTGTCAAAATACAGACGTTTTATGTCATGGAAACAGATGGGCCCGATTTCAATGATAAAGAAATGCGTCAAAGGATAGCACACACACTCACACAACAAACTTATTGAGTTACATACACACAGACACACATTACGGTTAGGTTCTGACAAAAACATCAATATTTTCCAGAGAAAGTCATCTTTCTTTGTGATGGAATATTTCTCGCTTCTGTTCCTGAAAGGCATATGAGCACAAAAACGTTTAAATTCTGTTTGTTGCTTTAGCAATGAACTGTAAAACACTTTATTTACACTCATCATGTCCAGTATTTACATTCAACACAGCATGCAAGCATGTGCTTCTTTTGGACAAAAACAAAGTATCTTATTTCAACATAAAAGGGAGGGATGGGATTTAAGACCCGGACACAGAGGTGGACATTTTTATAATGGACTTCACAAGAAAAGGTCAAGTCAGGCTGGATCAGACACACACCTCTGCCAAACATGTACCCTTTTCAGTGAACATAAGTACTTTTTAAGCACAAAATTCACATGCATTCAAGGCACTGAAGATTAACCCAGAAGCCTGAGCACTGTATGCGGCCTACTTTTAAACATTATTAGGGAAGAATCATAACGAGTGCATAGTTTAATCATTGAACTTTGTTCCTAACTTTGTAACTTAAAAAAAAAAAAAACAGGGAGTGGCACCATAGTTTCCATTTCTATTTATCGCACACATATATCCTTCACTCACTCAGCTACTGCTCTAAGACCATTTCTTTGTACATGTATTAAGGTATTCCTTGAAGTAAAAGTTTCCTCTTGAAATTTGGTTTATTGATACTGCTAGTGTTATTGATTTTTACATTATTGTGGATAAAAAACATCTAGCTGAATAAAATGTTATTTAAATGCAAAGTACCATGGTGTACGAATAAGGTAAAATTCATTACCATCGTAAATATGAGTAATATCAGGTAAATACAGTACTTTTAGTAAGAGAGAGAGAAATCTCAAATAGTCCTTTGTGAACTGTTATATATTATAAATACACAAACACTTTTAATGCGTGTTTGTGAATCTGATTTGAGAAATGATATGCACAATGTCTAGATTTCAATTTTCCAATTTCAGTATTTCTTTATACTTTTTGTTTAGTTAGATGCCACTGGCATTGAATTTTGACACCAGTGATTCACATTCATGCAGTAATGTGTGATGTTTAAGGAACATAACAGATTTAACAGTTCACACTATAAACATAGACATGGACTGCATATATATTGCACAGAACGGAGTTGCCCAAATCAGAATAAAAAAACAAACAAATGTATAACATATAGTGATTTAGATCTTTTCACCAAGTGAGCATGTACAGCAGCTCATCTAAATGTGTTGTGTTACATGCCGTTATCAATCTGTGTTGATGCACATCAAAAAGCAATGTGCGTGTGTCATTGCGTCTGGACTCTGACCCATTTTAAAGTCCTTCTGCATCAATGCCTTTAGCTCTACCCTTAAAAATTACAGCAGAGATACCAATGATAGAGTTGGAGGCAGATTTTGACCTCTGTTTCACAGTGACGCATGTCTGCAGAGAAAGATCGTTCGTGCGTTTCAATGCTTGTGAAGTCTGCACAGTACTGTGGGTAGATGGTGCAAAGTCAATGCTCTGACGTGACATTTCTGACAAGGTCCTATAAATACAACCCCAGCCCATATATCCCCCAGACACTGCTGACATACTTTCCCACACACATACACAAACAAACCCATCAACAAGCTCTGCACAATATCAGGCATTCTCTCGTTCACACGCACACTTTTGTTTTTCAATCATGGTGATTGTCATTGACTTCCATCGTCCTAAATACTAAGCTAATGATATTTTTTGCACATTAACCCTATATTTAACTTTAAACATAACCCATTAATATAATTATATTCATTATTTTTATAGGCATTTTCAGTATTGGGACTGTTGGCTGGGCCTGGGCCCCAATAAATTGTTTGATAAACTTAAATTCTGCCTTGAAGTTCAGGCCTATAATGAGTGTTCAGCACTGTCCAATATGGTGTACCTGATACTTTTAATCCTGGACTTCATCCATCAACACCCTTAAACACACACCCCTGCATTCCTGTCCCACTTATAGTGAAGTTGCAGGTTACTTACGACCATAGTTTCAGTTACAGCAGAGATTCCACACAGACCCTCATGTGACCCCCTGCCTCTGTGTGTGTGTAATGTGCTCTGATGTAGTACTGACGTGTATATGTGTACGTGAATGACACAGCCCCCTCAATTCACTAGAAACTTGTAGAAATCACACTGTCTCCCAGGAGACACAGTAGCTCTACAGTGTATAGTGTGTATTCAGATTTTAGCAAATAAAATATATTTTAGAGACCTTGAAACCGGAAACCTTGAGACCTTGTAAATGGTAAATGCTTAAAGTGATGGATCTTTATTCCATTGAGTATAAGCTACTGGTCCGAGACTGGAGCTTGACTATTGTGCTTAGGTTGTGTGGTAACTGTATCAACTGGTTTAATACTTAAGATAATAAATCCACAGTTTAAAGGACAAGTTCGGTATTTTACACTTAAAGCCCTGTTTTCAGATCGTTTCTGATGAAATACAATGGTTAAGATTGAAATTTGGACAAATGCTGCTGGCCCGAGAATTTTCCGTTTCTGTGGTAGCACCCCCCCACCTCCACACGAGTGGTCAGGGGTGTTCACTGATATGCTCACACAAAAATCGCTGCAAAAGATGCTTTCCAACAGGTTTTATCGTAGTTTTTCATCCAATACAAGTCAATGGAGTTGGACAAAAACTACGATAAAACCTGTTGGAAAGCATCTTTTGCAGCGATTTTTGTGTGAGCATATCAGTGAACACCCCTGACCACTCTGTGAGTTTCACGTCTTTGTAAACGAAAGTTTAATGTGTTTTAGGAAGGATTATTCCAGTGCACCTATGCAACCATTGTGGAGGTGGGGGGGTGCTACCACAGAAACCGAAAATTCTCGGGACAGCAGCATTTGTCCAAATTTCAATCTTAACCATTGTATTTCATCAGAAACGATCTGAAAACAGGGCTTTAAGTGTAAAATACCGAACTTGTCCTTTAATCACTCTATCAGAAGTATAATACAACAACATTTTTAAACACTAAAATAACTTTTTAAATATAACAAAACATAGTAAATGGAAAGTAAAAAGAGTAATACAAAATGTAATCTTGAACTGTAATTTACCATACCATACACAATAAAACAAAATCTTTATAATTTATGTAAAGCTGTAAAGCTAACCTATTTAGTTTGATATTTCAATTATTTTTAAGTAAAAAGTATGTGTTATGTAGGAATTTAATTTCTCGATTTAATAGTAGCCTACCATTAAAACTGAAATTTTGGCTACAACTGCTGGACTTCAGTTTTAAAATTGAGTAATCTGCTTTTGCTAGTGTCAACAAAATATACAGACCTCTAAAATATGAATACTAAATTATTGAATAAATCAGCCATAAAAGATTTGAAAATAATTATCACATGGAAAAAGTATGTTCCAGATGTTAGTTGAAGTGTACTGTGTCACAGAGTTAAAGTTTTAAAGACATACTGCAACAAGTAAATGCATTAACATAAAACAACAAAATTCAAAAGCTTTATTTTTACAGAAAATAATAGCAAATTACAGTAAAAGAAACTGTGCAGAATAAAAGTTAATTGCATTAAGTTGCACCATATGCATCATTAAATACAAACACTAAAAATAAATGCACTAAATATGACACCAAAAACCATTTCAAATTAGAGGTTATGAAGGACACCACACTCTGACTTCACTTTCTATCTGCATCTCTACAATGAGACTCTCTGTTCATGAACTCTGTCTTAAAGTTCAAGTTCACAAACTGTTTTCTGGCATTTACTCTGTAACATTTTCAAGCTTGCTGAATCCATTTCATTCCTCGCTGGCTCAAAAACTCTCCCTCTGACCATACCACCCTCCCACTCTCTCTGTGGAACTGTACTTTGATTGAATCCATACGGCCTGAAGGTACAGAAGCAAAACGAGCACGTGGATCAGAAGGGCTCACGTGGACCCTCTACAGAGAATCCAGCCTGCCAAAAACCAGATCACATTCACAGATGGAGACATATAACATAGCACCCAATAGAATATGAGGTAACACTTTGCTTAAAGTGCCCCTATTATGTTTTTTCGAATATTCCCTTTCATGCAGTGTTTAATATAGCTGTTTGTGAATGTAAACTTTCTGCAAAGTTTTAAAGTCAAAAGTGCACGATAAATAAAGTTATTGTCTCCCAAAAGAAAGAATTGACTCTGAACCACCTATATGAGTCATTTGTATTTCGAATCGAATTCTATGTCACTAGAAAAGATATCTGCATAATGCCCGCCTAAGGCATAAGCGCTAAGCGGTAGACCAATCTATGTATGCATGTTATGCAATGTGTGTTATGAGAAAATGAAACAGTTTTTTGACCTTTGATGCATGTAAACCTGTTGTAGGAGACATCCACAACAAAATTAGGAGCGCTTAAAATATCATAATAGGGGCACTTTAAAGCCTTTATGTTTAATGCATTATAAAGCTATTCATAATGTACGTTATAATGTATTATATCTTTTCATAAATAATTGTAACCAAAGTTAAAATGCATTATAATATTAGCAGATTCCTTGTTACATCTGAATTCTGAAATTCGATGTTTAAATGCATTACACTACTTTATACTCTAAGGTACTATAATATATTATAACTGTGGTTACAATTATTCATGAGGTGCATTACAAGACATAAATAATGCATTAAAAATACTTTTATAATGCATTATATATAAAGGCTTTAAGTAAAGTGTTACTGAATATGATTTTCCCTTTAGTAAATTACCCATGATGCAGGAATTTATCCTAGACATCCCAAAAGAAACAATTTCATATCACATAAAAAGTCAATTATTTTTTCATCTAAATTTTTTCTCCCCTGAACTCTAAAAGGTTTGCTTAGTGCACATGCTCTTACATACTGATTTATCAACATACTGATTTTCCACATGGAAAATATAGTTATATAAATCATAAACTTTATTTAGAAAAATAATGTTTAAATGCCCAAAATCTAAAAATGCCATACATAAACAGTAAACACATGCACTTACATGAAACATATGCAAGTATGTTTAGATAATAAACAAAGAGATACATTTATGAAACAGACAAAATCAAACAACAAATGAAGCAGCAAACAACAAATAACGAATTCGAATATACAGAAACAAAGCAAGATTTTCTTATAAAAAAAAAGAAAAAAAAAAGTCAAATACAATATATCAATTCTAGCGAACAAAGAAGTGAGCCAAAGTTTACAAACACACACCCTCTGATTGGCTGCAAGTTCAGCGAGTGCATATTCAGCAGATGTTTAAAGTTCTCAGTGTTCCCGGACTTCTAGGAGTTCCCAAGATAAAGGCATGTCTACACTTGTGGCTTTGTGTGTACACATGTTATTGTCATCTTGCAGTTGTGAATGCCAAAAGCAAGACATTATTTATGTGAGTGTTCCCATGCTATGCAAGTTTTCTTAAAAGAAAAAAAAAAGAAAAGAAAAAAGGTTGTTCACATTCAACTACAAGGGTTCAGGGTGTACAAAACATTTGGGCCAAAGGTCAGTGGCCATATTCAAAACATCCACAAATTTGCAGGGATCAGCAAACAACACAAATGCAGGACAAATAAAGGTCATCTTAGACATTTACAAGAAATAAAATAAATCAACGGCACAGTTATGCTGATAAACAGTCTTTATCTGGAACAGTTTCATTAAAAGGTACAAATATTTCTAAACATTTTAATTGGGAACAACTCATCAACAAATCATTGGATTTCATAAATAAAAGGGCTTTGCCTATAATTATATTCTTCATTATAATGATTACAATTACTTTAATTTAGCTGCATAGCTTCAGTATTTTTTTGTTTGCAGCTTATTTGAGACAACCAATAAAAAGAACAAATGCAGAATGCATAGTGAAATTTTAGGGACCTTATATGAAAAATAGAATAAACTAACATGGTCCAAACTACTGCTGAGTCACTTAGCAACACGGACAGTCTTGGCATTTCATATCACATAATACATTTACTTTTATCATTACTCATTAGTGACATATGAGTTGTAAACTATATAGAGCACATTTTAAACCAGAAGCCATATGAGAGGCAGTCATGGCCATATTTGGAGAGTCCGGTTTGAGCCCACCGGAGCAAAGATAGCCTGACTGACTGGGGCTTTGGGTTACAGTACAAAGAGAGTTCAAAGCAGGAAGGTGTCCAACTACAAAGAGCTGCTCTGCTCAGGAGACAACACTCTTTAAAATATCTGGTGATTGTGGACTTTGTTGATTGTATTTGATTGAAAAGAGCACTACATAATTTTTGCATAGCCAAAAAATTTATCTTTTAGGCATGAGTACTGAAGTCATTACTAAAGTAATCATCAATCCTTCTTCCAAAAAGTGTTTTTGTCTTATTCACTATGGTAAGCCTATTATAAGTGTTTATATTTTTTAGGTTTTTTGGACACAAAAATAGTTTAACGTACACTACCATTCAAAAGTTTGGGGTCGTAAAGATTTTTTTATGCTTTTGAAAAATACAATTTGATAAAAAAAATAAAGAAAAGTTGTTGGTAACATTTTACAATAAGGTCACATTATTAACGTATTAACTAACATTGAGCAATGCATTGTTTTTTACAGTATTTATTGATCTTACATTAATACAAATTCAACTGTTCATTTTTAGATCATGTTAGCTAATTACATAATATTAACAGATACAACTTTTGATTTTAATAATGTATTAGAAAATGTAAAAATTAACATGAACTGAAGTTAAAATATGCATTTTAAGTATAAGTATATTTCATTGTTAATTCTTGTTTACTAGTGTTTCAATAATAATGAACAAACAACACCTGACTGCTGCAGATTAATTTCGGTGCTGATAGTTTTGTCATTGAAACGCATAAATTCAAAAATTCTTCGCTTTTGCTTTTACTTTATAGATTCTTTGCTGTAAGCTCGTTGTTTTGGTTCAGGAGGAACTATAAAAGGTGGCTGTTGTTTAAGTTGTGGTGCTTGGTGACTGACGTCTGTCTAACTCGGCATAGCATGATACGTATGATGTCTGAGTGAACAGGGTCAAGTCAAGTTATTTATATAACGCTTTTTACAATACAGATTGTTTCAAAGCAGCTTTACAGTGATAACAGGAAAAAAATGCAACAAAGTTTGTTTCTGCTATACAGCAGATCTAGAAGAAATAGTAAAAAGTGGGAAGAAATTACATCAGCGGAAATTACATCACGTTTCACATAGCCAAAGATATGTTACCTGTCAGTACCGTGAAAAAACCTGGCTTCAAACATAGAGATATATATCGAATATCGTAAAAATGTCAACAATATCGAGATATGATTTTTTTTTATATATTGCCCAGCCCTAGTTGACAGGCATGTAGGACATCGTATCCAAGGGCCATGACTGGACAAACATTTTATGGTCCTAGGCCTTCCAAAGACAATATAAATGCATATAAATAAATTTAGACAAATTAACTTAGTGATTGCTATCGGGATGTGAAGAGACTTTCAACCAGCATAACAATTTTGTTTTTGTTTTTAAAGCAAATCACCTACCCTGCCTTTAAAGTCTGGGAAGAGTTTCATCAGAGTTTACCATTAACATTATAGTTGACCATTATCAAAGATCCATTGACATTAAGGTGATGTTTAAACCACATAGCAATGCTTTTTAGGAAACAGTATTTTAAAGAGAGACTATTAGGAAAGCTGAGAGCCTCTCAAACCCAACAGAAGTCTAGCACATGCCATTTCCATCACATTCTCCTGATTCCACAACTCAGAACCACCCAATCACAACAGTAATGTCAAGTAGAAAGCAGGGATGATGCAGCAAACACATGCTCAGATGGGCGCGTGCACACACATGCCCTTCAAACGGTTGCTCAGAGGATAAATAGGGAGCCAAAAATAACCTCAGTAAACTTCAGCCACCCCACAGCTTTACTGCTCGCTCAGTAAATATCTCTCTTAACCCTTCTTGTCTTTTGGTCTCTCCACCTCCACTGTCTCTCAAAAAAAAAAAAAAACGTTAAAAAAAACTATCAGACACCTTTTAGCCACAAACGACTTGTGTTCATAAACATGTCCAAGAAAACTACAAGCTTGCAGCTAACACACCAGAACCAAAGTGAACTTGGTTCTGAAAAACAAAGAAACTAGTTTAGAAAGGGACTAATGCCAGAAAACAAGCAAATAATCAGTGAGTAGAAGCCCATCAAAGAATACAAAAGAATGATCTACTGGGATTTTAACACACAACCATCTCTAGCATTTACAGAGAAAGGGCAGAAAAAGAGGAATTATGCAGTGAGCTGCAGTTCTGTTAGCAAAAATGCCTGGTTGATGCCAGAAGTTGAAGAATGGGCAGACTAGTTAGAGCTGATAAAAAGGCAACAGTAACTCAAATAAGCACTTCTTTCAACAGAGCTCTGCAGAAGAGAATCTCTGAACCCAGCAGCAGCTGCAGCAGAAGAAGACCACACTGGGTGCCACTCCTGTCAGCTAAGAACAGGAAACAATTCACACAGGCTCACCAAAATTGGACAATAGAAGTTTGGAAAAACACTGCCTGGTCTGATGAGTCTCGATTTCTGCTGTGACATTCAGATGGTAGGCTCAGAATTAGGTGTAAACAACATGAAAGCATGAATCCATCCTGCCTTGTATCCACGGTTCAGGCTGCTAGTGGTGGTGTAATGGTGTGGGGGATATTTTCTTGGCACACTTTGGGCCCCTTAGTGTCAATTGAGCATCGTTTAAACGACAAAGCCTCATCAAAGATCATGTCCATCCTTTTATAATGACCACAGTGTACCCATCTTCTGATGGCTAATTCCAGCAGAATAAAGCACCATTTCACAAAGTTTAGATCATCTCAAACGGGTTTCTTGAACACGACAATGAGTTCACTATACTCAAATGGCCTCCACAGTCACCAGATCTCAATCTTTGGGATGTGGTGGAATGAGAGATTCACATCATGGTTGTGCAGCTGACAAATCTGCAGCAACTGCGTGTCCAAAATCTAAAACCTTGTTGAATCTATGGCAAGAATTAAGGCAGTTCTGAAGGCAAAAGGGGGACGACCCAGTAGCAAGATGTACCTAATAAAGTGGCCGGTGAGTGTATTTATATGCATGTAAATCTCCGATCTAGTGGAAAGACAGAAATCTACGCAACTTATTTGAAATGATATTGTGCTACTAAAATGGCAATTAAAATCAAATTATGTCAATTAAGATCAAATTATGGCAGGTCCAGCTAATGCACATGCACATTCTACAGTAAGCAAACACACAATTGGTTATTTTAAAAGTAAAGTGGGACCACATCATTTTAAGCATTACGGTTACTCCCTTATATTTCTGACACACCTGTTAGTAAATACAGAAGACAAACCCAAACACTATGTGAGACACTGTGTCTCTGCAGTTGCTGGTAATAAGTGCAAAACAAAAACACTTGAGCAAGACTGAGAGTAACACTATCTGCAGACATTTCTAGAAGTGACCAGTCTCACAGTTGGATATCTAGTCTGTCCTCACTTACATTCTCTCTCCCTTTCATTTAATTTCTGAGTAACACTTTACAATAAGTTCCCATTAGTTAAGAGTAAAATAAATTAACATTAACTAACAATTACAATGTACAATTTGTTACATTACTTTTTAACTTGATAAAAATACAACCGTTCATTGTATAGTTCATGTTAGCTAAGGTCCATTAAATAATATTAACAGATACAACTTTTGATCATTTTGATTTTGATAATATATTTGTAAATGTTGAAATTAACATTACCTAAGATTGACAAATGCTTTAAAAGCATTTTTATTGTTAGATCATGTTAACTAATGTAGTTAACTAAAAGTTAACAAATGGAACCTTATTGTTCCATTATAACACTATTAGTGTTACCATTTCTGCGTCTCAACCACTTTATAATTCCTTAAAGCCTATCTTGTTGTGTATAGAAAAAGAGAAGACAGCAATGATTAAATATTTTTCAGTGCAGTTGCTGCCTTTAGCATGTGTTTCTTGTGCACATGGACACCTACATCCACCCAACCAACTGTGATGTACTGGGACAGTGCTGCGATTGGGTTAATCAATTTCATTTTCTAATGAACTGCATCCATGGCAGTGTGAGGGGGGGAGTACTGGGTGTGTATGTGCGGAGCACTACAGTTTTGTGTGTGCAGCTGTTTTAAAGTGATTGCCAGGTTGTGTGTCTTTATGTGTGTGTTCTAATATCAACCCCCAATGCAGTCTCTCTGCTGCACAAATTGGCCACTATGTAATATGAGTGTAATGTCTTTTGTGGGTCAGTAGAGACTAGGAATGGAGGACATGAAGTTTCCCTCAGATACTCTGACAGGGCAAAAGCTGCAACTTGCCAGATCACATTAACAAAAAGAAAAATCAGCTTTTTTTAATCCTCCTAAAATTAGTTGAAAGTAGGTACATTCTTTGGCAGTAGGTACAGTACAGAAAACCAGTAAAACCAGAAGGTACAGAAAGTAGATACAGTATTTGACAGTAAGATATTTCCAGGCCAAGTGCATCCCTGACAGCCGTGTCCGCTCTCTCATTACCAGTCAGTCCAATGTTACTTGGAACCCAGCAAAAGATAATATTAAAGTTTTCCGGGACGCCGCATTGAATGGCTGCCTACTGCTCCGGGGGTGTGTGTCCACAGTTTGCAGTGTGTGTGTGTGTGTGTGTGTGTGTGTGTGTGTGTGTGTGTGTGTGTGTGTGTGTGTGTGTCTGTATGCACTACTCACTGCTCCTAATGTGTGTGCACTAACTTGGATGGGTTAAATGCAGAAAGCAAATTCCAAGAATGGATTACCATACTCTGCCTTCACGTCACTGTCACTGTCACTGTCACTGTCACTTTATAGATGGCTAAAAGGGCAATTTGTTTGTGTCATAATGTATGATTTCAGTTTAATGCAAAAATTAGGTAACATTTTTATAAACAAAACTATACCTGGTAAACAGTTTACTTAAAGGAGCTGTATGTAAGAATTGTATTTCAATTAATCATAAAATGGCCCTGATATGTCATTAGACATTAAGAAATCATGTTCATTTCAAATACTTATATCACTGACAACAGTAGTACGGCCAGGATATTGTCATTTAAAAAGTGAAGTTGCAGCCCTCAACTGATGTTGATGTTGTCATGTTGTGTTTTGGCCTGATGCTCCACCCTCCACCTATCTACCAATCACGAAGTCAGTAGTGTTTCGGCATCCGGGTTGCCAGCTCTGCTCTAGTTGAAAGCTCCTTGTAGCAGCCTACGTTCCTGCTGGATCCTGCAGCCTAACTGGCAACCTTGAGTCAGGGGAGGGGGAGGGGATACACCGCTCTACAGTAATTTGAAAGTGATTGCAGTACCAGTTTTGGCCACAATCTTACATACGGCTCCTTTAAAGCTGCAATACGAACGTTTTGGGGTAAAATGAACAAAATCCTTTGAGCTACAAAGCAACAAAAAAATAAAAAAATAATAAAAAATAAAAAATGCAAGAAAAAGTCAGATATGACAGATTTTCTATTTTCCATACTAACTTTTATTCAATTTTGTGTTTCAACCACAGCTTTGTGCAGCGAATGACGGTGCTGTTGCACATTGGTAAACGACCCAGTTCTTATATACTAAACACTATTAGGATATTCCTAATTGTTATTAATTTTATTTTGGGGCAGCTCCAACTGCTTCCAACCCCAAAAAATCTATATTTTTGTCCTCCACACAAACACTTAACCATCAGTCATTAGCGATAGGCGGCAAAAAATACCCACAAAGCATGCACCTCATCCTCTACGCATGTTGATTATATGACAGAAAAGTAGTTATTGACTGTGGTTCCATTCATAAAGCACATATCCACCAAAGTCACTCTCAAAATTCGGTTTTGATTCCTAAAAAAAACGAAGAAAACCTCTTTGCTTATATGAGATAGAACGTCATTCTATTTCAAAACTGATCTTTGTATGAGCAAACCATACCAAGTGCTCCAAACGTGACTGACAGCAGTGTTCTGTCGCTGTGTGACAGCTCATTAGCAAAATTCTCTGGAGAAATGCAGATAAAACTGTGCAGAAAATGGCAATCCTGTAGGGACTCTGTACGTCTTCAAGAATACAGTTTGAAATGGGTTGGTACCAGAGGGATGAGTGAGTCAGTGTTAGTATTTGAGCGGTACTGCAGAATTTTTGTAATCACTGCTGCATGTGAGCAGAGCAGCACGTGGTTCTGCAGAGACCACACACACACATACTGGTACAGCAGTTCCCCTCTATCCTCTTATGTACTCAGTCTATCTGCTTTTCTCTCATCTGCCTCTCTCAATACTGCAACTACCTCTCTTCAGGGCTGAACACATCTATCTTCTGTTCCCTCTCTGCAAAAAACATCCACTGCAATACAACATATAACATCTCCAATGACCAAACTCTCAAATGGTCACTGATATGCGTTTTTGATAGTGCCAATACATGGAGTGCTAGACAGCATGGTGCCCATTGGCCAATAAATTAGCAATAGGCCTATAATGCATTTCTATTATGAGACTTTGCTAAAGTGCTGAAATTAAATGCACTTATTTTTCACAATATTCACTCAAAATTCGCAAAATAGAGTGATATTGTACTGGTATATGAACTGACACGTGGAGAGGTACAATTTAATCAGCCAAGCAGACAAAGATATAGGCTCAAAATTGACATATTGGCACTAATCAAACAAAAGTACAATTCTCAAATAATCGTCCATTAATTGATTGTATCATATACTTACGAAAACATCTGAATCAGAATTTTACTAATGCCAACCAGTGTTTTCAATATTACATGGTAAATGAACATCAACTACATTTTTATCACCAAAATGATCAAGAACAAAAATACACTGAAGCATATTGAGCGCAATAACCGTGAATTCAACATCAAAACTATCTTTGCTATTTAATAATTAGTTAAACAGAATCGCTTAGTTGATTTTATGAGGTGAGAAAAAAAAAATCTGGATCTAATCTTTGGACTAGTAGTAGCCCTTTGGACTGTAAATCAAAGAGCAAACATGGTGTTCAATCTGGCACAGATATAGATTACTTAGTGAAAGTTACAAAAGCCAAAAATGGGCCAAAACGTTTCAACAGATTTTTAATGAGAGTCCTGTATGGAAAGGGTTCTTTTATTTCCCGCCTTTTTGTTTTTCAAATCTGTAACTGTCAAAGGCGTATGTGTAGCAATGTATGAATGAATGAATAAAGTAATTATACAGTATAGCGCATTTCCTGTACTACTGTACACCCAAAGCGCTTTACAATCATGTCAGAGTCTCTCCTCAACCACCAGCACCAGTGCAGATTCCACTTGGACGATGCAAGGGCAGCCATAGTAGTAGCCTAAGTTGAATAATAGAATATAAAAACACAGCCTTCACAGTATTAATTAAAAACACTAAAGTTATTTAGTCAAGAGCAGAGAGTAATTTTTTTATTTGCTTATGTTGTTTGATTAACATCCTGCTGTCTCTTTAAGACTCAATGCAGCAAGGGCATAGACAAACCAATATTTTATAAATTTCGTATTTTATGTTTTATTTATTTCGTGTTTGTTAAGCAGACTCACATTGACCTGATGTAAGAAATTATTTATACTCAGCTTTGTTCAAACTTTTTAGTTTGGGGCTATACTCGCTAAGATGGCCGAGGTGGTTCTTTTTTGTGGTTTATTAACTCTCAAGCAGTTCCCGCTCTGTCATTGGTTCTTTATTGCTTTAACATGTAGAAAATATATTTTACCGCTGACAAAAATTATATAATAAATATCAAATATAATTTGATTTTAATTCAATCATTGAATTTTTTGTCATACAAAAACATGGTTTGGAAAATGGATCCATGATGTACTCGCTTATTTTATAATTTTTGAAAATTAACACAAAAAAAGACAGACAGCAGCTTTAAAGTTGCAATTTAAAAATTAAATGAAAGATTTTGATCACGGCCTGATTTGAGGGTAGTTTAGACGCCATTACAAAACCAGTCAGTATGTGAGAATTTGAATTCCGAAACAAATAGATTTGCATTGTTTAGAGAAGTTTAATTCAAGAAATCAAGTCAAAAGTACCACTCTAATTTTGTTCATAATTTTTGTTTGATTTAACATACAGCTCCAACTTCCGAAGTCCTCCCTGCTGCTGAGGAACAGCCAGAGCAGGACGTCCTGGTCAAGAGTAAGAATAAATCTATGAGATCTAAAATTAAAAAAGTAATATGGTAGCTTATAAAACAAAATATATTTAATTGAATTTCATACTATGATTGTTTCTTTTATGGAACCCTATTGTGTTTATCACAGTGGCACCACCATCACGTCGATTGGGGTGAGCCTTGGTGACAGACAGGGTGGGAATACTACCATCCCTCACAGTTTCAAGTTCTTACTTGAAAATTCTATCAAGGGTTTCAGCATACACACTTGAACCCCCAATAATAAAGCAAAAGCATCCAGTAAGGATATGATGCTATTGAAATGCCCTTAGTGTTGTAATAGGCCTAGCCCCACAAATGACTTGAGCAATATGCAGTAATAAAAAAAAATTACATTACGTTCCTTGAAATTGACCCGGAATTTTGGCCGAATCAAGCAGATTATCAGGAGGCACAGGCAACCATACATGCAATGAAAGTAGTCAATGATCACGCCGAGAGAGGAGTGGCTCTGATTCAAGAATACAATGGCTATCTCACACACTCTGAAGAACAATTGCAGTTTCTCCTTCATGTGGTGGAAAATCATTGACGGATCTATCCAGACTGCAAAAAGTCAACACTGGCTGCTGAGCATCAGAAATGAGGGATTGTTGAAAATGTTGTGCTTTTTAGATTGTTGCTCTGATTTCAATAAAATTATTTTGCAGCAACTTTTAATATTACTTGCATATCACAGTAACGCCACACAGCTTAACATAGGCAATCTTCCACATGATTGAGCTACCTCTAAATATTTGTCAACATTTTTGCATATTTCTAATTTTGAAGTTAAAAGGAACAGTTTAAGAGGTTAAGACACTAACATTTTGCAAAAAAAAAAAAAAAAAAAGGGACTTGATAAGGACCACCCTGGTACAAATCTGAACAGAAACCATGTAAACTGAATAAATGTTTAAGTGTAGTATTTGTGCAAGTAAAGACAACAACAAATATAGGCTATTAACATTTATTAAGATCACCACAAGTCGCATGTCATTTCTAGTTATTTTTGGCCATATTCTTTAACCTCAATGGGGCCGACAGATGCCCTTTCCCAGCGTAGATCTGAGGAACAAATGATTAGTGAGAACTAAAGCCATGCATGACAACAAGTTATCAGAGTTAGTCCAAACCTGTAAGCAGTTGATCACTTCCACTTCTGATGCTACAAGTAGTGTCACAGCAGACACACACCTGGTCAGAACCATCTGCAGACACCCACCTGACAAAACAAACCCTCAATTAAGTTAAAGCAACTAATTCATCTGAACACTAATCTAGCATGCAACATACCCATTAGCAGAGAATGAACAAGCTTTCTGTTCAGAACTTGGAGAGGTTGCTGCAGCCACCTTCAAAATGCATGTGATGTAGACCTGCAGAGACAATTGTTTGTACAGCATATCATACAAATAATTACACAACTACAAGACATACATACCAGCCCACTGTCTGCTTGCTGGAACCTGAACGCCTCTAGCTGAAACCCTAGCTTATCACCTTGAGTCCGGGGCATAAAGGAAGACGTGGAGCCTGTGAGCTTGGCATCAACCAGGCACCTGTGAACAGAACCCAGTTAGAAGTCACGTATCCCAGCTTCCAGAAGGGGTTGCATGAGGTAGCACCTCTTACCCATTATTCTCAATAAAGGAGTATCTGGGGACAGAAGCAACATCAGGGACTGCAGTAGCCACGCAGCTGTCCACAAACACACGGACGGGAACATGGCTGTACAAACGCACTGATGCTTCAAGATTTATCATGTCACCCAGGAAGTATTGGTTAGAAGGCCTCTCAAATCTCCAGTCATCTGCAGAGAGAGAGAAAAAAAGAAGTCTTAACAGATGAGTCACAAGCATGCTACAAATCTTTTTGGCCTACACCAACCAGTCATGAGCTTGAGGGAGAAGACAAAGACTTCCTCTCCAACCTTAGTTGAGACATATGGGATCCAAGTGGGCATCAAGGCATCGCTGCTCACATTATGTGTTCTGTAGGAGTTAAACAAGCGGTCATCTCTTGCCCATGAACGGCAGGGTTAGAACATCTGGTGAGCCTGAATTAATTGAATCCTCACCTTGGATAATGACACTCGATACCAACCACCGCACCACTGCTCCTGACAATAGGAACACCATATGAAGCCTCTTGTGGGGTGTAGATAATGTTGAACCTATAGACAAGCTCATCCTCAGTCACCTAAACAGAAAGGTTAAGAGAAGAAGTCACAAGGACAGTTCAGAATACCTATGATTGTCACAACAGAGCCTTACCATTGATGTGCTGCTACATCCATGCAGTTCAGACTCAAAGATCAGCACTTGAGCAGAAGAATCCTCTCCAGTTGCAGTACAGCCTCCAAGTGTAAAACCAGAGGACAACACTGGGTGCCCAGTCCCAAAGAAGTCCTTCATCACTTCCACATGTACTGAATTCTCTCCACACTGAGCAGCTACACTGTTGGCAGGGACAGGATAAGGCAAGTCAAAAGGAACGTCTGGCTGCTGTGGTTCCTCTTGTAGACTTGGAAAGCTCCACGTCAGTTTCGCCATTGGACCCTGCAACAGCTCTTTTAACTGAACACCCATAAGATCTTGAGAAGACTTTCCAAATTCAGTCCTGACTGGTGTCTGGACAGGAAACTGATTGGGAAACATTTGTGGTGCAAATAAAGCGTTACTGGGAACCAAAGACATCCCGGAATCAGCCTGTCGAGAAGCTTGAGCTAATGTTCTAGGCTTAAACTTGCTTGGACTCTGATTATGTGCTGCTCTTGCTCTCCATTGTGCTTCAGAAAATCCAAGTGCAAGAATAAACACCAATCCAAATCCAACCTGCCAAAACCCCATCATTGCCAAGCTTGTTTCAATGATACATTAGGGTGCTACCATCCAAATTTATGCAGATGTAAATCAGAATGGCTCCACCTTTCTCGTGACAAGCATAATTTTTCTCTGAACCTGTCAATTTACTCAGTCAATATAACACAGGTGAAAGTCATTGATTCTAAATGAAGTACCATATAAGGGCATGTTATTAGTAGCTAAACCAAATAATTGCTAATTTTAAATATCAAAATGACAGATCAATTCCCTGAAACACAAACAACCCCAAGTCTTTTTGTGTCTTCCTTTTTTATTAATTCAGAAACATGGCCACAGACAGAATTGAACAGTATTCAAAATAATAAAGTTCAGTATGTTTCAGGTTTAGATTGTAACAAACGTTCTTCCCTCACATCAACAGCAATCTTCACAAGGGACTGAAATGGAGAAATTCTGTTCAGAACCAAAGGAATGCAGGATCATAACATTATTTTATTATAGATTCACTGAAATGTTTTCTCCCCATTACAACTGTTATGTTTAGGTTGATCAGAGTGTTTGTGGATTCATTGTAGACTTCATTCTTTCTTGAACTATATGCTGGTCAGCACCAAAAGACTATAATCTGAACAGTCTACTACAAAAATGTAATAAAAAAATAAATAAAAAAAGTTGGTGTTTAAAGCATGTTTAACAAACTCCATAGATTTTTATATCCAACTATATGAAAAACATGGCCAATGTAGTAAATCCAGATTACATATAGGCCTATATTCATGGGGTGAGCGGAGCTAGTTGTAACATGGTTTAAAACTTTACACACATGCTTGCATGCCAAAACTTGGTGTATGTACTAGTTGCCATATCAACACAATTTTTATAATTTTTTTCAAAATTAAAAAAATCTTTACATCAAGCGTAGCTTGTTAGTTCTGGCAGGTCACGTTAGTCAAGCTCGCATCAGCTGATCCTCAGCTGATCCACATCTACCTATAGGAATACGACGCCCATCACCATATACATATATAAGCTCCTTCAGTATTATCAGCAGCTATCGCGTTTCTCAGGAGCTAAATACCCTCCTCCATCCCCAGCTCCTCCTCTCGCCCAGTCAGGATTTGACATTCTGATTCCCCTTGAATCAGAATAATTATCGAATAATGTTGTACTTTAAAATCTTGAATTAAATATATTTGCAAATGTTCATGTTGGTTCTGTATCTGTTATGGCGTGGCACTTGCCATCCCAAAGGCCCTCCGCAAGTCCCTCATCAGCTGGACACCCCTGAGCGACAGATTACTGTCGGCCCGCTTTCTCCACCAACACGGCAAGATGACAGTAATCGTTGCTTATGCCCCCACCGATGTCGCTGATGCGAAGGATGCCTTCTTTGACCAACTCCATCAGGCTGTTGGCCAAGCCTCACCACACGACATCACCATCATCCTCACCGATGCCAACGCCACTCTGTCTAGCAGTGATCAGTCCACAGGCTCACCTGTCGGCACAACCTTTGCTGACAGGTCCACAAATGACAACGGTAACCGCCTTCTCCTTCTCTGCCACCACAACAACCTCTGCATTGCTGATACCTGGTTTCCCCGGAAGCTTATCCATCACTGGACATGGTACAGCCCAGATGGCAGAACCAGGAAAGCGCTGGACCATATCCTCATCTCTCGATGCTGGAAGCCGTTTGTCACCAACTGCTGTGTGTACCGAGGAGCAGAGCTTGGCAACACAGACCATCGCCTGCTGGTGGCCCAGCTCAAGTTAAAGCTGCGAGCCAACCAGCACACCAAGACTCAGCCTCGCCTGGACTCCTCCCTACTCAGTGATCCACAAATCGCCACAGACTTCAGTTGCGCCATCCGCCGCACCTTTGATAACCTGGCTACCGAAAAGGTGAACAACTGGGAGACCTTCAAGGAAAGTGTCATCCAGTCAGCTCACAATGTCTTTGGATGCCTTCGACCTTCCCCGAAAAGCCTTGGATATAGGAGAGGACACTCAACATCATCGACCGGCGGCGTGAGGCCCGGCTCCGAGGTGACCTGACGGAGGGTCAGCGACTGAACCGCCAGCGCAATGTGGCTATAGCCGAGGATAGGGAGAAGTTCTGGCAAGCAGAAGCTAAACACCTAGAGTCCGCGGCCAATAACAACAATATGAGCCGTGTCTTCAGTCTGCTGCGCCAAGCCCGTAATGGCCCACGCATCAAGACAGCCCTGGTGAAAGATTCTGATGGCAACCTTATAGCAACTGAAGCAAACTGCCTCGAACGCTGGAAAGAGCACTTCAGCCTCCTCCTGCAGCATGGTACCTCCCCGGCTGATCCCGCCATCTCATCGGCCACTAACGCTGCAGCCCCTAGTGCTGTCTGCAGTACAGACCCTGTCACACCTGAGGAAGTCAGAGCCGCTCTTGAAAAACTTAACAACAGGAAAGCCCCCGGCATCTGTGCAATAACCGCTGAGATGCTAAAATCAGGCGGTGAAAGCATCGTCGAGTGGCTTACCCACATATTCAATGAGGTGTGGGAGACAGAGAGGCTTCCCAGCGACTGGACCAGAGGAGTCATCTTGCCCTTCTGGAAACGTAAGGGTGACAGGCTAGTCTGCGGCAACCACAGAGGCATTACCCTTCTCTCCATCCCCGGCAAGCTCTTTACCAGGATCTTGCTCACTCGTGCTCTCCCAGCCATCAGAAGCAGCCGCCGTCCCCAGCAGGCTGGCTTCATGCCTAACCGCTCCACAACAGACCAAATCTCCGCCGTTCGCTTGCTGATAGAGAAGACCTATGAATTCCTTAAAGATCGCCATCTTTACATCGGGTTCATAGATCTGAAGGCTGCCTTTGACACCGTTTGCCACACTTCACTGTGGAGTATTCTACATGCCCTTGGAGCACCACCCAAGATTGTTGCCCTGTTCAAGCTGCTTTATAGCAACGCTCAGAGCTGTGTCCGCATCAACGGCAGAGACTCAGACTGGTTTCCCATCTCCAGTGGCGTTCGCCAGGGCTGCGTGGCTGCTCCTGACCTCTTCAACTGCATCATTGACCATCTGATGTCCAGGGTTTGTGAGCGGGTCCCCGGAGTGTCCTTCGGCAGTTACCACCTGACTGTCCTGGAGTACGCTGACGACACCATCCTGCTCAGCAGGTCCTACAGCCAGCTGAGAGACGCTCTGGGTATATACAGTGAAGAGGCTGAGAAGCTTGGCCTTCAGGTGAGCTGGACGAAAACCAAGTTCATGTATGTCGGTGACAGACCGCATCCACCTTCCCTGCGGCTTGGCAATAACATTGTAGAGCCTGTCAAGAACTTTGTGTATCTGGGATCCATAGTGACAGACAACGGGGACCTAAAACCAGAGATTACCCTCAGAAGAGCCCTGGCTGCGTCAGCCCTGCAGTCCTTCTGGAAACCACTCTGGCGGCACCAGACCATCTCACGCAAGACGAAGCTCCGGATTTACAACTCAGCAGTATTTATGGCTCGGAGTATTTATGGCTTTATGGCTCGGAGACTTGGCCCTTAAATAAGACACTGGCTGCAAGATTAGATGGCTTCGATAGCAGGGCTCTCAGAACCATCGAGAACATCAGGTGGCCACAGCGGGTTTCCAATCAAGTGCTTAGAGCCCGCACGTGCCAGCCCAGAGCATCCTGCCTGGCTGCGCAACGTCGCACCCGCTGGTTCGGCCATGTCCTCCGGCTCCCTCCTGACCATCCGACGAGAGCCATTCTCCAGTTTGATCCGAGGGCCGCAGGCTGGAGACGACCACGAGGTAGACCCCGGACCCGATGGCTTGATGTCCTTGCGGGCGACCTCCAACAACATGGAGTTGCTGTGGAGGATGCAGAGCAGCTGGCACAAGACCGTCATCACTGGAAACAACTGGTTCATCTGGTCGGCTCTACGCACAGGGATGGGACGCCTCCCTACCCATCGCAGGAGCCAAAATAGAATAATAATCTGTTCTGTTTACCCCAAGGGGGATTATTGCTGCTCTCCCAGCTCTTATCCATGCTAGGCTGCATGGATGCGAAGGGAGTTCTCGCCCAGAACGGAACCATACCGCCAATCCAAACTGTATGCTAATTGTCAATCATATATGACGATAGTGGTCCTGACAGAACTTTAATCTTTAAGATATCACCGAACATTTATTTAACCATAGCAAAAGTAAATTTCTCACTGAAGTTGATTTTTCATCTCTGTTTTTGAGTTAATTTAAAATCTGAAATTATTTTAATATTATATCTGTTTTTTAACCAGCAGAAGACACTAGCATGGTTTAAATTAGTTGCGCAGGTAGGGCACAACCCTATTAGAACTATGCTATTCTTTACTTTTATAAAATCTATTGATGATGGATGGAAATAGATGAAATAAGACTAAAAAGTCAATGTTCAGAAATGATTCATTATTATTGTTTTGAACCATGCTGTATAGCTGTGTTTTGCTGTATTTTTGTTGTCAAACTCAAAAATGTGTTTATTTTTAATTATTAAAAAATCCCATTATTTTATATGAAAAAGTAAATAATTGTATTTTATTGATACAATATTTTAGTTTGTCTTGTATATTTTTTTTATTAGATCAAATAACATTTTAATCTGTCATATGGTCATGTTACAATGTGCCCCTTGTTGTCACATTTTACTTCCATTATTTCAGGGTAAATCAAGAAAAAAGTATACACTGTATTAAAGAAACAAAACCACATAATTGTACTAGACATGTGTGAAATGAATGTGGAAAAGAAATTCCCTGAACCCCAAGTGGATTTACACAAACTGAGAAAGTCAAAAAAGTGTTAGGTTGTGCCCCGCTCTCCCCTACTCTCAAAAGATGGTTCTTTAAAGGTTCTTTACACGTAGTAACAGTTCTATTTAGAACTGTATCATCCTGAAGAACCATATTCTGAAATGGTTTTTAAGGGTTCTTTTATTTCCCGCCTTTTTATTTTTCAAATCTGTAACTGTCAAAGGCGTATGTGTAGCAATGTATGAATGAATGAATAAAGTAATTATATAGCACATTTCCTGTACTACTGTACACCCAAAGCGCTTTACAATCATGTCAGAGTCTCTCCTCAACCACCAGCACCAGTGCAGATTCCACTTGGACGATGCAAGGGCAGCCATAGTAGTAGCCTAAGTTGAATAATAGAATATAAAAACACAGCCTTCACAGTATTAATTAAAAACACTAAAGTTATTTAGTCAAGAGCAGAGAGTAATTTTTTTATTTGCTTATGTTGTTTGATTAACATCCTGCTGTCTCTTTAAGACTCAATGCAGCAAGGGCATAGACAAACCAATATTTTATAAATTTCTTATTTTATGTTTTATTTATTTCGTGTTTAAGCAGACTCACATTGACCTGATGTAAGAAATGATTTATACTCAGCTTTGTTCAAACTTTTTAGTTTGGGGCTATACCCGCTAAGATGGCCGAGGTGGTTCTTTTTTGTGGTTTAATAACTCTCAAGCAGTTCCCGCTCTGTCATTGGTTCTTTATTGCTTTAACATGTAGAAAATTATATTTTACCGCTGACACAAATTATATAATAAATATCAAATATAACTTGATTTTAATTCAATCATTGAATTTTTAGTCAGACAAAAACATTGTTTGGAAAATGGATTCATGATGTACTCGCTTATTTTATAATTTTTGTAAATTAACACAAAAAAAGACAGACAGCAGCTTTAAAGTTGCAATTTAAAAATTAAATGAAAGATTTTGATCACAGCCTGATTTGAGGGTAGTTTAGACACCATTACAAAACCAGTCAGTATGTGAGAATTTGAATTCAGAAACATAGATTTGCATTGTTTAGAGAAGTTTAATTCAAGAAATCAAGTCAAAAGTACCACTCTAATTTTGTTCATAATTTTTGTTTGATTTAACATACAGCTCCAACTTCCGAAGTCCTCCCTGCTGCTGAGGAACAGCCAGAGCAGGACGTCCTGGTCAAGGGTAAGAATAAATCTATGAGATCTAAAATTAAAAAAGTAATATTGTAGCTTATAAAACAAAATATATTTAATTGAATTTCATACTATGATTGTTTCTTTTATGGAACCCCATTGTGTTTATCACAGTGGCATCACCATCAGGTCAATTGGGGTGAGCCTTGGTGACAGACAGGGTGGGTATACTATTATCCCTCAAAGTTTCAAGTTCTTACTTGGAAATTCTATCAAGGGTTTCAGCATACACACTTGAACCCCCAATAATAAAGCAAAAGCATCCAGTAAGCACCAGAAAGGATATGATGCTATTGAAATGCCCTTAGTGTTATAATAGGCCTAGCCCCACAAATGACTTGAGCAATATGCCACCCCCCCACATAGTCCAGTAGATTTAGGCTTTTTGTGGTGCATATCTAAACAGAAACCATGTAAACTGAATACATTAAGTGTAGTATTTGTGCAAGTAAAGACAGCAAAAACAAATATAGGCTATTAACAATATTTATTAAAATCACCACAAGTCGCATGCCATTTCTAGTTATTTTTGGCCATATTCTTTAACCTCGATGGGGCCGACAGATGCTCTTTCCCAGCGTAGATCTGAGGAACAAATGATTAGTGAGAACTAAAGCCATGCATGACAAAAAGTTATCGGAGTTAGTCCAAACCTGTAAGCAGTTGATCACTTCCACTTCTGATGCTACAAGTAGTGTCACAGCAGACACACACCTGGTCAGAACCATCTGCAGACACCCACCTGACAAAACAAACCCTCAATTAAGTTAAAGCAACTAATTCATCTGTACACTAATCTAGCATGCAACATACCCATTAGCAGAGAATGAACAAGCTTTCTGTTCAGAATTTGGAGAGGTTGCTGCAGCCACCTTCAAAATGCATGTGATGTAGACCTGCAGAGACAATTGTTTGTACACCCATGGCAGCATATCATACAAATAGTTACACAACTATAAGACATACCAGCCCACTGTCTGCTTGCTGGAACCTGAACGCCTCTAGCTGAAACCCTAGCTTATCACCTTGAGTCCGGGGCATAAAGGAAGACGTGGAGCCTGTGAGCTTGGCATCAACCAGGCACCTGTGAACAGAACCCAGTTAGAAGTCACGCAACCCTTCTGGAAGCTGGGATACATGAGGTAGCACCTCTTACCCATTATTCTCAATAAAGGAGTATCTGGGGACAGAAGCAACATCAGGGACTGCAGTAGCCACGCAGCTGTCCACAAACACACGGATGGGAACATGGCTGTACAAACGCACTGATGCTTCAAGATTTATCATGTCACCCAGGAAGTATTGGTTAGAAGGTCTCTCAAAGCTCCAGTCATCTGCAGAGAGAGAGAAAAAAAGAAGTCTTAACAGATGAGTCACAAGCATGCTACAAATCTTTTTGGCCTACACCAACCAGTCATGAGCTTGAGGGAGAAGACAAAGACTTCCTCTGCAACCTTAGTTGAGGCATATGGGATCCAAGTTGGCATTAAGGCGTCGCTGCTCACATTATGTGTTCTGTAGGAGTTAAACAAGCGGTCATCTCTTGCCCATGAACGGCAGGGTTAGAACATCTGGTGAGCCTGAATTAATTGAATCCTCACCTTGGATAATGACACTCGATACCAACCACCGCACCACTGCTCCTGACAATGGGAACACCATATGAAGCCTCTTGTGGGGTGTAGATAATGTTGAACCTATAGACAAGCTCATCCTCAGTCACCTAAACAGAAAGGTTAAGAGAAGAACAGTCACAAGGACGGTTCAGAATACTTATGATGGTCACAACAGAACCTTACCATTGATGTGCCGCTACACCCATGCAGTTCAGACTCAAAGATCAGCACTTGAGCAGAAGAATCCTCTCCAGTTGCAGTACAGCCTCCAAGTGTAAAACCAGAGGACAACACTGGGTGCCCAGTCCCAAAGAAGTCCTTCATCACTTCCACATGTACTGAATTCTCTCCACACTGAGCAGCTACACTGTTGGCAGGGACAGGATAAGACAAGTCAAAAGGAACGTCTGGCTGCTGTGGTTCCTCTTGTAGACTTGGAAAGCTCCACGTCAGTTTCGCCATTGGACCCTGCAACAGCTCTTTTAATTGAACACCCATAAGATCTTGAGAAGACTTTCCAAAGTCAGTCCTGACTGGTGTCTGGACAGGAAACTGATTGGGAAACATTTGTGGTGCAAATAAAGCGTTACTGGGAACCAAAGACATCCCGGAATCAGCCTGTCGAGAAGCTTGAGCTAATGTTCTAGGCTTAAACTTGCTTGGACTCTGATTATGTGCTGCTCTTGCTCTCCATTGTGCTTCAGAAAATCCAAGTGCAAGAATAAACACCAATCCAAATCCAACCTGCCAAAACCCCATCATTGCCAAGCTTGTTTCAATGATACATTAGGGTGCTACCATCCAAATTTATGCAGATGTAAATCAGAATGGCTCCACCTTTCTCGTGACAAGCATAATTTTTCTCTGAACCTGCCAATTTACTCAGTCAATATAACACAGGTGAAAGTCATTGATTCTAAATGAAGTACCATATAAGGGCATGTTATTAGTAGCTAAACCAAATAATTGCTAATTTTAAATATCAAAATGACAGATCAATTCCCTGAAACACAAACAACCCCAGGTCTTTTTGTGTCTTCCTTTTTTATTAATTCAGAAACATGGCCACAGACAGAATTGAACAGTATTCAAAATAATAAAGTTCAGTATGTTTCAGGTTTAGATTGTAACAAACGTTCTTCCCTCACATCAACAGCAATCTTTACAAGGGACTGAAATGGAGAAATTCTGTTCAGAACCAAAGGAATGCAGGATCATAACATTATTTTATTATAGATTCACTGAAATGTTTTCTCCCCATTACAACTGTTATGTTTAGGTTGATCAGAGTGTTTGTGGATTCATTGTAGACTTCATTCTTTCTTGAACTATATGCTGGTCAGTACCAAAAGACTATAATCTGAACAGTCTACTACAAAAATGTAATAAAAAATAAATAAATAAAAGTTGGTGTTTAAAGCATGTTTAACAAACTCCATAGATTTTTATATCCAACTATATGAAAAACATGGCCAATGTAGTAAATCCAGATTACATATAGGCCTATATTCATGGGGTGAGCGGAGCTAGTTGTAACATGGTTTAAAACTTTACACACATGCTTGCATGCCAAAACTTGGTGTATGTACTAGTTGCCATATCAACACAATTTTTATAATTTTTTTCAAAATTAAAAAAATCTTTACATCAAGCGTAGCTTGTTAGTTCTGGCAGGTCACGTTAGTCAAGCTCGCATCAGCTGATCCTCAGCTGATCCACATCTACCTATAGGAATACGACGCCCATCACCATATACATATATAAGCTCCTTCAGTATTATCAGCAGCTATCGCGTTTCTCAGGAGCTAAATACCCTCCTCCATCCCCAGCTCCTCCTCTCGCCCAGTCAGGATTTGACATTCTGATTCCCCTTGAATCAGAATAATTATCGAATAATGTTGTACTTTAAAATCTTGAATTAAATATATTTGCAAATGTTCATGTTGGTTCTGTATCTGTTATGGCGTGGCACTTGCCATCCCAAAGGCCCTCCGCAAGTCCCTCATCAGCTGGACACCCCTGAGCGACAGATTACTGTCGGCCCGCTTTCTCCACCAACACGGCAAGATGACAGTAATCGTTGCTTATGCCCCCACCGATGTCGCTGATGCGAAGGATGCCTTCTTTGACCAACTCCATCAGGCTGTTGGCCAAGCCTCACCACACGACATCACCATCATCCTCACCGATGCCAACGCCACTCTGTCTAGCAGTGATCAGTCCACAGGCTCACCTGTCGGCACAACCTTTGCTGACAGGTCCACAAATGACAACGGTAACCGCCTTCTCCTTCTCTGCCACCACAACAACCTCTGCATTGCTGATACCTGGTTTCCCCGGAAGCTTATCCATCACTGGACATGGTACAGCCCAGATGGCAGAACCAGGAAAGCGCTGGACCATATCCTCATCTCTCGATGCTGGAAGCCGTTTGTCACCAACTGCTGTGTGTACCGAGGAGCAGAGCTTGGCAACACAGACCATCGCCTGCTGGTGGCCCAGCTCAAGTTAAAGCTGCGAGCCAACCAGCACACCAAGACTCAGCCTCGCCTGGACTCCTCCCTACTCAGTGATCCACAAATCGCCACAGACTTCAGTTGCGCCATCCGCCGCACCTTTGATAACCTGGCTACCGAAAAGGTGAACAACTGGGAGACCTTCAAGGAAAGTGTCATCCAGTCAGCTCACAATGTCTTTGGATGCCTTCGACCTTCCCCGAAAAAGCCTTGGATATAGGAGAGGACACTCAACATCATCGACCGGCGGCGTGAGGCCCGGCTCCGAGGTGACCTGACGGAGGGTCAGCGACTGAACCGCCAGCGCAATGTGGCTATAGCCGAGGATAGGGAGAAGTTCTGGCAAGCAGAAGCTAAACACCTAGAGTCCGCGGCCAATAACAACAATATGAGCCGTGTCTTCAGTCTGCTGCGCCAAGCCCGTAATGGCCCACGCATCAAGACAGCCCTGGTGAAAGATTCTGATGGCAACCTTATAGCAACTGAAGCAAACTGCCTCGAACGCTGGAAAGAGCACTTCAGCCTCCTCCTGCAGCATGGTACCTCCCCGGCTGATCCCGCCATCTCATCGGCCACTAACGCTGCAGCCCCTAGTGCTGTCTGCAGTACAGACCCTGTCACACCTGAGGAAGTCAGAGCCGCTCTTGAAAAACTTAACAACAGGAAAGCCCCCGGCATCTGTGCAATAACCGCTGAGATGCTAAAATCAGGCGGTGAAAGCATCGTCGAGTGGCTTACCCACATATTCAATGAGGTGTGGGAGACAGAGAGGCTTCCCAGCGACTGGACCAGAGGAGTCATCTTGCCCTTCTGGAAACGTAAGGGTGACAGGCTAGTCTGCGGCAACCACAGAGGCATTACCCTTCTCTCCATCCCCGGCAAGCTCTTTACCAGGATCTTGCTCACTCGTGCTCTCCCAGCCATCAGAAGCAGCCGCCGTCCCCAGCAGGCTGGCTTCATGCCTAACCGCTCCACAACAGACCAAATCTCCGCCGTTCGCTTGCTGATAGAGAAGACCTATGAATTCCTTAAAGATCGCCATCTTTACATCGGGTTCATAGATCTGAAGGCTGCCTTTGACACCGTTTGCCACACTTCACTGTGGAGTATTCTACATGCCCTTGGAGCACCACCCAAGATTGTTGCCCTGTTCAAGCTGCTTTATAGCAACGCTCAGAGCTGTGTCCGCATCAACGGCAGAGACTCAGACTGGTTTCCCATCTCCAGTGGCGTTCGCCAGGGCTGCGTGGCTGCTCCTGACCTCTTCAACTGCATCATTGACCATCTGATGTCCAGGGTTTGTGAGCGGGTCCCCGGAGTGTCCTTCGGCAGTTACCACCTGACTGTCCTGGAGTACGCTGACGACACCATCCTGCTCAGCAGGTCCTACAGCCAGCTGAGAGACGCTCTGGGTATATACAGTGAAGAGGCTGAGAAGCTTGGCCTTCAGGTGAGCTGGACGAAAACCAAGTTCATGTATGTCGGTGACAGACCGCATCCACCTTCCCTGCGGCTTGGCAATAACATTGTAGAGCCTGTCAAGAACTTTGTGTATCTGGGATCCATAGTGACAGACAACGGGGACCTAAAACCAGAGATTACCCTCAGAAGAGCCCTGGCTGCGTCAGCCCTGCAGTCCTTCTGGAAACCACTCTGGCGGCACCAGACCATCTCACGCAAGACGAAGCTCCGGATTTACAACTCAGCAGTATTTATGGCTCGGAGTATTTATGGCTTTATGGCTCGGAGACTTGGCCCTTAAATAAGACACTGGCTGCAAGATTAGATGGCTTCGATAGCAGGGCTCTCAGAACCATCGAGAACATCAGGTGGCCACAGCGGGTTTCCAATCAAGTGCTTAGAGCCCGCACGTGCCAGCCCAGAGCATCCTGCCTGGCTGCGCAACGTCGCACCCGCTGGTTCGGCCATGTCCTCCGGCTCCCTCCTGACCATCCAACGAGAGCCATTCTCCAGTTTGATCCGAGGGCCGCAGGCTGGAGACGACCACGAGGTAGACCCCGGACCCGATGGCTTGATGTCCTTGCGGGCGACCTCCAACAACATGGAGTTGCTGTGGAGGATGCAGAGCAGCTGGCACAAGACCGTCATCACTGGAAACAACTGGTTCATCTGGTCGGCTCTACGCACAGGGATGGGACGCCTCCCTACCCATCGCAGGAGCCAAAATAGAATAATAATCTGTTCTGTTTACCCCAAGGGGGATTATTGCTGCTCTCCCAGCTCTTATCCATGCTAGGCTGCATGGATGCGAAGGGAGTTCTCGCCCAGAACGGAACCATACCGCCAATCCAAACTGTATGCTAATTGTCAATCATATATGACGATAGTGGTCCTGACAGAACTTTAATCTTTAAGATATCACCGAACATTTATTTAACCATAGCAAAAGTAAATTTCTCACTGAAGTTGATTTTTCATCTCTGTTTTTGAGTTAATTTAAAATCTGAAATTATTTTAATATTATATCTGTTTTTTAACCAGCAGAAGACACTAGCATGGTTTAAATTAGTTGCGCAGGTAGGGCACAACCCTATTAGAACTATGCTATTCTTTACTTTTATAAAATCTATTGATGATGGATGGAAATAGATGAAATAAGACTAAAAAGTCAATGTTCAGAAATGATTCATTATTATTGTTTTGAACCATGCTGTATAGCTGTGTTTTGCTGTATTTTTGTTGTCAAACTCAAAAATGTGTTTATTTTTAATTATTAAAAAATCCCATTATTTTATATGAAAAAGTAAATAATTGTATTTTATTGATACAATATTTTAGTTTGTCTTGTATATTTTTTTTATTAGATCAAATAACATTTTAATCTGTCATATGGTCATGTTACAATGTGCCCCTTGTTGTCACATTTTACTTCCATTATTTCAGGGTAAATCAAGAAAAAAGTATACACTGTATTAAAGAAACAAAACCACATAATTGTACTAGACATGTGTGAAATGAATGTGGAAAAGAAATTCCCTGAACCCCAAGTGGATTTACACAAACTGAGAAAGTCAAAAAAGTGTTAGGTTGTGCCCCGCTCTCCCCTACTCTCAAAAGATGGTTCTTTAAAGGTTCTTTACACGTAGTAACAGTTCTATTTAGAACTGTATCATCCTGAAGAACCATATTCTGAAATGGTTTTTAAGGGTTCTTTTATTTCCCGCCTTTTTATTTTTCAAATCTGTAACTGTCAAAGGCGTATGTGTAGCAATGTATGAATGAATGAATAAAGTAATTATATAGCACATTTCCTGTACTACTGTACACCCAAAGCGCTTTACAATCATGTCAGAGTCTCTCCTCAACCACCAGCACCAGTGCAGATTCCACTTGGACGATGCAAGGGCAGCCATAGTAGTAGCCTAAGTTGAATAATAGAATATAAAAACACAGCCTTCACAGTATTAATTAAAAACACTAAAGTTATTTAGTCAAGAGCAGAGAGTAATTTTTTTATTTGCTTATGTTGTTTGATTAACATCCTGCTGTCTCTTTAAGACTCAATGCAGCAAGGGCATAGACAAACCAATATTTTATAAATTTCTTATTTTATGTTTTATTTATTTCGTGTTTAAGCAGACTCACATTGACCTGATGTAAGAAATGATTTATACTCAGCTTTGTTCAAACTTTTTAGTTTGGGGCTATACCCGCTAAGATGGCCGAGGTGGTTCTTTTTTGTGGTTTAATAACTCTCAAGCAGTTCCCGCTCTGTCATTGGTTCTTTATTGCTTTAACATGTAGAAAATTATATTTTACCGCTGACACAAATTATATAATAAATATCAAATATAACTTGATTTTAATTCAATCATTGAATTTTTAGTCAGACAAAAACATTGTTTGGAAAATGGATTCATGATGTACTCGCTTATTTTATAATTTTTGTAAATTAACACAAAAAAAGACAGACAGCAGCTTTAAAGTTGCAATTTAAAAATTAAATGAAAGATTTTGATCACAGCCTGATTTGAGGGTAGTTTAGACACCATTACAAAACCAGTCAGTATGTGAGAATTTGAATTCAGAAACATAGATTTGCATTGTTTAGAGAAGTTTAATTCAAGAAATCAAGTCAAAAGTACCACTCTAATTTTGTTCATAATTTTTGTTTGATTTAACATACAGCTCCAACTTCCGAAGTCCTCCCTGCTGCTGAGGAACAGCCAGAGCAGGACGTCCTGGTCAAGGGTAAGAATAAATCTATGAGATCTAAAATTAAAAAAGTAATATTGTAGCTTATAAAACAAAATATATTTAATTGAATTTCATACTATGATTGTTTCTTTTATGGAACCCCATTGTGTTTATCACAGTGGCACCACCATCAGGTCAATTGGGGTGAGCCTTGGTGACAGACAGGGTGGGTATACTATTATCCCTCAAAGTTTCAAGTTCTTACTTGGAAATTCTATCAAGGGTTTCAGCATACACACTTGAACCCCCAATAATAAAGCAAAAGCATCCAGTAAGCACCAGAAAGGATATGATGCTATTGAAATGCCCTTAGTGTTATAATAGGCCTAGCCCCACAAATGACTTGAGCAATATGCCACCCCCCCACATAGTCCAGTAGATTTAGGCTTTTTGTGGTGCATATCTAAACAGAAACCATGTAAACTGAATACATTAAGTGTAGTATTTGTGCAAGTAAAGACAGCAAAAACAAATATAGGCTATTAACAATATTTATTAAAATCACCACAAGTCGCATGCCATTTCTAGTTATTTTTGGCCATATTCTTTAACCTCGATGGGGCCGACAGATGCTCTTTCCCAGCGTAGATCTGAGGAACAAATGATTAGTGAGAACTAAAGCCATGCATGACAAAAAGTTATCGGAGTTAGTCCAAACCTGTAAGCAGTTGATCACTTCCACTTCTGATGCTACAAGTAGTGTCACAGCAGACACACACCTGGTCAGAACCATCTGCAGACACCCACCTGACAAAACAAACCCTCAATTAAGTTAAAGCAACTAATTCATCTGTACACTAATCTAGCATGCAACATACCCATTAGCAGAGAATGAACAAGCTTTCTGTTCAGAATTTGGAGAGGTTGCTGCAGCCACCTTCAAAATGCATGTGATGTAGACCTGCAGAGACAATTGTTTGTACACCCATGGCAGCATATCATACAAATAGTTACACAACTATAAGACATACCAGCCCACTGTCTGCTTGCTGGAACCTGAACGCCTCTAGCTGAAACCCTAGCTTATCACCTTGAGTCCGGGGCATAAAGGAAGACGTGGAGCCTGTGAGCTTGGCATCAACCAGGCACCTGTGAACAGAACCCAGTTAGAAGTCACGCAACCCTTCTGGAAGCTGGGATACATGAGGTAGCACCTCTTACCCATTATTCTCAATAAAGGAGTATCTGGGGACAGAAGCAACATCAGGGACTGCAGTAGCCACGCAGCTGTCCACAAACACACGGATGGGAACATGGCTGTACAAACGCACTGATGCTTCAAGATTTATCATGTCACCCAGGAAGTATTGGTTAGAAGGTCTCTCAAATCTCCAGTCATCTGCAGAGAGAGAGAAAAAAAGAAGTCTTAACAGATGAGTCACAAGCATGCTACAAATCTTTTTGGCCTACACCAACCAGTCATGAGCTTGAGGGAGAAGACAAAGACTTCCTCTGCAACCTTAGTTGAGGCATATGGGATCCAAGTTGGCATTAAGGCGTCGCTGCTCACATTATGTGTTCTGTAGGAGTTAAACAAGCGGTCATCTCTTGCCCATGAACGGCAGGGTTAGAACATCTGGTGAGCCTGAATTAATTGAATCCTCACCTTGGATAATGACACTCGATACCAACCACCGCACCACTGCTCCTGACAATGGGAACACCATATGAAGCCTCTTGTGGGGTGTAGATAATGTTGAACCTATAGACAAGCTCATCCTCAGTCACCTAAACAGAAAGGTTAAGAGAAGAACAGTCACAAGGACGGTTCAGAATACTTATGATGGTCACAACAGAACCTTACCATTGATGTGCCGCTACACCCATGCAGTTCAGACTCAAAGATCAGCACTTGAGCAGAAGAATCCTCTCCAGTTGCAGTACAGCCTCCAAGTGTAAAACCAGAGGACAACACTGGGTGCCCAGTCCCAAAGAAGTCCTTCATCACTTCCACATGTACTGAATTCTCTCCACACTGAGCAGCTACACTGTTGGCAGGGACAGGATAAGACAAGTCAAAAGGAACGTCTGGCTGCTGTGGTTCCTCTTGTAGACTTGGAAAGCTCCACGTCAGTTTCGCCATTGGACCCTGCAACAGCTCTTTTAATTGAACACCCATAAGATCTTGAGAAGACTTTCCAAAGTCAGTCCTGACTGGTGTCTGGACAGGAAACTGATTGGGAAACATTTGTGGTGCAAATAAAGCGTTACTGGGAACCAAAGACATCCCGGAATCAGCCTGTCGAGAAGCTTGAGCTAATGTTCTAGGCTTAAACTTGCTTGGACTCTGATTATGTGCTGCTCTTGCTCTCCATTGTGCTTCAGAAAATCCAAGTGCAAGAATAAACACCAATCCAAATCCAACCTGCCAAAACCCCATCATTGCCAAGCTTGTTTCAATGATACATTAGGGTGCTACCATCCAAATTTATGCAGATGTAAATCAGAATGGCTCCACCTTTCTCGTGACAAGCATAATTTTTCTCTGAACCTGCCAATTTACTCAGTCAATATAACACAGGTGAAAGTCATTGATTCTAAATGAAGTACCATATAAGGGCATGTTATTAGTAGCTAAACCAAATAATTGCTAATTTTAAATATCAAAATGACAGATCAATTCCCTGAAACACAAACAACCCCAGGTCTTTTTGTGTCTTCCTTTTTTATTAATTCAGAAACATGGCCACAGACAGAATTGAACAGTATTCAAAATAATAAAGTTCAGTATGTTTCAGGTTTAGATTGTAACAAACGTTCTTCCCTCACATCAACAGCAATCTTTACAAGGGACTGAAATGGAGAAATTCTGTTCAGAACCAAAGGAATGCAGGATCATAACATTATTTTATTATAGATTCACTGAAATGTTTTCTCCCCATTACAACTGTTATGTTTAGGTTGATCAGAGTGTTTGTGGATTCATTGTAGACTTCATTCTTTCTTGAACTATATGCTGGTCAGTACCAAAAGACTATAATCTGAACAGTCTACTACAAAAATGTAATAAAAAATAAATAAATAAAAGTTGGTGTTTAAAGCATGTTTAACAAACTCCATAGATTTTTATATCCAACTATATGAAAAACATGGCCAATGTAGTAAATCCAGATTACATATAGGCCTATATTCATGGGGTGAGCGGAGCTAGTTGTAACATGGTTTAAAACTTTACACACATGCTTGCATGCCAAAACTTGGTGTATGTACTAGTTGCCATATCAACACAATTTTTATAATTTTTTTCAAAATTAAAAAAATCTTTACATCAAGCGTAGCTTGTTAGTTCTGGCAGGTCACGTTAGTCAAGCTCGCATCAGCTGATCCTCAGCTGATCCACATCTACCTATAGGAATACGACGCCCATCACCATATACATATATAAGCTCCTTCAGTATTATCAGCAGCTATCGCGTTTCTCAGGAGCTAAATACCCTCCTCCATCCCCAGCTCCTCCTCTCGCCCAGTCAGGATTTGACATTCTGATTCCCCTTGAATCAGAATAATTATCGAATAATGTTGTACTTTAAAATCTTGAATTAAATATATTTGCAAATGTTCATGTTGGTTCTGTATCTGTTATGGCGTGGCACTTGCCATCCCAAAGGCCCTCCGCAAGTCCCTCATCAGCTGGACACCCCTGAGCGACAGATTACTGTCGGCCCGCTTTCTCCACCAACACGGCAAGATGACAGTAATCGTTGCTTATGCCCCCACCGATGTCGCTGATGCGAAGGATGCCTTCTTTGACCAACTCCATCAGGCTGTTGGCCAAGCCTCACCACACGACATCACCATCATCCTCACCGATGCCAACGCCACTCTGTCTAGCAGTGATCAGTCCACAGGCTCACCTGTCGGCACAACCTTTGCTGACAGGTCCACAAATGACAACGGTAACCGCCTTCTCCTTCTCTGCCACCACAACAACCTCTGCATTGCTGATACCTGGTTTCCCCGGAAGCTTATCCATCACTGGACATGGTACAGCCCAGATGGCAGAACCAGGAAAGCGCTGGACCATATCCTCATCTCTCGATGCTGGAAGCCGTTTGTCACCAACTGCTGTGTGTACCGAGGAGCAGAGCTTGGCAACACAGACCATCGCCTGCTGGTGGCCCAGCTCAAGTTAAAGCTGCGAGCCAACCAGCACACCAAGACTCAGCCTCGCCTGGACTCCTCCCTACTCAGTGATCCACAAATCGCCACAGACTTCAGTTGCGCCATCTGCCGCACCTTTGATAACCTGGCTACCGAAAAGGTGAACAACTGGGAGACCTTCAAGGAAAGTGTCATCCAGTCAGCTCACAATGTCTTTGGATGCCTTCGACCTTCCCCGAAAAAGCCTTGGATATAGGAGAGGACACTCAACATCATCGACCGGCGGCGTGAGGCCCGGCTCCGAGGTGACCTGACGGAGGGTCAGCGACTGAACCGCCAGCGCAATGTGGCTATAGCCGAGGATAGGGAGAAGTTCTGGCAAGCAGAAGCTAAACACCTAGAGTCCGCGGCCAATAACAACAATATGAGCCGTGTCTTCAGTCTGCTGCGCCAAGCCCGTAATGGCCCACGCATCAAGACAGCCCTGGTGAAAGATTCTGATGGCAACCTTATAGCAACTGAAGCAAACTGCCTCGAACGCTGGAAAGAGCACTTCAGCCTCCTCCTGCAGCATGGTACCTCCCCGGCTGATCCCGCCATCTCATCGGCCACTAACGCTGCAGCCCCTAGTGCTGTCTGCAGTACAGACCCTGTCACACCTGAGGAAGTCAGAGCCGCTCTTGAAAAACTTAACAACAGGAAAGCCCCCGGCATCTGTGCAATAACCGCTGAGATGCTAAAATCAGGCGGTGAAAGCATCGTCGAGTGGCTTACCCACATATTCAATGAGGTGTGGGAGACAGAGAGGCTTCCCAGCGACTGGACCAGAGGAGTCATCTTGCCCTTCTGGAAACGTAAGGGTGACAGGCTAGTCTGCGGCAACCACAGAGGCATTACCCTTCTCTCCATCCCCGGCAAGCTCTTTACCAGGATCTTGCTCACTCGTGCTCTCCCAGCCATCAGAAGCAGCCGCCGTCCCCAGCAGGCTGGCTTCATGCCTAACCGCTCCACAACAGACCAAATCTCCGCCGTTCGCTTGCTGATAGAGAAGACCTATGAATTCCTTAAAGATCGCCATCTTTACATCGGGTTCATAGATCTGAAGGCTGCCTTTGACACCGTTTGCCACACTTCACTGTGGAGTATTCTACATGCCCTTGGAGCACCACCCAAGATTGTTGCCCTGTTCAAGCTGCTTTATAGCAACGCTCAGAGCTGTGTCCGCATCAACGGCAGAGACTCAGACTGGTTTCCCATCTCCAGTGGCGTTCGCCAGGGCTGCGTGGCTGCTCCTGACCTCTTCAACTGCATCATTGACCATCTGATGTCCAGGGTTTGTGAGCGGGTCCCCGGAGTGTCCTTCGGCAGTTACCACCTGACTGTCCTGGAGTACGCTGACGACACCATCCTGCTCAGCAGGTCCTACAGCCAGCTGAGAGACGCTCTGGGTATATACAGTGAAGAGGCTGAGAAGCTTGGCCTTCAGGTGAGCTGGACGAAAACCAAGTTCATGTATGTCGGTGACAGACCGCATCCACCTTCCCTGCGGCTTGGCAATAACATTGTAGAGCCTGTCAAGAACTTTGTGTATCTGGGATCCATAGTGACAGACAACGGGGACCTAAAACCAGAGATTACCCTCAGAAGAGCCCTGGCTGCGTCAGCCCTGCAGTCCTTCTGGAAACCACTCTGGCGGCACCAGACCATCTCACGCAAGACGAAGCTCCGGATTTACAACTCAGCAGTATTTATGGCTCGGAGTATTTATGGCTTTATGGCTCGGAGACTTGGCCCTTAAATAAGACACTGGCTGCAAGATTAGATGGCTTCGATAGCAGGGCTCTCAGAACCATCGAGAACATCAGGTGGCCACAGCGGGTTTCCAATCAAGTGCTTAGAGCCCGCACGTGCCAGCCCAGAGCATCCTGCCTGGCTGCGCAACGTCGCACCCGCTGGTTCGGCCATGTCCTCCGGCTCCCTCCTGACCATCCGACGAGAGCCATTCTCCAGTTTGATCCGAGGGCCGCAGGCTGGAGACGACCACGAAGTAGACCCCGGACCCGATGGCTTGATGTCCTTGCGGGCGACCTCCAACAACATGGAGTTGCTGTGGAGGATGCAGAGCAGCTGGCACAAGACCGTCATCACTGGAAACAACTGGTTCATCTGGTCGGCTCTACGCACAGGGATGGGACGCCTCCCTACCCATCGCAGGAGCCAAAATAGAATAATAATCTGTTCTGTTTACCCCAAGGGGGATTATTGCTGCTCTCCCAGCTCTTATCCATGCTAGGCTGCATGGATGCGCAGGGAGTTCTCGCCCAGAACGGAACCATACCGCCAATCCAAACTGTATGCTAATTGTCAATCATATATGACGATAGTGGTCCTGACAGAACTTTAATCTTTAAGATATCACCGAACATTTATTTAACCATAGCAAAAGTAAATTTCTCACTGAAGTTGATTTTTCATCTCTGTTTTTGAGTTAATTTAAAATCTGAAATTATTTTAATATTATATCTGTTTTTTAACCAGCAGAAGACACTAGCATGGTTTAAATTAGTTGCGCAGGTAGGGCACAACCCTATTAGAACTATGCTATTCTTTACTTTTATAAAATCTATTGATGATGGATGGAAATAGATGAAATAAGACTAAAAAGTCAATGTTCAGAAATGATTCATTATTATTGTTTTGAACCATGCTGTATTTTTGTTGTCAAACTCAAAAATGTGTTTATTTTTAATTATTAAAAAATCCCATTATTTTATATGAAAAAGTAAATAATTGTATTTTATTGACACAATATTTTAGTTTGTCTTGTATATTTTTTTTATTAGATCAAATAACATTTTAAACTGTCATATGGTCATGTTACAATGTGCCCCTTGTTGTCACATTTTACTTCCATTATTTCAGGGTAAATCAAGAAAAAAGTATACACTGTATTAAAGAAACAAAACCACATAATTGTACTAGACATGTGTGAAATGAATGTGGAAAAGAAATTCCCTGAACCCCAAGTGGATTTACACAAACTGAGAAAGTCAAAAAAGTGTTAGGTTGTGCCCCGCTCTCCCCTACTCTCAAAAGATGGTTCTTTAAAGGTTCTTTACACGTAGTAACAGTTCTATTTAGAACTGTATCATCCTGAAGAACCATATTCTGAAATGGTTTTTAAGGGTTCTTTTATTTCCCGCCTTTTTATTTTTCAAATCTGTAACTGTCAAAGGCGTATGTGTAGCAATGTATGAATGAATGAATAAAGTAATTATATAGCACATTTCCTGTACTACTGTACACCCAAAGCGCTTTTCAATCATGTCAGAGTCTCTCCTCAACCACCAGCACCAGTGCAGATTCCACTTGGACGATGCAAGGGCAGCCATAGTAGTAGCCTAAGTTGAATAATAGAATATAAAAACACAGCCTTCACAGTATTAATTAAAAACACTAAAGTTATTTAGTCAAGAGCAGAGAGTAATTTTTTTATTTGCTTATGTTGTTTGATTAACATCCTGCCGTCTCTTTAAGACTCAATGCAGCAAGGGCATAGACAAACCAATATTTTATAAATTTCTTATTTTATGTTTTATTTATTTCGTGTTTGTTAAGCAGACTCACATTGACCTGATGTAAGAAATTATTTATACTCAGCTTTGTTCAAACTTTTTAGTTTGGGGCTATACTCGCTAAGATGGCCAAGGTGGTTCTTTTTTGTGGTTTAATAACTCTCAAGCAGTTCCCGCTCTGTCATTGGTTCTTTATTGCTTTAACATGTAGAAAATTATATTTTACCGCTGACACAAATTATATAATAAATATCAAATATAACTTGATTTTAATTCAATCATTGAATTTTTAGTCAGACAAAAACATTGTTTGGAAAATGGATTCATGATGTACTCGCTTATTTTATAATTTTTGTAAATTAACACAAAAAAAGACAGACAGCAGCTTTAAAGTTGCAATTTAAAAATTAAATGAAAGATTTTGATCACAGCCTGATTTGAGGGTAGTTTAGACACCATTACAAAACCAGTCAGTATGTGAGAATTTAAATTCAGAAACAAATAGATTTGCATTGTTTAGAGAAGTTTAATTCAAGAAATCAAGTCAAAAGTACCACTCTAATTTTGTTCATAATTTGTTTGATTTAACATACAGCTCCAACTTCCGAAGTCCTCCCTGCTGCTGAGGAAAAGCCAGAGCAGGACGTCCTGGTCAAGGGTAAGAATAAATCTATGAGATCTAAAATTAAAAAAGTAATATTGTAGCTTATAAAACAAAATATATTTAATTGAATTTCATACTATGATTGTTTCTTTTATGGAACCCCATTGTGTTTATCACAGTGGCACCACCATCACGTCGATTGGGGTGAGCCTTGGTGACAGACAGGGTGGGTATACTATTATCCCTCAAAGTTTCAAGTTCTTACTTGGAAATTCTATCAAGGGTTTCAGCATACACACTTGAACCCCCAATAATAAAGCAAAAGCATCCAGTAAGGATATGATGCTATTGAAATGCCCTTAGTGTTGTAATATGCCTAGCCCCACAAATGACTTGAGCAATATGCCACCCCCCCACATAGGCCAGTAGATTTAGGCTTTTTGTGGTGCATATCTAAACAGAAACCATGTAAACTGAATACATTAAGTGTAGTATTTGTGCAAGTAAAGACAGCAAAAACAAATATAGGCTATTAACAACATTTATTAAAATCACCACAAGTCGCATGCCATTTCTAGTTATTTTTGGCCATATTCTTTAACCTCGATGGGGCCGACAGATGCTCTTTCCCAGCGTAGATCTGAGGAACAAATGATTAGTGAGAACTAAACAGTGGTGGACGAAGTACACATACCATGTACTTGAGTTAAAGTAAAGATACTCAAGGTAAACTATTACTCAAGTAAAAGTAGAAGTGCTGCCTTTAAACATTCACTTGAGTAAAAGTACAAAAGTATTTGCCTTCAAATGTACTTAAGTATCCAAGTACTATGATTTTTTTTATTGCTATAATGTCCTATTATAATTTGTCACAAGACTCTTGCTTAACTCAGTCTACGTGAAGACTCTGTCACTCTTGGCACATCAATCTATTAATAAAATGACATTAATTAGTCATATATATATATATATATATATATATATATGAATTGAATACATTTGTGTGTTTAATTTTGGACAGAAGGGGACTGATCCCATAAGGTATAATACATTTACAGTATTTACTGTACATATTTTTCACAAGCGTCTATGGTCATAATTATAAACATCCTAATGTTATGATACATTCACATAAACCTGCACAATGCCATTTAATATATATATACACACACACTACATTATGGGAGCAGCCGATTTCCCTACAAAATTAAACACCAAAACGTATTAATGCAGTGTTTCTGCTACTCCTCAGAAAAAAAAATGCTATTATATGCAAGTAATTTTAGTGTCAAGGTAATAAGCAATGTTCATTATGCGTCAGTATTTACCGATAATTGCTGCAATAATAGCTGCTGCTCTCTGCCCCGCTTAAAATGATTGGCAACACAAATTGTTTGGAACTATTGAGAGCTACACGAATCACGTGACCGCGCGGCGGCGAGATCACAGTAGGCTTGTTCGACTTGAAACGGCACACTGCACAGACCAATCGGTGAATGACATTAAAATACCGCAAGAGCGATTAGAGAGTAGACGGCTCTGTATGCTTTTCAATCGCTCTCGCGATTTCGCTCTATACTTTGATAAACTGATCGGTCTGTGCAGCGCCGGTTCAAGTCGAACAAGCCGTGTGTGTCGCAACCTCTTATATACTGTCTATGGTCGCAACTCTCATATTTAACGGCTCTGGTTCGCGCTTAGTAGATACCACCAAGGCAAGTTCAAAACAAAGTGCGCACGTTGTAGGCTACTGTGATAGGTGGCTCGTTTGACCAGTTAAGTTTTTATCCACTCATAAATAAAAAGGAACGACTGATTTTGAAAATGTAGTAGAGTAAAAAGTAAGATATTTGACTTTGAAATGTAGTGGAGTTAAAGTAAAAGTCTTCCCAAATTTAAATACTTCAGTAAAGTACAGATACGCAAAAAAGCTACTTAAGTACAGTAACGAATTACATTTACTTCGTTACTGTCCACCACTGGAACTAAAGCCATGCATGACAAAAAGTTATCGGAGTTAGTCCAAACCTGTAAGCAGTTGATCACTTCCACTTCTGATGCTACAAGTAGTGTCACAGCAGACACACACCTGGTCAGAACCATCTGCAGACACCCACCTGACAAAACAAACCCTCAATTAAGTTAAAGCAACTAATTCATCTGTACACTAATCTAGCATGCAACATACCCATTAGCAGAGAATGAACAAGCTTTCTGTTCAGAATTTGGAGAGGTTGCTGCAGCCACCTTCAAAATGCATGTGATGTAGACCTGCAGAGACAATTGTTTGTACACCCATGGCAGCATATCATACAAATAGTTACACAACTATAAGACATACCAGCCCACTGTCTGCTTGCTGGAACCTGAACGCCTCTAGCTGAAACCCTAGCTTATCACCTTGAGTCCGGGGCATAAAGGAAGACGTGGAGCCTGTGAGCTTGGCATCAACCAGGCACCTGTGAACAGAACCCAGTTAGAAGTCACGCAACCCTTCTGGAAGCTGGGATACATGAGGTAGCACCTCTTACCCATTATTCTCAATAAAGGAGTATCTGGGGACAGAAGCAACATCAGGGACTGCAGTAGCCACGCAGCTGTCCACAAACACACGGACGGGAACATGGCTGTACAAACGCACTGATGCTTCAAGATTTATCATGTCACCCAGGAAGTATTGGTTAGAAGGTCTTTCAAATCTCCAGTCATCTGCAGAGAGAGAGAAAAAAAGAAGTCTTAACAGATGAGTCACAAGCATGCTACAAATCTTTTTGGCCTACACCAACCAGTCATGAGCTTGAGGGAGAAGACAAAGACTTCCTCTGCAACCTTAGTTGAGGCATATGGGATCCAAGTGGGCATTAAGGCGTCGCTGCTCACATTATGTGTTCTGTAGGAGTTAAACAAGAGGTCATCTCTTGCCCATGAACGGCAGGGTTAGAACATCTGGTGAGCCTGAATTAATTGAATCCTCACCTTGGATAATGACACTCGATACCAACCACCGCACCACTGCTCCTGACAATAGGAACACCATATGAAGCCTCTTGTGGGGTGTAGATAATGTTGAACCTATAGACAAGCTCATCCTCAGTCACCTAAACAGAAAGGTTAAGAGAAGAACAGTCACAACGACGGTTCAGAATACCTATGATGGTCACAACAGAACCTTACCATTGATGTGCCGCTACACCCATGCAGTTCAGACTCAAAGATCAGCACTTGAGCAGAAGAATCCTCTCCAGTTGCAGTACAGCCTCCAAGTGTAAAACCAGAGGACAACACTGGGTGCCCAGTCCCAAAGAAGTCCTTCATCACTTCCACATGTACTGAATTCTCTCCACACTGAGCAGCTACACTGTTGGCAGGGACAGGATAAGGCAAGTCAAAAGGAACGTCTGGCTGCTGTGGTTCCTCTTGTAGACTTGGAAAGCTCCACGTCAGTTTCGCCATTGGACCCTGCAACAGCTCTTTTAATTGAACACCCATAAGATCTTGAGAAGACTTTCCAAAGTCAGTCCTGACTGGTGTCTGGACAGGAAACTGATTGGGAAACATTTGTGGTGCAAATAAAGCGTTACTGGGAACCAAAGACATCCCGGAATCAGCCTGTTGAGAAGCTTGAACTAATGTTCTAGGCTTAAACTTGCTTGGACTCTGATTATGTGCTGCTCTTGCTCTCCATTGTGCTTCAGAAAATCCAAGTGCAAGAATAAACACCAATCCAAATCCAACCTGCCAAAACCCCATCATTGCCAAGCTTGTTTCAATGATACATTAGGGTGCTACCATCCAAATTTATGCAGATGTAAATCAGAATGGCTCCACCTTTCTCGTGACAAGCACCATTTTTCTCTGAACCTGCCAATTTACTCAGTCAATATAACACAGGTGAAAGTCATTGATTCTAAATGAAGTACCATATAAGGGCATGTTATTAGTAGCTAAACCAAATAATTGCTAATTTTAAATATCAAAATGACAGATCAATTCCCTGAAACACAAACAACCCCAAGTCTTTTTGTGTCTTCCTTTTTTATTAATTCAGAAACATGGCCAGAGACAGAATTGAACAGTATTCAAAATAATAAAGTCCAGTATGTTTCAGGTTTAGATTGTAACAAACGTTCTTCACTCACATCAACAGCAATCTTCACAAGGGACTGAAATGGAGAAATTTTGTTCAGAACCAAAGGAATGCAGGATCATAACATTATTTTATTATAGATTCACTGAAATGTTTTCTCCCCATTACAACTGTTATGTTTAGGTTGGTCAGAGTGTTTGTGGATTCATTGTAGACTTCATTCTTTCTTGAACTATATGCTGGTCAGCACCAAAAGACTATAATCTGAACAGTCTACTACAAAAATGTAATAAAAAAATTATTTTAAAAAGTTGGTGTTTAAAGCATGTTTAACAAACTCCATAGATTTTTATATCCAACTATATGAAAAACATGGCCAATGTAGTAAATACAGATTACATATAGGCCTATATTCATGGGGTGAGCGGAGCTAGTTGTAACATGGTTTAAAACTTTACACACATGCTTGCATGCCAAAACTTGGTGTATGTACTAGTTGCCATATCAACACAATTATTTAATTTGTTTTCAAAATTAAAAAATCTTTACCTTTAATCTTTAAGATATCACCGAACATTTATTTAACCATAGCAAAAGTACATTTCTTACTGAAGTTGATTTTTCATCTCTGTTTTTGTGTTAATTTAAAATCTAAAATTATTTGAATCTTATATCTGTTTTTTAACCAGCAGAAGACACTGGCATTAGTTGCGCAGGTAGGGCACAACCCTATTAGAACTATGCTATTCTTTACTTTTATCAAATCTATTGAGGATGGATGGAAATAGATGAAATAAGACTAAAAAGTCGATGTTCAGAAATGATTCATTATTATTGTTTTGAACCATGCTGTATAGCTGTGTTTTGCTGTGTTTTTGTTGCCAAACTCAAAAATGTGTTTATTTTTCATTATTAAAAAATCCCATTATTTTATATGAAAAAGTTAATAATTGTATTTTATTGATACAATATTTTAGTTTGTCTTGTATATTTTTTTTATTAGATCAAATAACATTTTAATCTGTCATATGGTCATGTTACAATGTGCCCCTTGTTGTCACATTTTACTTCCATTATTTCAGGGTAAATCAAGAAAAAAGTATACACTGTATTAAAGAAACAAAACCACATAATTGTACTAGACATGTGTGAAATTAATGTGGAAAAGAAATTCCCTGAACCCCAAGTGGATTTACACAAACTGAGAAAGTCAAAAAAGTGTTAGGTTGTGCCCCGCTCTCCCCTACTCTCAAAAGATGGTTCTTTAAAGGTTCTTTACACGTAGTAACAGTTCTATTTAGAACTGTATCATCCTGAAGAACCATATTCTGAAATGGTTTTTAAGGGTTCTTTATTTCCCGCCTTTTTATTTTTCAAATCTGTAACTGTCAAAGGCGTATGTGTAGCAATGTATGAATGAATGAATAAAGTAATTATATAGCGCATTTCCTGTACTACTGTACACCCAAAGCGCTTTACAATCATGTCAGAGTCTCTCCTCAACCACCAGCACCAGTGCAGATTCCACTTGGCCGATGCAAGGGCAGCCATAGTAGTAGCCTAAGTTGAATAATAGAATTTAAAAACACAGCCTTCACAGTATTAATTAAAAACACTAAAGTTATTTAGTCAAGAGCAGTGAGTAATTTTTTTATTTGCTTATGTTGTTTGATTAACATCCTGCTGTCTCTTTAAGACTCAGTGCAGCAAGGGCATAGACAAACCAATATTTTATAAATTTCGTATTTTAGGTTTTATTTATTTCGTGTTTGTTAAGCAGACTCACATTGACCTGATGTAAGAAATTATTTATACACAGCTTTGTTCAAACTTTTTAGTTTGGGGCTATACTCACTAAGATGGCCAAGGTGGTTCTTTTTGAACTCTCAGGCAGTTCCCGCTCTGTCATTGGTTCTTTATTGCTTTAACATGTAGAAAATTATATTTTACTGCTGACACAAATTATATAATAAATATCAAATATAATTTGATTTTAATTCAATCATTGAATTTTTAGTCAGACAAAGATATTGTTTGGAAAATGGATTCACAATGTACTCGCTTATTTTATAATTATTGTAAATTAACAAAAAAAGACAGAAGCTTTAAAGTTGCAGTTTAAAAATTAAATGAAACTTTGATCACAGCCTGATTTAAGGGTAGTTTAGACACCATTACAAAACCAGTCAGTATGTGAGAATTTAAATTCAGAAACAAATAGATTTGCATTGTTTAGAGAAGTTTAATTCAAGAAATCAAGTCAAAAGTGTAAACGAAGAACCACTCTAATTTTGTTCATAATTTGTTTGATTTAACATACAGCTCCAACTTTCAAAGTCCTCCCTGCTGCTGAGGAACAGCCAGAGCAGGACGTCCTGGTCAAGGGTGAGAATAAATCGGATAAAAAAAAAAAGGTAATATTATGCTTATAAAACAAAATATATTTAATTGAATTTCATACTATGATTGTTTCTTTTATGGAACCCTATTGTGTTTATCACAGTGGCACCACCATCAGGTCGATTGGGGTGAGCCTTGGTGACAGAAAGGGTGGGTCTACTACTATCCCTCAAAGTTTCAAGTTCTTACTTGGAAAATTCTATCAAGGGTTTCAGCATACACACTTGAACCCCCAATAATAAAGCAAAAGCATCCAGTAAGGATATGATGCTATTGAAATGCCCTTAGTGTTGTAATAGGCCTAGACCCACAAATGACTTGAGCAATATGCCACCCCCCCACATAGGCCAGTAGATTTAGGCTTTTTGTGGTGCATATCTAAACAGAAACCATGTAAACTGAATACATCAAGTGTAGTATTTGTGCAAGTAAAGACAACAAAAACAAATATAGGCTATTAACAACATTTATTAAAATAACCACAAGTCACATGCCATTTCTAGTTATTTTTGGCCATATTCTTTAACCTCGATGGGGCCGACAGATGCTCTTTCCCAGCGTAGATCTGAGGAACAAATGATTAGTGAGAACTAAAGCCATGCATGACAACAAGTTATCGGAGTTAGTCCAAACCTGTAAGCAGTTGATCACTTCCACTTCTGATGCTACAAGTAGTGTCACAGCAGACACACACCTGGTCAGAACCATCTGCAGACACCCACCTGACAAAACAAACCCTCAATTAAGTTAAAGCAACTAATTCATCTGTACACTAATCTAGCATGCAACATACCCATTAGCAGAGAATGAACAAGCTTTCTGTTCAGAACTTGGAGAGGTTGCTGCAGCCACCTTCAAAATGCATGTGATGTAGACCTGCAGAGACAATTGTTTGTACACCCATGGCAGCATATCAAACAAATAGTTACACAACTACAAGACATACATACCAGCCCACTGTCTGCTTGCTGGAACCTGAACGCCTCTAGCTGAAACCCTAGCTTATCACCTTGAGTCCGGGGCATAAAGGAAGACGTGGAGCCTGTGAGCTTGGCATCAACCAGGCACCTGTGAACAGAACCCAGTTAGAAGTCACGCAACCCTTCTGGAAGCTGGGATACATGAGGTAGCACCTCTTACCCATTATTCTCAATAAAGGAGTATCTGGGGACAGAAGCAACATCAGGGACTGCAGTAGCCACGCAGCTGTCCAAAAACACACGGACGGGAACATGGCTGTACAAACGCACTGATGCTTCAAGATTTATCATGTCACCCAGGAAGTATTGGTTAGAAGGTCTCTCAAATCTCCAGTCATCTGCAGAGAGAGAGAAAAAAAGAAGTCTTAACAGATGAGTCACAAGCATGCTACAAATCTTTTTGGCCTACACCAACCAGTCATGAGCTTGAGGGAGAAGACAAAGACTTCCTCTGCAACCTTAGTTGAGGCATATGGGATCCAAGTGGGCATTAAGGCATCGCTGCTCACATTATGTGTTCTGTAGGAGTTAAACAAGCGGTCATCTCTTGCCCATGAACGGCAGGGTTAGAACATCAGGTGAGCCTGAATTAATTGAATCCTCACCTTGGATAATGACACTCGATACCAACCACCGCACCACTGCTCCTGACAATAGGAACACCATATGAAGCCTCTTGTGGGGTGTAGATAATGTTGAACCTATAGACAAGCTCATCCTCAGTCACCTAAACAGAAAGGTTAAGAGAAGAACAGTCACAAGGACGGTTCAGAATACCTATGATGGTCACAACAGAACCTTACCATTGATGTGCTGCTACACCCATGCAGTTCAGACTCAAAGATCAGCACTTGAGCAGAAGAATCCTCTCCAGTTGCAGTACAGCCTCCAAGTGTAAAACCAGAGGACAACACTGGGTGCCCAGTCCCAAAGAAGTCCTTCATCACTTCCACATGTACTGAATTCTCTCCACACTGAGCAGCTACACTGTTGGCAGGGACAGGATAAGGCAAGTCAAAAGGAACGTCTGGCTGCTGTGGTTCCTCTTGTAGACTTGGAAAGCTCCACGTCAGTTTCGCCATTGGACCCTGCAACAGCTCTTTTAATTGAACACCCATAAGATCTTGAGAAGACTTTCCAAAGTCAGTCCTGACTGGTGTCTGGACAGGAAACTGATTGGGAAACATTTGTGGTGCAAATAAAGCGTTACTGGGAACCAAAGACATCCCGGAATCAGCCTGTCGAGAAGCTTGAACTAATGTTCTAGGCTTAAACTTGCTTGGACTCTGATTATGTGCTGCTCTTGCTCTCCATTGTGCTTCAGAAAATCCAAGTGCAAGAATAAACACCAATCCAAATCCAACCTGCCAAAACCCCATCATTGCCAAGCTTGTTTCAATGATACATTAGGGTGCTACCATCCAAATTTATGCAGATGTAAATCAGAATGGCTCCACCTTTCTCGTGACAAGCATCATTTTTCTCTGAACCTGCCAATTTACTCAGTCAATATAACACAGGTGAAAGTCATTGATTCTAAATGAAGTACCATATAAGGGCATGTTATTAGTAGCTAAACCAAATAATTGCTAATTTTAAATATCAAAATGACAGATCAATTCCCTGAAACACAAACAACCCCAAGTCTTTTTGTGTCTTCCTTTTTTTATTAATTCAGAAACATGGCCACAGACAGAATTGAACAGTATTCAAAATAATAAAGTCCAGTATGTTTCAGGTTTAGATTGTAACAAATGTTCTTCCCTCACATCAACAGCAATCTTCACAAGGGACTGAAATGGAGAAATTTTGTTCAGAACCAAAGGAATGCAGGATCATAACATTATTTTATTATAGATTCACTGAAATGTTTTCTCCCCATTACAACTGTTATGTTTAGGTTGGTCAGAGTGTTTGTGGATTCATTGTAGACTTCATTCTTTCTTGAACTATATGCTGGTCAGCACCAAAAGACTATAATCTGAACAGTCTACTACAAAAATGTAATAAAAAAAATATTTAAAAAAGTTGGTGTTTAAAGCATGTTTAACAAACTCCATAGATTTTTATATCCAACTATATGAAAAACATGGCCAATGTAGTAAATACAGATTACATATAGGCCTATATTCATGGGGTGAGCGGAGCTAGTTGTAACATGGTTTAAAACTTTACACACATGCTTGCATGCCAAAACTTGGTGTATGTACTAGTTGCCATATCAACACAATTATTTAATTTGTTTTCAAAATTAAAAAATCTTTACCTTTAATCTTTAAGATATCACCGAACATTTATTTAACCATAGCAAAAGTACATTTCTTACTGAAGTTGATTTTTCATCTCTGTTTTTGAGTTAATTTAAAATCTAAAATTATTTGAATCTTATATCTGTTTTTTAACCAGCAGAAGACACTGGCATTAGTTGCGCAGGTAGGGCACAACCCTATTAGAACTATGCTATTCTTTACTTTTATCAAATCTATTGAGGATGGATGGAAATAGATGAAATAAGACTAAAAAGTCGATGTTCAGAAATGATTCATTATTATTGTTTTGAACCATGCTGTATAGCTGTGTTTTGCTGTGTTTTTGTTGCCAAACTCAAAAATGTGTTTATTTTTCATTATTAAAAAATCCCATTATTTTATATGAAAAAGTTAATAATTGTATTTTATTGATACAATATTTTAGATTGTCTTGTATATTTTTTTTATTAGATCAAATAACATTTTATTCTGTCATATGGTCATGTTACAAATACAATGTGCCCCTTGTTGTCACATTTTACTTCCATTATTTCAGGGTAAATCAAGAAAAAAGTATACACTGTATTAAAGAAACAAAACCACATAATTGTACTAGACATGTGTGAAATTAATGTGGAAAAGAAATTCCCTGAACCCCAAGTGGATTTACACAAACTGAGAAAGTCAAAAAAGTGTTAGGTTGTGCCCCGCTCTCCCCTACTCTCAAAAGATGGTTCTTTAAAGGTTCTTTACACGTAGTAACAGTTCTATTTAGAACTGTATCATCCTGAAGAACCATATTCTGAAATGGTTTTTAAGGGTTCTTTATTTCCCGCCTTTTTATTTTTCAAATCTGTAACTGTCAAAGGCGTATGTGTAGCAATGTATGAATGAATGAATAAAGTAATTATATAGCGCATTTCCTGTACTACTGTACACCCAAAGCGCTTTACAATCATGTCAGAGTCTCTCCTCAACCACCAGCACCAGTGCAGATTCCACTTGGCCGATGCAAGGGCAGCCATAGTAGTAGCCTAAGTTGAATAATAGAATTTAAAAACACAGCCTTCACAGTATTAATTAAAAACACTAAAGTTATTTAGTCAAGAGCAGTGAGTAATTTTTTTATTTGCTTATGTTGTTTGATTAACATCCTGCTGTCTCTTTAAGACTCAATGCAGCAAGGGCATAGACAAACCAATATTTTATAAATTTCGTATTTTAGGTTTTATTTATTTCGTGTTTGTTAAGCAGACTCACATTGACCTGATGTAAGAAATTATTTATACACAGCTTTGTTCAAACTTTTTAGTTTGGGGCTATACTCGCTAAGATGGCCAAGGTGGTTCTTTTTGAACTCTCAGGCAGTTCCCGCTCTGTCATTGGTTCTTTATTGCTTTAACATGTAGAAAATTATATTTTACTGCTGACACAAATTATATAATAAATATCCAATATAATTTGATTTTAATTCAATAATTGAATTTTTAGTCAGACAAAAATATTGTTTGGAAAATGGATTCACAATGTACTCGCTTATTTTATAATTTTTGTAAATTAAAAAAAAAAGACAGAAGCTTTAAAGTTGCAGTTTAAAAATTAAATGAAACTTTGATCACAGCCTGATTTAAGGGTAGTTTAGACACCATTACAAAACCAGTCAGTATGTGAGAATTTAAATTCAGAAACAAATAGATTTGCATTGTTTAGAGAAGTTTAATTCAAGAAATCAAGTCAAAAGTGTAAACGAAGAACCACTCTAATTTTGTTCATAATTTTTGTTTGATTTAACATACAGCTCCAACTTTCAAAGTCCTCCCTGCTGCTGAGGAACAGCCAGAGCAGGACGTCCTGGTCAAGGGTAAGAATAAATCGGATTAAAAAAAAAGGTAATATTATGCTTATAAAACAAAATATATTTAATTGAATTTCATACTATGATTGTTTCTTTTATGGAACCCTATTGTGTTTATCACAGTGGCACCACCATCAGGTCGATTGGGGTGAGCCTTGGTGACAGAAAGGGTGGGTCTACTACTATCCCTCAAAGTTTCAAGTTCTTACTTGGAAAATTCTATCAAGGGTTTCAGCATACACACTTGAACCCCCAATAATAAAGCAAAAGCATCCAGTAAGGATATGATGCTATTGAAATGCCCTTAGTGTTGTAATAGGCCTAGACCCACAAATGACTTGAGCAATATGCCACCCCCCCCACATAGGCCAGTAGATTTAGGCTTTTTGTGTGCATATCTAAACAGAAACCATGTAAACTGAATACATCAAGTGTAGTATTTGTGCAAGTAAAGACAACAAAAACAAATATAGGCTATTAACAACATTTATTAAAATAACCACAAGTCACATGCCATTTCTAGTTATTTTTGGCCATATTCTTTAACCTCGATGGGGCCGACAGATGCTCTTTCCCAGCGTAGATCTGAGGAACAAATGATTAGTGAGAACTAAAGCCATGCATGACAACAAGTTATCGGAGTTAGTCCAAACCTGTAAGCAGTTGATCACTTCCACTTCTGATGCTACAAGTAGTGTCACAGCAGACACACACCTGGTCAGAACCATCTGCAGACACCCACCTGACAAAACAAACCCTCAATTAAGTTAAAGCAACTAATTCATCTGTACACTAATCTAGCATGCAACATACCCATTAGCAGAGAATGAACAAGCTTTCTGTTCAGAACTTGGAGAGGTTGCTGCAGCCACCTTCAAAATGCATGTGATGTAGACCTGCAGAGACAATTGTTTGTACACCCATGGCAGCTTTAAAACAAATAGTTACACAACTACAAGACATACATACCAGCCCACTGTCTGCTTGCTGGAACCTGAACGCCTCTAGCTGAAACCCTAGCTTATCACCTTGAGTCCGGGGCATAAAGGAAGACGTGGAGCCTGTGAGCTTGGCATCAACCAGGCACCTGTGAACAGAACCCAGTTAGAAGTCACGCAACCCTTCTGGAAGCTGGGATACATGAGGTAGCACCTCTTACCCATTATTCTCAATAAAGGAGTATCTGGGGACAGAAGCAACATCAGGGACTGCAGTAGCCACGCAGCTGTCCACAAACACACGGACAGGAACATGGCTGTACAAACGCACTGATGCTTCAAGATTTATCATGTCACCCAGGAAGTATTGGTTAGAAGGTCTCTCAAATCTCCAGTCATCTGCAGAGAGAGAGAAAAAAAGAAGTCTTAACAGATGAGTCACAAGCATGCTACAAATCTTTTTGGCCTACACCAACCAGTCATGAGCTTGAGGGAGAAGACAAAGACTTCCTCTGCAACCTTAGTTGAGGCATATGGGATCCAAGTGGGCATTAAGGCGTCGCTGCTCACATTATGTGTTCTGTAGGAGTTAAACAAGCGGTCATCTCTTGCCCATGAACGGCAGGGTTAGAACATCTGGTGAGCCTGAATTAATTGAATCCTCACCTTGGATAATGACACTCGATACCAACCACCGCACCACTGCTCCTGACAATAGGAACACCATATGAAGCCTCTTGTGGCGTGTAGATAATGTTGAACCTATAGACAAGCTCATCCTCAGTCACCTAAACAGAAAGGTTAAGAGAAGAACAGTCACAAGGACGGTTCAGAATACCTATGATGGTCACAACAGAACCTTACCATTGATGTGCCGCTACACCCATGCAGTTCAGACTCAAAGATCAGCACTTGAGCAGAAGAATCCTCTCCAGTTGCAGTACAGCCTCCAAGTGTAAAACCAGAGGACAACACTGGGTGCCCAGTCCCAAAGAAGTCCTTCATCACTTCCACATGTACTGAATTCTCTCCACACTGAGCAGCTACACTGTTGGCAGGGACAGGATAAGACAAGTCAAAAGGAACGTCTGGCTGCTGTGGTTCCTCTTGTAGACTTGGAAAGCTCCACGTCAGTTTCGCCATTGGACCCTACAACAGCTCTTTTAATTGAACACCCATAAGATCTTGAGAAGACTTTCCAAAGTCAGTCCTGACTGGTGTCTGGACAGGAAACATTTGTGGTGCAAATAAAGCGTTACTGGGAACCAAAGACATCCCGGAATCAGCCTGTCGAGAAGCTTGAGCTAATGTTCTAGGCTTAAACTTGCTTGGACTCTGATTATGTGCTGCTCTTGCTCTCCATTGTGCTTCAGAAAATCCAAGTGCAAGAATAAACACCAATCCAAATCCAACCTGCCAAAACCCCATCATTGCCAAGCTTGTTTCAATGATACATTAGGGTGCTACCATCCAAATTTATGCAGATGTAAATCAGAATGGCTCCACCTTTCTCGTGACAAGCATAATTTTTCTCTGAACCTGCCAATTTACTCAGTCAATATAACACAGGTGAAAGTCATTGATTCTTAATGAAGTACCATATAAGGGCATGTTATTAGTAGCTAAACCAAATAATTGCTAATTTTAAATATCAAAATGAAAGATCAATTCCCTGAAACACAAACAACCCCAAATCTTTTTGTGTCTTCCTTTTTTATTAATTCAGAAACATGGCCACAGACAGAATTGAACAGTATTCAAAATAATAAAGTTCAGTATGTTTCAGGTTTAGATTGTAACAAACGTTCTTCACTCACATCAACAGCAATCTTCACAAGGGACTGAAATGGAGAAATTTTGTTCAGAACCAAAGGAATGCAGGATCATAACATTATTTTATTATAGATTCACTGAAATGTTTTTTCCCCATTACAACTGTTATGTTTAGGTTGATCAGAGTGTTTGTGGATTATTTGTAGACTTCATTCTTTCTTGAACTATATGCTGGTCAGCACCAAAAGACTATAATCTGAACAGTCTACTACAAAAATGTAATAAAAAAATTATTAAAAAAAGTTGGTGTTTAAAGCATGTTTAACAAACTCCATAGATTTTTATATCCAACTATATGAAAAACATGGCCAATGTAGTAAATCCAGATTACATATAGCCTACTGTAGGCCTTCACATATTCATGGGGTGAGCGGAGGAGCTAGTTGTACTCAATGAGTAGGTACTTAATTTCAATAAGTACTTACTTAACGAGCACTAAAAGAGTAGGTACTTTATAGCCTGATCAGCCCTTAGCAAAGGACCCCGGACCCCATACTCCCGGAGCACCCTCCACAGGCCGCCGCGAGGGACACAGTCGAATGCCTTCTCCAAATCCACAAAGCACATGTGGACTGGTTGGGCAAACTCCCATGAACCCTCCAGCATCCTGGAGAGGGTATAGAGCTGGTCCAGTGTTCCACGGCCTGGGCGAAAACCGCACTGTTCCTCTTGAATCCGAGGTTCTACTATCGGCCGTATTCTCCTCTCCAGTACCCTGGCATAGACTTTCCCAGGGAGGCTGAGAAGTGTGATCCCCCTGTAGTTGGAACACACCCTCCGGTCCCCTTTCTTAAAAAGAGGGACCACCACCCCGGTCTGCCATCCCAGAGGCACTGTCCCTGACCGCCACGTGATGCTGCAGAGGCGTGTCAGCCAAGACAGCCCCACAACATCCAGAGACTTGAGGTACTCAGGGCGGATCTCATCCACCCCCAGTGCCTTGCTACCGAGGAGCTTCCTCTGTGACTTCAGCTTGGGTGATGGACGAGTCCACCTCTGAGCCCTCAGCCTCTGCTTCCTTAATGGAAGACGTGACGGCGGGATTGAGGAGATCCTCGAAGTATTCCTCCCACCGTCCGACGACATCCCCAGTTGAGGTCAACAGCGGCCCACCTCCACTGTAGACCGTGTTGGTAGGGCACTGCTTCCCTCTCCTGAGGCGCCGGACGGTATGCCAGAATCTCTACGAGGCCAGCCGGAAGAGATTGGCCTTCAAATCTGCCATTATCTGCGGCAGTTTTGTTTTATGTTCCAGCACTGAGGAATGTTTTAGACACTAGTGAATTTACCTATTGTGCCCATTTGATAAAAGGTTCTGTTTGGTCATCTATTTTTGTTTTTTCTTACCAAAAATATTTGGAAGTTACTAACGACCGTCCTGTCTGCAGTAGTTTTCTTTGTTTAAATTCTCACTGCAGTTCAGATAATAAAGTAAAAACTAAAAAACTAAATATGACTATGTCTTTATTACATGGTTGCCTAAAATAAAATAGTGTTTTGTTTGAGTCTCAAAGAGGGATTTTCGTATTAAACAAATACAAATTAAAAGTAGGCCAATGTGTCCTTTCAACCCTGTCACAGTATTCAACCCCATCACAGTATTCTCAACCCTGTCACATTAATATTTTTGGAAAATAAAATAAGGAAGACCATTAAAAATTAAAGCATTTCTTGCTGATTACCACCCGACATGTTAAGGGCTAACACAGTAAAATTGTGGTTTTAGTGAAACATCTAAATTACATTTTTTCTTACTAAAATAAAGAGACCATGGACAAACAATTTGGATATTTGTAACTTCCATCACATACAAATGTGAAAATTATCATAAATGTTACATTTGAAGTCATTGAATTGGTATGAGGGACACATGAGCAGTAGGTAGATGTTTGTTTTATAACAAGTTTTGTGTAAAATCCTCTTTAAACTAATTCAATTTAGTCCGTTACGGGGTTGAGAATAAAAGGTGTACACATCTGAAAAACACTGAAAATAATAAAAAGTCTTAAATGCCTGAGATGGGAAAATATGATTTTTTGAAGGTTTGATATGTGCCTAATAATGTGGGGTATTTAGAAATGTAATGATATGTAGTTCAAAAATTAAAAAAGTCCAAGTTGAAATATTACCGAATCCCAGGAATGACCCAAGTATGAATGCGAACCGGACATCTGTTGACGTTATCAACAACTTAAAGGACAAGTTCGGTATTTTACACTTAAAGCCCTGTTTACAGATCGTATCTGATGAAATAGAACGGTTCAGATTAAAATTTGGACACATGCTCCTGTCCCGAGAATTTTAGGTTTATTTCGCTTTTGTGGACCTATTTTGCCAAACGCGTCACACCCGTGATTCTTCCGTTGAGAGCTTGAATAATAGACACTCCAGCCCAGTTGGTGGCGATAATGCACCTTTGCCAATTGCAAGCAAACCACGGGCATTTCATTGAATACACAGAAGAAGCAGAAGAAGAAGCGGCGGAGAAATACCGTAAAGGTGCTGCGGTCTCACAGCACGTCCTATGGAGTCAATGGAGTTGGACAAAAACTACGATAAAACGTACTCGGTTACTAACGTAACCTCGGTTCTCTCTAGAAGAGGGAACGAGTACTGCGTAAGATATCTTACGCTAGGGGAAAATCCTTTTCCGCGAGATATTGAAGCCAAAAATTATCCTTAATTTTGTAATAATGCAAAACGCGTTGCAGCAGCAATGCAGACATAGGCGAGACAGCTCGCGCGCCTATTGGCTGCTCTGCGGCAACTGCAGCAGCCTATCGAGCGAGGCCTGGCGTGACGCCAGACCCAATCAGGGCACTTCGCGCCCGCTGCGTCACGTCCCGCCGAAATGGGCGTGGTCTAGGCCTATAAATATCGCTCGCAGGCAGCTATTATCTGGTTTTTCATCATCGAAGCAACCAGAGCGTGTGCATGCACGGCAAGATACGCAGTACTCGTTCCCTCTTCTAGAGAGAACCGAGGTTACGTTAGTAACCGAGTACGTTCTCTTACGAGAGGTCTCTCGTACTGCGTAAGATATCTTACGCTAGGGGACCCAATGTAAAACGCCGTGCATGCTGAGATCTGACACCAAAGACCCAAGGGCGAAAGCCCGGGGTACATATAGTGCACAATCACTCAGTGAACTCACAGAGAGTCCGGGAAGAAGGAGGGGTGCAGCCTCACTTTTCCACATAAAGTAGCGTCGAAGGGACGCGAATTTCATCATACAGACAGGGCGGGGTACGGCCTGAACTGATGGGAAAAAAATGTGGGTCTTACACAGTTTGCCCAGCTTTAAACTGTCGAACATCGAGCTGTGCTCAGCAAACGCAGCATTCTGAACTGAACGCATCAGGTCAGATAATACTGGTAGTTTAGACCGACAGCAGCCTGGCCTGCAGGGCGGGAACCTCTAGGTTATAAAACCTTATAAATGTAGACGGGGAGGCCCAGCCTGCCGCCATACAAATATCTTGCAAGGCAATCCCACTTGACCAGGCCCACGAAGAGGCCATGCCTCTCGTGGAATGCGCTCTGACACCCAAAGGGCACTGCATGCCCTTGGAGGCGTATGCCAGCGCTATAGCATCAACTATCCATCTGGATAGGCTCTGTTTCGACGCGGCTAGTCCCTTAGAACGTCCGCTAAACGAAACAAAGAGCTGTTCCGTCTGTCTGAAAACAGACGAGCGAGACACATAAGCTCGTAATGCCCTGACTGGGCAAAGGAGGCTCGCGTCTCTTTCCTCGTCAGGGACCGGTAGGGCTGACAGAGAGATAATCTGCGCCCTAAACGGTGTGTTGAGGGATTTTGGAACATAACCGTGCTTAGGTTTGAGTATAACTTTTGAGTCAGTGGGCCCAAACTCCATGCATGCCGCGCTCACAGAGAGCGCGTGCAGATCCCCTATGCGCTTCACTGAAGCGAGAGCCAGCAAAAACACTGTTTTGAAAGACAGGTGTTTTAAATCGATTGACTGCAAAGGCTCAAATGGCGCACCTTTCATGGCTTCCAGAACCGTAGAAAGGTCCCATACGGGGACTGAGGGAGGTCTGGGAGGATTCAGTCTCTTAGCTCCTCTAAGGAAGCGGATGACTAAATCGTTCCTTCCTATTGACTGACCAAGCGTTGTTTCTGAGAACGCTGCTATAGCCGCCACATAAACTTTGAGCGTGGAGGGGGCCCTGCCCCCATCCAACAGCTCTTGTAGGAAGGAAAGCACCTCCGTCACATCACAGTTTGTGGGTGACACACCACGGGCTGTGCACCAGCCCGAAAACACTGACCATTTCGAAGAATAGAGTCGTCTTGTAGACGGAGCTCTAGCCTGCGTGATCGTGTTTAATACTCCTTTAGGGAGTCCAACATGTACCCGTTGATGGCCCAGACATGAAGGGACCATAGTTCCGGGTGAGGATGCCAGATCGAGCCGCGGGCCTGTGAGAGGAGATCTCTCCTCACTGGTACTGGCCACGGGGCAGTACTTGCTAACTGCATCACGGCTGGGAACCAAGGTTGGTTTTTCCAGAACGGTGCTACCAGCAGTACTGAGCATCCTTCTTCCCTGATCCGTTCTATCACCTGAGGCAGGAGAGAGACGGGGGGAAAAGCATAGAGCGGGCGGCGGGGCCACACATGGGACAGCGCGCTCCTGCTCTTGGAGAAAAATTCTTGACAGTGAGCGTTTTCTTGAGACGCAAACAGGTCCACTTTCGCTCTGCCGAATTTCTTCCACAGCAGTTGGACTGTCTGTGGGTGTAGGGACCATTCGCCTGCCGGAACATTGTTCCTGGACAGTCTGTCTGGTCCTATATTCATGATCCCTGGCACGTGCGCTGCTCTGAGCGAGCGCAGGTTGCACTGAGCCCATACTAGGAGGCGTTCTGCCAGCCTGTACAGTTTCTCGGATCTGATGCCGCCCTGGCGATTTATGTAGGACACCACAGACATGTTGTCCGAACGGACCAAGACGTGGTGACCTTTTATTTGGGGACAAAAACGCGTCAGCGCGTTGTCTACTGCCAGCATTTCGAGGCAGTTTATGTGCAGGAGCTTCTCCCGTTCTGACCACTGGCCGAAGAACGGTCTGCCCTCGAGCAGCGCTCCCCATCCCGAGGTGGACGCGTCCGTGGACACCACTTTCACCCTCGAGGAAGTCCCCAGGCTTACACCTGATTGGTACCAGTCGTTCGCTTTCCAGGGTTTCAGAGCTGTAACGCATTTCTGATTGACCCTGAGGCGAAGCAAACCGGGTGCCCACGCTTCGCGTGGGACTCGCGCTTTCAGCCAAAACTGCAGCGGGCGCATGCGTAGCAGACCCAGCTGGAGCACTGACGATGCTGAGGCCATGAGACCTAGCATCTTCTGAAATCTTTTGAGCGGGACAGACGCGCCGCAGCGAAAAGAGTTCGCTGTGCGTCGAATGTCTACCGCGCGCTGTTGTGATAGTCGCGCTATCATGGATAGTGAGTCCAGTTCTGTGCCCAGGAAAGATATTTTCTGACTGGGTGACAGGGAGCTCTTCGCCCAATTGACACTCAGACCCAAATCCTCGAGGTGATCGAGTAAAATGGTCGTGTGTTCTATGAGCACTGCGCGAGATTGCGCTAGAATCAGCCAATCGTCCAAATAGTTCAGCACTCGCATGCCTCTCATTCTGAGGGGTGCGAGCGCCGCGTCCATGCACTTCGTAAATGTACGGGGTGCTAGGGACAAACCGAACGGCAGGACTGTGTACTGATACAATGGGGTGGTAGTGGCGCAATGGATAAGACACATGCCTTTGGTGTGAGAGACCCGGGTTCGAATCCACTGTGAGACACCAATGTGTCCCTGAGCAAGACACTTAACCCCTAGTTGCTCCAGAGGCGTGCGACCTCTGACATATATAGCAATTGTAAGTCGCTTTGGATAAAAGCGTCAGCTAAATGAATAAATGTAAAATGTAAATGTAAATGATATGCCTGGCCCTCGAAGGCGAATCTCAAATATCGCCTGTGACGTGACGCTATCTGTATTTGAAAATACGCGTCTTTCAGATCTATTGACACAAACCAATCTCCTTGGCGAATCTGCACAAGGATTTGCCTGGTCGTGAGCATCCTGAACTGTCGCTTCACAAGCACTTTGTTCAGCTGCCTTAGATCTAGTATGGGTCTGAGACCCCCGTCTTTTTTCGGTACCAGGAAGTATCTGCTGTATAGCCCTCCCTCGCTCTGATCTTGAGAGAGAGGTTCTATGGCCCCTTTGCTCAATAGTTTCGTCACTTCGGCTCGAAGTAGATGTGCTACTTCTGTTTTTACCGTGGTCTCGACGCGCGCCACATAGCGGCGAGGGCGTCGGCGAAACTGCAGCGAATAGCCTCTTTCTATAATGTTCAGCACCCACTTCGAAACCCCGGGTAGCTTTGCCCATGCGTCTGCATGGATAGCTAGGGGTCGAATACGAAGCGCGCTCCGCTCGCTCAGCGATGGAGAAGCTTCGGTGTGCTGTAACACAAGCGTGTCGCTCGTGACATTTGAGGCATGGGGCGCGCTGATGACAGCGGGCAGATTGCCCGCGCTCGACTCCTCTACGGTGGTTAACCGCGAGGGGGAGGGCTGGGCGGTTCCCGTGGGAACTGTCATGTCTATGTGTGGATGTGGGCGCGGGACAGCGGGCACATTTATCACACTGAAAGCATCGTTCGCTTGCGTGAAGCGAGTGCACGTTGGTTTCGTTTTTACAGAAACCGTGAGACATGCATAACGTGGTGTTAGTGGGCACTGGGTAGTGGGCACGTTCACCATGTTTGAAGCGCAACCGATCTGAGTCGGTTTTATGTGCGCGAGCCCTGTGTGACAGGCTGAAATCTTTGACGGAGGATCCAAAGAGGCCTGTGGCGGAAAGCGGGGCGTCGAGGAACGCGGTGCGTTCAGACTCGGCCATTTCCGAGAGCGTCAGCCAGAGATGTCTCTCAGACACGGTGAGAGAAGCCATAGTCCGTCCAATGGCTTGCGCTGCGGACTTAGTAGCACGAAGAGCGAGGTCCGTGGCACTCCTTAAGTCCGGCACACAGATCGCGTCAGGTCCTTCCTCATCCAGCTTACGGAGGAGATCGGCCTGGAAGATCTGGAGCGTTGCCATGGTGTGCAACGCTGACGCAGCTTGCCCGGCGGCGGAGAAAGCGCGGTGGAGCAAGCTCGACGTCGTGCGGCAAGCTTTAGAGGGCAGGGCCGGCTTAGCGCGCCGTCCAGCGGAGGGCGGGCATAAGTGGGCCGCTATCGCCTCTTCAACCGGCGGCAGCGAGAGGTATCCTCTGTTCTTGGCATCGTCAACGGCGGAGAATGCCAAAGAAACAGCAGGACGCACTCTAGCAGAATAGGGGGCGCTCCAGGACTTGGCGACTTCTTCGTGTAACTCAGGAAGAAAAGGCGCCGGTCTGGACACAGGCGAAGCGCGCTCCCCAGGCAGGAAAAATCCATCCAGCCGGTTGTGAGCGGGCTGCTCAGGCGAAGACCACTCGAGGCCGAGGCTCGCCGCGGCCTGTGCGAGTACTCGCATGAGTTCCGTCTCAATAGAAGCTCTCTTGCCTGACGAAGTGCGGGCAGGGGGTGCGGGGCGCCAGGATAGAGCAGGAATCATCCTCTCCCAGCAGGGCTTCCTCATCCGCGATATCAACGGAAGCGGCGGCAGACGGCGGCCGCTGTCCGTCAGGAAGCGAAACAGAAGAAGCCGGGGAAGCAAGCGGGCGAACCGGCGAGCTTTGGCGGCTGAGGGAGGGTTCCGGGGCCCGCTGGGCACGGCGCTTTTTACGGCGCGACGCCGCGGCGGGCGGGGGAGCAGTCTCGGTGAAGACGGCTAGGCGAGTCCTCAGAGTCGCCATTGCCATCAGCTCGCAGTGAGGGCATCCGCCGTCAGCGAGCGCGAGAGCTGCATGTTCCTCACCCAGGCAGGAAACGCAGATCACGTGGCGGTCCCCGTCGCTGAGTGTGGCTCTGCACGAGCCGCAGGAAGGCATCTTTAAAAAGACGCTAGCTCTTTTAGAAATGTGTGTCGCGGCGGCGACACACACACACAGAAATACAGTGCAAATAAAAGAGAAGGATATAAGCGCCGGAAAGCGCAGCAGGAAGGCAGGAAGGCGGCGCGGCCAGCGACTTCAGTGACTCGTCCCGCTGAAGGTGCTCTCTCTCGACGGCGCGGCTTCTAATCCAGCTCCAGCGATGCGTGTGCTTCGCTTGAAGGATGAAAAATCAGATAATAGCTGCCTGCGAGCGATATTTATAGGCCTAGACCACGCCCATTTCGGCGGGACGTGACGCAGCGGGCGCGAAGTGCCCTGATTGGGTCTGGCGTCACGCCAGGCCTCGCTCGATAGGCTGCTGCAGTTGCCGCAGAGCAGCCAATAGGCGCGCGAGCTGTCTCGCCTATGTCTGCATTGCTGCTGCAACGCGTTTTGCATTATTACAAAATTAAGGATAATTTTTGGCTTCAATATCTCGCGGAAAAGGATTTTCCCCTAGCGTAAGATATCTTACGCAGTACGAGAGACCTCTCGTAAGAGAACCTGTTGGAATGCATCTTTTTCAGCGATTTTTGATGGAACATATCAGTGAACACCCCCTGACCACTCGGTGAGTTTCACGTCTTTGTAAACGAAAGTTTAATGTGTTTTTAGGACGGAATGTTCCAGTGCATATAGACAACCATTGTGGGGGTGGTGAGGGGAAGCGAAATAAACCTAAAATTCTCGGGACAGCAGCATGTGTCCAAATTTTAATCTTAACCGTTCTATTTCATCAGATACGATCTGTAAACAGGGCTTTAAGTGTAAAATACCGAACTTGTCCTTTAAAAGATTTGAACGACACGTTTAATTCATCTATCTGTAAATATCTTGATATTGATTAAACTTGCTCATTTTGTGGTCTTTTTGAAGAAACTGCTGCCCATTTATTTTGTGAATACATTTAAGGTTGATTTAAGTTCTTATATTTAACCCTACTAATGTGACCCACCGTTTTATCCATAACAATATTTATTTTTATTACGAAATCCCCAAATTGTCATCTCTTGAATATGTTGTTAATTTCTTTATTTTATATCCAAACATTTTCATCCACAAGCAAAAGTGGCTTACTGCTTTATGTTTTCCTCTTTTTCTTGTTGAATTTAACTGTCGTTTCATCCCTAGGCCTATAAATAACAAAAAATGCACCTCACGCATGATAGCCCGCCAGAATGGGGATGGCTTAGCATATATAAGGAAGGGCTCGGGGGCTGCTTACCTGGTTTTCATCGACTGAAGCGAAATGAGCTCGTGGCGTGAGCACGGCGGGTTACGCAATACTCGTTCCCTCTTCTAGAGAGAACCGAGGTTACGTTAGTAACCGAGTATCGTTCTCTTACGAGAGGTTCTCTCGTATTGCGTAAGTTAGCTTACGCTACGGGAACCCCTTGTCAACGCCGTGCACGCCTAGCATCCACTACATGAGTCCCAAGGGAAACCCGGGGAACACAGAAAAGTGGGAATCAGGCGGCCAACAGAGTGGGCCAGCACATGTTCATAAGCACACAGTAGGGAGTGTAGAGCGGCTCGGCCGGTCTATACTGACTTAACACAACCCTATATAGAGCAGCTCAACCAGGAGAGCTAAATCGAGTAAAGTGGCCCGCGCACGATGAATGTGGGCAGGGCACACACACGACTTATACTGATAGAAAGTTTAGCCTGCAGGGCGGGAACTTCCAGGTTGTAAAACCTAACAAAAGATAGAGGGGGAGGCCCAGCCTGCCGCCGTACAAATGTCATGAATGGAAATCCCGCTGGACCAAGCCCACGATGAGGCCATGCCTCTGGTGGAATGAGCCCTGACGCCCAGAGGGCACTGCAGGCTCTTAGACGCATAAGCTGCCGCAATAGCGTCCACTATCCATCTGGACAGACTGTGTTTCGAGGCGGCGAGACCCTTGGTGCGCCCTCCAAACGACACGAAAAGCTGCTCCGAGCGCCTGACAGCGGCGGAGCGCGTGATGTAATTTCTCAGTGCTCTGACAGGGCAGAGGAGGTTACTATCAACCTCGCTGCCAGATGCTGGCAGGGCTGAGAGAGAAATCACCTGCTTCGAAAGGAGTGCCACTCACTTTGGGGACATAACCATGCCTCGGTTTGAGAATGACTTTAGAGTCATTAGGTCCGAACTCGAGACACGCAGCGTTAACTGATAACGCGTTTAAGTCTCCCACGTGTTTGACTGATGACAGGGCTATCAGAAAAATGGTTTTGAGCGTAAGGTATTTCAGATCCACAGTTTTTAGAGGTTCGAAGGGATGAGCTTTCAGGGCCTCCAGGACCAGAGAAAGATCCCAAATAGGAACCGATGGGGGCCGCGGGGGATTCATCCTCCTGGCTCCTCTGAGGAAGCGGATGATGAACTCGTTCCTTCCTATTGCGCGGCCGCGCGTCGACTCGGCGAACGCTGCCATGGCCGTGACATACACTTTGAGCGTGGAGGGGGACCTGCCCATGTCCAGCAGCTCTTGAAGGAAGCAAAGCACCCACGAAACCCCACAAGTTTGTGGGTCTAAATTTTTGACGGTGCACCATTTTTTAAACACAGACCCTTCAGACGCGTAGAGCCGTCTCGTAGAGGGAGCTCTAGACTGCGTGATCGTGTTCACGACCCCTTTTGGCAAGTCAACGGGTATCCGTTGATTATCCATGCATGCAGAGACCAGCGCACTGGATGAGGATGCCAGATTGGATGAGGATGCCAGGATTGCCACTCTTTCCTCCTTTCGCCGGTGAGTGACGGGCGCAAACGGGGCGCGAGGGAGGGGTAGCTTTCTTGTAACGTAAAGAAAGCTAGCCGCGTGACCGTCCGCCTCTGACATCCCTTGTGAACGGCGCAGTTTGTGCGGCACAAGCAAATGGAGAGAGCGCGGGAAAAGGGGCGAGTAGCCGGAGAGCGTCGTCATGTTTTGCGTCGGCGTTAGTTTGCAGGCGTGCGTGTATTATAACAGGCTCGTTTACTGCAATATTGATATTTCCAGTCGCCTGAGTTAAAGAGGGGACTGAGAAATATGTGGGAAATGGAGGTCGGTCCGGCCACGGCGGGACTAAAAACACTCTCTTTTCTCCTTTCGCCGGTGAGTGACGCGCGCGAACTGGGCGCGAGGGCGGGCTTTCCTGTGACGTAAGGAAAACTAGCCCCGTGACCGTCCACTTCTGACATCCCTTGTGAGTGGCGCAGTTTGCGCGGCTCGAACAGAGGGAGAGAGCGCGAGGAAGCTAGCTCCGTGACCGTCCACTTCTGACATCCCTTGTGAGCGGCGCAGTTTGCGCGGCTCGAACAGAGGGAGAGAGCGCAAGGAAGCTAGCTCCGTGACCGTCCGCATCTCTGACATCCCTTGTTAACGGCGCAGTTTGCGCGGCTCGAACAGAGGGAGAGAGAGAGCGGGAAGTGGTGCGAGGCATTTGAAACAACGCCTCGTAGGAAATTTCTCTTTTAGAAGAATAGAGAGTGGGTGTCGCAGTGGCAAACACACACAGCAGTAATAGGATATGACGCCGGATAGCGTAGCAGGCACGGATGGCTGAAGGCGGCGAAGAATCGTCCGGCTTCCTCAGGCGCTGTCCTCTGCTTGCTCTGTCGCTTGCTTCGACGGCGGCGGCTTCTCTCAAAGATACAGCGATGTGGAGAGCTTCGCTGAAGAGATGAAAATCAGGTAAGCAGCCCCCGAGCCCTTCCTTATATATGCTAAGCTATCCCCATTCTGGCGGGCTATGACGTGTGAGGGCGCGAATCGCCCTCATTGGGCATGACGTCACTTGAGGCTCAGTGGTAGGCTGCTGCAGTTGCCGCACGGCAGCCAATGAGCACGCTAGACAGCCTGCTCTAGGTCTGCCTGCTGCTGCACTGCGTTGACAATATATAAAAAATTAAGGATAATTGTTTGGCTTCATATCTCGAGAAAAGATTACTTTACCCGTAGCGTAAGCTAACGTACGCAATACAAGAGAACCTCTCGTAAGAGAACCACTTTAGAGACGTAACTTACGTGTCCTTACTGGAGCTCCCCAGATAACGTTACATAATAAAACGTGTTTTTACAGCAAAATCACAACTATACTATACTGTGTAACGTCTTTACACATTCAACAATTCAACACTCTACTCTACAGTAGTTCAACACAATTTTAACACAAGGAACCGTGTTTACTCACATTTGAAAGCACCCACGTCGCTGATCTCTGCGATGTTCGATTATGACGTATCCTCTCGCGTGGCCTCCTGGGATAGAAGAGTATCCATCGGTTGAGCACTCGAAAATCTGTCCGGAAGCAGTAAGCCATCCGGGAACTTCTCGCCTACTCTTTTATGAATACTGATGTTTCGAATGTACTGCTTCCTTCACGTACTGTTTTCGCCTACTATATAGTAGGAAAGTAGGCATATTCGAACGCACTTAAGTCCCCTAATCTTTTTCCCATACTAAATAGTAGGGAAGTATGCGGTTTCGAACGCAGCCATGGTTTAAAACTTTACACACATGCTTGCATGCCAAAACTTGGTGTACTAGCCCACATGGAAAGAACCTATATAAACATATATGTTTTAATATATGTTTTGATATATGTTTTTAATATATGTGACATATATAAAATTGGCCGTTTTCCTATATTATATGTACATATATGCACATATATGCACCTACATGTTCACCTATATATGCTCACCTATATGTTCACATATATATGCACCTATATGTTCACATATATGCACCTATATGTTCACCTATATATGCACCTATATGTTTACCTACTATATATTAGTAAAATTATTAAAATCCATAGCTACTAGGCCTACACTGTAAAAAAAAAAAAATCCCGTATACAAACGGTAAATCTCTGGCAGCAAAGTTTCCAGACGGATTCCGTTAAATTACAGCAAATAACCATTTCACAAAATTACAGGCAAAAACAGTGAAAATACAGAATTGACTTTACAGTCAAAATTTATTAAATTACAGTACATTACTGTTGATAATGGCTTATTAAACCGTGGAAAAACGGATAAATGATGTCAAATTACATTTAAAAAAAAACATTTAACTTTCAAGTTAAACTGTAAATTTAGGGTTTTATAAAGTTATTTTATAATAATGCTGTCTATCTACAGTAATTATCTTTTAATATATAGTTTTTCCTGTGTATAATAACTATGAAGTTATGTATAAAAATGCATTAAATACATAAATTCAAATTCAAAGTTTGTATATTTACAGTTAAGGCATTTCCAATTTCACAACTTTGACCAATCTCTAATTAAGTACTTAATAATAGCAAATGTACAGTCAATTTCTGTTAAATTAATTAAACGTATAAGTACAAAATACCTGCACATTTACAGTATTACTCATTAAACAAACACTGAACATCAAGATATGTGAATGATAGGAAATACAATCTTAGTATATAATTTAGAACATGTAAAAATATCTACATTAAAAGGCAATTGCTGTATGCCTTTATACTCTAATATAACTTATTTTACACATTTACAATTACATTTTATCCAAAGTGACTTAAAAATTAAGAGAACAATAGAAGCAACAAGTGCAGTGACAAGTCCCAGTTAGTGTAGCACAGTATACAAGTTTATTTATTTATTATTAAAACAAAGATTTAGTATTATTGGGTCAAGTGTTTATGAAAAGATGGATCTTTAGCAGTTTCTTGAAAATGTGTAGAGTTGGGCAGGTCATCCCACCAGCAGGGAACAGTCCAGGTAAAGGTCAGTGAAAGTGGTTTTGTGTCTCTTTGGGATGATGGCACCACAAGGCACCGTTCACTTGCAGAACACAAGCTTCTGGAGACACATAGATCTGAAGCAGTGAGTTTAGGTCTTGCTGTAGCATCTGGATCAGTTGCAGAGGTTTGACTGATGCTGGAAGGCCTGCCAGGAGAGCATTACAATAGTCCAGTCTGGATAGAACAAGAGCTTAGACAAGGAGTTGTGTGGCTCCGATAGGAAGGGCCGGATCTTTCTGGTGTTGTATAAGGCAAATCAGCAGGATCGCATGGTTTGGCTGAAAGTGAAACCATAAGCAGTTTTGTCTTGGCAAGGTTGAATTGAAGGTGAAGGTCATTCATCCAGCAAGAATTTTCCATCAGGTAGGCTGAGATGCGAGCAGCAACCGTCAGATCCTCTGGCTGGAATGAAAGGTAGAGATATATGTCATTATAAGTGATAGGAAAACCCATGTTTCTAAATGACAGAGCCTAGTTACAATACAAAAAAATAATAATAATAGATGGGTGGAATCTAACACAATCGTGGTCTTACTGTAGCAAACCCAAACCTTGTGCAGCTCCAGTGGCCTCACAAGGATCAAATGAATATTCACATGGGAAAATATAGTATAAAACAAATTAAATTTTCTGCCACTTTTAGTGCAATCATATGGAATCAGAAGACTCGGCCATTACAATATTTTAAATTACTTCTTCCCATACCTTGTTTGCCATGATCATTCTGCTTTCCACTTGACCTGAAATCACAAATATATATATATATATTTTTTTTTTACAACTCAGTATTACATTTGCATGTCAGAATATGTTCCACTGGGACAATGCAAAACCTCAACTGACGTGTTGGCAAGCATGCAGCCAGAATATGGAATTATCATGTGGTGTTCATATTCTAGCCTCATGTGTTTTCCTGTATCAACAACAAGTACAGTATTTGCTGAATTCGTTTTCTTAACGGTCTTGATAACCACATTAACCCTTATGAAAATTAACTATGGTTTAACCAAAAAAAAAAAAAACCTTGGTAACGTTAGGCCTATTTGTAGTATAACTGTGGTTATTAAAAATGGTAATAAAAATCCGCCAAAAACGTGGTTACTATATTTTAAGAGAAGAGTTTTCAGCTTCCAGACAGTGTTTAAAAATGTCCCGCCATTTAAGAGATTGATTTACTGACAGATACTATCGCGTATTAACAAAGATTTTATACACAATTAAACGGACTTTATGTATAACAAGTCTACGAAAGCTTGTTTTAGGTATTTTTTGAGGTGTGGGTTCAACTGATCTTTCTTAAAACAGATGGAAAATGTAAAGATGCATGCTACATTTTCAGTGTTTTGCCTCCAGCTCTCGCCAGTTAACTGAACATCATTTAAAATGCTAATGTTAGCTTGAAAACTGTAACGTAAACTTAACACAAATGTAATATAAAATATCGTTCACATGCAGACTCTTACCTCAGCCGGTGATCGGTTGGCATGATGTCCGCTGTGACGAACCAGGCTCACTGAAAAGGGTGCCATTTCCGAAGAATCCAAACTGACAACAGCTAGGGCTCCTGCTCACGGCTGCTCTCGACGAACACGATTGCTTTGAATTATGAGGTGTCATATTGAACCCCTGTTAATCTCACAATCCACTTCAGGAGAGTAGGCTGAATTCAAATCTCCCACTTGCACTTGATACAGATCCAAAGTCGACTGATCAGCTGACCGTTGTGGGCGGGACTAAACAGCGGAAACGTAATGGCGGCAAATTTGAATCTGCGTCATCGCGTGCGCGCGCGCGCACACACACACACACACACACACACACACACACACAAAGCCCTGAATGTGCAGCAACGGAGATTTAGAAAAATATTAATAAAATATACATGAAATTATGGGAGAATAAGACAATGAAATAATGATCAAAATGAGCATCTATTTGCAAGACAAGATTAAAAGACTATAGCCTAAAAACAATTCAATACAGGTCTACTGTAGCCTATGTAGGCTGTATGTACAAATACTATTATTTAACCTTAAAAAAAACCTCACTTTAACCCCCACATGCTTAATAATCTGTAAGGACAACATATTGAATAGATGCAGATTTCTGCAGTTATACCTTCTTTTCTTTGTTTTCTAATTTCACAGAAAAAAATCTGTAAAATATGACTTTGTAAAAATACAGACAAGTTCCTTAAAAAACGTAAATTGATGTAAAACCAAAATACAAGCAATTACCTGTAAATTTAATAGTGGACCTTTAAATTACAGCAAATATCTGTAAAATAACAGGCATTCACTATAATGACAAAACGGTAAAATTCTGTAAAAAAAATACAGACCATTACCTGTAAAAGTACACTTTTTTTTACAGTGTAGGCAACATAAATAAAACCCCAAAATGTAGAAATTTACATTATTTACTTAAGAACAATCAAATAGTACAAGAACAAAAATAAGACAAAAAACTGAACAGAATTTTTTTTATTTTTTTTATTTTTATCTTTTTGATCTCAGCTCCGTGAGCTTCGAATTGATAGATGTGCCTATCTGAGCTAGGCATCATGTATGACAGTTTCCAAAGTGAGATATGAGCTACAAAATGACCATCCTGCCATGAGCTATAGGAGACATATCTTGTATGTACATATAGGGCTTATATGTATATATAAAGAAGCAATACAGGAGACCTATATGGCCTGTATATGCACATATATGCACCTCAATTATGCCTATATGTGGCATATATACGCATATATGCAGCATATATATTATCATATATGTGCATATATGCTGTATATATGCAGCATATATGTGCATATAAACTGCATATAGGTTTCATATATGCGCATATATCCTCATATAGATTCTTTCCATGTGGGAGTTGCCATATCAACACAATTTATTTTTTTATAAAAAAATCTTTACCTTTAATCTTTAAGATATCACCGAACATTTATTTAACCATAGCAAAAGTAAATCTCTCAATGAAGTTGATTTTTCATCTCTGTTTTTGTGTTAATTTAAAATCTGAAATTATTTTTATCTTATATCTGTTATTTAACCAGCAGAAGACACTAGCAGGGTTTAAATTAGTTGCGCAGGTAGGGCACAACCCTATTAGAACTATGCTATTCTTTACTTTTATAAAATCTATTGATGATGGATGAAAATAGATGAAATAAGACTAAAAAGTCGATGTTCAGAAATGATTCATTATTATTGTTTTGAACCATGCTGTATAGCTGTGTTTTGCTGTGTTTTTGTTGTCAAAAACTCAAAAATGTGTTTATTTTTAATTATTAAAAAATCCCACTATTTTATATGAAAAAGTTAATAATTGTATTTTATTGATAAAATATTTTAGTTTGTCTTGTATAATTTTTTTATTAGATCAAATAACATTTTAATCTGTCATATGGTCATGTTACAATGTGCCCTTTGATGTCACATTTTACTTCCATTATTTCAGAGTAAATCAAGAAAAAAGTATACACTGTATTAAAGAAACAAAACCACATAATTGTACTAGACATGTGTGAAATGAATGTGGAAAAGAAATTCCCTGAACCCCAAGTGGATTTACACAAACTGAGAGAGTCAAAAAAGTGTTAGGTTGTGCCCCGCTCTCCCCTACTCTCAAAAGATGGTTCTTTAAAGGTTCTTTACACGTAGTAACAGTTCTATTTAGAACTGTATCATCCTGAAGAACCATATTCTGAAATGGTTCTTAAGGGTTCTTTATTTCCCGCCTTTTTGTTTTTCAAATCTGTAACTGTCAAAGGCGTATGTGTAGAAATGTATGAATGAATGAATAAAGTAATTATATAGCGCATTTCCTGTACTACTGTACACCCAAAGCGCTTTACAATCATGTCAGAGTCTCTCCTCAACCACCAGCACCAGTGCAGATTCCACTTGGACGATGCAAGGGCAGCCATAGTAGTAGCCCAAGTTGAATAATAGAATATAAAAACACAGCCTTCACAGTATTAATTAAAAACACTACAGTTATTTAGTCAAGAGCAGTGAGCAATTTTTTTATTTGCTTATGTTGTTTGATTAACATCAAGGACAGACAGCAGCAGTTACGGCTGTCTCTTTAATACCCAATGGAGCAAGGGCATAGGCAAACCAATATTTTATACATTTCGTATTATATTGACCTGATGTAAGAAATAATTTATACACAGCTTTGTTCAAACTTTATAGTTTGGGGCTATACTCGCTAAGACGGCCAAGGTGGTTCTTTTTTTGGTCATCCCAAACGCCTCCCCACTGAAATCGGCCTAACATTGATGGCCAATAAGGACCACCGGGTTCCTCAGATAATTAAACTGCTGGACTGGGAGGACAACGCAGACCACTACATCATGGTCATGGAACGGCCCACATCTTGAATGGACTGGTTTAGTTTCATGGAGCTCCATGGACGGATCCTCGTTGAGCGAACTGCACGACATCAGGGGCGCAACTGCACATTTGCTGAGGGTATGCAAGCCCCCCGAACCCCCCTTGAAGGACCGAGGTCCACCCACCACAGTTTTACCAAAAATCCTGTGAGAAACACCGGTATTGCTATGCCAATGCAGCTTATAGCTTGTTTTAGGATTCATCACTGTGGAGTATCAATTTTGTACTTATTTAATCTGTTAACTCTCACTCGTTCCTACTCACTCATTACATGGCATTGGTGGTTTTAAGGAATAGGAGTTGGTATGCATATTCAAGAGCGTGCAAAGATGGGTGTTGTTTATGATCATGTAGTGGGCCAGTCTGGGCCAAAATGCTAGGGCCGATTTTTTGTCACAGTCCAGCCCTGATGGGAACAGATGATAATATATGGGGGACCAGAACTTCATGACTACAACACTAATAAACCTTAAAATAGCATGGCTGTTACTGGTGGTTTAACCAATTTTTTTGACTGCTATGGTAAAGCAGAATGCAAATGACCTAAAAAGCTGTTGAGCAATGTGCAGAGATTCTGCAGAATTTGACAAGGGCCAAGGAATGAAGATAAAGGGAAACTTGAAAATTAATCTTTTAACTTCTTTAGGTTATCAATTTACCTGTCTTGGACCATTGTAAACACATACAAGAGTAAGGCTGATTAATAAAATGTTGTGCAGCAGAAAAAAATATGTTAATCTATCATTTGCAAAAATGATTATAGGTAAATATCCGCAACAGTAAGTAACATTTTCATACAAGGTTCTTCTTTTTGGCAAGCAACTTTTCTAGTAATTCATGATTACAGAGTAAGGATTTTCATCATCATTTTATAGAGATAGAATGTACAATCCCACAAGATTTTTCTGACTTTTGTTAAAAATTTCCAGGCTTCCATGCCTGTGGGAACACTGTTCTATAGGCCTACAGCAAATGAAAAAAATATATACTTTTGAGGCAATTTAAAGCTCTGCTAACGAATGGTTTGAAAAGACACTTTCCCTGTGGCATTCATTCTCTGTGTTGTTGCTCTTGTTTCCTGAGCTTTCCATTCACATTAGATGCATTAGATTAGATATAAGGGTCGATATGTTCCTCTTCACACCAAAGCATGATCAAATCTCATCTCATTACACTCTTCCTGTCCTTCTCACACTTCTTCTCGAACACTCTCTCCATCACATCTCTCATCTTTCACTCTCTCCCTCCCTACTGTTCTCTCTCCTCTTCAAGAATGCAGCATGGAATTTTCCAAGCAGAAAGCAGCAATATATGTGACCAGTTACCTGATAAAACAGCTCAGGACACAGAGGACACAGGAGTGGAAAAATACCGGCTGACACAGAGACACACACACACACACACGCACATACACAAACTTCAATACCTGCATTGTCAATAGAACAAGAGGCACACTTCACACAGACAACACGTAACTGTTTGCCCGCATTTACGGTTTCATTTCATACACAGTCTTCCTTTATATCACAACATATTTATCCAAAGCAGACTCACACAAGCATGACGCAACAATAACGTAGAGCATATCAAATCTGACCCCATCAGCCCCAAACGTGAAATCAGATGCTTGGTGTTTTGTTAAGATGAAAGAAAACGTTTAATATGCAGAGACATCTAAGCTGTTCTTTTGTTATATAAATTAGACGCTCAACCTTTAAATTCACTCACTTGCAAGCTTTAATGATCACTCTATTCAAAATGTTATCAGCAGAGCATCTAGATTCTCCTCAAGTTCCACATGGTCTCTGTTGGATATAATTGGTGTAGCAGTAAGAGCCACGACTTTGTCAGCATCAGTCAGAGTGTGAGAATGTTTAGAGGTCAAACTAGGTTTGAATGATTGAATGATTCACATACTGTACATAAAAATATACACACACCTACACGATAGATGGACAGAAAGATAAGATAGAACGATCGATAGATAGATAGAATGTTAGAATGACAGATAGATAGAAAGTTAGAATGATAGATATAACGTTAGAATGATAGATAGATGGAACGTTAGAATGATAGATAGAACAATAGAACGATAGATAGATAGATAGAACAATAGAATGACAGAACGATAGATAGATAGAACAATAGAACGACAGAACGATCGATAGATAGAATGATAGAACGATAGATGGATAGATAGATTTTACTCATCTTCATGTCATTCCAAATCTGACTTTTTTTTCTGGAACATTAAAAAAGCCATTCTGAGAAATGTCTCAGTGTTTTTTTTTATACACAATTACAACTTAGTTTGCTACCAACATTCTTCAACATTCTGCAGAAGAAAGTAAGTCATGCACGTTTTGTGAGTGAGGGTGAAAAAATGGAGGTAACAAAGTAAGCTTATACACTGGAGGATTTCATAAAAGCACCCCAAAAAATAATTGCTTCACAAGATCTCAAGTCAGCATCTGCTAAATGGCCTCAAATCATATTCTGAAGACCATTCAGCAGTCTTCTGCCAACATTATCATAAAGTATGTGTGCCAGTGTAGAGTCACGCAGTGCTGACGCTGCCGTTTTGACAGTTTATTGCTCAGTGGACAGTGTAATTGTGCGGGAGTGTCTGTGATTGGACTGTCATTGCACCTGAAGGGCGACTGGTGTTTATGACGTCCGTGCAAATGCGAGAAGTGACGCAGTTTCAGCTGAGAGTGTGTAGGCATGATTCAGACTGTAGGCTTTCAGGAACAGCAAAGAGGAGAAAATGAATCTTAGACGGCAATGCGATAAAAGTAGTGCAAATCCAACAGATAAAAACAGCTTTCACACATACGCCTGCTCATATATATAGTCTATATCTCTTCCCTGGACAATGTGCATGCGTGTTGTTATAAAGAAAAAAGCTGCGTGAGCAGAGTGATGATTTTAAGCTTTGTTGCTGCAGCTTTTTCATTCTTTACTAAATCCTTTCATCATTCCACTTCATTCCTCCTCTTTGCTAGTCTTTCACGTCTTATGTTTGGCCAGCCCTGTGAAACAAGAAAATTATTTTTATAAGACACAATAACACGCCTCCCAGTCCCAACCCGAGGCGCCACACTTCACACGCACACAAAACATTCAATTCCATCCTATATAACCCTCTGGCCTCAGAGTGTCCAGGCTCAATGCTTAAGAGAGTGTATGCCATTTAATGACCTTTTTGTATGGATCACAGTCTGTTGCATAACGTTTAGCACTGTCCCACTAAGAGCAGAGTTTAAAGAGAAAGAACAACAACAAAAGAAGGGCAGAAGTCACAGATGGCAAAGTCGAGAATGAAAGACAACGAGAAATAGAACACTAGAAAATCACATCTAGAGCTTTATCCGATATCAGATTTTAAAAAAATTATTTAATTGTGCATGCTAATTTCCCTTGTGCCATCAACTAATGATCACTTAAAGTTAATCTTTAAAGGGATAGTTCACCCAAAAATGAAAATTCTGTCATCATTTACTCACCCTCAAGTTGTTCCAAACCTGTATGAAATTTTTCTTCTGCTGAACACTATTTTCCCCCCATACTATGGAACACATCAACTGTTTGGTTACCCATATTCTTCAAATTATCTTCTTTTCTGTTCAGCAGAAGAAAGAAATTCATGATGAGACAACGTTTGAACGATAGACAGAATTTTCATTTTTACCTGAACTATCCCTTTAAGACTAATAATTGAATGAAACTGTTAAAAGTTCAAATCTTTTGCAAATCTCAAAATAGGCCTATCCATTTTTCCATACTGTACATTATAATGTTGTGATGCCTATGTTCATTTGTAGTATTTCAAATGATTTATTTTAGCGTTTTATTTGTAATTTATTTAGACACATTTTTTATATATATTATTGGCCATAATATACTGTAACATCAGCTTATATCAAGTTTTAATATAGTGCATCCCTAATGTTAAGTCATAAGAGCCCATGTCCATTATCCAAAAATGCATCTGTACACTGCCACACACAAGAAAGTCCCTGTAGACAGAAATTCCCATTACTGTGGTTAGAGCTCAGCAACAACAACTCAAAAGTGAATCCATTAATCATTAACTTCTGGTGTGCTAATAAATTGCAAATGACAGTAGTTTTCATTGGAGCTCATCAGACAGATTACCCTAAGTCATCACAAACACAATCGTAGTTAATGCAGGGCACAAAAACCTACAGTTTCTATAATAATAGTAGATCAATTCTAGGGAAACCATTCGAATCGCTTCTAAAAATATCAGCGGGGAAAAAAAGATTAGATTTGCTATTTTAGCTCTGAACGCAGATTGTGTAACTGGCGGTGAGTGCATTTTGTCATGTCAGACCAGGGGTTTAATAGTCCTCACTATTCTGTCTAGCGATGTTCAAGTCTCCCCATTGACCATCTGTGTGTTCTAAGTGTGTATAAATGAGTGCATGTGTGTGTGGAAACTGGAAATGGTAGCTGAAACAGGATGACGTTCCTCAGAGGTTAATGGATCTAAATCCTGCATGTGAATCAGAATCAAATGAGACGTGAGAAGACCCTCAGCCAACACTTTTGTATGCAATGCATGCAGACACACTCACATCAGCAATTAAGTAAGATGAAGAGAAGTATGGAGATGTGGTGTGACATATGTGTAATGAAGCTGCTGGTCTCCATCAGCATATTTGTCATGACAGTGGAGTTGAGCTGCCTCCGTTCCTGCTGCCGAGAGACAGAGCAACTCACTTATATAACCATGCAAACACACACACTCAAAAGCACACACTTGTGTCAGGGAAACTCTAGCTAATGGGTCTCCTCTATACATAATAGCTTCACAGTGCAGAGAGATCAGATGACACACTCCATAAATGTCCTCTGGGTCTGGATCCATCATCGATAATAATATGCTTACAGAAATAAGCAGCTTATTTTACATTGTGCTATACATAAAGTAATGTTTGCATATTTAACCCCCGGTTTACAGACGAGGCTCAAGCATAGTCCCAGACTAAAATGCATGTTTGAGCTGTTTTAACTGAAAGCAACTTGCACTGACTTATATTAAAATATGCCAGTGCAATTGTTTTGTCTCAAGATGCTCACCAGTAATGTTTTTTTCTAAAGCAACGTTTACAAAAGCTACTTAAATGTAATAATTGAACTAAGGCCTAATCCTGGCTTAATCTTAAACATGGAAAGCTTTACTAATTTAGCTTTGAGGAAAGTTATGAGCCTACATTTGAAATGATTAATATGCCTAAAACGACTGCCCTCCCTGATAAACTAAAAGATATTACAAATGAGGATTTTGTTGTTGAAAGACACTTAATTATAGTTGTCTAGATCAGGGGTTCCTTTTTTGTCAGCAAAACCCTTTACATAAAATATTTACTCTTTAAAATAATTGTTATATAGGGCTGCACAACTTGACAAAATAATTGCAATTTTTTCTTTTTTTGGCCATGTATGGCGATTTTAACAGCAATATGACATTTCATCTGCTGCTGAAACCAAAGACCTTTTTCAGGGTCTTTATTATTATATTAGTAGCAATAGTTTTAACTCAAATTATAAAAAATACATAAATATCATATCACTGTAACTTTTGTAAATTACAGTTGTACTGTGAAATAAATTAATATTTGATAAATTATTTTACACAAGTTACCAATATTTCTGTCTTACATTTTTTACATTTCAAAATGTTCAAACCCTTGAGCTTTTATCATTTCAAATGAAATGTTAGAAATTATGCGAATGTGTAAATAAAGTGAACCAAGTGAAAAATGCGTGTTAAACTCAGTGCTTACAGAGATGGAGTTGGAGAGAAGCTGTATGTCTATTTACTGTGATTTAAGATGCTGAAATAATGGAGAGCACTAGAAAATCTAAAATTAGCCAGGCAAGGAGCCTGCAGACGTCCCATGGAAAGTCCACAGACTCACAAGCATTACGCTAAGCTAAAAGGGAAACCACCTGATATTCCACTTGCTGTAGTGAATCAGCCGTCTCCGTGACAACAGCTGCATTCCAGTAACAAAATCTATGAAAATAAAGCTGGGGACACACTTAAAGACTAGCTGAAACATTCTAAGACTGAACTCAATACACAAAGACTGTTTCCATCAACTGGAGCAGATTTTAGTTTTTGACAGTATGATAAGAGCACAAAGCTAAAAACTGACTTGAGTGAGAACACTACACAACACACTTAATGATTGGTGGTCTGCCAAACTCAACTGTCTGAACTATGTACTGAAACAAACACGGAGTCAACAGACAGCTGCCGCTTCTTATTTGCAGTGGAATGTGTGCAGAAGAAAATGGACTGATTGTAAGAATGATAAATGCATGTTGATGCCACGGCAACGTGCCTTGAATTTTTTATTTATTTATTTTTTACATAAAGTCCTAGGTTTCTCTTCCACGTTTTCCTTTTGCCATTATCCCCTGAGTAGAGACATTTCATTATGTCTTTCCAGATTAATTTAGTTAATTACAACATTTCTAGTGCTGTTTTTAAACCAAGCAATAATGTAAACTGAAAGGCCATTCTTAAACCAGAAATAAAAAATAAAAAACGGATTGGTTTGTTCGTAGCAAAAACACTAGTGGTGCAACGGATCATCATCGATCCGTGATCCGTTCGGATCAATATCTTCGGTTCGGCACTCACGTGATCCGCGGATTGATTGATGAAAAAAAGAGTTGTGCGCATGTTCAGTCCACACACAGCGTGGTCATGGCGAGCGTTATGAACCGCAGAGAGCGTGACGCCTCATTCGCGCCGCAAAACCTCCAGACGTGCGTAAACGCGTCTTTACATTGACTTCACATTGAAATCACTCGCGCCAGACGCTCTATTCGCGTTTGGTGTGAACGCAGCATGGGTGACGGCGAGAGAGAGAGAGAGAGAGAGAGAGAAAGAGTGCCTGCGAGTGCGAGCGAGCAAGGTAATACGTTGTCAAATATGTTTAAACTTAAATGAACTACACAAGTAGTTATGTCTCTTTGTATTAATTTGTCCTGTTATTGACATAGACCTAATGCGCGTCATTGACAAAATGCGCAACCAGATGTTCGAATAATTCGAATATGTGTTTTTTAGAGGGAATATTCGAACGTCATTTTTGAGCAATTTTGACAGCCCTATATGACAGTGGAAACACATAAAGCATTGGTCCATGTTTAAAGGAAGGAGATGCCTTTTTATGTTGCACTTTAAGTTGTTTTTCATTAATTATGTTAAAAAGAAGATATTATGCCTTGTGCACTTTAAGTTGATTTTATATATTTTAATTTAACAATTTAAAAGTGTTAATAAAAAAATAAAATAAAATTTTGCTGATCCGAAAAATGATCCGATCCGTGACTCTGATCCGAGAAACGATCCGAACCGTGAGTTTTTTTGATCCGTTGCACCCCTAAAAAACACTAGGCTTTTTTCCCCGTTCTGGTTCAGAGTAGCAGTTTACTAAATAAAATACTGCTTTATTTATTCGTTTAGACTATTTAAATTAATCCATATTCAGAAACAAGTGCAGTTATATAGCCAACATAAGCAATTTAATTTTTTCTGTTTAACTTTAAGTAGTCCAGATCGAAATAAAAGAATACGTAATATTATTTTTAAAATGAGAGAAAACGCTGCTTATTCTGAATTTTTACAAAATGCAGTTTCACTTTTTTTCGTCTGCAGAACAAAATGAATAGCCTAAAAACAATTCACTTGCAATGTTAACTTATGAAACAATAAAAAATAAACATCAAAAACCAGATATTTTGCAAAATTACAAAAATAAGGATGAATGATGTTTGACAGGGAATACATATCCACAGCAGTCACAGGCGGCAGTCGAAAATATTAAACATGTTTCAAAAATATCTTTGTGAAGACGACTGGCAACATCAGGTTCTTAAAGGGGTGGTTGGTTATGATTTCACTTTTCTAACTTTAGTTAGAGTGTAATGTTGCTGTTTGAGCATAAACAACATCTGCAAAGTTATCACGCTCAAAGTTCAAAGCAAAGGAATATATTTGCTTTTAAAGAAATCGTTTTTTAAGGACTACAACAAACGGCTGGTAGGGACTACACAACATTCCTCCCGGGTTAGTGACATCACATCACCAACCCTAAAATTTACATGAACCCCATCCCCGAGAACACGCAGTCCATGTTGAGAGGAAGAGTTGATGTAGTCGAGCACATATGCGAGTCGGTTTATGTTGTCGTATCCGTCTTTTCACAATACAGTACGTAAGACAAATGCAATAGCATTTCACTCTGTAGGCATCTTACAACAGTTCCCACACAAGCAATTTATAGATTATTATGACAGAATATGCTAATCAATGACTTGAAGATAGTTAACTCCACATCAGCAACATAAATTCATCAACTAACCATTCAGAAACTTCCTGTTTATTCTACATGTTGAGTCTTGAGTCTCTCCATCATTGTCAAACTCCAGTTTAAACAAAAGGCAGAACGGTTTCTGACATTTTAGTGCTTGTCTGTGTGAGGTAATCGGAGCTGCTAACACAAGAGCTCTTGAAGCTCCACCCTCTGTGCCGGGAGCAGCAGCTCATTTGCATTTAAAGGGACACACACAAAACAATGCGTTTTTACTGACCTCAAAAAGGGACAACTTCAACATGCTGTACAAAATTATTTGTGGGGTATTTTGAGCTAAAACTTCACATACACACTCTGGGGACAACAGAGACTTATTTTACATATTGTAAAAAGGGGCATTACACCACCCCTTTAAATTCTAAGACACACCACACAGTACACAGGTTTAAACACAGACTGTAAACACAACAGACCCAGTGTGTTTCAGTCATCATGACCAAATTACATTCATAATTGTCCTGACAGTCATGTAGTGTGTTCCCGGTTTAAGAGGTCAAACAATTTGAGATGGTGGTTCTCTAGGTCTCTCTAAGTCATTTTTTTTCTTCTGAAACACAAGACCTATTCACTTCACCAAAGATTCTAAGGCTATGCTCATGTTGAAGGCAGCTTTCTTTTTTCTCACATGACATGGATCTGTGTTTTTAGACCGTGTGAACAATAAAAATCCTGCTGAATATGAATTTTAAATTACAATCTCTACCACTTTCATATGTAAAAAAAATACTGGTACGTATCCAATAACTTGATATTCAACATTTTTCCTTTTTTGTACACTATAGGAATAATTACACACAGAAAGGGTCACATGTACATAGCCTACGTACGTACGTACGTACACACACACACACACACACACACACACACACACACACACACACACGCCAGGAAATACTGGTATAAATAGGTCAGTTTAGGAGTGTCAGTGTGTCACCTGTTTGGAACGGTGTCTGATACAGACCACATTTTAAAAGTCATGTGAACAACCTCCAGCAGACACGGGATAGCGTAAGCTCATGGAGAACAACACTTATACAGTAGGACATCTCTCTATATTCTGGCTCAGGCAGAGACCAGAGTTATGTGCAAACAAACCTGACAGTTGATCTGTATCATCTACTGAAGCTCTCTCTAACATAAGCACTATAAATCTAGCCCAGAGCATCACATTACCGGAGTATAACCAACAAGACCAGACAGAACAGAACCGAGAAATGACACCAAAGTCGTGTGCAAACATATACACTGAGTGAAAGTTGTGTGTGTGTGTGTGAGCTATTATTAGCTCTATTATTTTTGCTATTCCTTATATTAGCCTATATACTTTTGCTATTCCCTATATTTTAAATAGTAAAAGTATAACACGACATAGACATTAATCATCTCCTCCCTTGTTAAATTGGAAACTATAAGACTTCAGTCCAGTGTAACTAAAAGTAGCAAATACTAAATTTAATGTTATGCAGCATCTAGTAATAACCTCTATACCCTCTCTCATATCTATCGGATGATTCGTTATAGGACATTGGTACATGCAGAGAGTTCATTTCAATGAACATGATGAAAATAATGAGAGTCCCTGCAAGGAATTTTACATAAAATAATTGTCTTTTTGTAGCCATTTTTATTATTTTTTTGTATTAATTTAAAATGTTACATTACTAGCTGTTTTGACCAGTTTGGTAAGACATTTCAATGTTTTTGAAAGAAGCCTTTTATGCAATTATGTCATTTATTCATGTGATGGCAAGCTAGATTTTCATTTCTCCAGTCAGTGTCACACAATCCTTCAGAAATCATTTGAATATGCTGATTTGGTGCTCATAAAACATTTCTTATTATTATCAATGCTAAACATGGTTGTGCTGCTTAATATTTTTGTGGTAACCATGATACATTTTGTAGGATTTTTTTAATGAATTATTATTATTATTATAAATCATTATAGCAATATTACCTTAAATGGCATCAATATGGTTTACAAATTTCTGTTAATAGCTTGTCATGTAGCTAAACAATTAACAATTGTAGCTTTACTAATTGAAATTTAGAAAAGCTTGTAGCCTGAGAAGATATTTAAAGTAGCTTCTCCAGCACTGCTATAAGACAATCAGAAGGTAAGACCACTTTTTCGAAACATACTTGGCTTACTTTATTTCTGGAAGAGTGCTCGATGATCCATCAAGCATACATACAAACAAACCTTTAAAGAGTTAATTTTCCTAAATGTCTGTTCTTGTGTGAGGGCTGTGACATCTAACCAACGGCTTTGGTTTGTTTGAATTGAAAAGATGGAGCTAATCAGATAAAAAGGCTGTCATTTAGTAGGATGTTTTCCCGTAATAGCTGACTCACTCAACACTGTCAGGAAAAGGGATTATGTGAGAACTACCGGAAACTACCCTCTTTTTTGCAGTTAAAATATTTATGCCAGCTCGTCTTGTTGAGTCAACAAGTCTGCCTGGCACCCAGTGGTGTTCTCATTATTTCCTGAAAGCAGCATTAAAAAAAGTGATGTTGAGCTTTTGCCACCTCTCTGTTGTTTTATGCATGCAGCTCAGTGAACACCATTACAATAAATGGAGTTTGGCTGCCTTCAGGGAAAGCTAAATTTAGGGTAACCGGATTTCTCAATGCCAGTTAAGTGTTTAAAAAAATACTTTGGCTGTTATTTGGGAGCATTTATATGTAAAAAAAAAAAAAAAAAAAAAAAAAAAAAACCCACACAAGATTCCTTTAAAACATTCCTTAAAGGACAAGTTCGGTATTTTACACTTAAAGCCCTGTTTACAGATCGTATCTGATGAAATAGAAGGGTTAAGATTAAAATTTGGACACATGCTGCTGTCCCGAGAATTTTAGGTTTATTTCGCTCCAGGTTTTATAGGTCCACAAAAGCGAAATAAACCTAAAATTCTCGGGACAGGAGCATGTGTCCAAATTTTAATCTTAACCGTTCTATTTCATCAGATACGATCTGTAAACAGGGCTTTAAGTGTAAAATACCGAACTTGTCCTTTAAGTTAAAGTGTAGGCCATGTTTTTTTTTATGTCTGAACTTAATTCAGCACTCGCGCACCATTTTCTGTGCTGGGCACATCCAGAGCACACGCACAAAAAGCCACCTCTCATTTAATGCACGAATAATGAATTGAATTCTCTTTTGCATATTTTTGTGCTTGAACGGACAAATGCACACAAAATTGTCGAAATATCCTCTTAAACACAGTCGGTTATGTCTTAAGTCACAGGTGTCAAACTCAGTTCCTGGAGGGCCACAGCCCTACAGAGTTTTGTTCCAACCCTGCTTCAACACACACACACACACCTGCAGTTTTCAATTAAGCCTGAAGAACTTGATTAGCTGATCAGGGCCCGTATTCATAAAGATTCTAAGAATCCTCTCAGAAAACTCTTAATTTAGCTTAAAAACTTTTACGTAGGAGTCTTAGCTTAAGAGCAATTCGGGACCGATCTGAGAGCAACTCTGAGTAAGGAAAAGACAAAAACTTTCATCTTAGTGAGGAGGCGGGGTTGACCCCGTTGCTATGTATGACACAATCTTTTGAAGACTATGATTGGTTGGTTGTCCAAGAAGGGAAAAAAAAGTGATTTTAAGTATAGGGTCTATTCTAAGCCTTCACTTTGAAATTACATGCGTAATTTTTCCTATTTGACCGTTCTCACACACACACACACACACACACTCACACACACATTATATATGTGTATATAAATCCTTTTTATTTTTATTTACCATGGTATGGTAATAATGTATATCATGCATGCTGTTAATTTCCTATAAGGTACAGTATTTGCTTGGCTTAGAATGATCAAAATTGTTCCACTCTTTCCAATTATTTTCCACTGATTGCTGGCATGTCTATTTAAGTGGTGGTTTGAATGTTGGTTTTAATGTATCAAACATGGAATTTTCCCAGCTGCCAAATATCGTAATGTAGTGATTACTTTCATTTCTGGCGCTATGGCATTTCTGTGCTGTGTTGGAGATGTTAGCGTGTCTCTAATAAGATCTGTCACAAACATGATCCCTGCACGATCTAATATATAGTGTCTTATTAACTCACTGTCATCCATTGTCTGCAACACATTTCTTCTCCCTCTTCTTTCTGCCATTTTCTCCTCTGCTAAAGAAACTCTTAAGCCTCTTAAAAGTCCTCGTCCGTGCTCCTAACAATTTTGACCTTAAGACCTCTTTTAAGGGTTAAGATGCTTTCTGAATTACTTTTTTCTTTACTAGGATTTTTCCTTTAATTTTAAGAGTAAACGCCCACATTTCTAAGAATTTTCTTAGAATTGTGTCACTAGGAGCTACTCTTTGCATTAAGATTCTTTATGAATATGGGCCCAGGTGTTTAATTAGGGTTGAAGCTAAACTCTGCAGTTGGATCTGTGCTTCAGGTCTTAAAGTGACAGCAGCCTAATAAATCTGCTGCCGTCTGTGTTATTACTGTTAGTCAAAGAACAAAGGAAAAAGAAAATCACTCACTGATCTTGACTGAATAACTTTAATAAGGATTAATCTATATTATTTTTATAAAAAGAAAGTTTTTTTATATTTGTTTTTAATCTTTGAACTAATAATGTATGACATTTATTTCAAGTTTTCTGATGGGGTTTAAAGACATGAGGCTGAGTAAATAATGACAGAATTTTAATAGTTGGAAAAAGTATTCCTGAAAGGTTTTCATGGCCACTGTTTTACACTGACGAAAAAAAAGAAATAATAGTTTGCAAATGTTACATGTTTATTCCTCTATATATTTGTGTGAGAGCAGCAGCCTGCAGAGATTTACTTTAAGTGATCTCGTGTACAAAACTGAAAGAGTCCAAATCTCAGAGCACATCTCTCCCTCTCAGTGCCAAACACGTGTGAATAACTTTAATCTTTAATCCGTGCATTTCAGGATCCCTTGAAAGGCAACCAGACAGAGAAAGAGCTGTATCCTACATTTTTTGAGGCAGTGTCAACAGCTTAAGTCTGTACACATATTCTATTTGGTTGATCTTCTTGATTGTTCACAGGCGTTTCTTGTTAGTCATTAGTCTTGGTGTATAAATAGCCCTCATGTTTTCATTGTATCTTGTCTAGTTTTGTTTTTGTAACCACTGTTGGTGAGCCTCATGTAACCAAGTCAAATTCATGTATTTTGTCGTGTTGTGTTGGTGTCCGTGCCAGTATCCATGCCAGTGCCGGTGTCCATGCCTGTGTCCATGCCGGTGTCCGTGTCTGAGCTCATGTCCGTGCCGGTGTACGTGCCGGAGTCCGTGTCCATGCCAATGTTGGGGTCTGTGTCGGAGTCTGTGCCCGTTTCGGTGCCGGCTTCGTTACGTGCCTGTGTCCATGCCAGTGCCGGTGTCCGTGCCGGAGTCTGGTATCCATACCGGTGTACGTGCCAGAGTCCAGTGTCCGTGGCGGAAACCGGTATCCGTGCTGGAGTCGGTGTGTTCGTGTCGGTGTGTTCGTGCCGGAGTCCGTGTCCATGTCGGTGTCTGTGTCCATTTCGGTGCCGATTTCGTTACGTGCCGGTGTCCATGCCGGAGTTCGCGCCGTTGCTGGTGTCCATGTCGGTGTTTGTGCCTGTTTTGGTGCCGGAGTCCGGTGTCCATGTCGGTGTCTGTGTCCTTTTCGGAGTTTGTGTCCGTGCCAGTGTCCATGTCGGTGCCGGAGTCCATTTCGTTACGTGCCGGTGTGTGTGTGTGTCTGGTTTCTGTGTCGGTGTGTCCGGTGCATCCAGTGCCGGTGTCCAAGCCAGGGTGTCCGTGCCCGTGTCGGTGTCGGTGTCCGTGCTGGTGTGTCGATGCCGGAGTCGGTGTCCGTATTATTTTGAAATTCTCATAGTCATGTTTCCTGTTTCCATGCGTTTCCCTTCCCATCATGCGATTGTCTTGTGCTTCCCTTGTCTTGTGTGTCACAAAGGTACGGGCCCTTTATTAATTTGAAACGCTATTGCAGTTGCTATGGTAATTTGCAAATCCTGCTATTCTTAGGTCAGCTATCACTGCTGAAAACATTTGTTTACGTGAATGTAGAGCATGTTAAGACAGATGGCCCCTACAGTCAATCTGGATCACTGCCAGTGAAGCTATTATACTTCAGACAGGACATCAAATAAAAGAGGACCAGCACATGGGCTGACAGGTGACCTTGATGTGCATTAAATCACACTGATACACACAAGGACAGAACACTACCTTTATATTAATATTTTTGAAGGTGGTACATCTGTATTTGTTTTTGTGTGTGTGTGTGTGTATATATATATATATATATATATATATATATATATATATATATATATATATATATATATATATATATATGTATGTATGTATATGTACAGTATATACAATACACACATATACACTGTAAGTGAAGAGATTGTAAAGTAACCCCACAAATGGATTTTGGAAGACAATAAAATATATTTTTTACAACCATCATTGTAGATGAACAGGATGATTTTCGTTACTGTATTACAGTAGTTAAGTTTTTTCCCCATTAAACTGATGAGAACTTGGGGTTCAATATGATTCATTGTCATAAACATTATGTCAATGCAAAAAAAATGTAATTATTTATAATAAAAAAAATCTTATTTTTTTTCTTTTGATTTTGGGATTCATTCTTCATGTGATTCACTCATAAGTAATTCCAAACACTAAGAGTCGAGACTAATGGATGATTTTGCCGCAGGACAGGACTGTCATTAGAAAATGCTTTTTTAAGACATTAGGTTAAAGGACAGTCTTTATCTCTGTCTCGTAGTCTTGTCAGCATCTTTCTCACGTGTTATTATTCGTGACCTGTCATAGAGCATCTCTATCATGCTTTCCATCCTGCAAAACAGGTCTGAGTAGTCAACAAAATTTTTGGTTTGTAAGGACTCTCTGCTTCTTAAATTACAGTGCTGGCTACTCAAAAACATTAGATGCAATCTAGAGACCTTCAGCTAGTAGCAAATAAAAAAAGGTTGTTCACGGGCGTCGCGGCTATAAGTAGCCTTTCTGAGCCATGTGTTTTTCTGTAATGGTGAACATGGTTCAGGTAATTATGGCAATTAATTAGAAACAGATTGTAACACAGGGTGGTGGTGGCGCAATGGATAAGACACATGCCTTTGGTGTGAGAGACCCGGGTTCGAATCCACTGTGAGACACCAATGTGTCCCTGAGCAAGACACTTAACCCCTAGTTGCTCCAGAGGCGTGCGACCTCTGACATATATAGCAATTGTAAGTCGCTTTGAATAAAAGCGTCAGCTAAATGAATAAATGTAAATGTAAATGTAACCTTGTCGGAAAGCAAAAACTAAAACCCACTTCCAGACCAAGGCCACAATGATGGGGTCTAGACAGGCAACACAATCATAACTCTCAACACTACTGACAACTAATACAAAACTTGCTGAGGCTACAGAGGGAAAGGGGGAATAATCTTGACCTTTAACCAATTTCCAGCTCCCTGCTGACTCCTTTTAAGTCTGAATATTGTTCTTAATTTTGAGATGGAGGAAAAACAATAAACAGAAAGTTCCTGGAATTTATAAACCAGGAAAACAATAACATCAAGAAAGGCCAGAGCAATAAGCAGGTGGGGTGCGGTTTCAGTTACAAATAACAATTTATTGATGCTGTGTGATTTTTATTGTACTGTATGAACAAGTAAACACACTCACAGAATATATTGTTTGAGTGCAATAAAGAAGATGGAAATTGCCAGCATTTCTGTTAAAGGAAGATCAATGTTTTCCTTATTGAGTTTGATATTGTGCTTAAATTGATCTAGTAGCTTATAATATTAAGACAAGAACGATAAGAAAACAGTGGCATATCCTCATATATAAAGTAGCATAAATGACAATTACTGCACTTTGTGATAATAAAAGCACTGTCAATAACAAAAACAAAGCAGATACTACGGGATAAGGAGAGTCAGATGAAAAATAAGACCACAAAACATACTCGTGCTATAATGACAGGTTAATAGTTCAAAAACTAATTTAGAATATAAAAATGTGGGCTGACTAGGAACTAGGAAACTTGAGAGCTCCACTAGCCAACTAACTAATGGTATGTTTACACGACAATGATGTAGTAAAAATGGAAACGTTTTTCCTTTGCTTTTTCCGCATACAGCGTTGTCAAAACGAGATTCAATAACATGAATCTGAGAAAACAACCAAAAATGCTGTTATGTATGCCAGGCCAGTATTTGGCAACGTCACTTTGTAAAGAAACAAAGTGCTTCTAGACTGAACACGTAATATGTTTGCACATGACGTCGCCATTTTCATAAATTTTGTCATTTACATTTACAGATGATGACAGTGTCGTTTTCAAAAACTTGCAATTTGAAGATCCAGCCACTTCCTAACCATACCCTATCCCTAAACTTAAACTTCATTAGGTCAAGCCCCACCCATTATTCCACAGAGGTGGAGCCAGGCTAGGTCTAGCCCTTCCTATTACATCGAGAGAGGGGAAGCTGGATGTCATCATTTGGCTCTGCAGTGAGCGGAGCACAACTTAAATCATTTAGTCTTGGCTATATACACTGAACAAAATTATAAACGCAACACTTTTGTTTTTGGAGATGTGTTGCACTGCGTGAGGCAAATGGTGGTCACACCAGATATTGACTGGTCGGACCCCCCCGGACCCCCCCAATACAATAAAACTGTACATTTTAGAGTGGCCTTTTATTGTGGCCAGCCTAAGGCACACCTGTGCAATAATCATACTGTCTAATCAGCATCTTGATATGCCACACTGTGAGGTGGATGGATTATCTCGGCAAAGGAGAAGTGCTCACTAACACAGATTTAGACAGATTTGTGAACAATATTTGAGAGAAATAGTGATGGGAAGTTCGGATCATTTTACTGTTCGATCTCCTTCATCAAAATGAACAAATCTTTTTTCGAGTCATTTCGTTCATTTAAGGGGCTTTAAATTTTATACTTTTAACAGGCAAATTCCCCGAACACATCCACCTACGCAATCTTGATCATATTCTGAATTAAGAAATCATTATAATGCACTCAAAAATAATTTACAGGGAACATAAATAATTACTTTACCTTCCGAGTCTTTCGTTCATTTGTCACGTGACAGACACAATGAATGGATCGGTCATGAACGACTCATCACTAGAGAGAAATAGGCGTTTTGTGTACATAGAAAAGGTCTTAGATCTTTGAGTTCAGCTCATGAAAAATGGGGGCAAAAACAAAAGTGTTTCCGTTTATAATTTTGTTCAGTGTAACAACTGGTATTCCACACATATGAGTCGAGCAGGTTCATCACCAAAACAAATGCCTTGTGTGTGTGTGTGTGTGTGTGTGTGTGTGTGTGTGTGTGTGTGTGTGTGTGTGTGTGTGTGTGTGTGTGTGTGTGTGTGTGTGTGTGTGTGTGTGTGTGTGTGTGTGTGTGTGTGTGTGTGTGTGTGTGTGTGTGTGTGTGTGTGTGTGTGTGTGTGTGTACATACTTGCCAATAAAGCTCTTTCTGATTCTGGTGAAAGTTTATCCAACTGATTTGGTGAATGCTTCAAAGCTTTACCACCACAGTTAACAGTATCTATTGGACAATTATACTCTTGTATGTATACACTGAATTCTGGGGTAGGCAAAACTGCGAAGGATCCATCTGTTGTATCCTTCATTTCATGGGAAACGAAGGAAGCATTTGGAGGGCGCATTTGAAGGAGCCTTCGAATTGGGACAGCCTTCATCACGCCATGGTGACGCAGTCGGCCTTTGAATATGCCCATCGAAGGATGCAGCCTCTGAATTGGGACGCAGCAAATGCCTTACCCCAAGAATTGCCAACCACGCTCATGGAGGTGCTCACCCAACACTGCACATTTTGTATGTCTCCTTTGTCAAACACACCCATTGCAGGTCTTGGAGTCTCTACTAATGAGCTGATGACCTGGAACAGGTGTGTTTGATTAAGGAGACACGCAGTGCGCTCCAGGGCCCTCATTTATCAATGGTGCGTACGGACAGATTTGTGCGTAGTGAGTGCGTAAGAACAATTTCACGCAAAGTGTGGGATTCACCAAGTTGTACTTATACGTAGAAATGTGTGTAAATATAAGCACACCTCTGAGCATGCTTACGCAGATAATCTAGTGGTAGAATAGCGACACTACACATAAAAAGCATTTAAGAGTGTCACAGTAAGCATTAAGCAATCCACATATGTCCTGTGTTTCCTTTAAAACACTCAATTTATAATTTGTCTAGTTTTAAACACGATGCTTAATTGGTGTCAAACCCTATAAAAGACAGATGTGAAATATATTTGTCTCAGTGCAATGGCTTATCTTGTGTTATTGGAAGACTTGGCAAAAAATGCGCTCCGCAGAGAGCGCGTTTTCCAAGATCGCGCTGATCTGCTTGGCGAGAGCACAGAGTGGCTTCTAAGTAGGTACCGCTTTCCCAAAAATGTACTGCTGGATTTGTGTCGTGATTTAGGACCAGTGTTGGAGAGAGAAACAAATCGTACGAAAGCCATTCCCGTGCACATCCAACTCCTGTCCACCCTTGGATTTTTAGCTACTGGCACATTTCAGCGTGAGGTTGGAGACATATGTGGTATATCCCAGCCATCAGTGAGTAGGATCATGCCGGCAGTTTTGGATGCAATTATTTCCTTGGCCCCAACCTACATCCAGTTCCCTTATCGAAATCCTCAACAAGCCGCAATAAAACGGGACTTTCATGCCATTGCTAGATTCCCAAACATAATTGGAGCTATAGACTGCACCCACATCGCCATAAAAGCACCATCAACCAACGAATTTAATTATGTAAATAGAAAAGGGTTTCATTCTGTTAACGTGCAAATAATTTGTGATGCAAATTTGTTGTTATTAAACGTCGTTGCGCGGTGGCCTGGAGGAACACACGACTTCTGCAGAATAGCTCTGTGGGTGTGCGTCTCCAAGAAGGCGCTGTTGAGGATGGCTGGCTCATTGGTGAATTTAAGGCTACAACATGTTTAAAATGCTATTGTAGGGCTATGTACAATTACTTAAAACTATTTCATCATTAGGTGATCAAGGTTACCCGCGAAAGCCATGGCTAATGACCCCCCTAACCAACCCGAGGACCGAGCAGGAACAGGCGTACAACCGTGCCCATGCGCGCGCTCAAGGAGCACAGTTGAGCGCGCAATAGGCCTGCTGAAAGGACGATGGCTGTGTCTGTCAAGCACGGGAGGGACACTGCAGTATCAGCCAGAAAAAGCATGCAAAATCATCATGGCTTGCAGTGTGCTACACAACTTGGCCATCAGACAGGGCATCCCTCTGCAGGAACCCCCAAGACCAGACGGCCCTATGCCCGATGCAGTGCCCCTGCCACCTCCTAATGTCGCTGGCATTCAGACAAGACAGAGGATCATACAGACATTTTAGGTAAGTCTGGCCATTGGTCGAGTGCAGAAACATTACAGCGATTTCATTTTGTGTTTTGCAGCTTCGTGGAAACAAATAACTGAAATCACATTAGTCAGCGTTTTATGGTTTATTAGCAATTGTATTTGCGCAAGAGGCAATCTGTTTCAGAGACTCGTTGATTTGAATCAATACATTCGTTATGTTGCTCAGTTGATCCTTTAGGTCATTAATGGATTTTGTTGTTTCCTCTTGATTTTGTAGCACCGCCTCACTCAGCACTCTTGGCGCACGGCGCATGGAAGGGGCAATGGATGGGCCCGGCTCCTCAAGCTCCTCAGGCACAACGGGTGTCGCTATTAAGGAAACACATGTTCACATTAATTTAATTGAGTTTATCCTATGAATGATTTCATTAAAAGTTTACAAATTGAAATAAAATGTATGCAAACACAATATCCTATTCCAGTTGGTTTATTTTACCTTCACTTTGGGTGTTAGATGGCCCGGTTTGTTCTGTCGCAAGAGCATCAGTGTCACCGTCCTTAGTAATCCCGGACAGAGCCGTGTCTCCGATGAGGCAGACTATGCGGTTGTCCAATGGGGAAAGTTCCGTTGTTGTCTGTCCTCCTCCAGTTGCGGACATTTCTCGTCTGTGTGCTGTGACACGTTTTTTAGCCAATACTTTAATATCAAACCATTTTTTTTTTTTTTTTCTGGGACAGTTCTCTCCTCAGACCCAACGGAATTAACTGCCTTGGTGACATTCTCCCATGCAGCATTTTTTCTTTTATTTGTAATTCCTCCTGCAGTGAATGAACTAAACAATATCTGTTGGTTGGATTCAACTTCATTTACAAGTATCTCTAATTCTGTGTTTGTGAAGTTTCTCTTCTTTGCTCTCTTTGCCATTATTGCAGTGAGGAAAAAACACAATCACGTAATTTTTAAAGGGAAGTGTTGTCACCATATATGGTTAATTGGAGGCGTTTCCGAATGCTAATGACCATGAATGTGAACGAGCATGGTACTTACGCACATGTGGTATTTATCAACAATGATTGCTTACTCATGTGCGTAAGAACTGCGTGCGCACGTTTGATAAATGCGGATTTTCTTGTACTTAGGCACATTCTAAATTTCATTCGTTGGACAAAATATAGAACCTTTTCTACGCACTGTTGATAAATGAGGGCCCAGGAATGTGGTTTAAAACGCCTGCCTTATGCCTGCTACAGACAATCCCATTACTTATCACACTGTATGACGTGGATCTAATTAACTTGGGTACGACATGCATGTAGACTCTACGATGATGACACCAATTGAATCGTAGGCTATGACACAAGTTAGTATAGAAGAATAAAACGTCATCAACATGCGCTCGTGGTAAACAAAAAGAGCAAGATGAATCACACTTTGGCAATTGTGGTTTTTATGTGCACTGAAAAAAAGAGGATGAAGCGAAAGAGGAGAATAGGGAAAAAAGGGCAACTTGGCATTTCAATTTTGCACATGAAGCTTGAGGTAAGAAGTTTAAAGTTTTAGCGCCATGTCGCATTGATTAATATGCCATTTCATGTTGCATTTTTATTGGCTGGTCAGTAGATGTAGGTCGTAGTAGCAAACACTGTGAGATTATCATGCTAGAAAATGGTTCAGGCTATCTTTGGTTAAAAGACGGTGACAGCAGCCGTCTTTGAACCTCTCTCACTGTACGATATAGGACCACCGTTTAGTAGCCATGACCACAGAAATCTCCACGATTGGTCATTTTTCACCTAGGACAAATTGTACAATGTGTACCGCGCATTACACCATAAAAAAGAGGCGGCTCCATGTATGTCAGAACTATTTGCTTGGCACTGATCATTACAACTACGTTTATGCCACTGCAAGATATCCAAGGGTTATAAAGAACCATAAAGTTTTTAATGAGAAGCCAGTGAGGGCCAGGACAATGAAACTGGAGACATTTTATGATGATTCTCCTGGAACATACTGTCCAAAGCAAACTAAATGATAACCAACAATATTTAATTGTGACCTGCACTCTTTTAACAACCAAAAAAAAGAAAGAAATCTATGCGTTTTATGCACATACTAAATGCTACATCTTCAAGACGGGACATTAAAGAGTAGAAACTTGAAAGTAGATTCCAGACTCACGTGTCAAATTTATGGTTCACGGGGTTCGGTGTCCTCCAGAGATTATGAGTAAAAATAAATTAGTGAGCAGCTTCAATAAGAAGCCGCAAAGACATACAGTACAGAATGTCAAATATGGGAGCTTGACTGACAAGAATGTGATGATTGATTTAGCATAACCAAATAGAAGACGTTGTGTATTTAGTATGTGTGTGAGACAATCTTTGGAAATTAAGCACTTTTGGGACTTTGCTGCACGTTGGTCTTTAGTTACGTAATACCAGTTCCAAAATGTGTGTGTGTACTTGTACAACTATCTTTGTGATGACCAGTTTGAGTTTTAGACCATTGAAGTGAGGACAAAGAGAGTATAGTGAGGACATTTTGGCCGGTCCTCACTTTCTGAGACCCCTTTAAAGGCCTGTTTGAGGGTCAAGACTTGGTTTTAGGGATAAGGTTATGATTAGGTTAAGGGTAGATTTAGGGTAAGGGTTCGGGTTAGGCACTTAGTTGTGATGGGTAAGGTTAGGGTAAGCGGCAAGAGATTGGATTGTGTCAGTGAATGTCCTCATAAAGATAGATGTACAAGAATGTGTGTGTGTCTACTATAATGTGAATCATTAGACACTAAAGACATGCCGGCACATGTTGCAAAGGTGGGTCTATAGACACACTACAGTACAAATCCTGGATCTGAACTCTTTGTTGTAAAGGTTAAATAAATAAAACAGATACCCAGATGATTACCTACCTATTTGTGTTTGAGGTATCAAGAGATATACTGTAACTTTTATCCTATTAAAGGATATGTTATGATAGCCTACGTATAAGGCCCAACATAGCAGCATTTATATTGTGAAGCACAAGACGACATCAGTCAGTTGAGCTATATTTTTCAAAACAGGCAACGTTACACTGGGTCCAATCCGTTAAAGTAATGTACCGTAAAGTCATTCTGCAGTCCAGTAACTTCCATGCTTTTCTGGTCAACAGTCAACACAAGTACACGGACTCTCTAACGTTTTCCAAGTGGTAAGACTACTGTTGAAAAACATCGCCCTCTGGCGCTCTTAAAGAACAATGGCAGTGGCGATTAAGAATGAACTAATACTATAGCGTCATCATCAGGCCACAATATGTACTGCACGCTACATAACCACAGACCAACACGCGACTCCTTCCACCCTAACCAAATGCACCTGATCCAGCTAACCAAGTCCTTCAGGGCAGGCGTATTTGAAAACTACAGCTATATGTGATGGAACTAAACTTTGCGTGTGCTGGTGCACACGTAAAACTATCGTTCGATACTCTGAGGCGAGAAAAAAACTGCCGAAACCCGGGATCGAACCAGGGACCTTTAGATCTTCAGTCTAACGCTCTCCCAACTGAGCTATTTCGGCCAGTGATCTTATATTGCTTTTGCGTGTGTATTCACGATACACACAATCTAACGTGGGTTGTTGCATTCTAATTATGGAGGTTTGGTAAAGTGGGTATACGATATTCATATTAAGCATTTAAAATTATTTGTTTGCTAGAAATACAGATTGATTATTTTTGCTTTAATACAGCAAACACCTGAATGACCGAAGGTTGAGGAATGATGATTGATAGAAATACTGTTGAATGTAATTTTGTTTCTTTTGTTGATAACGTACAGTATTCATTTTTGAAAAGATTAATATAATCAAATTAAGCCATTACGAACAAGGAAAACCTAGAAGAAAAAAGATAAGTTACACGAAAACAAAGAGGGCATAGCCTAACGTTTGCATACTGAATCTGTAAGCAACAAACACATAGGAATGTGCCTGATTCAGTCAACATGGGATTCATCCCTCTGCTAGTTATTCCACCCACACGTCTCTCTCTCTCTCTCTCTCTCTCTCTCTCTCTCTCTCTCTCTCTCTCTCTCTCTCTCTCTCTCTCTCTCTCTCTCTCTCTCTCCTTCAAGGTGACTTTCCCTATGCACAGGCAGATCTTTTTTTGTTCTTATGCAAGTCTGGAGAAGAGAGGAGTAAGGAAGGACAGGGAGAGAAGGGAGAGAAAGCAATGAAGAAAGATGATGACAGTGAGTGGAACATATGAGATTAAAAATATCCTATGTGAGTGAGAAAGGGAGCGAGAGAGAGAGATTTTAATGAATACATGGCAGTATTTTCATGTTGCATACAGTAAGAAAAAATATTACCCACCCACCCTTCTCTTTCTCCTTTTCTGTCTTTCTCTCCTAGCTCGTGAAGGCACACAAACAGAAGGCGTCCATACTAATCAGCATACTTGAGTTTTCAAAATAAAAAGAGGGAGCTTGTCAGACAGAGGGAAGGAGGGAGATGCTGATTAAACAATTTAACGTGTAATTTGATTTGATTAGGTATATTAATTTACCTCATCAACAAATAAATGAGCATTTCCAAATAGGATATTTGAATTCACCCATAATAATGGCCTCCATTCAGTGTGTTTACATAATTAAGTGCATACTCATACATATTTGATGAATAATAATTAATTTGCCTAATAAAATAAAATGGCTGTGGCTATACAATTTAATATATTATATTATATTGTACTGTACATAAGTACCTATAAATAAATAAAAATAAATACTATGGTATTTTTTTAAGTACCTTGGGGAACAATGTACACTACCATTCAGATGTTTAGGGTCAGCATTTTTATTTAATTTTTTAATAGAAATTAATACTTTTATTCAAAAGAATGCATTAAACTGATCAAAAATGACGGTAAGACTTTTGCAGTGGTAGGCTACAAAAAAAATCAAATGAATGCTGCTCTTTTGAACTTTAATAATCAAAGAATCCTGAAAAAAAAAAAAGTATTACAGTTTCCACAAACAAATATTAATCAAAAAGGATTTTTCAACTGTGATAAGACTAAATGTGACACTGTATCACAAAACCAATTACAAGTAGCACAGGTATATTTGTGGCAATAGCCAACAATACATTGTATGGGTCAAAATTATCGATTTTTCTTTTATGCCAAAAATCATTAGGCTATTAAGTAAAGATCATGTTCCATGAAGATATTTTGTAAAGTTCCTACTGTAAATATATAAAACATTTATTTTGTTTTTATTTTTGTGAGTGGATGCAGCACAATCGCGAACATAAATGGACAACTTTAAAGGCAATTTTCTCAATGTTTCGATGTTTTTGCACCCTTAGTTTCCAGATTTTCAAATAATTGTATCTCGGACAAATATTTTCCTATCCTAACAAACCATACATCAATGGAAATCTTATTTATTCAGCTTTCAGATGATGTATAAATCTCAATTTTAAAAAAAATTACCCATGTGACTGGTTTTGTGGTCCAGGGTCACAAATATTATTGGCCAAATATTATTATATATATTAGAATGATTTCTGATGGATCTTGTGACATTGAAGACTTTAGTATTGGCTTTACCATCACAGGAATAAATTACATTTTAAAATTCAAATACAAAACAGTTATTTTAAGTTGTAATAATATTTCACAATATTACTGTTTCAGTTTTGATGAAATAAATGCAGCCTTAGTGAGTAAAATAGACTTTTTTCGAAAACATTAACAAATCTTACCAACCTTAAACTTCTGAACGGTGTAAATGCATGCATGAATATGGTCATCATTCAGAACCTCATTGTACCACAGCAGCATGGTACAACCACAATATTTTGTGTAAACCTTACACACACATTTTTAGATAATAGCAAATCACACAATATGACCACTAAATAAATAGCCTTATAAAAACTCACATTACAATTTCATATTTGTGGTGGTGTGGTGATGCGAAATAAATTATAATTAAATGATGAAATTAAGTAAAAAGTAGAAGCCAGATGCTTATTGACCCTCATTAACCAGTGTGGTCAGAGTTCTTTTCATGTCCATTAAGAGAGGCATCCACATCTGCGTGCAAGACCCTGTCGCCAGTATCGGCCCTCCAATTATTAGGCTCCTGCAAATGTCAGTATGTGTCATAAAACATTAATAAGTGTTAATACGATCAGACTTCACAAGTGGAGTGCAGCTTCTATCTCCTATAATAAGGAACGAATGTCTCCCATTCACTGCACAGGCATGTTGACTGAACCACAACCAAGTCTTTAAAGATGAATAACATTTAAGGTCTCTGAATCCGGTAGAGAGAGAGAGAGAGTTTGAAAGGCTACCATTTCACTAATTGAACAGGTACTTTATTGAGTATCCCTCATATGGCATTTGATCTTCTGTGAGAAGCTGCAAATGCTGACAGAGACACAGGAGGTTCTTAATTGCCTGTTTGACTTTTATCGACTGGGATGAAGTCAGTCAACCTTTCTCAGCTTGGACTAATATTAAAGCAGCCTGCACTTCTTAATAAATTCAGGTAATGAGAAGACGCTACCATACACCAATTAACTATCAGAGCAAGCGACTCAGACTGTTATTAATCATTCAAAACAGCTAACTTTTTTAATCAGGAAGAATCAAAATGTACAGATTGTTTTTTTTTTAACAACACCAATTTCTCTGGGAGAGAGCAGGAAAACCCGGAGTGGAGTTGGAACGGAGTGATTACAGAACCGCACCACTCCTATACTAGAATTGAAAATTATACATTCCTATTATTTAAATCAGTTAAATGATTGTTAGGCTGCATAAATTAAGGAAACACTTCCTATAACACCTGATGTACTCGTTATGTCATAAGAAGAATGGCATCTACGCTATAGTCTTTCTGCTTATTCCAAGGTTAACTGTAGTCAGCTGGATCTGGGCCGTATCCAGATCAGATGGTGGACCTGTATCTAGACACGACCACAACGCATGATGTAGTCCGCCGGATCCGGGCCGTATGCAGATCAGATGGAGGACCTGGGCCTAGACACGACCACATCGCATCCCTGAAGTGTCAGCAGAGATTGTGTCAACCAGACTCTCCCCTGTGACGGCCTCATCGACACGACAGCCATCTGCACCGATCCTCAACAAACCCGTCTCCATACCGGCGTATTGACTCCAGTCTTAAACCAGATGGAACTGGATAATATTCTGATTGTTCCAATCTGACTTCTGACCTATAATGCTGCCTGAATCATAATCATACACTGTTCGTCCCTTGGCCAGAGGAGAACTGGCCCCCGACTGAGCCTGGGTTCTCCCAAGGTTTTTTTTCTCCATTCTGCCACCTGATGGGAGTTTTGGTTCCTTGTCACTGTTGCCTTTTTTCACCTTTATTGCTTGCTAAATTTAACATTTAATTTAATTTTCAACAATAATATTGATCTGCCTGCATTGACATGATGATGACACTTCACATTGACTCATTATATGAGAATTGAACCGAGCTGGACGATGATATCACGGTTTTCTCCAGAGCGGCTATATATATAAATGAACTAAATTAATCACTTTTTTACAACAAAAATGAAACATCACTGAACTTACTTAAGCTGGACTGTGACGCTGTTTTCTTCTGGAAACAAACTTTATTGCATTATTTTTCTTTTATCTCTGTAAAGCTGCTTTGAAACAATCTGTATTGTAAAAAGCGCTATATAAATAAATGTGACTTGACTTGACTCGACTATATTCCAGATCGGCTTTTGCTAGATGCTTTCACTTCAAGCCTGTCCATAAACCATAAATTGCAAGTTATTCATATTGCAGCAGTATATGATTTACCTGTTGTGTAAAAGTAATACTTCTTTAATATGACAGTCGAGGTTAGGGAACAAAGCAAACAAGCAAAGAGGCTGAATCTTTTTATTACTGTAATTCAGACTTATTGCTCCTCTATTGTAAAGTAATACAACAATCATCTCAAACTGAAATAATGTACACCACTGACAATATATACATATACGGGACACAAATCAAATAAATTAATTTCGACTTTGTAAAAGTTGTTTTGTCAATATTTTCAGAGACTGATGCCCTTGGTAGAGTAGAATTCAAATTGGCTGCAGTTTCAAACCACAGAAATATTAGTGATTATTTACATCCCTGATCATATACATTAATAAACATAATGATAAATCTATTGCACTCTAGACTATCAGTGAGAAGCACACTGTAAAATATGTGCACATGTATGTGTACTGGTGGATAGACGGTTACTTTTTACACCACACAATGAATGCTGATGAATTGGTATTAATTTACATGGAAATCATGCGATGCATAACCTGGATTTGTAATTTATTGCACATGGCCTCTTGCAGACTCACACCTGTAGGTTACTCTCAGTCTTGCTCTTTTCCTCTAGCACCATGGGAACATTTGTGCTCTACTGGTTAATTAGACAGTGCCCTGTTGACCTCAGAGTTCAGTGTGCTTTAGAAACCCTGTGCTGATTAGTTGCCAATGATACTACACACTCGTGGACAATAGAGACCTACCAAGGTTTTTTTTTTATTTCCTTTATAGAGGTGAGCGAGTCACACATATCATCTAACACATCTAACACATTAATGGTTTCCTGCACACACCTTTTACCTACAGTCATAAATAGGCCCAGACGGAATCTTCTGACTTTCTTTTTTTCTTTAACATTTGTGGGGTAAATCTGAGGAATGGATTTAAACAAAAAAAAACGAACAGACATGGCCAAATTGTTCCCCCGATATTTGAAATTCTTAATCCATTACACACCACTCTGTTTGCTGTTAGGATGATAAAAAAGTTAGAAAAATATGCCTTAGAAACCTGCCTTAGAGGCTCTTCAACATCAAAATTATTAAGATAGCAAATCAAATAAAGCGGCTAGTGTCAATTCTAGCTCAATGCTTCAGTTTTAAGTTTGAGGTAAGACATAAGTAGCCTAGCTAAACATTTAATATTTGACAACTGTTTAAGGATAGGATTTCACTGTTTTGAATTTAAAATATAGGCTATCATTTACTTGATTCAAGTAATTCATAACTGAATGTGACGAGGCGAGAAACATTAACCACATTAACAGATGATTTTGGTCGCAGGGGTTGCATTTTGGTTGGAAATGAAAGTCGGGTTGACGTCAGAGCCCGAAGTCGGTTTGACGTCAGAACCCGACATCAGAACCAGACATCGGTTTGACGTCACCATCCAACATCGAACAGACGTTGGATTTTGGTTGGAAATGAAAGACGGGTTGATGTTGACATCAGTGACTGATGTTGGTTTCTGACATCAACCTGATTTTCATTTTCAACGTTGGGTTTGGTCTTCTAAATGCACATTTTTTTATTGTTTTGGGGCACACTAGCTTATAGATAACAGTAAGGCTAACATAATATTCATACTAAAAGACAAAAAACTTTAAATGGGGCACTATTTGAGGGAACAGCCATTTGGGTGTCCAAAACCATTGTGGACGTTATTGAGTGCCCTTATTCAATCTCACATTCAATCCCAGGACTGGAACTGTGTTCTAGAAATAAATTTGATATTGATATGAGGGTAGGCAGGCAGACATAGATTCAGAGGCATAAGGTACTGTAACATAAAACAATGCAACAATAATAAAACAATGCGTTGACATTTACTTTTCACTTTTGATACTTAAGTACTTTTAAAAAACGAGTACTTCTATACTTTTACTTAAGTAAAAATCGTCTTTACAACTTTTACTTGTAACGGAGTAATATTTGACCTGTAGTATCTGTTCTTTCACTCAAGTAAGGAAGTTGTGTACTTTGTCCACCTCTGTGTGCGAGTGATTTTGAGTGCTTGAAAAGAATGGTCAACTAGTGCACACACACTGAACACGTCTGTCCACACCTGGTCCACACTCGCGATCAAAAGAGTATATTCTTAACTGTGCGTAAAATGGAGCAGTACGTGGAAAATAACATATACCTGGGCATTAAGAATGAATGTGTGCATATTTTCAAATAAAAAATCATTTTGCAAAAAAAATGTGCAAATAGTTCAAATTGATTACTTTACAATGAATTGTAGTTCTTTTACTGTTCTTCTTTTTTTCTTTGTTCCCTTAAAAAACATTCAGATTCCGTGTGAGCCTAGTTACAAACCACATTCACACAAACACTCACTCTCTAACAGCCTCCGCCAGGCAGCGGTCAGTAGCATCGCTGCAATCTGCCCCGTGCTTGCGACGGATCCTGGTGTTGGTGCCAATACGAGTATGTGTGTTTTGTGGCCGCAGCCTGCGCAGACGGGTATGTAGAACTTTGCGCAGTTTTTGGCGCGTGAACGCATAAAGCAGCGGATGTAGCACTACCGTCCAATAAGCGAGCACCAGAAAGCAGAGTCTCAGGCGTTCTAGCCAATCAGACGGCCCGATGGCCAGCATGAGAAGAGGAATGATGGAGAGAGGCGCCCAGCACAGCAGAAACGATAGGACGATGATGACGGACATGCGAAAGACTCGCCTTCGCCGTTCCCTTCGATCTCGGTGGCGCCGAACCGCTCGACGCAGAGCCAAAATGGCCGACACTGACGCGCCCACACCCATGCTAGACGGACCCTGGATGGGGGCGGGACTTAGCTGAGTGGTTACTGTAGACACAGTGGGCATGGGAGTCAAAGGCGTGGTCACTGATGATGTACCAAGGGTGGGAATGTGGGTGCTAGTTATGACAGACACAGATGCGGTGGGACTCAAAGTCGTGGTTGCCATGGATGCAGTGGGAGTGGGGCTTAAAGGCGAAGTTATCACAGACACAGTGGGGGTGGGGCTAAGGGGCGTGGTGAGCGAGGGAGTATTCGTCTCAGTGTTGATGGTTACCGTGGTAACTGCATCCGAGGTGATAAGTGGTGCGGTCGAAAGCGGCGGGGGGGAAGTGGGTGTGTTTGTCGTAATGTGATCCGGCGACCTCATTGACCTTTTACAGCGTAACCATAGGCGAAGTCCAGGACCAGGTCGTTTGCTGTCTCGATGGGGCCTGGCCGTACGTCCGATGCGGATGCGCAGCGCCTGAAGAATTCGGGAGTATGTAAACAGCATCACAGCAAGAGAGCACAGGAACACGGGAACCTGTAGTAACAGATGAGCCTGCAGAGTTCCTCCCCACTCTGAACAAAGCACAGTGCTATTGGAGTGCAGAAACACCCCCTCGCCTTGGCCCGACACAAACCCCGCCTCCACGAATGGTAGGAGTGGCATGGCTAAAGAAATCGCCCACACTGCAGCAAGCAAAATGGTTGCCCTTCGAGGCGTCAGCAGGCGATTGGCTGGCCGGACGCTGATGTCATAGCGGTCTAAGCTGATGAGCAGCAGGTTAAGTGCGGTGCCTACGCTGGCGAAGCTGGCTGCCGATTCGTGAAGACAGCAGAGGAGGGCGTGGTGAGGAACCGAGGCTCCGCCCAGTATGAGGAGCGTGGCAGTGATCGGCAGGCAGAGGAGACAGAGCAGCAGGTCAAGGGTGTGCAGGCTGAGCGTGACGGCATGGCTGACGGACTCCAACAGGCTGCAGTGACCACAGTATAACACCAGCACGGTCAGATTGCCGCCCACCCCCAGGAGCAACTCCAGCAGCAGCACAGCGCTCAGTGTAGCCCGGAAGCCCAGCCACGTCCCGTCCTGCTGTGCGAGTCCGACCCCCACGCTATCTTCTGCCTGTAAGAGGGACAGACCGTGGCCCTCAGTGAAGCTGCCATCTGTCTCCATGGACACCGTCGCCACGTGCTTTTAAGCATAGCAACGCCAGCCACTCCCACAGGCCATGCTCCACCTACTCAGGTGTTTTCTTGGGGCGTTGATGAACGATTGACAGCTCTATGGTGAGAAGACAAAAACAGAAAGAAGCATTAATGAACAGGCCAAAATGTACAGAATTTACTGAAGCAGGACACAGTGAGATCCACTGATCCACTGACCCCTTTCCCACTGAATTTATTTATATATTTACTGTATATAAAATTGAAAAGTATATTACCGTTATATATACAGAGACTAAGAGAGATTCACCGATGCAACCAACCGAGCACTGGAATCATTTTGGTGAAAAAGTGGTTTGGCTTGTCCTTCTGAAGTGTAATAAGGTATTGATCTAGCAAGACAGAACGAAAAAGATGAGTATGACTTACACGTGATTCTGCAGTCCCGCACACAGTTAAAGGGATAGTTCCCCCAAAAATAAAAGTTAGCCCATGATTTACTCACCCTCAAGTCATCCTAGGTGTATATGACATTCTTCTTTCAGACAAATACAATCGGAGTTATACTGAAAAATGTCCAAGATTTATAATGGCAGTGTTTCTGTTTTTTAAGTCCATAAAAGAGCATCTATCCATCATAAAGGTGCTCCACGTGGCTCCGGGGGGTTAATAAAGGCCTTCTGTGTGAAGCGATGAGTTTGTTTAAGAAAAAAATTCATATTAAACACATTACAAAGTAAAAGCTTCCGGCTAAACGCAGTCTACTTACACCTAAAGCGCAACTTACATAACTTGTGATGTCGAAAGTAGCGTAGTGCGTCATGGCGTAGCATAAATATCAGCAGTACGTCACATTATTCGCGTAAGTTGCGCTTTAGACTTAAGTGGAATCTGCATGTTCGTTGTGCCGGAAGCTAGTTATTTTATTTTATAAAGTTTTAAATATGGATATTTTTCTTACACAAATGCATCGCTTTGCTTCAGAAGGCCTTTGTGGAGCACTTTTATGATGGATAGATGCACTCTTATAGACTTCAAAACAGAAACGGCCATTCACTGCCATTATAAAGCTTGGAAGAGCCAGGCAGGCTTGTGCACAATTCAGAATTGAATTGAGAATGACTCCTTAATTCCAATTCAATTCTTGAATTTGAATTGAATTTGAATTGATGTCAAAAACAGGATCTAGAATTACGAATTTGAATTAAAGGAAGCAGAATTGCAATTCAATAAAAATTCAAAGAAATTCATATACATATTTTAAGTGAAGTGTTTAACAATGAAGCTTTACAGTATATCTTAGATATGATTGCATTATAAATGATATTAGTTTGAACTACTTGTACAGATTACATTAAAAGGATATGTTTTCCCCCAGCAATGAATGTTAAAAGCTCTAATCACAGAACAAATAATTAAGTTTGATTTATTGTAATTGTAATTTTGTGGAACATGATGGAACATGACTCCATTTCCCAGAATGCTTTACTTTAACCAAGTATTTTAAATGGTTGCTAAACAATTTGAGGTGGACATTTGTTTGAAAGCACAATTTGATGGGCAACACTTTTTAAGTTTCAGAAGTCCCTTACAACTTCACTCTGCACCTGTTGAGAGAATCTTTAGTGTTGCAGGAAAGATATTGAGACCAGAACAGTGCAGACTCAATGAAAAAACATTTGAGGAGCTATTGAGAATTAGATGCAACAGTGTTGCTCATTAATTTTTTGCATTGGAATAAATGATAACTGCATTTACAACAACTTTGTGTTTGTGTGATTACTTTTGAACTAATTAAACAAAATTTGATCAATATCTATTTTAGAACAAAATGTATGCAGGGTTGAGGAGTAAATAGTTACGTGAAATAAAATTTCTGTTATTAAATTACAAAATTAATGTAATTGTATTTAGTTGTATTATTGAGGTAAAATGTTTAATTCAATTAGTTACTAATCAACTTAAAACGAAATTGCTTTGCATTGATAAAGTTATCCAAACCACATTTATAATGGGTAACTAATAACAGTAAGCAATAACATTTCCATAACCTTCCTAACATGCGAGACTTAACACATTCTTTCTGTTGTGTGACTGTTTGGAATTTCTTTGAATTGCCATGAATTTAATTCCACTTCCTGTCATTCCAATTCCAATTCAATTCAACGTCCTGTGGGGCGGAGTAAATTCAATTCAAATTCCAATTCATGAATTGAATGGAGGCCAATTCTGAAATTCTGAATTTTGCACAAGCCTGGAGCCAGGACTTTTTTTATATATATATATAACTCCGATTGTACTGGTCTGAAAGAAGAATGTCATATACACCTAGGATGACTTGAGGGTGAGTAAATCATGGGCCAATTTTCATTTTTGGGTGAACTATCCCTTTAAGTTTTAACAGACAGATGAATTGCATCACAGAATGATCTCTCACACATGACCAAGGACACAAACAACTGCTGAAACCTTGATGAATTTGGCTATGGAGTATGGATACAGAAGTGTACAAACTAAAGACTGCTCGATGTCAGATTGTAAGTAGCCTACTACTTGCACTTTAACGTGCTGAAGAAACGGTCATGATTCTAATAAACTCAAAATCAATCTTAAGTGCTCTAAAATATGTGCCTTCAAATCAAGTCAACTCTCAAATGATAGGCTGCGCAATTACAGCAGCCTGTCATAAAAAAAAAAAAATCATAAATAAATAAATAAATGAGTTTGACTTGAGACTGATCCCATTTCTAGCATGGTTGTTACTATGGCAACTGGTCTACAGTTTAAGAGTGGTCAAAAAATACCAAATTTGAGACTTTCTACATCTGTGGCTGTTCAAGTGGGGCTCAGAGTTTGCCTCTTGAGCACATCTGTGATAATGACCGCAGGATGAAAGTTTTGATGTTTAACACAATGAGACTGCAGAGGGAGGAAGGGCAATACGGTTGGCATGCCGATGCGCCCCATGCCATGCTGGTAATGAAAGGAGGTCACTGCAGTGGAACTTTTGACTGACAGTACAATACTTAGATTTAGGGCTCAGATGAACAACTGAAGCCTGACATCTTATGCGCACAGAAGTGAGACTGAGGCAAAAATAAGTAAGACTGACTTTTGTCAGAGATGCAGGATCACGGCTTTGCATGTAAAAAACTAAGGAATGGTGAGAGATAGAGAGAGGGAGAGAATGAGAGATGAGTGGGAGGTGCAGGTGCACACTGTGTTGAGAAATCGCTGGAGGAGTTTGTTTTTACCTCCTACCATCTATCCATCACTGTGCTATGCTTGAGATCCATCCATCTTTCTTTAGACTAACCATGCTGTCTCAGCTCTTTCTGCCATTTATCAGACTCTATTTCATTATCATTGTTTTCCAAGACAATTTGGTCTGTCCATGCTGGCTTTTAGCCTGCCTGGTAAAGCAACAGTTCACCCAAAGATAAAAAATTCTGTCATTATTTATTCACCCTCATGTTGTTCTAAACCAGCATGTTGTGATTTTTCTGTAGAACACATAATATGTTATTCACACAGCTTTTTTCCATCAAATGACAGATCATAGTGAATTCATCTGTCAAGCTCCAAAAAAAGCACCATAAAAAGGATCCACATGACTTGTGCACAATATTCCAAGTGTTCTGAAGTCATTTAAATGCAATGGTAATTTAACTTTCCCTCCACCGCAGCTCAGTGTTAAGTATCATTGAGATACTTTAAAAATATATATATATTGATTTATTTTGTATTTTCTATTTTAATCTGATTAACGTTTAATAATTTTTGGTCATTTCTATTAGTTTATATATATATATATATATATATATATATATATATATATATATATATATGTGTGTGTGTGTGTGTGTGTGTGTGTCTAGTATTTACATTATGGTAAACTAAATGAAAATATTGGGGGGGGAAAAAGCTATAATTATTCCCTAGCTGGAATAAAACAAGTTTAATTTTAATATTTTATTTCAGTTCATGTTTATTTTACTTTATTTAACAAAACGTTGTTATGGTTTTAGTTCACTATAATAACCCTGCTGCAGCTTTCAAATCTTGTTATTCCGCATATTCACACAGCCACACTGAGATTGGTCACATGATGACATCAAACCTGGCAAGCTGTGCAAAGATTCTTCAGAATTTCTCCTTTGCGTTCGATAAAAGAAAAAAACAGCATACAGGTTTGAAATGACATGAGGTTGAGTAAACAATCATAAAATGTTTCTATTCTTTGTATAACAATAGCAGAGGCATTCAAACCACTGCATGTTATAATATATTGGTGTGTCTCTGTGGACAAAGGGCCCTATGGTGCAGCAAGTCAAAATTGATTTCTAATGAGCATAATGGTGGAATTAATATTCAAAGGCATTTGTTTACAGACTGTGGAAATGAAAGAGTGTGACAACATGTGAATCTACATTCACAAGGCAAGGAGGAACCAAAATAACTCCACATCTAAGGAGCTAAAATAGCTGATGATCTAGATTCCTCTTTCCTTTCATACACATTCTCAACAGATCAGGGCCACTTATATACCTGCTCTATACTCCATTGTTTCTTGCTGTTGCTTTTTGTCCCAGAAGCAAACTGTAGCCTTTAATCTTATTATAAATTTACACACTCCATCTCATACATGCTCATTTTCCTTCTTTCAAATGGCATCTTGCAGCCTGGTCTGAAGTGCATCTGAAAATCCATTTGGCTGTAATCAGTGAGAATGTGTGTGCGTGTAGGAGCAAAAGCGCAAAAGATGATAATGGGTGTGATGAAAGTCAAATGATTGACGCAGGCGTATTTAACTTTTTTTCTCTCACAATAATTTTGCTGGAGTCACGTGTCTCTGAGCATGTGCATGTGTCCAGTTGTGTTTGAGATTATCAATGTGAGAGGATGATGCCCTGATTCAAATTGTAATGTCATAAGGCATCCCATAAGCCGAGAAGTCCATAGTGACTGATAACAATGGATATTAAAACTAATGAGAAAAAAAAACAAACAATTAATTTGCAATATAGCTATTCAAATGACATCTTGAATTTTATACACAGGCTCACTGCAGATAACAGGCAACACATGGATTTGCTCGGTAAACAAATCGTCCGTAGTGGCGACATACCCCGCATATGGCATTGCTGCCAATTTTGGTCGTTGTTGTTGCAGTGTAAGAAATATTAGGAGTCGCGTCCAGATCAAACGACACCGCTGATTGTCTCTTATAATTTCTATTCCCAGGCGCGCGCTGTCAAAATGTAGCACTTAAACAGACAAAAACGAATGAAGAGAGGTGGTAAAATCGACTCGAATGTCAGTCAAGTGGAAATATAGCCTCGTGAGTAGTGTGAAGATGGAGAAGGAGGTTTTTACTCACCTTGCCCCGCGCGCCGGGAATCCCCGCTACATTCCACTGCGGTCCGTGCAGCGCGCGTGCTACTCTCTCTCACTCTACTAGAGCGCGAGATTCCTAGGGGCTTCAGGACAGTCCGCTGTCAGGTACGTGCCCGGAATAAATGTCTCACCTTCAGTGGTGCTAAACGCTGATAGAAATCGCCACGCTGGTTCTGTGAGTACCCATGAGTGCCGCTATCCTGTGTAGTAGACGTACTGAACCCGCTCACTCAGCGCGAGCGCGCATACACACACGCATCCACACACACGCACACTGCAGACTTCATCGTGGAAACGCACGAGCTACTGTCTGCAGTCCATGCGATTCTTAAAAACAAATGTACAAGATACGGTTTCGGCGTGGATGACATTTATTATTCCATTATTATTTTTTATTCGAATTAATTCAAACATGAAATTCCAATGGCAGTCATTAGCTGTAAATGTAAATATGAGCTTAAGTATACACGTTTCCTATAAGAACTTTAATGCTCAGCACAATATGAAAGGGCAAAGAAATTGCTTTTCAATGTCAAATTCAATGCAATTTACTCCTTCCTTCCCAAGGCTATTTAGTAGATGTGGAAATGGTAATTTAAGAGGCATATGCAATAATCTGAGAGGATGAAGAATGCATCCACATGAAAGAAAAGCTCTTTATATATATACACATACATATATTCAATGCACCAAGGCTTGATTAAAACATAATATAGATTAAGACATGGTATACCTCTGGAGCCTCAAATTTGATGCACAGTTGTCAGTGACTGACATAAACTCATTAAAAGGCACAATGACGGATTCCTCTAAAATAACAGAATAAAAATATAAACTGGCACTCAAACGATTTGTTATTAAGCAGGCTTGAGAATATAAAACAAAATACCCTAACAGATGGACTGGCTACATTGCAGTCAATGAATAAATATGAGTAGAAATGAATATGAAAACAGTGTTTGAGTGACAGCCCTGAAAGAGTAGTAATGAGTGTTCGTTGGCATCTAGACAAGATGGGCCAGAATCATTACTGAATCATCAGATGTGTAACAAGGATTGATGCACAAACATCCAAAAAAGACAACATAGAGTGACAGCAAATTAACAATGAGAGAAGAGAGAACAAGATAGACTATGTAGTTCTGTCCTACATAAACTACAGGTGGTTACTGACCTTTAATGTGGCTCTAGTTGCCATATAAGGCTAGTCTTACTGTTCATAGTAAAAATGAGAGCTCCAACACCATTAAATTCAGACTTGTTCATTACAATTCAATGAACATTTTGTCTAATCTCATGTTTATTTTTCCCTTTAAATATCAATGTTTATTCCAAGCAAATGTTGAACACGAAGAAGAGATTGATCACTTTACAATGTATGAATGTATATGTAACTTTTTATGTGCTATTAAAACTGGCAGACAGGGTTTGTCTTGTGCAAATAAAAATGTAAACTGCTCCATCACTTTAAATGAACAGGTCTGTAGGAGTGTAATCCATATACTAAAATGGAACACAAATACTGAATATAATCAATGAAATACATGAAAACAATAAAATAAAATAAATCAACAATATAAAAATATCTTTAAAAATAGCACCATTTGTCCAAGTAAACATGCAACATCTGATAATGAAAGAACATTCATTCTCCTTTTCAAGCAGATAAAAATACAGATCTACATTTACAGTACAATTTTGTACAGCATAGACTTATTCTAAGAACGAGTCTAAGATCAATTCTTTAAGAACTGGAATATTACAATGTATTCTTGTTTCTGTTTTTAGCACCTGAGAAAATGTCAGTGGGTGTAAATATGTGGCATCAAGGATTAAGTGAGAAATGAAAGATAATGTGGTATGCTGTGACTAACTGGACTAACGTACATGTATATTTGCATATAAACGTATTTACCTAAATGTTCTTGTGGATCCGTACATGGACAGTATGTTATGTTATGAACAATGTTTCTATTTGACCTTTGCCTGCAATACAATATCTCTAGATGAATCTAGACTGGCAGCAAGATTAACATGTTTGGCAGCTCAACAGACACAAAATAAATAAACAAGAAAAAGATCTTTAAGATCTGATCAATATTTAAAATTTGCTTGTCCCATTGAGGAAAAGGTATTGACATCAATCTTTACCTCGATCTCTTGTGCATGATGGCAGAGTTCAACACTGAGGTTTAGGTTTTTATATTGTTGATGAGTTAGAGATCCATTTACAGTCAGCTCTTGTCTTCACGCTAAAACACAATTCTATAACAGAATAGACAGGATTTTAAGGAAAACCTCTTACAGATAGAAGCAGTGTAAAATCTTCTCTATCCAATCCAATTAATAATTCATGAACAAATATGCATTAATGCACCATGTGTCACCTTCAGCTCAGTGCATGTTAATGTACCTTCTTATTGTTGCAGACAGAGTTTCTCACACTCTTCCTTCTGTAAATAGCGATTAGCGTTCCCTCCACAGCCGCTGTAGATAAAAGGTCTACAGGCGCCCACCTGAGAGTTAAAGTACCAGCGCAGAGTAAACCGGGAACAATCACCCTCTTCCATGGGCAAGATGCAAGAGTCTAAAAAGACACATGAAATAATGGTTCAATGGTTGAAAGTCTGGAGTCAGGAGGATTTTTTTGTTGTTGTTCAGCAAGGATGCATTCGATTGATAAGAAGTGAAAATAAAGACATTTATGTTACAAAAGATTTCTATTTAAATGATTAAAAATGCATTTAACTTTTATTTATCGAAGAAAAAAATACGTATAATGGTTTCCAGAAAAAGAACCCTCTGGTGCTCTTTGCGTGGCGGTCAAAAATGGCAGATTTTTTTTTTTTTTATTTCAATGAAAGGAATGTATTATATTTTAGTTTGATAATGTTTATTTAATATTTTGCATTTTTAGGGGATTTTATGGTACTACATTACATTTACGCAGTATTTATAATCCATTTTTTCATGTTTTGAGCATAGACCCGAAATTTACATTTCCAACTTTAACTGTTGTAAATCTTGAATGCTTTAAAAACACAGACTTAAGTGAAAAAGGTTAACTTAAAAGTTACAGAATTTTACGTTTATTGTTATGAAAAATGCACAAAAATACTAATTAAAATTTTTATATGAAATCTATATTTTAAAAAACAAATATTCTAAAACTGCAAGAAAAATCAAAGCCATAAATCTAAACAAGTTGTGTTCCAAATTTGAGCTTGATATCTCAAAAAATTTGCTTTCAGTAAGATTCTGTTTGGCCACAGTACCAAAAGATTTCATGAACTATTTGAAATTTGTCTCCCATTCATTTCCGATGCAGTCATTTTTCATATTTTTTTCAGGACCATTTAACCTTTTCGAATCATGTCCATGATTTTTTGCGTGTTCACATTGCAAATATTCAATCAAAAATGACTGTTAATAACAATAAGAAATGTTTCTTGTGCACCGAATCAGCATTTTAGAATGATTTCTGAAGAATCACGTGACACTTAAGACTGGAGTTATGATGCTGAAAATTCACAGGAATAAATTACATTTTAAAATATTAAAAAAGAGAACAGTTGCTAATACTTTATTTCGATAATACTTTAGTCCACTTTTGACATACTACTAACTATAAGTAACTTTGCAGCCAAATATCAACGACCAGTCATTAGAGAATTAGACGACTGTCTTTATTTTACACTACTCACGAGGCTTTATTTTGATGCTCCCCAACAGACATTCTAATAACTAGAAATAACTATGCAACTACATGAAATTATTCCACTAACATGAACCTTAACAACTAACCCTAACCTAACCTAATAATCTAATGAGTGTAAGTTGACATGTAGTTGTAAAACTTGTAGAATGCCCAAAGTGGACCAAAGAAATTAAGGGTAAACAAACAGTTATTTTAAGTTGTAATGATATTCACAATATTACTGTTTTCTCTGTATTTTAAATCAAATAAATGCAGTTTTGGGGAGCATAAGAGGACTTTCAAAAACATTACAAAATCATACCGACCCCAAAATTTTCAACTACATGACCAAAAGTATGTGAACCTACCACTAATTTACAAGTTTAGCTTTTTCAGCTACATCCAATATTTCTGTATGCAGAAACATTTCGTAAACACATCTATATATCCTGAATTAATGCAAATTGAACAATATGGCGAAAGACTGTCATTAAATGCACACAAGGCAGATTCAACTCTTAAACTTGTCATTATGGCATCTCTATAGTTGAGAGTGCCACAGAGATCTGTAGAAATATCCAGCTCTTTTCTGTGGCGGGACAGCTGCTTGCAATCTCATACTAAGAGCTGTCATGCAGATGAGTCAGCGGGTTTACAGCATGCAGCAGATACAGAGAAAAACAGGAAGTGAGCACAGCAAAGAACAATAGTGTGCAGCAATTACAGAGTGCAAAATTATGATAATCCATCATCAGTTCTGTTAGGGGTTTGAAGACAGTGACATCAACAAAGCAAAAGTTGAATACATTCCTACAGATAGCATTTCTAAGTATTCTGTCCCCAACAATAACATGGAAAAGCAGTAAAAATGTGAAGAATGTATTAATACAATATGCACCATCAACATTGTTATTTCCACAGTAAAGCTATAGGCAGGTGCTCCAACATGCAACATCACGAGTGATGGCTTACCTTCACCTTTCACCTCTCTTTTTGTCCTTTCAGCTTTTAATGAATCAACAGAGACTGTTTGACCTGCCAAAACATCAATATATTATTCTGTGTCTGCACATACAATTAATAGATTTCTGAAGAAAAAAGGCCTACCCTGGCTTTTATTGACAGTGGTGTCATAGTCAGCAATCTCCACCACTGGAGCGTCATCATCATAGGTCTCTATAGAGTAAATGTGCTCATAGTCTGGATCATTTGTGTTCATCACAACACGCAGCTTTGGACCTAAAAAAAAAAAAAAACAAGTGCATGGATGCACAAATAAAGAAAGTTTTTGGAAATCAGAGTTTAGAATGCTGGAATATCATAGTTTGAAAGCAATCGATGTACATGTGCAGCTGGATAATGTTAAATACAAGCATGTATTTAACAGATCCCACTTATTTTCATGGCAGAAACATAGTTTCTGTTTAAAGGGGTAGTTTAAAGAGAAAAATTCATTATTGTCATCTTTTACTCACCCTCATGTTATTCCAAACCTATATGACTTACAGTACATTCTTCCATGGAACATGATAATGAGTTGTTTTGAGGAATGTTGACACTGCTCTTTTTTAAATAATGCATCGTGACCACCACTGGAGAAAAGTGCACTTTAGCATACTTAAAAAAAAAAAGAAGGAAATATACTTAAAAATATATACAAATATATACTTAAGTGTGAACTGAATGTCATGTTTTGGACATATAAAAGAAATTACATGAACAAGTATTATAATTGAAATTTATATTAAATGCAGCTAGCTTAAATTGATTTTTTTTGTGTTTTTTTTACTCACTTCAGAAAGACTTAAATACATTTTTACCTGTAATTTCATAATGACCTCTATTGTTTGTTGAAATGTGGTTAGTGCACTGCCGAATAAACTGACAAGCATGGTAAACTAAAATATAATTTAATGTCCTTTCTATTAAACCTTGTATGTCATTTATTGAAATATATTTGAATCTAATATGGAATAACACTACAGTTAAAATTATAATCACTTTACATGAGCTTAAGTATATTAGCAAACATTAAAAGAAGTGTACTTTTTAAGAGCACAACAAAAGATTATAAAATTAATGATTTACAATGTACTTTAAAGTAAAACCTTTAATTTGACATTACAAAGTGCACTTTAAGTGTAAGGAACATGTTACAATGTTATTGTAATCTTTTTAAGTTTTATTAATTAATACTTTCTGCTTGTACAGTTTTTTAAATATACTTTTAAGATTTGGCACAGGTCTCATGGACTTTTGTGCTTGGGAAAAAAGCAGTGTGAACATTCTTCAAAATATCTACTTTTGTGTTCCACAGATGAGAAAAAGTCCTGGAATGAGAGATGGTTGAGTAAATGATGACAGAATTTTCATTTTTGGGAGAACTATTTCTTTAAACTAGTCCTTTCAAGAAAGTAATAAATACGGGACAGAGTGACAGGAATTTTTTAGCTTAGAAGAAAAGTGGATAAACCGAGATAGCAGGACGAATTGAGGATAGGACTCACCCTCCTCGTCCCCTCGGGTTAGTGAGCGCTCAGGGGACGTGGAGGAGCGACTTCGGTAAGTCTGCACTGCTACAGGTATCTGAACGTCCTGAACACCTGAGAACAAGCCCACAACGAATTACACAAATGCAAGACAGCAAACCCCATCAGTAAACGCGCACACACACAGGCATTCATGTGTGTAAAGATGTACTCAAAGTTCATGCACTACATCAACAATTTTGCATGCACAAAACCCAAAGTTTAGCCATGTGGACACAAACCAGAAATTCTCACGAACATTCTCAACAACAAGGTTTATACAGACTGAGACCACATCACACAAGACACACAAGTGTACAATTAGTGTACTGTGTGGACACGAGTTGCTGATGCAATGATAGGAAAATGTAGCTATATTGAGGATATATAAGTCACAACTTACCTCCACAAGCTTAGGGAAAAAGAGAGAAAGAGAAAGAGATATGAATTTAAAGATACATAAGAGAGAAAATCAACATTAATCAGAATTTGCATCCCATTTTACTTCTGTAAAAGAATTTACAATGAAAAAAAGGTCAGGGATTGACTATCACATTTATCATTTACCCAGCTGTTCCATATCACAAAGGAGAAAGACAACAAATTGAGTTTGCCACTGATGAGGCGGACAAAAGCAAAAAAAAAAAAAAAAAAAAAAGTCTAAACAGGATTGTTTCTTTCAGTGCACCAAAAAAGAAAGTCGTTGTAGAGGATTCATGTAGATTTCATGACTTCATGAAGTGAAACGGTCATTGATGGTGATGGAAAATTGTTATGGATGGAGATAAATGACAATTATCAAAGATCCACTCACCACAATGCAGGTTCATCTCAGTTCGAACATAACCCCGAATCTCATCCTCCTTTAAAAAATAAAGAGAGATGTGACCAGCCCTTGAGTCATTCTTACTTATCTTGAGGGTTCAATGTGAGGCTCAGGTAGAAGAATAAATTATGCATAACATTACAATAAGTCATGAACTGTAAAAGTCTATTTGTTCTGACCGTCATGCCTGGTTCTCCTCTGTCTCCTTTAGGTCCATCAGAGCCTATCTCACCCTGATACATAAACACAAAGAGACACATTTAGCGATGACAGATGTATAGAGAATCAATGCAGAGGTAGATTATGTGTATCGTCACCTGTTCTCCTCTCTCTCCAGGGATCCCTGGTATGCCACGTGGACCAACCATGGCAGGGCCTGCAGGACCTCTTTCTCCCTACAATAAATATTCAATACCTCACATATGATGAACTAACCCTGCCCCTCATGCATATGAATCAGGGTTTCCTGCAGCGCTATTCAAGAGCAGCAATGCTCTGCACTGCACTAAATACACATCACAGCAAAATAAAACATTAAAATAAAATAAATAACTTGAGAATTTTACTGTGTTGAGAGAGAAACACTCTATAAAGCATCTCTCAAACAATTGGCAAATCAGTCTGAAAAGAACAGCGTAAATGGTCTGAATCATGATCCAAATTGGCACGACAACTCACATCCTCACTGAATTTGCTGATTACTCACTTGTTTGTTGAACCACAGGTTATGATGTCAGACATTAAATGAGCCCAGATTGTTACAGTGATATGTGTATTTTTGACAGTGATACGAATCCATTGAAACGATGATATGACCTCCATGATCATGTAAATGTCCCTTTGCACATACACAGTGGTATAGAGTAAGTTTGATACCTTTTGTCCCTGCAGACCCTCTGGACCTTTACCACCAGCAGGTCCTTGAGGGCCTGTTAGACCAGGGGGTCCATCCACACCTCTCAGACCAGGAGGGCCTGGGATACCAGATGGCCCCTAAAGAAAGCAAGAGGAACAACTAATAAGTCTCTTCTTTACTTAGATCAACAGCATTAGATTTAAACAGCAGGGAGCTAAAGAGGTTTGCATACTCACCCGGTCACCTTTCTCTCCCTGTGTTCCCTTTGGCCCCAAAACTCCATCAAAGCCTCTGTCACCCTGGGCATCGACAGATGAATGTTACGCAGTTTGTTTAAAGTTTCATTGCACCTGTTCCACTTTTTTTTTTTAATTACAAGGGCTACAGATAATGCAGTTCTATGATACTGTAAAACAGTTTCAACCATTTTGTTGTCCACTGGCTTATTCAGTAGGGTTGTTAAAAGTATTGGTATGTTGGTACCAGAGCATGTGAGCAGTAATATTTCCTCAACAGCGAAATATTAATTGGAGCGTCACACTGCTCCACTCACATGCTCTGGTTGGTACCAATCTGATATTGAGATGATAAAAATACAACAATAATAAAATACAATATTAGTAGTACAGACTCGATTCAAGCCAAACGTGATAAAAATGCTGGTATGCACCCATTACATTCACAGTTTTTGTAATATAAACTAAGATTTTTTATGTGTTTTTTATTTTTTAAATCGATGTCCACCAAGGACGTATTTTTTTTAATCAAAAATACATTAAAACATTTTTTTTTTTTCTATTTTAATATATTCTAAATTGGAATTTATTTGCTCTTGATAGCAAAGCTGAATTTTCAACTGCCCTTACTCATCTTCAGTGTCATAAGATCATTTTAATATGATTTGATGCTAAAGTAACATTTCTCATTATCAAATATATATAAAACAGTTACGCTGGATATCGGATTCTTTGATGAAAGTTCAAAAGAACAGCATTTATTTGAAATAGAAATCTTTTGTTACATTATGAAAGCCTTTACTATCATCTTTGTTGAATAAACGTATTACAGTCTTTAAATAAAAACTTGAATGGCAGTTTTACCGTGGTTTAATAATTTATCAAGAATTGTGAATGTTTGTATTATAACAACCCTACCCTATTATTCAATATAATCTCAGACCTCAGATGTTTTACCTTGGCTCCAATGAGCCCCTCCTTCCCTGGACTTCCTGTGGGACCTTGAGACCCGACTTCACCCTGAAATAAAACTTGCATTCAAACAAAGATAACAGCAGGAATCACATGCACCCCTCACACACAAATAAATCTGTGTACGTACCTGCTCTCCTTTCCTCCCCGGCAATCCTGGTCTGCCATTAATCCCACCATCTCCCTATTAACAGACACAATTCATGACTCCCAGCAAAACATTGCGACACAACACAAACATTCCTCAAGCTCTCTTTATTACTCACCTTGTCTCCCTTTTGTCCGCTTGGTCCACATAGCCCCTTGGAGCCTCGTTCTCCCTGTAAGCAATTAAAGCTCAATCAACCTGTCAATCACTCAATGTGACAGGGAGTAATGACACTAGAGAAAAGCTCCCAGGGAGGGACTATTTGTAAAGAATAAAATACTATTCATGTGTCAGTCATACACACAAGCACACACACCCTTCAATTACGGTCTTTCTCATTAGTGACAACAGATAGAGGTCTATCAGGGATTCTGAATCCAGATAAAAGTTCTTATCTGCTATGTGAGGGTGTGCGTCTCGTCTATGTTGCCGCTGGCTGAAGGGCAGCTAGTACTGTCTGCAGCGGCCCATGTATCCCTGAGAGGAATGATTCATACGCAGTCTTTCATGTGCCTCGCTGCACTCGGCAAATCAATTTCTCTACACATGCACGCATATACACACACAAAAAACTTTGATATGATGGCTCTATGGTACATATGCAGATGAATATCAGACACAATGGCCTGGAATCCAGACTGTGGAGGAATTATAAGCAGTGTGATCATCTGGTCTGAAGGGCTCCTCAAGGTTACTGATAAAGCTTGCAAGAGTCAGTTTGAGTTTTAATCAAAGAGACAACCATTAAAATGCACACACACACACCTTGAGGCCTCGCAGACCTATGTGCCCAACCTCTCCCTTCTCTCCTCTCATGCCAGGCAGGCCATCTTTACCAGGTGTTCCCTGTAGAGGACAGATAAAAAAAAAAAATTAGAGGTAGTCATAGGGAAACAGCTGAGTCTGGGGACTGTATGTGTTATTCATGCACTGATGCTATAGGCATCTGAATAAGAATACACACCGCTTCACCTGGGACACCAGGCTGCCCTGCTTCTCCCTGCAAATGATAAGCAAAAAAATGATCAATATCATGTTCACACACATTTATGTACATTTTTAAACACTCAAATGTATTTCACAGTTATGCTTAGTTTTGCTTTTCGTATCAGTATGTTTAATCACCTGTGTTCCTTTGTTCTCCTTTTCCAGCCATAATCAGTTACCATGGAAATTAACTTAATCATCACAGCTGTTCATCATTTAGTTCATCACCATGTGTATTTAGTTCCTCTCCTTTACTCATTCTTTGTTCAGTATTGTTTGTGCATACTGGTTCAAGTGGTTGGTTTATGTTTAATAAAGACTGTCGTTATTTATACCTTCTTCATCCTTGGACTACAACCGTTACAGTATTCATGTATATGCATGTGTTTATTCAAGTTCATTTGTGAAAGAAGAGAAGATATTTTTCACCTTCTGACCACCAGGACCACGGGCTCCTTGGAAACCAGTGGAACCTCTCTCTCCTGGCTCACCTCTCAGACCCTACAAATATTAAAGAAAAATCACAAATGAAATTTCTTTCATATATTAGTAATGAGATTAAACAAACATATTGACTCTTCTGCTTCTGAGAAGAGACCCTAGCAATCTGACATATGTAGAATTGAAAATAATCAGAGATATTTTAAATGAACAAATATATTTGCTTGACTGTTTTTCTACCCTCTCTTCCTACCACAATGACCATTTGGAGTTCCTAAGGCACAGAGGGGCTGATAGTGATCTAAGCCTGCAGGCCAAATGTTTGTACTTTGGGGGTCGATGAATTGTCACACCTTTAGTACAGTGCTGGAAGTTTAATTATCTGATTGGTCAGTTTGAATGTCTCACAGTTGGGTTTTAGTCACATGGTCAGGGAAAGGATAAAAGAAGATTGTAACTGTTGCTCTGTCTCTTTGATGCTCTGGCTCTCTTCTTCTCCAGGTCCCTTCTTCTCTGGGTCCCCTCTCTTCTTATTCTTGGGGCTCTCTCCTTTTGCCTCCTCTCTTCTCTGTCTCTGTCTCTGTCTCTCTCATCTGTCTCTCTGTCTGTCTCTCTCTCTCTCTCTCTCTCTCTCTCTCTCTGGTAATATTTTATATGCTGGGTACAATTAAGGGTATAAGTTATCATCATCTCATACATCTATTTTGTAACTATTTTAAGTGTAACCATAACCATATTTTGTCATTAAACCTTTTCAATTACAACTAATGTACTAACTAGTTTTGATTTGGTATTGACTTTGAAGTGCTACATAATGCAATACAATATCGTCACTCTCTATAGCAACGCTCTCCCACAAATATTAAGCTATTGTAACTGCGCTTATTTCCGTCGTTGGTATAAGTGGCAGTGGGTGGAATAGACAAGAAATGTGCAGTTTTCTACCATCTTGCTAATAACGTTTCTTTAGTCATTCGGCATTTCTTGCAGCTTGAACCACTACTAAATAGCCCATTTTAAAATGATTATACTATTTTGTCTAAAATCAATTGTTTTAAATGCTACAATAGATTTTAGGCATCACAACATTATATTGTAATTGTACATAAAAACAAGAAATATAAATGTTTACCTGTTCTCCTGGTGGTCCTTCCTGTCCTTTTGCACCCTTTTCACCCTGTGCACCTTTAGGTCCTCGTTCCCCCTGAGGAGAGCAATGTTCAGTATAACTGATTGGTTTACATCGACCCAATTGATCTGCCTTTAAGCCTGTTGCCTACTGACTCGTTAACAATCTCCAGAATCGATCCTGAGGCAGGCACACATAAATGCTTTATGACCAGTTCTCATAGGCACATGTGCTCAAAAGATAAGAGACCTTCAGCAACCTAACCTTCATTATTGGCCTTTAATTTTTTATAAAGTGACACAAAAGCGGTTTAACACCTGACACAGCTTCATCAAATAATTTTGACTCACAGTTTCTCCTTTCACTCCTTTCTCTCCTGGAGGTCCCCCCACCAGCAGAGTATCTCCCTTAAAGATTCAAATTCAAATACAAAAATATATAATTAAATATTTAAAAAGAAAAATTTAGTATATCTAATGTGCAAAATAAACCCCATCAGGGTGGTACAAGACTCGCAACCTTCACATCTGATCACACTTGTAGGGGTTTATTTAGCAAAAATGACCAGCTGACTGTTCATGGTCCTGCTTATTATACAGCTACAAATTAAAAAAAAATGCACATGATTTGAGTTAAAATCATTTTATTATATAAGAAGAATCAAGTTTAGCAGGTATTATTAAAAAATATTCCAATGGACCAATCAGAATCAAGCATTTCAGGGAGCTGTGTAAAAAAGCAGGATGATCAATGCATATTTAAAAAAATAAATCACCTTTTCGCCTTTAATTCCCGAAGGACCTTGCTCGCCCTGTGAAGAATTGGTATATTTAACATTATTTCTAAGTTTATATGACATAAAACATCTGCATGTAAATTAAAGTATTTTATGACATAGTTATTATTTTTTCTTTATTTATTTTTTAGCAGAGTAAAGGACAGCCTGAGACAGATTGTAGCAGCAGACGACAAGTTATACACACCTTATCTCCTCTGTTCCCTTTGCTGCCAGAAGGACCCTGTCAGTGGGACAGACAGATGAGTAGAGGAGAAATCTTATTTGCTTGAACATTTGTATGCATTTGTAGATAGAAGACGTGCAGCGCAGCAAGAGGTCATGACTCATAATGGTTTTGAAATTGCAGCGAGTGGGAGACGAACACATCATAGCCCTGAATATAAAGTATGACGAATACAGTGTGTTCCTACAGCTACCTCTATCCCTGCATCAGCCTTTCCACATCTAGACGAGGGCTCAGATCAATGACACCCATCAAGAGAAACTGACTGTTTCTGTCTGACTGACATCAATATGTATAGAAAACAGGATGTAGTGGGGTAAAAAATAATGAGCGAATGCTGAATGTTGTGAACAGAAAGGAGTATATTTACAGTAGGGCCTCTCTCTCCATCTGTTCCAGCCCGACCTTCTTCTCCCTAAATAAATTAGACAGATACACCCACCATCACAATCTGATGAGCATACAAGCAAATGAACATAATTTAGATTAGTCATGGACATTACCCGAGGACCGAGGTCTCCTCGCTCTCCTCTTAGACCTGGCACTCCTACTCCAATTTCACCCTGAACGTGGAGGGGGAAAAGTGAGAAAAGGGGTAATGTACTCTTAAATACTTGTCCAATAGTACCACTTTTGAAAATGCTTGTATATTTCATTACAAATTATATAATCAACATAAATTTGAGTGAAAAGACATTTCAGAATGTTTAAGTATTTGGTATATCTGTATTTTACTTCAGTGACAATATGAACTCCATAAGTTGTTTCCAGATTTAAATGTACTATGTACTATATATTGTAAAATATTCTGATATATGATAGAGCAGCTCTAAACAGATCAAATCCAGGGCTTGTTTAGGCACACTGTTGCGACTGAACCAGTTGAAGCCAAGCGACAAATGCGAGTAAAAATCATAAAGACTGTGATTTAATTATGTACATTTATAGTTTGACGCAATGTATGTTTCAGAGTGAACAGCATAATTTTGTTCATTTACATGTGAGCAGCTCATAATCTGGCATTTTCAGTGGCTCAGAGAGGCTCGGTTTATAGAAAATGCTGCTCTACGCAAACTCTGCAAGTGCTGCGGGTTTGGGTCATCCATGACGTGCATTTGAAACGCAACAAATTTTTGACTGTGCTTCTAAAGTTTTTAAATTAGGAACACAGGAGCTCTTAATTTTTTTTTAAGAATAGCACCCTTAAAAGCAACACATCAATTACCTTATCGCCCTTGAGTCCTGGAAGGCCTGCAGTACCCTAATATGAAGATAAAGACATCACTGAATACCACTGAGGGATAGACACAGTTATACTTGCTCTAAGAAACACATGTATACACAATTTGATTTTAACATTCTTACAGTGGGTCCTGGTTGTCCATCAGCTCCAGATGTTCCTGGGTTTCCTGTTTTGCCTGTAAATCCTTGTAGACCCTTAAAACAATAAGAGGTATCAGAGGAATTGTGATCACTGGATGCAGTCAATAGACTGAAAATTCAGCAAGTAATTTTGTTTATTGTATTGAACACATTTCTTTATGTAGTAATAGCCATTCTAAACATATGTGTCACATTTGTTTCTGTATGTGCAGTTACTCAACTAACCCTCTCTCCTTGTGGTCCAGGGGGTCCTGGCTGACCTGCTTCCCCTCTCTGTCCTGCCAGTCCTGGTGTCCCATCCAATCCACGTGGTCCAGGAGGGCCTGGAGGACCTGGCAAGCCAGGGTCACCCTGGAACAGATTAAAAACCTTCGATTCAATATAAACACTAGTTTTTAAAATCTTATGTGGTTGACTATATGACTGCAAAAGCATTGCCATGTGGTCGATTTGAGGTACTATCATTCATGTTTGTGTGGATGAGCCACAAGCCAAAGTTAACACTTAAAGTTTGAAGTTTGTTAGCAACAGTTCTATAACAACTCCAAAATAAAATTAATCAATGACCTTTAAGCCGATGGGTCCAAGTTGTCCTGGAGGCCCAGCCATCCCCACGCCTGGCTCACCTTTGAATCCTTTGGGCCCTTGTGGGCCTCTCATTCCCTAAAAAATTTATGTGAAAAAGTATTTTAAGGATGCATGTATTATAGTGGAGATGAAATGGATGGTGGTGCTATTGCTTCTGCCTTGGAAGTGAATGCAGGTACTCACATTTTCTCCAGGATCTCCAGGATCACCCGCAGCACCCTGTGAGTAAAAAACACTTTAAATTCCATTTCTACACAATGTAGATTGGCACTCTATAATATTATCAGACAGTTCTCACTCTTTCTCCTTTTATCCCCGCCGGCCCCTTGTCTCCTTTTGGGCCCTAAAATACAAAACAGGCACACAAAAGAAATTAGTTAGTGTATGAAATATGAATTCAGAATTAGTTCTACAAATGATGAAGGATGGCTGATGACAGAATATGATGGAAAACTGTGAGAATAAATGATGGGTCATAAAAAAGATAAATATACAGATCAAAACATATAAACTTCAGAAACATTGAAAGGTTGATAAAAACATCAGAATGTATAGTTGGCTGGACAGAACTTCACATATGACCAAAACGAGTGAAACTCACTGATAATCCAGGAAAGCCTCTTTCTCCAACAGTGCCTGGCAATGTCTGACCAGGAGATCCCTTAAACAATCAGCAAAAAGATATGAGTTAATGATGTGAAATATTCATGTCAGAAATAGAATCTATGGTGCATTATCTACAATCTATGTCATGGCGCAGTGCAGATAAGCCATCTACTTCCTTCAGGGGAATTGGTTCTGTATCAAATGCTTGAGTTATGTTTATTCCATTCATGTTTTTTTCAGGACATTCTGCACATTTCTGAGAACATGCTGTACATATTTTTTCAGATATTATCAAGATTCCATCATAGTTTAAACTGTGGATGGGATCTCTTGACAGATTAGGTGCTCCTGGAAGTGTTCGGCTGTACAGTGAAGGCAGGTGATGGATTTTTGCCCATGGCGTTTAATGTGCAACAGTCACAGTAGTTTACATCCCTGTCCTGTTATAATTGTCAACAAATGTGGTAAATATATATGGAGCACATCAGTGCCAGTGCCTAAGTAAACCCACACACAATAAGGCACAATTACAGAGTATTTGTGTCATAGAGATGGCAGAATGCTGAAAAAGGAGGTCAAAGTTTTCCTGTATCAGATTTATTTAGATGTTGAAAGTACATATACATACAGCTAAATATATTAATCAGACTCAAATAATTCTGACTTGTCGCTCATAACAAAAATAAAATAAGGCACTTAAAATGGAAGTCTAGAAAGCAAGGGGCTTTTTTGTATTAATTCTTCTGGACAACAATGTGCGTTATTCTAGGCAGATAAACAACTCAGTATTTTTTACCAACATCATTTCTGTGAGTAGAATGGTCCCTACAGTCTGATATCCCTACATGTTTCATGCTGAAATGTTGCTTAATTACTGGATTTACATGGTCATGACTGATTGAATATAACTTTGCTGACAATTAGTCATTAATTTTAGCATATTTCAATTTTGTTAGTATGTATAATGTTTAAGACTTGTCAATATTTAACATTTATCTTGTTGCACTGTGTTGCCCCATTGTGAATTTATGTCCTGTTCAAATTCTGTTCAAGACTAATAGTTAACTAGTTAACTAATTGATAGTTAATTATGCAACACTGTAGACCTTCTTGTGTTGGATTTGTTTTAAAGACACCAGCAAACATGATAAAGACATTAATGAAACTGGATGGAAAACATATAGGCCCAAAAAATGCCCAAAGTTGGTATGAAAAAACAGAATCAAGGATCAAGGAAAGGTTTTTATCGGAAGCAGTCATAAAACATTAGATTAAAGTAAAATAAAATATAGCTTCTCTGCTTGGCTTGAACAAATAAAAGTCTTCACTTGTCCAAGGTTTACTTGAATACTGTGCTGCTCCTCAGTTGGCATTTGGGTTTTGTCAACACTCTATTGAAGAGTTCATGCACATGGCGCACTAACATTATGTTTGCTGCAAATGAGATTATCTTTCAAGCAGGTGAGAAGGGTTGATCTTCACATAGTGTTCGCTATGTTGTAACCATGGCAACAACTTACCGTCTCACCCTTCATTCCAGGGGGTCCGGTGACAGACTGCAGAACACAGTGGAAATAAAGGGAGAGAGATCAATTGAACAGGTTTGGAATTAAAAGCATAGTGTCAATCTAACTACACATCATGTGCAAATCCACACATGCAGATGCACATATGGATGCACCTTTCCTGGTGGACCGCTGTCTCCTTGCTCTCCTTTAAGTCCTGGGGGGCCGATGGGTCCAGCAATACCCTGAAAGAAAGTGACAGAAAGAGATAATTAGACAAAGAGAAAGCGGTTAAGTAGGGAAGAACAGAAAGAAGCAAAGAAAAGATGAAAAAAAGAAGAAGCAGAAGGTCATGAAATTAATGCAAATGTCTTAGAAAATGTCAAGGGCATCTGATCACTCACCTGTTTCCCAGGTAATCCTGGCAGGCCCTCTTTCCCTGGAACACCATCTCTCCCTGGGACCCCAGGCTTGCCCCCCTCTCCCTGTTAACATTAAGTTAACATGTTAAAGATAACCTTGTTACTCAAACAAGGGACTTTTTTACTTATCACAAACATGCTAAAGAAACAAATAAAATACATTTTTGTGTATGTTAATGTATAAATCCTGCAGAAAAAGTAATGGAATAATGAATTCTCTGAAGAGAAAATGCACCTTATATTTTATTTATTTTTCCTTCTACCTTTGCCCTTAAAAAGGCTGGCATTTTCGATTAGATTGGTAATCAAGTAATAAACGATTGTTTTTGACAATTGAGTAATAATTGATATTCACAATAAAAATACCCATAATGGGAATGTATAAACAGTATTTGTGTGTATGTGTGAATGGACTGTGTGTGTGTGTGTGTGTGTGTGTGTGTGTGTGTGTGTGTGTGTGTGTGTGTGTGTGTGTGTGTGTGTGTGTGTGTGTGTGACCACCAAAAGGTGAGTTAAACCTGACAAAAATTCATTTTGGAAGGTTTAAGCATTTACAACTTACTGTATATAAAAACAATGGAAGTCTATGGAATGTCCCCATTTAGATAGCTTAGTAAATGTGTGTGTGTCTCTGTGTGTGTGTGTGTGTGTGTGTGTGTGTGTGTGTGTGTGTGTGTGTGTGTGTGTGTGTGTGTGTGTGTGTGTGTGTGTGTGTGTGTGTGTGTGTGTGTGTGTGTGTGTGTGTGTGTGTGTGTGTGTGTGTGTGTGTGTGTGTGTGCGTGTGTGTCTGTGTCACCACCAAAAGGTGAGTTAAACCTGACAAAAATTCATTTTGGAAGGTTTAAGCATTTACAACTTACTGTATATAAAAACAATGGAAGTCTATGGAATGTCCCCATTTAGATAGCTTAGTAAATGTGTGTGTGTCTCTGTGTGTGTGTGTGTGTGTGTGTGTGTGTGTGTGTGTGTGTGTGTGTGTGTGTGTGTGTGTGTGTGTGTGTGTGTGTGTGTGTGTGTGTGTGTGTGTGTGTTAGTGAGACAACAGGAGAACAGAGAGTCACTTCATATAAACTAGGTCTGGGTACTGCCAACTACCTCAAAATACCATACTCATTAATGCAATACATGCATCACGATATCATAATTGGATTGTGCCAGCAACTGAACCACGCGTGTCAGTCCGAAAGAGTGAATTGCGGGTTCAGTTTCAATCTTTCTCGCATAGAAGCAGTTCTATGCCATCAGTGGCACTGTTAAAACTATATTTTATTGTTCAAATCCAAAGTCAAGTGCTCTTATCATCTGTTGCTCAGGCCCTCAACTATGCATTGCCTCACATTCACCATTTTGCCGACTGGTTGAAGAGCGAAACTTGTAATAGAGCATTTATCCTAATATGAAATTCTCTGTAATATATGTTTGTCTGGTATGTTTATTTACTCACCACTTGTCCTGGAAGCCCTGGGGGTCCTTGTGGCCCCTGCAAACATTAGAAAATGCTGCATTTATCCCTACACAGACAAATATAAATCACCACATTCTATAAGAGCAAGATGTCTATGAAATACCCACAGGATCTACTGAACGTCACAGTACACTGATATTTAAGCGGTATCTGCTGAAATAGGCCTACGCGAAGAGGAAGAATACTGTAATTTTGCCAAAATCCAAGGGCAAACCGAAGACACAGAGGGATAAACAGAGCATGTGAAGAGGCTTTAAGCTGAAGCTGCAGAGATTGTCTAATGACCTCTGTGGAGAGACAGAGGTCAAACTCCTCTTAGCTGTTGGAAAGACTCCAATATTGCATTTTTATCTTACTATGGCTCCTGGAGTGCCTGCAGGTCCAGGTAACCCTCTGTTGCCCTGAGGTCCAGGAGGGCCCTTGAAGAATGAAGAGAAAATATTGAAGAGTGAGTAAACTCTGGTGGGTTAGTTATGTAACTCCAAAAACACACAGCCTCCTTCTGTGTATCAAATCGCCTGAAGGAAAGTGTTCATCTCTACTCAGCTGGAAAACTTACTTGAACTCCAATGCCTGGTTCTCCTTGGTCACCCTAAAATGACATGCATACACAAATAATCAGGACACAAATAGGGACAAAATAACAAACATGGTTCATGCTATTATGATTGATCTGAAATTACTGCTAATGAATGAAATTCTGGGGTCTATGTCAAATAATGCAGTATTTACCTTCACACCAGGAGCCCCTGGGGGTCCATTTCCACCCATCGGACCCTGAAATTCCAAACCAAAGGTTAGAAATAATATTTTTTTTATTTGAGTATGTACATAACTGAATATACGTACAGTTGGTCCTCTTATTCCTGGTTCTCCTGGATTCCCCTGTGCAAAATACACATTTGGTATGAACAGCAGGCTGATACAAATATAATGCACACAGACACACAAACACACACATGCACAGAAAAACAGCACAGACAAGCTCTGAATGGACAGACATACTGTATATTTCTGACAATGACTGCACACGAATACACATACACTACTGTTCAACTTTGAGAGCCGACATATTTTAAAATGTAATTTTTTCCTGTGATGGCATTATTCTAGTCTTCAGTGTCACATGATCCTTCAGAAATTATTCTAATTTGCTGATTTGGTGCTTTTATTATTATTACTTCAGTTGAAAATGGTTGTGCTGCTTAATAATTTCATTGTGGAAACCGTCATTCCAGGATTCTATGATGAATAGGAAGTTTAAAAGAACAGGATTCATTTGAAATAGAAATCTTTTGTAACATTATAAATGTCTTTACTGTCACTTTTCATTAATTTAAAGGGTTTATGCGTAATAAAATTGTTTTGTTTAAAAAACTTTTGAATGGTAGTGTATAAAAATTACAAACATTTACATTGCTTACAGAGACTTAAGACAAACACACAAACACACACACAAACAAACAAACTACACAGACAAGGACGGCCTCCTTCCCATTATTAGTAAAGCAGCCTACAATCTCAGCCACAGAAAACCTACCGGTCTGCCCAGCACTCCTGGGAACCCAGGCAAGCCCTAAAGAGAGAGGGAGGATGGAATGGAGGGACAGAAAGTGTAGAGAGATGGTGTGATGGTGATGGTACAAATGAGTGGAATTAGAAAATGAATGGAGTGGGATTACAAAAAGAAGTGGAGGAAAAGAGGAGACAGATTGGTTAGCGGATTGAAGCAGTGCTGCATTTGTTACTTTTGTGTGGTTGATCTATGGAGCCTCAAGCAAAGGAAGTCAGCTAGTGCTCACAGCAAGGCCTAGTACTCGCAGCAAATCCCCAGGCTTTCCTTCATGGCAAGCCCAAGAGAGGCTGCCATGTTGGGATGCTGTTACTCACAGGTAGGCCTGGTGGACCGGCCAGTCCCTTCAAACCCTGCTCCAGAGGAGAATAAATAAAGGTGTGAGTGAGAGCATAAACTCTCCTCTTCCTCTCCACTAAAGCTAAACTTTCTTTTCATCTCCATTTCATTAATGAGACAGCATGTTTTTATACTGTATGACTACTACATTACAACATACTTGACTTAACTAATGAAAAGCAAACTGACTATAAGTGTTGCAGAATTCACTAAACATTGTCAAACCTTCAAATGAGAGAAAGAGATTCGTGGAATTCACCATTCTCTGGTAATCTAACCATACCATGGTTTGTCATAACTATAGTACACCAATATGCATGACTGTTAAATCATAAGGATGCAAATTCATCATCAGAAGGTGGTACCTGCCAGTGAAAAATATGCAGTATGCAGTTCCAGTTCCAATATACAGTACTATGCAGTTCCTGTGATATCTTGGGTGGTTGCTAGGGTATTCTGGTTGGTTAATTGGTGGTTACTTACTGGACACAAAAGCCCATCCAAAATCTCTATGATTTTCTGGTTCACAGATAAGCCTTGGGTCCCTCCTTTAGTGTCAGTCTGTGTGTGTTTTTTTTGTTTTGTTTTTTGCCTGTTTTATCATCCACCAGGAACAAATTGTCTCATCGCTTAAAAAAATAACAGCACAGTTCTCCACAACAAGCCACACTATCTACAAATGGTGTGGGACAAGTTACATGCCAAAGTTTAATACTTAAGATTAAAGATGTGTTCAAATAACTAACCTTAATTAACCTTAAAACTAATAATTAACATCAACATTAATTAGACAAAGCAACTGAAATCCATTTCAATAAGTAAAAACTGGCAACACAGCTAATAGGAATTTGTTTCTCACCGGCTTCCCATCCTGTCCTTGTTTTCCTGGATCTCCTTGACTTCCCTAAGATAACAGAACCACAGTTTTATTGTAAAATTAAATAAAAAGAGAGAGAAGTTCTATTGTCAGTTAAGGCCAGTAAAAGGGTACACTCACCGGGGAGCCATCTTTTCCTCTCTCTCCACTGGCTCCTTTGTCCCCTTTCTCCCCACGAGCACCTGTGTAGCCCTGAGAGAGAAACACATCACAGATCAGACTGTCAACTAAGGTCAAAAACATATAAGGTAGAATCCACACATACAAACACTTCAGAAACTCCACCCTCACCCGCTCTCCCAGAGATCCTGGAGGCCCTACTGCACCAGGCTCACCTCTGATACCTTGGGGGCCTGGCAGACCCCTTGGACCAGGCAAACCACTCTGAGCGGTGGCAGAATCGCCCTTAGTAAAACACAGGCATAAATGCTCAAAATGTTACCACACACAAAATGAATAACTACAAATCTTTATCTCAGTTCACTGTACACTTCCATTAGTGTACTAAAATGTGAGCTTCATTTTGTTTTACCTTTGGTCCTGGAGGCCCTCCTAGGCCAGGCAATCCAGCCGGACCCTAAAAAGAGAAGATTTAATCCATATAAAAGCAAGAAAGTAGTTCCCTTTCAAGGGAACTCCCGTTGCGTCGAAAAGCTGACGCTATGGGAACGCTTTGCGTGATGACGTCTTGAAGCACATGTAAAATCAGTCCAATGGTGTGGCGGAACGTCAGAGGCGGGTGACGTCACGTACCAGGAAGCTATAAAAGCCGGCCCGAAACAGAAAACGAAAGCTTTCTGAGTCTTCAGTTGCGCTCTGTGTTGAATCTGTCCTTGTTATTTGGTGTTGTCTGTCTATATTATATATATATATTCAGTATGGCGAGCAAGCAGCAGTTTAGAGTGTGTGTCCATCCCTGCCCGCGTTATTTAACGGGAGGTGATACTCACACTCTTTGTGTTGTTTGTTTGGGTGAGGAGCATGCCCAGTCAGCACTCGAGGGTGGTGACTGTGTGCATTGCGACGCGCTTCCATTGCGCACGCTCCGATCCCGCTTGGCTCGGTTCAATCCCGATCGCGTTCCCCAGGGCTCGGGTCCCGCCGCGGCTGAGGCTCGGCGGCGATCTCAGACCTGGGGTTCGCAAATGGATCTGTCAGTGGATGTTGAGACGGGCTCTGCCTTATCTCAGCATCAATCTGACAGATCCAGTGCCTCTCATCAGGGTGTGGAAGCACGCATTGCGGTTTCTTCCCCCCCGATAGAGGCACCAATACTGCAACTGTCCAGCTCTGAGGAGTTGGATGTTGTGAGTATTGAAGCTGAGTCTGAGGATTCGCCACCTCAGTCTCATGCGTTTGAGGAACTGCTCGATGTTATTACTAGAGCAGTTGACAGACTATCTATTGAGTGGCCAGAGGATAGGCAGGACGTTCGTTCGAAAAGTAAGCTCGACGAACGCTTCCTGCCATCTCGTACACAGCCTCAGCGAAGAAGCCTTCCGTTTTTCCCCGATCTCCACACCGAGGTGTCGAAATCGTGGGGAAAACCGGTTTCATACAGAGTGTATGCACCACAAACATCCCACTATTCTTCCATTCACAAATATAAAGAATATGGTTATGGGGAGATGCCGAAGGTGGAGGAGACGCTTGCGAGCTATCTCTCTCCAGCAACGGCATCTTCCCTGAAAGCTCCTTCACTTCCCTCTAAGCCAGTAAAATTCACATCATCTCTGGTTCATAAATCGTATGCAGCCGCTGGTCAAGCTGCAGCGTGTCTGCATACGATGTCTATTATGCAAGCCTATCAGGCAGAATTATTGGGGGATTTAGAGGAGGGCGGAGGAATTGGTCCTGACACAGTGGCTGAACTACGCAGAGCCACAGATCTGTCTCTCAGGGCCACCAAGGAGACCGCTAAATCAATCGGGCGGTCTATGGCAGCCCTGGTGGCCACTGAGAGGCATCTGTGGCTCAATTTGAGCGATATAAAAGAGAAAGAAAAGCACGTTCTCTTAGATGCTCCGGTTTCCACTGTTGGTTTATTTGGTGATGCAGTAAACAGTGCGGTAGCTAAATCTCAGGAAGCTGCTAAACAGGCAGCTGCATTACAAAAACTTCTCCCCCGCCGTTCTTTCATTGAGGCTGCTGAGCGGGAGCAGCCTCACTCCTCTAAAAAGAGCGCTGAACATCGTGCCACTCAAAAACAGAGTGTGTCCTCTCGTGCTCCCCCACAAAAATCTCGGGGACACGGAGGGCGCTCTCAAACCCAGCAGTCTTCGAGGGGTAAAACGGATCTGCGGACCGTTATTACCGCCAAGAAGGCTGCTGGGAAAAAGTCCTGATGTCTGAGGGCTCAGGACAAATGAGGGTAGTCCCCCCGAAGCAGAGCGGTTAACACCTCTTTTCACGGTGCCCGTCTCTCTTCGGTGCCCTCAGGGGACCGTTCTGCCAACCCTGCCACCTCTGGTGTTACAGGGCGCAGCGGTCTCCGGCGAGCACATATCTCAAGGTCCACCCGGAAACGTAGTGGCCTCGGGATGCCCGCCCCCTCTGAGGAGGGTGCTAGAGCAGTCTGTTTGGTCGTTCCCTGCCGGTGCGCCGTTACAGGGCGACGAACCGACTACTCAACAGCAGGAGAAAAATACGGTGCCGTCTCTCTTCGGTGCCCTCAGGGGACCGTTCTGCCAACCCTGCCGCCTCCGGTGTTACAGGGCGCAGCGGTCTCCGGCGAGCACATATCTCAAGGTCCACCCGGAAACGTAGTGGCCTCGGGATGCCCGCCCCCTCTGAGGAGGGTGCTGGAGCAGTCTGTTTGGTCGTTCCCTGCCGGTGCGCCGTTACAGGGCGACGAACCGACTACTCAACAGCAACAAAATCCAGAAACCAGTCTCGAGAGACTGGTACCTCTAGTAGAATCTTTGACAGCGTGGAAGCTACTGTCAAATGTTTCTCGTTGGGTCCTGCAGACCGTGGAAAAAGGGTATTAGATACAATTCTATTAACGCCCACCGCGGTTTATGGGGGTCCTGCCCACAGTGGTGGGCCCCGAGCAGGTTCTGGTTATGGAACAGGAAGTAAACACTCTGTTAGAGAAAGGGGCCATAGAATATGTACCCCCATCCAACAGGGAAACCGGGTTTTACAACCGGTACTTCATAGTTCCAAAAAAGGACGGGGGATTGCGTCCCATTTTAGATCTTCGAGTTCTGTACGAGTACATGCAGCTCAAGTTCAAAATGTTAACCTTGAGACAGATCAGGTCCGAGGACTGGTTTGTCACGATAGACCTCAAGGACGCATATTTCCATCCGTCCGTGTCATTGGAAGTTCCTGAGGTTTGCTTTCGGGGGCAAAGCATACCAATATCGAGTTCTTCCATTCGGCCTAGCTTTATCACCCCGCACTTTCACCAAATGCGTGGATGCAGCTCTGGCGCCTCTGCGCCTCCGGGGTATTCGCATCACGAACTACATCGACGATTGGTTGATTTTAGCTCAGTCGCATTAGATGGCGGTTCAACATCGAGATGTTGTTCTCGCCCATATGAAAGAGTTGGGGTTACGGCTGAACGCCAAGAAGAGTGTGCTTTCTCCATTTTAGAGGACCACTTTTTTAGGCGTGGTTTGGGATTCAGTGTCGATGCAGGCGCGCCTGTCATCGCCACGCTTCGATTCCATCCTGGCAGCTGTGAGAAGTGTAAAGCTAGGCCCGCTACTCACTGTCAAACAGTTCCAGAGACTGTTGGGTCTCATGGCAGCAGCTTCCAACGGGATACCTTTTGGACTGCTGCACATGAGGCCCCTGCAGTGGTGGCTCAGGACCAGAGGGTTTTTCCCCGAGGGGCAACCCATTTCGCACAATCAAGGTCACGCGGTGATGCCTACGTGCCTTGGTTATGTGGAAGAAACCTTGGTTCCTGTCCCAGGGCCCAGTGCTGGGAGCTCCTTGTCGTCGCAAACTGCTAACGACGGATGCTTCCCTCACGGGTTGGGGAGCGATCCTGAGGGTCGCTCATCTCAAGGTCTGTGGGAAGACCATCATCGTTCCTGGCATTCTATAGCCTAGAGATGTTAGCTGTCTTCCGGGCTCTGAGGAGCTTTATCACAGGTCTCAGGGGACACCATGTGTAGTACATACGGACAACACGTCGGTAGTCGCCTATATCAAGGGGGTTTGCGCTGGCATGCTATATCCTCTTGTGGTCCCAGGGGAAGTTGCTGTCACTCAAGGCAGCCTACATCCCCGGGGTCCAGAATATAGGAGCAGACACTCTGTCGAGACAGGGGCCGAGGCCCGGGGAATGGTGGCTCCACCCCCGAGGTGGTGGAGCTGATATGGAAATTATAAGTGGATCTGTTTGCGTCTCGAGAGACGTCTCACTGTCCACTTTGGTTCTCCTTCACGCATCCAGCTCCTCTGGGACTGGATGCTATGGTACAGACGTGGCCGAGGCTACGTCTGTACGCCTTTCCCCCAGTTGCTCTGCTCCCGGGAGTTCTGGAAAGAGTTCGCAGGGACCGGGTTTGCCTGCTTTTTATAGCCCCGCGCTGGCCGGGCAGAGTATGGTTTCCCGATCTTGTGTCCCTCCTCGACGGGCATCCTCTGGAGTTACCCGTCAGGAGGGACCTTCTGTCCCAGGCAGAGGGCTCGATATTTCACCCTCGGCCAGAACTGTGGAACCTGTGGGCTTGGCCTCTGAGGGGGCCCAGCTCATAGAGTCAGGTCTCTCAACCGAGGTTGTTGAGACCATTCTACAGTCCAGAGCTCCCTCCACGAGGAAACTTTATGCCCTGAAGTGGAGAGTATTCACTTCTTGGTGTAGTGACCGTCGGTTGGACCCAGTCCACTGCCCAATTGGTACAGTGCTGGAGTTCCTGCAGGAACGGTTCACTGCAGGTCTGACCCCGTCCACTTTAAAGGTCTATGTGGCGGCCATAGGTGCTTACCACAGTCCTTTGGGTGGAATGTCTGTGGGGAAAGACCCCTTGGTATCTCGTTTCCTTCGTGGCACTTGGAGGTCCTCCTCCCTTTCGAAATCGGACCAGGAGGCGAATAATTTGCTTTGCCCTGTTCGGGCGTTAGACGCGTATGTCCACAGAGCTGCCCTGTGGCGTAAAAGTGACTTTTGCTCCCCTAACAAGGGAGGTCCAGTGTCTAAGCAAAGGATGAGCAAGTGGGTGGTTGAGACTATCTCACTGGCTTATGAGGCGGCTGGACAGCCTTCTCCTTTGGCTGTCCGGTCGCTCTCTACTAGGAGTATGGCGGCCTCTAAGGCCCTTATATCAGGAGTATCGTTACAGGACGTCTGTGATGCGGCAGGCTGGTCCTCACCGCACACCTTCGTCAGGTTCTACTCTCTGGATTTAGACTCTACTCTAGGGTCTCATGTTTTGTCTTCTTAGTGCTGCTCACATGATTACACACAGGACAGACATTTGTAGCTATGGAGGCGTTGGTATAGACGTTCCCATAGCGTCAGCTTTTCGACGCAACGGGAGTTCCCTTGAAAGGGAACGCCTCAGTTACGACTGTAACCTCGGTTCCCTGAAGAGGGAACGAGCGTTGCGTCGCCTTGCCATATCTCCTTCATGCCTGTCAGCGCGACTTCAGACTTTACGAAGCTTTCGCTTTCTGTTTCGGGCCGGCTTTTATAGCTTCCTGGTACGTGACGTCACCCGCCTCTGACGTTCCGCCACACCATTGGACTGATTTTACATGTGCTTCAAGACGTCATCACGCAAAGCGTTCCCATAGCGTCAGCTTTTCGACACAACGCTCGTTCCCTCTTCAGGGAACCGAGGTTACAGTCGTAACCGAGGCGTTTTTGAACTAGTGCTGTCAAATCGATTAATCGCGATTAATCACATCTAACATAAAAGTCTTTGTTTTACATAATATATGTGTGTGTATATATATTATTATATATATTTATATATATTAAATATATATGTCTGTGTGTATATACTGTATTTACACACACACACATTTATATATATACAGTATATATATATATATATATATATATATATATATATATACACACACAGACACACACAAACACACACACTCGCACACATAAATATATGTAAATACTGTATAATAATATATACACACACATATATTATGTAGAAAAAATAATATTAAAAATCAATTAATCGATTTGACAGCACTAGTTTGAACATACACCAAGCATCTAATGAAAGCAAAAATTGCTAGACACTCCATGGCTGGTAAAATATATATTTGTTCAAGGAAATTTAATGAACTTTGTTCAAGAAAATGCACCAGCAATATATATATGAACAAAGTTCATGTTTATTAAATTTCATTAAATTGAATGCATAAATGATAGCAGTGGTACTTACACCTGGCCCTCTGTCCCCTTTGTCCCCTTTCTCTCCCTGCAACAAAGACAAACTCATAATCTCATTTCTACAATAACTTTATATCAAGTGTCTTCTTTAATCAGCTCTTTATCCTCTACAAGTAACAAAATCTTGTAGAAAAATCTTTACCTTGTCCCCAGGTCTGCCAGCTTCTCCAAGTTCACCGGCTCGTCCCGGTACTCCTGGTATTCCTGGCTTTCCGGGTTCACCTGCCTGTCCTGGCGGACCCTCTGGGCCTCTCTCTCCAATTGCCCTGCCTGGAGGACCCTGTGGGCCAGGCGGCCCTTTCTCACCATGCTCTCCTTTCACACCTCGCTCACCTGAAAGACCTCGTGCACCCTGAAAGCCAGTATGCAAAGAAGAGAAAACAAGGTTTAAAAAAGAAGAGGAGAGGACACTGGAGAAATATGGAGAGTTGCTGGATGTTTTCAAACCAGAACTCAGTTTCAGCACCACGGACAGCAATATAGTTTTAGCATGCTCTTCATTGGATAAGGTCCTGTAACACGCTACTCCAACTGTTGAAATACCAGACACCACTCTGTCGCATAATGTATCCACGATTTTAACTCACATCTGCTCCTGCAGGGCCTCTAGGTCCGACATCTCCTTTATCGCCCCTCTTTCCCTCAGCCAGATCACTGAACTTTACTAGATTGCTTCGGTCATCAAATAATAGTTTTAGTTCTTTGACCTAAAATGGAAATTTTATGTAAATGATAGGAGAGAGAGTGACATGTACATCTACATGCAAACATGTCAATCTTGTTGATTCTCAGTAAAATTCCTCAGTACCTCAATGCCATATTCTGAGAATGCTCTCTTCACATCCTGTGACAAAACCGGGGGAAAACAATATTAGTCATCTTGCTAGCCATGCATGTGTGACTCTGCGTGCACGAACGTTTTCCTTACTGCCACAGTTCCTGGTCTGCCATCCTCTCCTGGATCACCCTGTCAGTCAGAAGAGTTGAATTATTACAGTCAGGTATGCTGAGAACTGCCTTATGTCAGCTCTGAGAGCAGTGAATACACATGCGTAAAAATACACTCACCACATCTCCTTTCAAGCCTGGTAGACCTCTTTCCCCCTACAAAGGTCACATTATGACAACTTAATAATAAAAAAATAATAATAAAAAAAAACACAAAACAACACACTCTCTTACACACACACACACACACACACACACACACACACACACACACACACACACACACACACACACACACACACACACACACACACACACACACACACAAACTTACTCTTGCTCCATCAGCTCCTGGAACTCCAGGTACTCCCTGATTGATAGAAAACAATGCATACAGTAAGTAAGACAGGATACATAGCTGCATATTGCTGGTAATTCAAACTGCAATGCAATATATGCATTTGGGCTATAATAAATTACTAAACAAGATTTTCACAGTTTTAGAAGAAAAAGAAGTGGTGCTTTTTTCTCAAGTGCAAAAATACTAAGTCTCTAAAAACAACTTAAGAACCAGCAGTGGTAGAGGTTACTTACAGGGGTTCCTGGAGGGCCCTGGGGCCCTGGAATAGGGATTGCCGGCTCCCCTTTAATATAGACCACCTGGAAGAAATAGAGAAGGATAGAGATATACATCCCTTTGCATAAATTTAGATAATTATTGTAGGATTAATAGAGTAGCAGAGTATTCGATTTATATTCAAACATTTGCACAACACAAACGCACAGGTCCTGGTGGTCCGACGTTTCCAGGAACTCCAGGGGGTCCAATGGGACCTTGCGGGCCAATAAGTCCTGCAATGCCCTGATCACCTTTTATCCCATCTCGACCCTGAGGAAGAGTGAGCAACAGAGAGAGAGAGAAGATGAGAGAAATAACCATGATCCAAATTAATTCCTTAATTAATGGGCATAAATTTGCACATCAAATAAACTCATCAGTGAAGAGTTTCTCCCATAAGGCTGCTGACTCATAATTACTGACTGCACTCAGCATCAAGCACAGGAAGGAGAGCATCCACGCATTTAAAATATGTGTGAGAGTGTGTGTATATGTTTGCGAGTGTGTTTCTATGATTGAAAACATCCATTTAACATCAAATCTGATTTGGGCTGATGGGAAAATTAGCTGTGCGAGACAAAAGCAAAAAGCGAGTAAAAAGGGCAGAGAGACATAATGGCATGGACTGAATAACGTAAAGCAACAAAATCTGAGTACATTTAAAGTGAAATGTGGTCACAGGATGAAAACAGCAGGTACAGGCTTAGAGATAGTAGAGTACAACATGAAACATTATCAGGCGACACTTTGATGCCAGATAGAGAATGAGATCCGCAAATGGTAATAATAACCTTTTCCATAACATAGGTGTAGGAAAAGTCAGAATGTACATTTTTAAAGTGTTATGTAGTGCTGAGTATGATAAGCTGTGATGGACTTGTCTTGTCTTGTGTTGTGAGAGGCAGGAAGAGAGTGAGAACAGGATGATCAGGAAGATAAGTACGAGAGACTCACGTCTCTTCCAGCGGCCCCCTGCTCTCCTTTGTCTCCCTGCGAAGGAAGCATAACCAGATTTAATCAGTGAGGCTAATTATCTAAAAAATTACAATGTAGTCATACAATAGATGTTTTATTACCTTTCGACCATCCTCTCCTGGCACGCCATCCTCGCCCTGAAAAAGTTTGATAGAAAACGAGGCACTAAACACAGACATCTGGATGAGTGCGAGGCGCGTTTTCATAATTTCTGTAATCAAGACTTCCTGTAATCAGCTCTTCCTGTTTTGGTATGAGAACTCTTGTAATTTTGTGCAGCTCATTCAAGCAGTAATTTCTCTTCTAAACGCTTCGTGCGACACGCAGCCATGTATTACAGATATATGACGGGTGCCATCCAGCCCAATATAGCTCCCGCAATTACCACAGCTGGTTCAGGGCTGTGATCAGTAAATCAGAAGAAGCTGCAGGACGAGCGGGTTTTGCGTGAACCTAGCTCCAGTGGCGCAATCTGTCTGAGTCAGGTTAACTGAACATTAGTACACGGCTGACTGAAATTCCTTACATATTTTAACTATAAAGCATATATTAGGGTGAGTTACCTCCCACTGAATGCTCATTAGGCTGCTAAGAGGGTGATTTATAATCAGCAGGATGGTTTAATTGTCTCATTTATGGAGGACAAGGTGTGGTTACTAAAGTGGAACAAGTGTTTGCTTACTGCATTCTAGATTGAGCTGAGTTAATTAAAAAATAAAATAAAAAAATAAACTCAGGAAGTGCCAGCTTGGAAATTCATACATTCTACTCATATTACAATGGGGTTGTTGAAAATATCAACAGTAAGGGGTTTGTGAGAATATGGTACATGCATATATTGCATGTACAGTAGATTCAAAGGTTTTTGAATAGATGTTGGGTTCGCATTCAGATTACAGCTTCACTTACAGCTTTTCCAAGCAGTCCTGGTTTCCCATCCTCCCCTGCTTTACCCTGAAATAAAACAAAACATTATTTTGACGTGATAACGGACTTATGTGCCGGTGTGGGAATTTGTATGGGTAAATGATTTTCCTTACACAAATTAAGCCATGATATTACTCACAGGTATGCCATCAGTTCCTGGGGGACCAGGTGGTCCTGAAGGCCCCTGAGGCCCTCTTAGTCCCGGCAATCCCTAGGACACAACAATTTAATGTTTATTTATCCAGCATCAAAAGTTTCTGACTGAAAACTGATTTGTAGCCACCAATAGTGGCAACATCATGATACAAAACAAACAGATTTGGCATAGGGAGGAATAGAAGTACTCACATCTCGTCCGGGATCCCCTTGTTTTCCTGGGTCACCCTACAAAACCAAAGACAATTAGGAAATGATTCAAACTGATTGAGGATTCTTTGAATATTAGGCTGATGCAAGGCTGATCATGAAGTGATCTGACCCGTAATCCGGGAGTTCCAGGAAGACCAGGTTTCCCATCCTGACCGGGTCGTCCATCCAATCCAGCCACTCCTCTTTCTCCCTGCACATGCATACGCACATGTGCGTGAAACAATCAAAACTAGCTGTGACACACACATATTATCCATGCATACAAACACTCAACATCCCTGTCAAAATCAAATTTTCAAACCAGCATTGGGTTGTCACCAACTTGAATGAATAATAATGAAAATGGGTTGACTGATAGATCCAATCTTTGTCATTAACAACACCAAACGCATGCCAAACGCAGAAATCATCAGCTTAATGTAATAATCAATGATGTCCTGCCTAAAAACCTACACAATGATTATGAAAGGAACAGAGATCAAAAGGATAAATTACTGTAGATGAGTACTGGTACACAAGTATACGTCACAAGGGTCAGACACAACTGTCTCTCTGAGAGGAAACAGAAAGCTGCCAAATGGTTTACAATATTTCTCGAGACATCAGTAAAATCTTGTTTTCTCATTTCCTCCCACTGCGAAACAAAGCCTTGTTTCAATTCTATAGCACAAATAGTAAACAAAGATTAAACAGTCTTGCAGACAGCCAAAAACTAATAATTGCAGTGCTAGTGAGACCTGCTATTTAAAACCCCAAGAGGTAAAACCTGACATAATGAAGTGTGTCACAGCTGCTGCAGAATAGAGAGATCCATGACTAAGCAGTTATATTTATACTTTACACTGATGATTAGTGCAGCCAGCGTTACCATTTCAGCCATTTTTCAGCTGTCATCCACTGTATGGCACTTACTTTCAAAATATTGTCATTGCTGTACTCTAAAATAGAATGATTTTGCAAAGGCGCTTATCCCTGCCTTTGAAGAAATATTTAAGAAAGCGTCTTATTTTGTAGACGCTTCACTCCAAAAGTAATTGACAGCAAAAAAAATTGCAGCGCAAGATGAAGCAATGTGTTCAATGTCTTGAACAGACAGAACTTAAGACCATAATGATAATAGAGGAAAGTGATCAGACATTACAATCCATTTAAAATCAAATTAACTTACATTTAATTTATCCATCTATAAATAAAATCCATTGCAGGTTACGTGCCACTTGGTACTTGCTTTTTGTTAAAAGTGACTTTTTTTAATACTTTTATTCAGCGATGACGCATTCTGATCAAAGTGACATTAAAAACGTTTACATTAGCCGCTTCTCCACCGTCAGCCAGAACGGTTATAATAGCGGTAAGAAACGGTTCCAGTTCATTTCCAGTTGAGCTTGGTTCGGCACGGCATATCCGTATACAAAATGTATACTGTATATGTAAATATATAATTTATTTTAAATTGTAAAACATTTTATTGCATTTCTGATCAAATAAGTGTTTTTTTTTGTTTTTTTTTACATTTCAAAAATCTTACCGACCCCAAACTTACGGTATGGTAGTATATATAATATACAAATACAAAGATCGTTAGCTCTGTTCCATTTATTAGCAACTTTTGGATAAATGCTTTGCTCAACAGTGATTAAGCCAGATAATGATTTTAGCAATTAGGGCTGGGGAAAGAAATCATTCCCAGATGCATTTTAATACTTTTACTGAACAATTTTTTATTTACTTAATTTTATTTTTTCATTAAAATAACATTACAGGCAAGGGTTGTAAAATATTTGCTACACTCTTTTGACATTTTTCACGAACATGACATAAAAATCATATTTTGTGTCCAACTGGAGCTAAAGAAACAACAGCCTATTCATGCCTGTCAAATCCAAACATAGAACCCTTAAGCAACCCATAACTTCCACGTATGTTGAAAAGTGAACCACTAGGTCTACTGCATGATTTATTTTAAATGATTTGCGGCTGAAAGGCATAGCTGAAAAATTGATGCATCAAATATTGTTTTGTAATCACATCATGATTCCCTGAATCAAAATTTAAATGGACCTGTGAGGTGTCCCATGTGTAAAACTGAACCTGCAGCCTTTGCATTAAGATTCAGAGATTAAACCACAAGGCTATTACTACTTCCTGTCAGGGATGTCAGGACCTGTCACTCATACACACATGATTTAAAAATAAAATAATGTTTTGTGCTAAATATGTTTTTATTTAATGTTTTGTGGTCATGTTAATGATCTCAAAAAAGAGTGTTTGGTGTTGTTTTGGGACAGGAGGGTCAAACGCTTTATTTCTCTGGAAATCTACAGCCTGGACACAGTAGCCAGAAAACTAAAGACAGCATGACGTCCCACAGTTAACAGAGAAACCCGGCTCTCTTACCTTGTCTCCTGGACTGCCCCTATCACCTGGGTCACCCTTGAAGAAACAGAAAGTAGAATGAGATATTAAAGACTGCTATCAAAGGTAATGACATATTACATAATTAAGTGAAAATTAATAAAGTGAGGTTCTATAGATTTAATGACAATTGATTATCTGAATGTTTAGAAAGAAACCAGTTGTAAAATGTTGTCACTGCCCTAAGCTGTACTGTGAGTGTATCACTATATTTACAGTCAGTATGTACATGGCCATAGAGACACAAACAGGTACACAAACAGATGAAAGAAATGTGTAAATGGCTACAAGGCACAAAAGCACAAAAGAGAGGTACTTACTCTGGCTCCTGGTAGACCACGCTGCCCCTCAGAACCCTAATAAAACAAATAGTTTCAGATACAAATCCTATTACTCTCAATAACACATACTGTTTGATCTCCATGCTGACTTACGCTTGGTCCTGCAGGGCCTGAAGCTCCTCCTTCACCCTTTTGACCTTTAGCCCCATGCTCCCCTGGGTCACCTGCCTCTCCCTGGTGTTAGAACGAGTATCACAATGACAAAATCAGAATATGTGTGATAGACAGAATTAAAAGACTATGAACATTTTACTGTACCTTTTCTCCTCTGTCACCTTTCAGCTGTTTCTCTCCAGTTGTCTAACAAAATAAAAAAAAATAAAAAAAAAATAAAAACAACTTCTTATATAAAGGGGGTTTAAAAAGAGATAATGATAATAAAAACATACCACATCTCCAGGCGGCCCAGGGGGACCTATAATTCCCTATAATTCCCCATAATTAAGATTGTTAGATGACAGTTTCATTGTTTGTGTGATGGTCCAAATATTTGTGATACAAGTTTTTAATCTTTCACCTGCTCGCCCTTTGGGCCTCTTGGTCCATTGGGGCCAGGGGTACCCTGCGCAAAACAAAACTCTGATTACATGACCAGACAAAGAAACCAATAATCTAACCCAACAGTGCTAAATATATCGCAGTAGATATCTGTTGTTGTTTTATTTGGAGGCTAGGTTGATGTTTTTAATGGGATACTCCACTTTAAAATGAAAATTCTGTCATCATTTACTCACCCTCATGTTGTTTCAAACCTGTATGAATTTCTTTCTTCTGCTGAACAGAAAGGAAGATATTTAGAAGAATGTCAGTAACCAGACAGTTTTTGGTACCATTGACTTCCATAGTATATTTTTTTCCAACTATGGAAGTCAATGAGACCAAAAACTGTCTGGTTACTGACATTCTTCTAAATATCTTCCTTTCTGTTCAGCAGAAGAAAGAAATTCATACAGGTTTGAAACAACATGAGGGTGAGTAAATGATGACAGAATTTTCATTTTAAAGTGGAGTATCGCTTTAACTGTATGGTTAGGGCTGTGCTATATAGCTAAACAATTTATCACGATATAATATTTCATTTCGTTCGGTATCGATAATTATTGGCATTTTTTATAACCTTTTTTTTTTAGTAGACAAGTAGAAAAGTTTGAATTTAAACCACTGTTTTTTTTTATTTATCCACATTATTAACACAAACAACAAATTATATTAGTTTTAGCAGTCAAAAACAAAATAAAATGTACACAAAAAAACTTCTTTATGTCTTATATTAAGATAAAAAAGTAAGTGTTAAAGAAACTCTTGAACTTAAATAAAAGGTTACAAAATGTGTGCAATGTAAAAGTGTAAACGTAGAACAATCAAGGCAAACTTTGAGGTAGATAAACATCTGTTATAAGTAGGGGTGTAAGGGTTCACAAAATTCTCGGTTCGGTTTGATAGGACACAGTGGTGTCACGGTTCGGTGCGTTTTCGATACAGCAAAAAGAAAGAAATGCAGAGAAATTTCCTTGATTTAAAAAAAAAGAAGATTATTAAAAGAAAAATTATTTTTAAATAAGTGTGAGTTTTCCTACATCTTGAAACTTTTAGTTTTATAAATGGGGGTAATCTTTGAAGGATAAACAAATAATGTTTTGGTCATCACATTAAAAATAACATTTAAATATGATAATATTTGAGTTTTGAAATGCTGGAAAAAGATGAGTGATATACTTGAAAGCATTTTACTAATCCTGCCAAACTGTCATGGTTACAGTTAGTGTTACTACATTAAATCCATGGTGAATGTTGCTGATCTGTGGACTTAAAGCCTATAACTAGTTCATTCATGGCACAATGTTTCTCCTGGTTTCCACGCCAGCGCTTTTTGGTCTAATAGAGATCTAATAACGGAGAAATTTGAATGCTTCTCACTAGATCTTGCAGCGATATTATTTCTTCAGTGGCGAATTCAAAGGCTTTCTTTACTGGACCTCTTAGCGCTGTGTAGAAACAGTGTCGCTTGATCAAGATCAGTTCACGCTGCACTGACATTGGTCCAAACTGAGCATGAAGCACAAAATAATGAGTAGCGCAGCTTTCGTTCCGCTTTCATAACGTTTGCCATTTGATGTTGGGAAACGTTGTGGTGGTCGCGCCATCTTTAACTTCGCAGTCCACTTACGAATCACGGTCGAATGGAACGCAGATTCAGTCAACATGATGTGGAGTGCGCAGTTCACAGTTTTTAGACGCGGTATGTAAACGGCCCCAAGATCTACGGGCGATGCACGCACATTTTAATGAAAATATCGAGCGCAATATCGAACAATCTTCATATTGTTACCGACAATTGTGAACCATCGATAAATACCGATACCGTTTTATCGCCCAGTCCTATGTATGGTTGTAGAGAAATCTCATTAAACAATAAGATATTAGTTTGGGGTCATGGGTCTGAAAACATTGAGCTCTTAGTATCACTGGTCACTACAAAGAACTATATGATAAAGCGGCTACAAATAAAGGATGTAACGAAAATTGTATGCCATTAATTTGCGGACAAAATGGAATTATATATTCATATTCATATTTCACTATTAATCTATTATCTATTCTATTAATATTCCTATTCCTCATGCTTTAATGTTGCACTGTGAATTAAAGGGATAGTTCACCCAAAAATGAAAATTCTGTCATCATTTACTCACCCTCAAGTTGTTCCAAACCTGTATGAATTTCTTTCCTCTGCTGAACACAAAAGATGATATTTTGAACAATGTCGGTAACCAAACATTTTATGGGACCCCATTGACCTCCACAGTACTTTTTTTCCATACTATGGAAGTCAATGGGGTCCAACAACTGTTTTGTTACTGACATTCTTCAAAATATCTTCTTTTGTTTTCAGCAGAGGAAAGAAATTCATACAGGTTTGGAACAACTTGAGGGTGAGTAAATGATGACAGAATTTTCATTTTTATGAATGCATGTGAATGAGTGCAATTGTCTTTCATTCAGGAATAAAATCCAGACTGAGTATAAATAATTCTAGTTCAAAAAGAATGGTAATACAAATATTTAGTTAAGTGTGACCAAGCCTTAATTATGATGTAATACATTTAGTCAGCCATATGTCTTACATTTCGTCCATCTTCCCCCGGATCACCCGTGTCTCCTTTTGGCCCAGGTTGACCTGATTGACCCGTTATTCCCTTAAATATTAAAGGAACACTGTTAGGATCTGGCTGGAATACAAGTTACAATGATTCGTAGCATCACATAACAAATCTGCATACTCACTCTTAGACCTCTCTCCCCTGGTTTACCTGGCAACCCTGATTCTCCCTGAAAGACAAGAGAAACAGAGCAACATTACATACAAAAAACACAAACATACTCATAAATAGAGAAAAGAAATAGGGAAAAAATTAAACATACTGGAATACCATCCTCTCCTTTGTCTCCTTTTAGTCCCTATAAAATAAAATAAAAACAAGAGATTAGACTTCAAGAAATAATGAAATCTTATGTATGCACTGTTACAAGAACAGTTTACCACATCTTATTCACTAAAAATAATTACACTTTCATAAATAACGATACAATTCCATATTTCTGAGGCTACAGGTGCACATACAGTATCTTTAATTGAGTGTGGAGTAGCATCTGAAGACACCTATTACCTTGACTACTTGTTACTTCTCTGAGAAAGAAAGATGTTAGAAGAAAAACAAGAAAGAGTTAAATGTTAAAAACACATAAAAAAAAACAGAATAGTCACAGAGCTGATAAAGTAGAGATAGATGGTAAAAGTAGTAACTTTCAGAAAGACCTAATATGACAGACACACTTAACCCCCCCAAAAATGTTGGTTGATGACTATTATTTGCAGATGAAGTTGTTAGAAGCAGCATTTAGGCCTGTGTACTGTACATGTATAAATGTGTGTAGACTCTCACATCTTTCCCTCTGAGGCCCATGGGCCCCTGTGAACCAGGATTGCCTGCCTCCCCTCTCTCCCCTGAGTCACCTTGACTGCCCTAGAGTCACACAGAGAAAAGAGGGCGAGCAATATATGACAACTTATTCAGGCTAATGCGGAGTCACTGGAATGAGAGAGACAGTTTAAGGGCCCACTTTACCTTTGCACCAGGTTTTCCAGACAATCCAATGAGACCCTGAATAAATAAACAAACAGCTATTGAAGAATTCAGTGTTTCTTTCTCATTGTTAGGATGAGGGAAATGTAGATGTGCTATCTCTTTCTGGTTTCTTTAAACTGTACTATTCAAATACAGTTACAGAACTATACAGTTTCGACATTCGTAATTGTATTATTCAATTGCAATTGTTTTTCTTTCATGCATTTTTTTGCATAATGAAATGTGATTAGTCTTCTTCCACTGCAAATATGGAGTCACTTTGTGTTGATTCTCATGCACAAAAGACAAAAAACAAGAAGTGACATTTAGATTTTTACATTTATGCAATTAGCAGACAATTCTATCCAAAGTGACAAAAGAGGAACAAAAGCAATTCGTCAAGTATCCAAGAATTCTTGTAATATATAATGTAATGTTTATTAGATAACTAGACTAGGAATATGTTGAATGTTATGACTACTACTACAGCAGTTGATTCAGCATTTCATTTCCACAGAACAAAAGCCCTGAAACCAAAGCTTTACGGCTATACTTTTACTGCTTTCCATGCTCTGGTATTTTCATCAGCAAATTCAAATCTAGTGTAGGCTTGCTGCAGTAGTCAGTGTTACCGGTGTTACACGGTGTTCAGTCGTACACCAATTACATTACTTGCCCATTACGGCACTGCCCACACTGTTGTTTTGCTTTTTTATAGAAATAAAAAACATTTTGTTCAGTTGGACAACGGACACTACAGACTGAAAGCATCTGCTCCATACAGTATGAGCTGCAGAGTCGCAGCACAGTGCAACAGGAGTCAGATTTCACTTATCACGTGAAGAGAGTAAGGAGAGATGACTGACAAGTTGGTGGCAAAGGATTTGGTGCGCAACAGATCCTGAATACATGCGATCATGAATTTTGAAAGCGAAGTAAAAAGCGAGCATGCATTCAAAAGCGATTTTGATACCCTGCATACTGATAGTGGCTCCTTGATGGCCGCAAATTATAGGCCTAATTACACAGAGCACACGTGATCTCTAATTTATAAGCGAATGTGAAAAGTGAGCACGCATTCAAAAGAAATCCCCCAACACACCACCCCAGGTGTTCTAGGTAATACCGGTATTGTCACAAGTTTATATACAGGTGTGAACATTTCCTCACCGTTACAGTCATGAAGACAAACTTACCCGATCGCCCTGGTCCCCTTTAGATCCGGGTTGGCCGGGCTCTCCTGCTCCAGGGGCACCCTGTGGGACAGATTAGAAAGGTTCAATAATGCAGTTTCACAATTTCAGTTGCACCTTGAAATTAATCTTATGAATCCATTTTTGAAAAATAAGAATAATAAGAGCTTATTTCACAAGTCTGTGTGATCACCATAAACAAACTCAATGTCAACATACAGTTGTGGTCAGAATTATTGGCAGCCCTGGTACATATGATCAAAGATGGCTGTGAAAAATAAATCTGCATTGTTTATCCTTTTGATCTTTTATTAAAAAAATTCACAAAAATCTAACCTTTCATTGAAGTAAAATAAGTGAAAGTGGGGGATAAATCACATTATGAAATAAATGGTTTTCTCCAAAATACTTTGGCCACAATTATTGGCACCCTTTACCCCTATAATGCCTGATGAGTTTGGAGAACACCTGACAAGAGATCAGAGAACATTCCTCCAAAAGGAATCTCTCCAGATCCTTCAGATAACCAGTTCCATGTTGCTGCTTCTTCTCTTCAGTTCAGCCCAGTCATTTTCTATAGTGTTCCGTTCAGGGAACTGGGTAGGCCATGGCAGAAGCTTAATTTTGTACACAGTGACACATTTTTGTGTTGATTTTGATGTTTGTTTTGGATCGTTGTCCTGATGGAAGATCCAACCACTGGCCATTATAAAATTTCTAGCAGTAGCTGTCGGGTTTAGATTTTTAATCTGTTGCTATTTGCTAGAAGCCATGATACCATGTATCTGAACAAGATGTCCAGGACCTCCAGCCTGGAGAAGAGACCCACAACATTAAAGATCCAGTATTATAGTATATTTAACTGTGGACATGGGGTACTTTTTATCCGTTTGCTCCAAACCCATCTGGGTCTTGCTGCCAAAAAGCTATTTTTGTTTGTTTCATCTGACCATAGAATCCCGTCCCTTCTGAAGTTCCAGTCGTGTCTGACAACTGAATATGCTGGAGTTTGTTTTTGGATGAGCAAGGCAGATTTTTACTGAAAAAAACGACTATTTTTACTCAACTAATCTCTGCAATTCTCCATCTGTGATCCTTGGAGAGTCAGAATTATATTCTTTGGTTTTACTCATTGTGATGGATGATTAAGGGAATTTGGCCTTTGTGTTTCCTCATATTTAAACTCCTGTGAAACAAGTCATAGCTAGACAATTTCATGGTCCTAGTCACTCTGGTGTTCTAAAAAATTTAAATATGAATGGGAATGTACTTCAGAGATATTTTACTCATAAAAAATTCTAGGGGTGCTAATAATTGTGGCCAACATGTTTTTGAAAAATAAATTTATTTCATAATGTGATTTATCCCCCACTTTCAATTCTTTTACTTCAATGATTTTTGCACAATTTTTGAATAAAAGATCAAAAGGATAAACAATGCAGATTTATTTTTACAGCCATCTTAGATCATATTTATCAGGGGTGCCAATAATTCTGACCACAACTGTAAGTGTAACTTCGATTTTAAAATGTCCTCACTATCTCATAAGAGCAGGTGGTTTCCCAGATGAACACCTTCATTCATTTACAAAACTCACCCTTTCCCCTTTTTGTCCTCCATCTCCTTTATCACCTTTAGCACCATCAGGACCTGCAAAGCCCCTTTCACCCTAAAAGAAGAAATAGAAGAGAGTTAAAATGGTTGAAGTTTTGAATGGAACTTTGGCATTAAAAATCAGATTTTGCTGGTTTTGTACCATCTAAATGTCAGTATAAAAAAAGATTTAGACTTAAGAATAAAATGGAAATACTGTTATCTGACACAGACAAAGTCTCTGCATTGTTCTCAAAAGTCATACCCGCTCTCCTTTTCTCCCAAATGAACCTGGACCCTGCTAAAAAAAAAGCCACAGTGAAGAACGTCACCATCAAGAGGACAATTACAAATGCATGAAACATTCATATACATTTTAAAACATGAAAAGTCTTATCTTACACTGCTTCCTGGTTCCCCTTTTGCACCCTCGGTGCCCTTGTAGCAAACAGAGACACATAAATTCATATATACTTATATATATATATATATATATATATATATATATATATATATATATATGCAAGATTAATGCTGTTTGTTGAGCTGACATCTTTACTTACCTTCTCTCCAGGAAGGCCATTGCTCCCTGGCAAACCCTGAGGGCACGTATAAATTATTTACAACATGCATGTACACTCATGCATTTTCACATGGCTTGTGACTTATCATGGTTTGTGCAGCCACTCACCCTCAGTCCTTGAGGTCCAAGGGGGCCTGCTGAACCTTTATCTCCCTAACATACAAACAAAAACAGATACAAAGAAGTACATTTTTACTCACAGCTCTCTGTATATATAAGAAATATATATATATATATCTATGCTATATCTATATCTATCTTATGTAGCTTAAGGGCACACCTTTTCTCCTGCTGGACCTGAAAGGCCTCGGTCACCCTAAAAAATATCAAAATGATACAAAGAATGATATCAAAATGAAATCTCACTAATTTAAATTGTTGTACTATCTTTGTTAAAGGTGAATTAAATGACTTGGCACACATAACATTCAAAACAAGCCTGAAGAACACTAAAGAGCATAATGAATATGGTACAAATCTGGATACATTGATAGAGAGATGTTTCAGATCATGTGTAGACACATACTCACCTTGGCTCCATCTGAACCAGGAGCTCCAGTCTGTCCTCGGTCACCCTGAAGGAACAATCAAAAACAAAACTTCATCAACTGATTCATAGATTATGCATTTAGAAAGTTTAATGACACAAGTCACAATAAAGTCATGGACTGAATTTGTTTCTTTACCTTACTTCCGATTTCACCCGATGGTCCCCGGGGACCCTGAAACAAAATGACAAGAATAAAAAAAGAATAAGAATGAATGTTAAGAGTGAGCATGAAACATATTAGTGAAAGATTTTCATACCCGATCACCAGGGTCTCCGGTGTCTCCTTGGGGGCCTGGTTTACCCTCAGCACTCTCACCCTGCAACACCATCACACACACAGGCCAGGTTAAGGAAATGCATTCATAGACAAGAAAAGCAGACATTTTAAAAAAACCCACACAAATAAAATTCCTTATAAACAATGTAAACATTTTTTTATATATATGTATGTATGTGTGTCAGACAAAAACATACAGTTTCTCCTTTAGCTCCTTTTTGTCCAGTCAGTCCTCGTGGGCCCTGTGGACCAGACGGTCCAGGACTTCCCTAAAAACACACAAATACCATTAAGTGCATGCAATAAAAACTCAAAAACACACATTGTAGCACACACAACCAATTTACAGCAGCAGTCACACATACACACGTCAACATCAATTTACACTGCCACTTTGTCATGAATAATGAAAACACTCACGGGTTCACCGGCATCTCCTTTAGCAGCTACCCCACTGCCCACTCCGGGAGGACCCTATTAATCAGAATAAACAGATCAAAACATTTATGTTCAAGAAATGTGCCTAATTGTCATAACAGATGTTAGTATGCCATCAGAGAGTTCTCACAGTGATTAGATTACTTTATCCTTGTTGAATCCTTAAACAACATAGGACACTGCTTCTCCACATATAAAATAATTATTATTGCTTTCAAATTCACTAGAAATGCATCGTAAAATTAATTTCATTTATATCAGTGGAGTGTGGTGGACTTCTGAAATTATGCAAAACATTTTTTTTAACTCATGTAAATTCTTGTTCCATCTGATGTTTACATAGATTGTGTGCTAAAGGCATATGAAATACCATGTTCCTAATATATGGAATACATGCAATAAATACAATAATATTTCTCAATAATATTTCTGTATGTTTAACATACACTGAAAAATAGACTAAAAACATGCTTCATGTGGTAACATATAAATTAATGATTTAATTTGATGAATTAAAACACAGAAAAATTATTTAACATTTATATTATTGAATCAGCCTAAACATGCTTTGTCGCTTTTGGACAGTGTAACTCTAGAAATATAGTGGTTTACACACCATTGTGTAAACCTTATTTCATAATATTTGAAACCTGTAAACCTGTCTTATATCATAATATTTGTTCTGTATTATTGTTATACTGTCAATTGTTTTCTCATCTTTTTTGAGGAGGAATTTTATCATAAGAATTTATATCAACTCACCCTCTCTCCAGGGCTGCCTTTGTCACCCTGCAGGAAAATGAAATGAAACACAAAAACAGACAGGTACATGATTAGCTGAAGGCATATCTGAAACTTCAAACAGTGAAAACAATGAATTACATTTAATTACAGGTGCAAGTCTCAAAATGTCCCGTTTACATAGAAACTTACAGTAGCATCTCAAATTCTATCTGTATGAACGTGCAACAGGAGCCAAGCCCGTATTCTCTAATGAGCAACTATAGCGACAATGTCCAAAGAAATATCAAAGATGGTGACGCCCATAAAACTGAAAGGTATTATCACTTTTGACACAACAGGAGTCCAATCGAGCCGTGAATTCATCCATCAAGCCTTCTGTATTATCTGGGGTGGTGGAGAGGAGCCATACTGCACATTGAGAGACACCTAAAAGGGTCATGAAACCCTAAACCAAATTTTCTGAGATTTTAACAGAGGTATGTGTGTTGAACACCATTGAAGACAATATTAGCATCTGTTAGATTTAATAGTAGGGGGAAAATGGTAAAATTTTACTATTAGCTATTAGAAAATTAGCTATTTTCATCTTCCGGGTTTAAAATCTTCATCGTGCAGAGCACTATCGTACTTTGATGACTCATCGGTGTCTCAAAATTATTCATGTAACTGAGTTTTCTTATCCAATGAGAAGACACTTTCTCTTAATTATTCATGACACCACGTGGATCTTTCCAATGACAGACATGTCAAACTGTGATATCACGTAGTAGATGAGAGAGGCAATGATGGGACGCGCGTTTGTTTTCGTGGTGCAAAAGTTCCAGTGCATCTTTCCCCGCGATGCTGCCAGCCAGGGCTAGACTCTGGCTGTGGGCGGTTGGTTGGCCATCAACAACGGACACATCTAAACTATGTGTGTGTAGCAACCATTCAACTGGCGAATGGTGGACTTCGGTCTTGTACACCAATGCAGGTTGCGTCTTGCGATGATGCGGTCCCGAGGACTTTTCTATCGCTTCAGAGGTAAATTCTAAAATGTAACCCTGACCTCGTTATTAAAATTTAGATATTTCGATAATACCTCAATTGTATGGAACGAATGCTTAATTTGTGCAAATTTCTATGTCACTGTCCATCTTTATTATGTGGGTTTAGGGGGCGCGTAGATCTATGTACGGAACGTTTTTTTTGGGGGGGGGGATTTTTTTTTTTTTATATATATGCATTTATAGTGTGTATATAAACAAATATATATTTTATAATGACATAATTATACATATACATGTACATTTATATGTTTTAAATACAATTATGATTACTGTAGTAGGCTAATATATGTAGCAGGGCACTCAGTTACTTTTGAAAGGACAAAAATAAGGTGTCAGTGTATTTCATTAGACTTTAACTTTGCCAGCTATAAAAAAAATCTAGCATTTCCTCATGTTTTACCACTGATTTTTAGTGACAGTCGATATGGATGGGCCACTGGCGATGACAGTTTCCCCCCCTCCCCTCTCCCCTCTCCCCTGCCGTGCCATACCACACCCACTTCTCACAGCCGTCCACGCCCATTTAAGTTGCATTTTTTAAAAAGATTGTGAGCTAGACTTGAGCTGAAAGAGGGGGGTTTCATGACCCTTTAAACAGAAAAGGCAAAGGATTCTGACCTTAATAGGAAGCCCCGGAGAGCCTGGCAACCCAGGGCGACCATCCTGTCCAGACAGACCTTGTGGACCTGCCTCTCCTTTTGCCCCAACCAGACCTGGACGACCAGGAGTGCCCTAAAAAGACACAGAGACATAGAACAGGTAATGTAATAACCCTGTTGTTTACTTGAGCGCTCATACATGCTGCTTTTTTGTCAATGTGCAGGTGTGAGTGATTTTCTCGTGTTTCTTACAGGGATCCCTGGCTCTCCTTTACGGCCTGGTAAACCTCCTCCAACAGCAGATCCAGATTCCCCCTGTAGTAAATAGTAAAATCCTGCTAAATAAAGGGGTAGAGTAGAGCAGTGAGAGATTAATTTTAATATCAATATCTTACCCTTTCACCTTTCTCTCCCTTCAATCCCTGAGGCCCCACAAGACCTGGTTCTCCCTGTAAAACAAAACAGATAAAACATTTTGTAAGAGTTTGTGTATGTTTTTTGTTTATATATGTAGTTTGTTAATGAGTACTCACAGGGTCTCCTCTAACACCTGGTAATCCCTGACTGCCCTAAAAAACAGAATGGCATCACACAATGAACTTTAATATTTTAAGTGGCATTGTTTTAAAGGGGATTTAAATAATTAAGAGATTAAGAGATTTTATTATGCATCCAGCCCTGATTATTACCATTCATGTTTTGCATTAGATGTACATATATCATTATCCACAAATACCTGTTTTAACAGCACCACTTAATTACATTGGGTCTCATTCATGAAACACGAGCAGAACGAATTTTTGTGTAAATCGTGTGTAAAGTGGTTCTGGCGTAAATTTTCGGATTCATTAAAATGTTCGTATTTTACAAATGTTAGTTGGTACGAAAGAAATCTACACCTGCTCCCAGCCACGCGTAAATAGTGCGTTTAACATCCGAACGTTTTGCTCATTAATAAGGCTGCATTTTAATTCACCTTAATCAGGTACATATTTACACAGCATTTTGAAAAAATATTATATATAGTAATTACATACAGGTTTTCTTTTTACTTTTATTACGAGAGCCAGTAATAGCATCTGCAAACGGAACACAAGTCCGCAAGTCTTTTTTTATTTTTTTATATTCAAGCTGTTTATTCATTTTTAAGTCCGCAAGTAAGTCACAAGTGTTGCAGTCAAGCTTCTGTCACGGTTGAGGAATTCATTGACGCTCCCTTGCACTGTGTGTGTTTGTTTTGTGAATGAATGTGTGTGTGTGGGCGTGGTCGCTGATTGTCCTCAGGGAAATCAGCGACAGGTGTTGTGCATTACCACTGCCTATTTATACTCACCTCATGCGTCTTGTGTTTGTCAGATCGTTGTTTTGTGGATGTTGCCTGTTGTGTTCCTGTTTCTTCGGCTCCTCGTGTCTCCTGCTTTGTCTTCATCTGGAAGTTCGTCGTTGCAGTTTATGTCGACACTCTTCACCAACACTGGGTTCATCACTTCACGTCTGACCATCGGATCGAGTTGTCCACGCAAGCCTGCGCTGCCTTGCCTTCAACATCATCAGAGACTACCATCGTACTGAGAAGGATCTTGTGATCTACACACCTCTCTAGAGTACTGCATCGGCGATCTTCCAACTCTACTGAGAACTTTGTCATCTTCCCTTTTCACTCTGAGACTGGTGCTTTATATTCAAATAAAGATCTGTTTTACTTGCTATTGTCCCCTCTATCCTTTCGTAACAGAACGATCTGACCATGCAGGGGGCAGCAAGCGGATCTGAAGTCACAGATTACTTCGCACACAACACAGCCCGTATGGAGCGGCAGGAGGAGAATCTCGCCGCAACTGGAAGAGCGGTGCAGGCATTGGTGGCGCAGGTGTCCGGGCTCACCCAACAGATTCAACAACTGACACAGCCCATTGCGCCCAACCCACCGCCGATCCCCCCCGCACCACCCGCACCCGCCCGTCAACATGAGCCACGTCTGCCGACGCCGGAGAGTTATTCTGGTGAGCCAAGTTATTGTAGAGCTTTCTTGACCAAGTGCTCTATGTTTTTTGCTCTCCAACCCCAGACATTTTGCACTGAGGATTCGAAAGGTGGCCTTCGTGCTTACACTGCTGTCCGGGCGTGCGGCGCTATGGGGGACGGCGGAGTGGGAGAACCATCGATCCTGTTGTGACTCGTTCGCGGCACTCTCGGAGGAGATGAAGAGGGTGTTTGATCGGGCAGTCGCAGGCAGAGAGGCGGCTCGCCAGCTCGCAGACATCCGCCAGGGGGAAAGATCCGTCGCCGACTATTCCATTGAGTTTCGCACCCTCTCCGCAGAGTGCCGCTGGAACGAGGAGGCGCAATGGGACATCTTCCTGCATGGGCTGGCTGACCGCATCCAACGTGAGATTTATACCCTGGATCTGCCAGAGAAGTTCGACGACCTGATCGAACTGGCCTTAAGAGTGGATGCACGCCTGCATCGGTTGGAACTACACACTCGTACAACACCTACACAGAGGAGTTTTGGGATCTCCCCACTCGACGCTCGTGATGCGGTCAGCCCCGTCGACGATCACGAGCCCATGCAGGTGGGTCGAGCCCGGCTCTCCCGGGAGGAGAGAGAGAGAAGGAGGTCCCGAGGTTTGTGTCTCTACTGTGGCGGAGCTGGACATTTTCTCAATAATTGCCCAGTAAAATAGCGTGCCCGGCAGTGAAGAAGAGGATCCTGTCGGGCGGGGTCTCCATCCAGAAAACCTCTTCCACCCTCCTCCCGGTGAGATTGCAGTGGGCAACTCGGTCACATCACTGTCAAGCTCTTCTCGACTCCGGGGCAGAAGGTAACTTTATGGACTGGTCACTTGCACAACAGCTTCAGATACCCATCATACCACTCACTAACAAGATCTCAGTCAACGCACTCAATGGTCAACAGTTACCCACAGTATCTCACACCACCAGTCAGATAACACTCATCACATCCGGCAATCATTCTGAAGAACTGTCATTTCTCCTCATGGACTCCCCTCAGGTTCCCGTTGTTCTCGGTCACCCCTGGCTGGTGCAGCATAACCCCAGGGTGAACTGGGGACATAATTCTGTTTCTGCCTGGAGCACTGACTGTTATGCGTCTTGTTTAGTGTCTGCTGGTTCGTCTCTGTCTTGTTCTGTCTTGCAGGAGGAGTCAGTGAATTTGTCAAACGTGCCCGCTAAGTACCTCGACCTGAAGGAAGTGTTCAGTAAGTCCAGAGCTGCTTCTCTTCCTCCGCATCGTCCCTATGACTGTGCGATAGATCTACTGCCAGGTACGTCTCCGCCCAAGGGCAAGCTTTACTCTCTGTCTGTTCCCGAGAGGGAGGCCATGGAGAAATATATTTCTGATTCTCGGGCATCCAAATTCATCCGACCTTCCTCTTCTCCAGCGGGGGCGGGGTTCTTTTTTGTGGGGAAGGACGGTTCTCTGCGACCTTGCATTGATTACCGAGGGCTGAACAACATCACGGTAAGGAATACTTATCCTTTGCCGTTGATATCTTCAGCCTTCGAGAGGTTGCAGGGAGCGTCGGTCTTCACAAAACTGGACTTACGAAATGCTTATCATTTGGTCCGCATCAGGAAGGGGGATGAATGGAAGACCGCTTTTAACACCCCAGAGGGCACTTTGAATACTTGGTTATGCCTTTTGGGCTTTCCAATAGCCCAGCGGTCTTCCAGGCACTCGTCAATGATGTGCTGAGAGACATGGTCGATCAGTTCATTTATGTCTACCTGGATGACATATTGATTTTTTTCTTCATCTCTCCAGGAACACGTTCAGCACGTCAGACGAGTGCTTCAGAGGTTGCTAGAGAATGGGCTTTTTGTCAAGGCGGAGAAATGCGCTTTTCATGCACAGTCTGTCCCTTTCCTAGGTTACGTCATTTCGTCTGAGGGAGTGCGTATGGATCCTGACAAAGTTAAGGCTGTGGTGGATTGGCCAAGTCCAGATTCCCGCAAGGCCCTACAGAGGTTTCTGGGGTTCGCCAATTTTTTCCGACGTTTCATTCGTAATTACAGCCAACTAGCCGCACCTCTGACTGCCTTGACCTCCCCCAGAACGACGTTCAGGTGGTCCGAAACAGCCGAAGCTGTATTCGCCAACCTGAAGAGCCGCTTCGTTTCGGCTCCCATTCTTACGACCCCTGATCTGTCACGTCAGTTCGTGTTGGAGGTCGATGCGTCAGAGGTGGGGGTAGGCGCAGTGCTCTCTCAGCGCTCTTCTTCAGACGACAAGATGCATCCTTGCGCGTTCTTTTCTCATCGTTTGTCGCCTACCGAACGTAACTATGACATTGGTAACAGAGAGTTGTTGGCAGTCAAGTTAGCATTGGAAGAATGGCGACATTGGTTAGAAGGGTCGGGGGTACCTTTTATCGTCTGGACTGATCACAAGAACTTAGAATATATTCAATCTGCCAAAAGACTCAACTCCAGGCAGGCTCAGTGGGCTCTTTTTTTTCGGTCGTTTTGATTTTACTCTTTCGTACCACCCGGGTTCTAAAAACATCAAACCCAATTCTTTATCTCGTATTTTTGATCCATCCGAACGCCCGTCTACTCCCGAGTGCATTTTACCGGAGACTCTATTCATCTCCACACTCCGATGGGAGGTCGAATCGAAGGTCAAGACGGCCTTAGAAGGGGTAACGCCTCCGTCCCGGTGCCCACCGAACCGTTTGTTTGTGCCGGAGGGATTACGGTCCGACGTTATTCAGTGGGGTCATTGTTCCAATGTAGCCTGTCACCCAGGAGTAAACCGTACTAGATTTCTAGTTAAGCAACGGTTCTGGTGGCCATCTATGGCTTGCGACATTCGAGATTTTGTTTTGGCCTGCTCGATCTGTGCGATTGGTAAGACTTCCAATCGACCCCCAGATGGGCTTCTTCAACCGCTGTCTGTCCCTTCGAGACCCTGGTCCCACATAGCGCTAGATTTTGTTACCGCCCTCCCAAGGCAATACGGTTGTTTTAACCGTAGTGGACCGGTTCTCGAAGGCGACTCATTTTATTCCCTTGCCCAAATTGCCTTCAGCCAAGGAAACAGCGGTGACTGTCATCGATCACGTCTTTCGGTTACATAGCCTCCCGACGGACGTGGTCTCTGACAGGGGATCCCAATTTGTCTCCAAATTTTGGCAAGAATTTTGTAAATTACTGGGGGCCACTGTCAGTCTATCTTCGGGTTACCACCCCCAGAGCAACGGGCAGACCGAGAGAGCCAACCAAGATTTGGAGAGAATGTTGCGATGTGTTGCCGCCAAGAATCCTTCCTCTTGGTGTCAACAACTCTCAATGGTGGAGTACGCACACAACTCGTTACCTGTGTCATCCACGGGCCTATCTCCGTTTGAGGGTAGCTTAGGGTACCAGCCACCTATTTTTCCTAGTCTGGAATCCGAAGTCGCGGTCCCCTCCGCTCACGCTTTTGTCCAGAGGTGTCACCGTACATGGACCAGAGCCCGTGAGACTCTGCTCCAAGTAAGGGCGCGCACCAAGGTTAAGGCCGATCGCCACCGGTCAAGACCTCCCGTGTATGTCGTCGGTTCCAAAGTGTGGCTTTCTACTAAGAACATTCCACTCCGCTCCGTTTCTAATAAGCTAGCTCCCAAATTCATTGGCCCATTTCCTGTCACCAAGATCATTAGTCCGGTGACAGTTCGCCTCAAACTCCATCCTGCGTACAGAAGAATTCATCCCGTGTTCCATGTTTCCAAATTGAAACCCGTATTTTTTTCACCCATTAATCCGCCAGCCCCGGTTCCCCCACCGCCGCGACTCGTAGATGGGGAACCCACTTATTCGGTAAATCGAATTCTGGACTCGAGACGGAGGGGACGCGGATTCCAGTATCTGGTGGACTGGGAGGGTTACGGTCCGGAGGAGAGAAGTTGGGTACCTGCTAGGGACATCCTGGATCACTCCCTTATCGATGATTACAATCGCCAGGTAAGGGAGTCTGGGAACGCCAGGAGGCGTTCCTAGGAGGGGGGGTACTGTCACGGTTGAGGAATTCATTGACGCTCCCTTGCACTGTGTGTTTGTTTTGTGAATGAATGTGTGTGTGTGGGCGTGGTCGCTGATTGTCCTCAGGGAAATCAGCGACAGGTGTTGTGCATTACCACTGCCTATTTATACTCACCTCATGCGTCTTGTGTTTGTCAGATCGTTGTTTTGTGGATGTTGCCTGTTGTGTTCCTGTTTCTTCGGCTCCTCGTGTCTCCTGCTTTGTCTTCGTCTGGAAGTTCGTCGTTGCAGTTTGTCTTCACACTTCACCAACACTGGGTTCATCACTTCACGTCTGACCATCGGATCGAGTTGTCCACGCAAGCCTGCGCTGCCTTGCCTTCAACATCATCAGAGACTACCATCGTACTGAGAAGGATCTTGTGATCTACACACCTCTCTAGAGTACTGCATCGGCGATCTTCCAACTCTACTGAGAACTTTGTCATCTTCCCTTTTCACTCTGAGACTGGTGCTTTATATTCAAATAAAGATCTGTTTTACTTGCTATTGTCCCCTCTATCCTTTCGTAACAGCTTCATGTCGAACCATTTTCTTTTCACTTCTGGGACTGTTCGATTAACAGATGAAACTCCATTAACAGCATCTGCCAAGCATTTTTACCTAAAGCATTTAGGTAAAAGCATTATTACCTAAAAAATCCTTTTTTTTAGGACCTGATACTATGTACGCTTGAAAATAAAATGTGGTGTTTTGAATGAACTTCTGATAATAAAACTTCAATTTCTGCATCTGAGAAATGTATCTTCTTCATTCGCTTTTGAGAAGATATATGAAATCCTTCGTTTCGTGTCATAATAATGCCCATATATAGTTGTCAGTCGGTTTTAATGGGCGGGATTTATGGTAATTGAGAGAATGAACGTGCACGCGCGTCCCATTTACGACTGATTGGAATTCATTAACCCACACACACATTTCACTATCAAATCTGACGTTTACGAAGTATTTGTGAATCAGGAGAAGAATTTTCGGGAATGTCTCTTTACGCGCAAATCACTCACATATTTACTCGTATATTTACGAATGTTTCATGAATGAGACCCATTGTTCATGTTTCATTCTTACTGGTAGTCCAACTGCACCAGAACGACCTGGAACACCTGGACTGCCGTCCAATCCTGGAAAACCCTGAAAAAGATGGACAGAAACAAATAGAGAGGTTGAGAGAATATCAACATGTGTGATCTGTGTGCGTATGTGTGTATGCATAGTTAAGTGCCACTTACTCTCTCGCCTTTCTCTCCTCTCACTCCCAGACCACTGCCTGGTTGACCTGGTGGCCCCTCTGGTCCTCTGGGGCCCTCACGACCCGATAAACCATCACGACCCTATTTAAAAAAACAAACACACAGAATTAGACAGACATTTACTCCAGCATGTAGAAACAAATTGTTTCTAAGCAAGAATTAATGCATCCCATTGTGTAGATGAACAAACACAGCTAAATGTGCATGTAGATGAACTTACAGGCTCGCCTTTCCTTCCATCTACTCCATCTCTGCCTCTTTCACCCTGTATACACACAAAAAGACATAATGTATTCACAAGAAAACTACAGTAAATATAAAGGTCAACAAGTCAACTTGCAGTGTTTATATGCAAAAACAAAAAGAAAGACACCACATTACCTTCTGACCCTGTTCCCCTTTAGCACCCTGCAACAAAGACATAAGTAAACATCTTTTGTGGTACAAGTTGCATGTAGATGTGCAAATGTAAACAAAAACAAAACTTGCTTAAGTGTATATGCATCTTTTATGTGTAATTATGTTTGGGTGTTTGTGTATTTTCAATACACACTTACCCTGGGGCACTCTACTGTACAAGGCCCTGTCTAAAAGGAGACAACAAATCAAAGTGAGTCTTTTTTGTACCAGGTCTTCTTTTCTCATAAATAGACACTATCAGAGAGGTTTGAAACCTTCTGCTGTATCATGACTCTCGCAGGCTTAACAGGCCAAGCAAGCGTCATAATAAAAAAAATGATGATACGACATTAATGACAGCTTAGACGGATGGATTGTATCTGACCGTGACACTGGTCCCCCGTGCAAGGCCACAGAGGAGGTCTGCCAGGTCGGGGTGGAGACCATAGAGCTGATTTGTGTCTTGAGCAAAGATCAGATTCTGAGTGCTGCCATCAGTCACTGCCAAACGGAGCTCTGTAGGGTCTGCCCGTCCAATTCCTACCGCCAACACTGTCACACCTGAGGGACAGAGTTATTACAGCGCTAACTCACTCATATGAACATGGGACAGAGCAGCCGGGATGGTTTGCTGTGTGTGTGTAAATTTAATATGTTGGTTCTGATTTTGTATGGCTTACCATCGGCTCTAACAGTGGCAGCAGGTTTGCTAAGATCATCGGTTGACTTTTCGTCAGCGATAATAACAACCACCCCAGGAACGCCAGACCTCCGACCTGCTGCCGTGCTCAGCAAAAACTGACGCGCGTATGTCATTGCCCGGCCTGCACATAAAATCAGAATATATCAATACACTCACGTTCAACATAATGTTACCATATATATAATTTAGATTCTGATGAAAAAAAATTATATTTTGAAATTAAATTAAACTTTGGTGTTATGTTTTGTCACAGTTAAAAACGCCTTCAATGCTCTCATTACTTTGGAAAAAATTTACATATATAACATGACCTGGACATTCACATACTTACTCTTGGTACACCAACATCAAAACAGGATAGCCACAAAGTTTAAAAATATTAATTAAAAATTAAAACATACAAACTAACCTATATTATTTCCTGGTCTGTCATTGAATGGGATTGACGAAATATCCCGCAGAAGGCTCTCACTGTTGCTATGACGATTGAGGAGGAAGCTCACTTTTGGATCTTCACTGTACATCACTACCCCCATCTGGAGCAAACAGGTATTACAAGCACTTCATTAACACTGGCCTGCTCAATGCTTCATTCACTCTGTCAGAAGAGGGTACTCTCAATTTATATATATATATATATATATATATATATATAAAAAAGTGAATATCATGACTACAGTACATAGTATAGTACATAGTACCTACCTAGTATAAAAAGATAGAAAGAAATGCACCTGAGAGTCTCTGGGACCGATGGAGGTGAAGGATCTAGCAGAACTAGCCAACAGAGACAACACACGTGCTCCCAGGCCAGAGCGATCACGAGACGCAGGAACAAGGAAGACCACATCCAAACGGCCTCCAACACACACTAAAACATGGATGTATTAAACATATTAAGCTATGAATACAGATGAAGAACAATACAGTCAATAGAACAATGTTGCAATTCATGTAGTCCATTAAATCATCACTGCTGTTTGCAGAACAACTCGAAACATTTGTTACCCAGCTACACAGCCATGAAATCTTGGCTTGTAAAAATAAAGCTATGCTAAAAATAAAGCTAATATAAGCACACAGCTATGAACGTTTTTCTGTATAAATGATGACTACATTCATTGCACATTGATAGTGTTTTAAAGTACAACAAGACATCAAGCACTATGACCATTTGTCGGTCTCTGCAACTTTAAAAAAATTGCTAGTAGTGAGAGCATGTAGTGAGCGAAACATCTCCCTGTGACTGACTAGTTTAATAGCATGTTGTTCACTGTACTCACACTGCAAGCTATAATTTGCCTGAACTTCAAAGTCAAGAGGGTACTGTATGAAATAAACCCACAAAGGTTTTACTGAAAGAGTCAAAGACCTGTATTTTCTATAAACATCATTGTTACTTATTTTAGAGTAAAAAATAATGGTAAATTAAATATATTGCTCATACTGAACACAAATGCATATAAATACTGAAATAAGTACTTACATTTGTTAAAATACCAATAATATAGTATGTTTTATTTAGTGCTGTCAATTGATTAAAAAAAATTGCTCGATTAATCACAGAAAAAACGCAATTAACAACATTTACGTTTTTATAGGTTTATATTTAGTTTATATATTCTATAATGTAATAATTTCACAGTTAATCTCCAAATTAATGTTGAAACAACATAAAGACAGTATATTTTAAATACTTAAATACAGCTATTGATGTCTGGATAAAAATTACGGCCAATCAACATTACAGTGTAATTGAAAGCTATACATTTTTTATGTAAATATAGGAATATTAAGTTATCAAACAGTCTGCACTGCATAAATTATAAATTAAATAAAGACTAACCTTTATTAAGGGCCCTATTTTAACGATCTAAGCGCACTAAAGCGAATGCCGCAAGTGTACTTAGGGCGTGTCCGAATCCACTTTTGCTAGTTTAACGACGGAAAAAATGGTCAGCGCGCCAGGCGCATGGTCTAAAAGGGGGTGTCCCTATTCTCTTAATGAGTAATGGGTGTGTTTTGGGATTTACGTGCATTAAACCAATCAGAGTCTCATCTCCCATTCCCTTTAAATGCCAGTTGCGCTCACGCCATGGCAGATTCGCTATTTACATGACGGAATTTGATAGTGGAAAGACCTGCTCATGTGCGAGGTAAAAGTGCGCAAGCAGACCATCTACGGGACAAGCCGGATTCCACCATATCTTTATGTACACAATAATAATCTTTTACATTGTAATCCTTTTATTTTAAATATTTGGCATGTTTGTGTGCTGCTGTGCATCCCTGTGTGTTTAATGAGCAGAGTGTATGCACGTTGTTGACCCGTCTATAGGCGCACATTACTAACGCGCTCATTAAATAACAAATAAAATGTTGCAGTCTATTTCTGTTGCCTCAAAATAGCAACGCGCCAACAATGCGCCAGAACACACCTCGTTTTCAGACCAGCACACCCATGGGCGAACAAATGGGCGCAAATGCAAATGCTTTTGCAAAAACAAACCTTGAATGGTTTGAAAGCATTTACATGAATAAGAGCGTGGTCATATTATGTAACGCTACCCAAAGGATGACAAAAATGTACGGATGCTGCGTTAATTGCGTTAAATATTTTAACGCGTTAAACTGGACAAAAACGTATCACATGCGTTAACGAGTTAACGTTGACAGCCCTAGTTAAATTTTTTTTTTATTAATTTTTTTATTAAATATGTGCACAATGCATCTGAAGTCCTCACTATAACAATCAGTTAATTAATTAAACGATTTCAATTTGTCAGTACTGTAGTCAGGAGTGAAAGAGACAGAAACCGTATAACCTGTTCGTTCCTCCACGGTGGCCTCAGGCCCAATCTGGTTTTGGAAGTTTGGTTGCACAGTGAAACGGTATAGACGGCCCAGTTGTAGACCCATCACACGGTACGAGGTGGCTGTTCCGGGCAGCGTTTCAGACTGACTCGTTCCTGTGTCTAAAGAGAGAGAGTATATAATACACTAAATGCAACTCTAATTGTGTTTTTGATCCTTAATAAACCACACACTATCAATTCCTGAACTTTTGGAAGACTCACCCTCTACCTCTGTCCAGCGTAAAATATAGCCTGTAGCTCCAGTTACTGGTGACCAGCCTAAAAGGACTGAATTCTCAGTACTGTCTGTCACACTCAAACCAGTCACGGGTGGCAGGGCATCTAAAAAAAGAGACAGAAATTATGAATGAAAGAGGCTGGAAAAAGACAGATAGATAAAATATGAGATAGACTGTGTCATGTGTACCAGTGGTTGCTCTGATAGAGGTAGCTTCAGTCTCTTCATTGTTCAGCACAGCAGACAATCTTACAATGTAGCTTAGACCAGGACGCAGTCCATCAAGGGTGTACGAAGTGGCATCACCACTAATCTGGCGACTTGATTCAGGCTCACCTAGTCGTAATAGAAACATTACATAAACTTAGTTGTGTCTGGTATGTGTATGTGGTTACATGTGTGCCTTTATAACTACCTTGTGAAGACCTCCAATAGATTTTATATGAGCTGGCTCCACTCACTGCTCTCCAGGTTATACGGAGCCCCCCTGGGGTCGAATCCAAAACACGCAAACCCTCTACTCTTGTCACCCTCTGTCCCCCTAGACAACAAACAGTAAATTCAAAGCACTTTCATAAGGAAACATCTCTATTAAACCTGATCTGATCTTTAGCCGAGCCACAATAAAAGACAATCAAAAGAAAAGTGTTCACGTCTTTATTTTGTTCACTTTGTGAATATATTTATTCTGCAGAATAGAAAAGTATGTGAATACGGTCATGAACTTCTCCAAAAACATACATAAGTACATTTGACTCGAAAAGCAGGGAAACAAACAAACAGCACTGACCCGTGGTGACTCTGACAGAGACGGGTGGGCCCTCTCTATTCCGGACTAGAGCCAAAACCTTAACCTCGTACTGTGCCCCTTCATCCAACTGCCTTAGATCCACTGATGTCACGTTACCACCAACCAGCTGACTCTGCTCCTCTTCACCTATAATCACACTCACAATTTTATTTTTCTATCATGGTCTATAGTCTACATATTTTATGAGTTATAACCCCTGGAGGTCACAAACTAAAACCTTTTTGCATTTTTATTTTTTTATTAGCAAAAGTATCTCATTTAATATCACTGCAGTCTAGGAGAAAACTGAGATACCAAAGATGTCATGGGGGATTTTTCTTTCCTATAGGAATTGACTATGTGAGTGTTTACTTTAAAATCACTGTAAGATCTCACCATCTGTCCTCTTCTTTTTCTTTTCTTTTTTTTTTTACTTATATTTTTATTTAGAACCACAGCATTACATACAATACAGCATGACATTGGGTTTTAACATGTTAGTCCATCATGTTCCCACAATATTGACAATTCTTCAAACTTAATTATATCGTACACATTATACAGAGGATGAAAACAAATACACCTAGTACAGGGGGAGGAAGGGGAGAGGAAGAAAAAAAAAAATAATGGAGAAAGGCAGAGATGAACACAGGGTGGATATGATAGTATAACTATAGAATAGAATAGAATAGAATGAGGCATTTATATAGCGCTTTCATATGTACTACTGTACACCCAAAGCGCTTTACAATCATATCAGGGGATCTCTCCTCAACCACCACCAGTGTGCAGCATCCACTTGGATGATGCGACGGCAGCCACAGTACAACGGCGCCAGTGCGCTCACCACACACCAGCTATAGGTGGAGAGAGGAGAGAGAGTGATAGAGCCAATTCAATGTAAGGGGATTATTAGGAGGCCATGATTGGTAAGGGCCAATGGGTGGAATGTGGCCAGGACACCGGGGTTACACCCCTACTCTTTACGAGAAATGCCATGGGATTTTTAATGACCACAGAGAGTCAGGACCTCGGTTTAACGTCTCATCCGAAGGACGGTGCTCTTTGACAGTATAGTGTCCCCGTCACTACACTGGGGCGTTAGGACCCACACAGACCACAGGGTGAGCGCCCCCTGCTGGCCTCACTAACACCTCTTCCAGCAGCAACCTGATTTTCCCAGGAGTCTCCCATCCAGGTACTAACCAGGCTCAGCCCTGCTTAGCTTCAGTGGGCAACCAGTCTTGGGCTACAGGGTGATATGGCTGCTGGTGATATAACTCATGATCACTCAAGTATTAAAGACATTACAGGAGCCCACCTCTTTAAGAAAACAGTTTTCTGAAGTCGTAATGCAAATGTGATTTGTTCCATTTCGTACAACTCCCATACTTTTTGAATCCAAGCGTTGTATGATGGAGGGTCAGGTTTTAACCATATACATGTAATACACTTCATGGATGCATCGAGTAAAATTTGTAGTAAATATATTTTAGCTCTAGCCTCAAGGCCCTCTGGACGCACACCTAGAACAGCTATTATGGGGTCTTCTGGGATTTCATAATGGGGGTCTTCATAGATTTCTTTAAGCGCATCAAATATATCTTTCCAGTAATTTCTTAATTTTGGACATGACCACAAAATATGGGTGTGGTTACCAACATGCTGGCCACAATTTCTCCAGCACTTGTCTGAGCAGGATGGATTCCATTCTGCAATTATCTATGAAGTTCGAAAAAATCTAGTTATTATCTTCCATTTGAATTCCCTCCAGACATTGGTCACACAAGATGTACCTCTCCACAAGCTTCCTCCCAAGTTTCAAGAGGAACTGTTTCATTCATTTCGGCCTCCCATTTTTCCTCGATCAGTAATGTGTTATTTGAATTCTTAGACAAAAATATCCTTTAGAAAAAATGTTGTTGACCACATGTCCAATTTGTATTTCTTTAAAATAACCTTCTATTGGGGAGGGTTTTTTAATAATTTATAGTTCCTTATGCTTTGTGAGGAAATGTCTCAGTTGTAAATATAAAAAAAAATCAGACCTTGGGAGTGTACATTTATTTCTTATTTGTTCAACTGATTTGAAAATCCACATTATGAAATTATTGAAGTCCATATTTTGTGACCACTTTTTGAAACCCACGTCTGTATGAGATGGTGCAAAGTTAAGATAGTCAATGCTTGCTGCAGATGAGATTTTTTTTAGACAAACCAAATGATCTTTGTATAGTTCTCCAAATTTTTTAAGTAACTTTGGTCCATTCACCCATGGAGGCATTTTTTAATAATACACTGGAAAAGGGTACTATTTTAAGGGGCATGGAACAGAGGCTCTTTTCAATATTGATCCACCGGGTTTTGTGTGTCTTCTCTCATCCATGAAACCAGCGGCCTCAATTGAGATGCCTAAAAGTATTGTTTTTAGACCCCCAAAAAAACCAATTGTTTTGGGCGATTGTATTATTTTAAACCTTATTCTTGGCCGTTTTCCTTGCCAAACAAATTTAAAAATTATTTTATTCAGCAAATCAAAGATAGATTTTGGCACTTTTATAGGTAACATCTGAAACAAATAGAGTAATCTCGGCAGGACATTCATTCGAATAGATTCAACACGGCCAATCAGAGAGAGAGGGAGAGCTGTCCAACGATTTAAATCTTCACAAATATTTTTAATCACTTTTTTACAGTTTGTGTCATATAACTGGTCCAAAGAGGAGGGAATAAAGATGCCCAAGTATTTAAACCCATTCTTGGGCCATTTGAACCTGCTTTTAATTTGGCTTTGTTTTGAAATTTGACCTTTAACATCTATGGCCTCAGTTTTATCCATATTCACTTTAAATCCAGAGTAGTACCCATACTTGAGAATTAGCTTTTTTAAACATGGAATTGTTGTCTCAGGTTCTGTTAGGAAAAGTAGGACATCATCGGCGTGTATCAACAACTTATGTTCCTCTCCTCCAATTATAATTCCCTCAATTGCACTGTCGTCCCGAATGAGTTGAGCAAGGGATTCGATGGTGATAGCAAACAGCAAGGGCGACAATGGACATCCTTGTCTGTATCCACGTTCTAGAGTAAAGCGTCCAGATCTATAACCGTTAACTCTCACTGAGGCGAGTGGATTTACGTAGAGTGTTTGAACCCACTTTATGAAATTGGGGCCAAATTTAAACCGTTTAAGAGTTTGGATCAGATACTGCCAAGATACCCGATCAAATGCCTTATGAGCATCAAGTAATAAGAATACTGCCTTTGTACCTGTAGATTTTGTATAGCTCATAATATTTAATGCTCTCTACGAAGGTTATCTCCATAATATCTCTCTGGGATAAAATCCGGTTTGGTCCAGATGTATAATTTGACTAATTCATTTATATACCCTTTTTGCAAAAATGGCAGTTACTATACGTAAATCACTATTTAACAATGAAAAAGGGCGATATGATTGACATTCAGCAGGATCTTTGTGAATTACAACAATGGTTGCATCCTTCCACGAGGGTGCCACTGTACCAGATTGCAGCACATAATGATGTGCTCTTAATAAGAGCGGAGAAACTAGTTCTTTAAAGTTTTTTATAGAATTCATTTATATATCCGTGGGGTCCTGGGCTTTTATTATTCTTCAACGTAGAGATTGTCTCAATTATTTCACTTTCTATAATAGGTTCATCCAGATCCTTTGCCACTGACTCTTAACTCATTAAATTTTATATTATTTAGGAACGGTGCCAGAATATTATCATCAGAGCAAGTATCAGAATTTTTGTAGAGTGATTTGTAGAAATCTGACCATCTGTCCTCTTCCAGAGTATTCTGTATGATGTCGCATTTTGAACTCCAACCCAGCTGACTCGAACAACCTCCCCTTGGGCCTCCAGCACCTGTAAATTGGTGACGCGACCCACTATGGCCTGATCTGAAAAATAGAATAGGCACAGTTAAAAATTAGACTGATATTAAACCTTTCTTATTGCTGAAAGCTCAGAAATGGTCTTTTCTTCCCTATTGTGACATATATATGTGTAATGGCTTCTCAAAAAAAAAAAAAAAATGTAGGGCGGGACTTTTGTCCCGGGATTTTGTCCATCGGAAATTGATTAGATTTTAGGATTGTTGTCATTTGCTGAATTGAGTTGTCATTGAGTGAAAGGATGATGAAGGAGAGAGATTATTGTCCAGCCCTCATGCCAGTGCACGTTATCAGAGAAGAGATGTCGTTGTGAGGGGAAGGGGAGGATAATGTTTTTGATTAAAGATTACAAGGGCACATGATTTTCTTTAATGATATGCATGGATAAATCACTCTGCAATACTCCACAAAAAATAAGAATTGCCCATTTTAATTTTATGGTTACTAAAAGCATTTTAAAATTTCACGTGTATGGTTAATTGAATATTTCTGAAAACAAAAAGACACGTATAATAATGTGAACATGTCTAGAATGCTTTCTTATGGTTGTGTCTTACTTAATTAACATCTGTGGAGTTTTACCTGTCCTTGCAGTCACAGTGGCAGCAGGCCCTTCCCGTGAGTTAAAAAGGGCTGAGACTAATACTTGGTAGGCTGCAGCTTCCTGGAGTCTATCAATGGCAAAGGAAGCCACATCAGCGCGCACATTCTCAGAGTCTTCCACTCCTGCAATATAAAAAGCAAAAGAAAATAATTCCACTACCATCTTCGCATCAATTTAGGGCACTAAATTGAATGCTGTCCGTACCATCACTACGCCGCCAGGTGATTTTATAGCCTGTTGCTCTATTCACAGGAGTCCAGGTTATTAGTATCCTTGTGGATGTTGCTTCAACGACTCGTAGCCCTGTGACTATTCCAGTAGAACCACTGGTTCTAGTAGACACAGAGACCACTTCTCCAGTCTGCCCATCAATCACTGGAGCAACACCCATAACAACAGAATCATCAGGCTGCAGCCCGTCTATAGTGTAGGTAGTGATATCGCCACCTAACACACGGAATTCCTCTGCAGCTGTGACAGAGAGAGAGAGCAGCTGACTGATTAAATCCAACATAAATGATATATCAATTCAAAAAGGAAACCTTAGTGTTTGCAAAAAACAGATCTTACTATTGCTTTGTCTCCAGGTAACCCGGTAGCCTGTCGCCCCAGAAACACCAGTCCATGCAATCCTGACTCGTCGACTGTTGCTGGCAACTACCCGCAAGTTGGTCACCCTCAGTGGTTGTTCTTGAAAATATAGTTACCACAGGTTATTTTCAGACCAAATGACTGCACATTAATAATGCATCCACAGTATCTTCAGTAGTATCTACTGTAAATTTTTCATAGCCCAGATTTATGAACCTGATATATGTACACTGACAATTGTCAAACTCTTTTGAGAGTCATCAGAGTAAAAACAACCTCACTGGTACATCAGAAAAAAGTATACATGCTCAAACCTGTTTGAATGTACACTGTTGCTGGTTCCCCTTCATTGGATCCGACTAGTGCCGTCACACTGACAGCGTAGCGCACACCGTCAATGAGGTCCCGTAGGCCAAAAGTGGTCTGATTCCCAGGAACTCTTCTGTTCACCTCTGTATTTGCTGTAAAATATGGGTAAATCGATTGAAACAGGCAGTGTAGTGGCAGATCTAATGAATGGAAACCTCATGAATGATATACTGTATTACAAAGTAACATTTTAATGCTATACTGACATACTGTATTTGTATAAAAAGGGAATAATATTCTCACATTCCGTATTACGTATGTTGATGTTGTACTGCGTTGCCCCAGAGACTCCTGTCCATCCTATTTGTATAATGTTTCCAAGTGAATCCACCACCCTCAGGTTCGTGACACGACCTACTGACTGCTCTACTAAAGACAACCCACGAGTCAACATATTACATGAAAGGCATGGAAGGTACAAACAAAAACAATTTATTTAGTCACATCCTGGAAAAATAAGCACCAGAATGTTTTATAAACTTTAAATGAAATTTTAAACAAAGAACATCTGGTTCATTTTCAAACCATGCTGGGTAACATGATCATCAGGTTGACACAAACTTGTTTCATGCAGTTTGAATGCTACTTTGAGATGATAAAAAAGGTCAGTTGTAAAAAAAATTTAATATTGTGATAATGTTAAATGAAAACTAATGAAAAGAAAAATCTGTAGAAAATTAGAAAAATGTTTTTCAAAAGTGGTCTCACACTCACCACTGTGTCTATGTTTAACAGCAATAGTGAACTTTAAACAATATCATATTGGTTTCCATCAAATTATTTTTCTGACCTGTTGATTTGGTTGAAAAGAATGTAGCTTCCTCTCGCCCATCATAGAGTGTAAATAGAGTTATGACGTACTCGGTGCTCGGCTGCAGATTTCTGAGCTCATAGTTGGTGGTGCTTTGTGGGAAATCTTGCTTCTGAACTCTGCCTCCTGTGGTCAGCAGGATTACAAAAAGATTAAAAAAAGTTATTAAAGTTTGTTGCTGTAGTCACTTTTAGTTACTCATTTGTAATGTTCAAATGATATTTTTCAGTTTATTATTTATGTAAAATTATGTTTTGTATGCAAATTGTTCATATCAGATACAACTGCATTGCAAACAACCCCTTAACTGTTTATAAAATATTATTTCCCTACAACACTGCCATATATAATTTAGATTTCAAGACCTATCTTTCTATGTAAGATAGAAATCTATGTAAGAAGTTCAATCATTTGTGTTGTGTAACACAATTGCATTGGCTGAGAGAAAATCCATTTAAAGTAAATTACAATAAAATCCCACATCCCACAATGCATATGGCTATTTTTTTACAGTAATTTGTTACGACAGAAAATTATCTAAATACAGTGTTATATTGAAAAATATACTGTTAAATTTAGTAAAATCCTGGGGTTTTTTAGTGTGTTTTACTAAAGAGTTTCTTACTCTCTCCGGCTTTCCATTCCAGTCGGTAGCCTCTGGCGGCCTGTATGAGGTTCCAGCTTAATCTGATGCTGGTGGGTCCTGTTGTCGTAGCTCTCAGGACCTGTTGCTCAGAGCGCTCTAAAAGCCAAATGCATTAAACATCTTTTAGCTTTATCTCCCCTCCTGACCCATAAAATATTAAAACAATGGCTTTCATCTTTCTGAAGTTTATGTCCTGTTATATTTATAGACAGTTAGTCCCTTCTTTCTCTTTGCCTCTTGCTATAACATGTACAAGCATATACAAACACCATCACACATTCAATTTCTGTAGTCTGTGAGTCATATGAAAAAAAACTGTTCTTATGTTCTGATCTAGCAGACAGTGAGTCAATAGCAAGATTAAAAGCATCCACCTCACTGTCTGTGTGTGATAACTGTGCGCAAGACGGAAAAAGAGCCACACATCTGGATTCCTGTTGTGCTGCCTTAAATTTTCCCTCTGCGCTATTCTTAACTCAAGACCATTTGTACACTGTCTACTAAGTACACAACTGTACAAATGAATGCTCTACTACACATTAGCTGGACATCTGAAAGAGAAGAACAATACATTTATTTATTTTATTTAGTTGTTTATTTTAGAATTATTGCCTGAGAAATGACCTTTTGCAGGAATCATTTCCAAACCAGTGCATCCCTTTCAAAAATGTTATCCACCACTCCAATGTACCATTAAATGTTGATGTGTCCGCATGTGTGTTTGTGTACCTATTTTAAAACGTGCAGTGGCTGCAGGTCCTTCAGCTTCTCCGTTGTACAGGGCGATGACTGTAACGATGTACTCTGAGTCTGGTGTCAGATTCCCAAGAGTGTGAGATTCACTACCACCTCTCAGCTCTACAGTCTCCACATCACTTCCTAAAAAAAAAAAAAAAAAAAAACACAGGCAAAAAGACTCTTAGCAGAAAACAGGAATCTGAAAAAAAAGTAAATGAGCTTCTAAGGGATAATGAAATCACATCTACAACACTCATAGACATCCTCACTGGATGATGCATTACTTTATCACATTGCAGAAAACATTTTATTAAAAATAGCTTCAAAAATCATCTGAGATTTGGGTGTTGACCTGTGAAAGGGCCCCAAACGACTCTATATCCTCTGGCTCCTGTCACGCCTGTCCAGCGGACTCGAACACTGTTACTTGAGATGGTCTCAACGGAGAGCTGCTGCACTCCCTCTAAACGCACTGCAAACACAGGCATATACACAGAAAGAGCTTTATATATTAGCATGTACACTTCAGAGATGCAGGAGAAGACAACATATTGTGTGGCTGACTCAGACTGTCATGTACCATACACTTCCATTCAAATGTTTGGAGTCTCTTATGCTTGCCAAGGTTACATTTATTTGATCAAAAACACAGTAAAAACAGTTAATGCATACAGTATGCTGATTTGATGCTCCAAGATCCTTTTTTTTTATTAATATCACATTGAAAAAGCTTCATATTTTTGTGGAAACCTTTTTTCAGGATTCTTCCAAGAATAGTAAGTTCATAAGAACTGCATTTATTTGAAATAGAAATCTTTACTGTCACAATACTTTCATTAAATTGATCAATTGAATGCGTCTTTGCTGAAAAACAGTATTGATTTCTTTAATAAAAATAAAAAAACTGACCCCTAACTTTTGAACAGTAACGTATGAGGACTCACATGTACGGGCAGTCAGGGTAGCTGGTGAGGCACTGTTGCGGGGAATTAGAGGGTACAAGTTGATCACGTATTCTGTGTCTGACTTAAGACCAAGCAAAGTCAGAGAAGTAGACTCCGCTCCAACAGATTGTTCCTTCAGCTGTGCACCACTCTGGCCTGTTAACCAATCAATCAGGACAAACAAATTATGAATTACACCATGCACAAGAAAAACGGATCTCTTTATCTGCATACCTCACAGTTAGTTCTTTGTTCATGGTTATCCTCATTTTTATAGCTTTTCATAAGCCACAAATGCATTTTTCTCATATTTCACTCATTTTGTTGGGTCTCCAGACTGATAATACCTCTTTAGGCGGGACTTAACATGGAAAAGTTTTGAAGTTTGGTACAGTGGTAGCAGCTCATAGCAACCCATACCAGTCGGCCGACTAAACGCAGCATATCTTCAATACATGAGTCAGTTAATGACACAGTATAAGTTTAAATCACAGTTTCAGTCTATTCATTTACAAGCAACATTGGGCTGAGACAGGCAGGTTGAAACATCTTCGTGTAGCTTCAAAAACGAACCTGATTAAACATAGGGCCACACCTAATCTGACAAGATCTGTTCTCTGCCAGCTCACACCTGGATACCAACTAGGTAAAGTAAACTGGCACTCCTGCAATTGATAAAAATGCCTTTGGGAAACAAAAACACACTCTTCCACCTCCCCATCTTCTTTTTATCAAACTGCTAAAATCATTAGCTAGTGGTGCTTGCCACTGAGATAATCACTATTACCATTGCTCACACTTAGAAATAGGGGTTGGTTTAAACTCCTCACCCTAAGTATTACATTTGGTGTGTAATCTGCACTCTTTGTGCAACAAACAAGAATATCTAATCATCATATACATACATATATCTGCTATTACTTCTATGAATGATCAGATGTACGACTTTCAGCTTAGCAACCACATAGAAACATTCTGGAAAACCACAGAAAAACACTGTGGCAACGAGTTTTGCACATGCAAGCACCACTTGCATCTTCTTTAGACAATAACAATGGCAATAAACTAGCAATAAAACTAGTTTATATTACAGTGCTGCTTGTCCCAGTTATCCTTTTCATCTCTATCTCTTTCTATATTTATCCTTCACAATCTCTTCCACTGACTCTCACTACAATATTCACTATTCAAAGAGTAAAATAATTATTGAGAAATGTAATAGAATTGTGGATTAGTATGCATGTAGTTGAGCGTCTCTCTCACCTGTAGGTCCATAAGTGATTCTGTAGCCCTGTACTTGGTCAGCTGGAGCGTCCCAGCCCAAAGCCAGAGTAAAAAACCCGGCCTGGACCAGTCGCAGTGTAGTCACACCCAGGAGAGGCTCTAGAGGGCAGTTTGGGGTTAGGAGAGAATGAGAGCTGTTTTCGGAGTTAAGCTGAATTAAATATTCATATTTCTATTAAGTGCAGTTCTCACTTGTTCGGGCCTTGGCAGACACAGACTCTCCCAAGCTGTTTGGGTACTGAGCAATAACGGTGATCAGGTAGTCTGTGCCTGAACGCAACTCTCGTGAAATGAAGCTCTGCTGGTTGCTTGGTATTGTTTCCTGCAGGTCAAAAGATAAAGGCTGAAGTTTACTGGAGACCATTATGCTATACTTTGTGTAAACCAGAGTTGTTAACTAAAACAAAAAAGTATTATTATTAAAATAATTCATCAAATAAAATATAAATATTAGATGAAAAAAAAATGTTTGCATAGGCAACTAAAAGTACTTAAAATTACTAAAACTGAAATAAGAATACATTAAAGCTACATAGAAATATTTAACAACAAAAAAACTACTTAAAAAGACAAAAGCACATAACAAAATTATTAAAACTTAAAAACTAGAAACATAATAAGCATAAAGTTAGTGTCATAGTTTGCACAAAAAAAGCAACAGTCATTTAGGATGAACATTCTTCTCACCTGTCGGAGCTCTGCTGTGATTGGCTGACCCAAGCTAGATAAGGGCCTGTACTGAACCACATAGCCACTAACAGGCCCTCCTGCAGATGTCCATCGAAATCTCAGTGAATTGGTGGTCTCATCTGAAATCTGCAAGTCAGATGGACCTCTGTAGGCCTCTGATGGGGAAACAATAATACAAATCAATGATTTTCATTTAGTAGGATCAATTAAAGCATTTTACAAGTGTCAATGTTCTAAATGAAAAATTTAACAAAACTACAAATATAATCATATTCTTGGATTTAATTGCAGTGTGTCTACTTCACATCAGGCTTTTACCATCACTTAAGTAAGAGCCTCCACTTGTTGTACACACGCGTCGAGACACTAGGGGAAGCAAAGAGCTCAAAGCTCTGAAGTTCCCAATCTGAGAGGTGAAGTCACTTTGAGGGGGAGAGGCAATGAGATTCAGCTCAGTTGGATCTGCACTCTTTATACCTAAGAAATGCAGACAGAGAGAGAGAGAGAAACAACCATTATATCAAAACAAATGTATGTTTAATTTGCACACACTTAATCCGCAGCCCACAGATGCACTTAAGTTTACAGAAAAAATTTTTTTCCTTACAATATACAGTGGTGGCTAAATAATAAATACTATATATTCGCACAGTTCTTACCCACTGCAAATATTTTGACTCCTAGGCTACGTAGTTTTTGTGAAGGTTCCCTCACATTGTCCTGAGATTTACCATCAGTAATAAGAATAGTGATCTGAAAAAATTAAAGACAATTTGATGAGTCAATAAAATAAAACTATTATGCATAATTATAAGTTATAGATGTGTGGTCAACCAATATGTTTTTCTCATGATACCATTAGGATACCATAATGGGATTTATTTTACATAGAATCTTAAAAAATTTAATAATCAATACTGTTCAAAAGTTTGGGGTCAGTTAGATTATATTGTTTTTGAAATTAGCCTTTTATGTTCACCAAGGCTGCATTATTTGATTAAAAATACAGTAAAAACAGTAATATTGCGAAATTCAGAAATATTTGTAACATTATAAAAAAGTATTTCTTCTTTTTTAAAACAATTTAGTGACCCCAAATTGTGGAACGTGCACAGTGTACAAATGCTAAATAAGACACTGTGTTTCATAATTCAAAGCCAAACAAAGTCATTTACACATTTATGGTCCATGTCAAAATACTACAGATGTGGCAAGTCAAACAATGTATCATAATAGCCAGCTCACCTTGGGTACATCTCTGATAGAGGCAGGGTTAAAGAAGTTGTCTGCGATGTATTTGAGACCAGCTCCAGTGCGCGTATTCCCACCTTTATAGTTAATATTCTCCATGGCAGTTATGAGCTCAGCTCCATTCAGGTATGCTGTAAATGTAAACTCCACCCTGATTGTCATAAAACACACAAGTATAATCAACAAAAGTCCCAGCAATCTTACAAACACATACATAAACCTTTAATGTATATAACAAATATAAAATGTGCAGCCATCACAACACTGTTTACAATAACATGCTCTATTAACTCAATTAACTTGGTGCATTGAACTGCTTACTACTGTTTGAATGAAAGAGAAAATCCAGATCCATTGTATCATATTATATTACATGATTTACAAACTTTTTCCTGCAAAGTAGTTGCATTTGCAAAAACATTATGAGCACGGTGCACAAGATCCACCAAAAGAAAATTAAGGAATCATCACAATGGCTACTTCAAACAACTATTTACAACACAACAACATCAAGATTCTACATACTACTCTGCTGATTTTTAATACTAACAGTTTTCACATTGCAATATTGAGCAAGATGGTTCAGATTCAATTTAGATTCAGAATGTATTAAACTTGGACAAGTTTGGCAAATTAAATAATATGAACTTACCTTGTTCAGTTTGTTAGACTCATACAAATGAATACACTTGTATTACCATAACACACAGTATGTACTATTTGTATACAATAAGAGGTAAGGATGTAAATAAAATGTAAATAGTCCCTTAAAGGCATTTTAATTGGCAGCCATTTTCTATGTAGGAAATCTAGTACTTCTCCTATCTACTTGAATGGTGAAAGACCACCTTCTAAACCGTTTGTTAAGATTACACTTCAATAACGTATTTCAAATAAATCAATAAAATTAATAAGTAAAAATAAAATACAATTAAAATGATTTACAAAAACCTTTATAATGTCTCTGGTAAACATGACTTAAATACACAAGCAAACACAGTTTCACAGACCTGGCAGTATCGCTGTACTGTACGACTCCAAAACGTATGCCACTGGGTCCTACTGCTTTGGCAAAGGGTTGGACAATCCCTGCCATGAAATTCTTGACCAACACAAAATTGGCCCTACCAATGCTGGATGATCCATCCACCAGGAACACAATGTCTGCTGCAACAACATCATTGCACTGGCCTGCCAACAGAGAAAAACAACCACATTAATATACACAACTGTATTTCTCTTTTCACAGTAAAAGAGATAGACAAATATTTATAATATAAGTCTGAATATGTGGGCTTTCATTAATATAAATACATGTTTTCATCAGTGCAGCCAAAATTAGACTGTTGTGACCAAAAATGCTAAAGCACAGTCACTAACAGAAATAAATATGCGTTCAGAAGAAAATATACAGTGCTAATATACTGTCCTACATTTGCTTCTTTGCCTACAATTATTTTGTATATATAGGCCTATATATAACATACATACCTATAGGCTAATGTATATTTTCTATTATATCTAAGATGCACAGTCATGGGGGTTAGACAAAACATTTCACTGTGTACCATTGTGTATGTGACAAATACAACTGCGAACTTGAGCTTCAGTATTTCCATAAACATTCACATCTGTGGCCTATTCAATTCATGTATTTAGTGAAGGATTAGAGAAGGATCAGGGTAAGAAGACACACAGGAAATGACCATCAGCACCCAGTCTGCAAAGCCATTTCAAGAAAACAAAGCATCTGGGCCCATTTATTCAGTAACTGATGCAGTGTCTCTCCTTTACACAGTTCAGTATACTTCCAGTCATACTCAGTTATCAGTTATATGGCTGTGTGTGACTCAACAGCTGCTTGAATGAAGGCCCCTTAAGGTAACAAACTAATTAACCTGCTGTGTTTGATTTGAGTCACTGCACTCTGCACATGAATAGGGCATGATAAGAAATGTACTATGTGCGTGCAGCATTTAAAACTAGATGCACAATACTGGGACCAAATTGGTTATCGACAGATTTTAGTGATGTTTTTTTATCTGTATTGATTAATATTATATATATATATATCAGGCAATATTTTGGGGTCTTTCTTCGTGCAGGTAACTTTGTATGTCGATCTATGTATATTAATGCATAAAAATGCATAAAAGATAATAAATAAGATGTATTATTTAAAAACACCTAACTAATAATTAGTGCTGGGCAACGATTAATCGCATCCAAAATAAAAGTTTGTGTTTACATAATATATGTGTGTGTACTGTCAGTGTATAATTATTTTGTATATATTAATACACACATATGCATGTATATATTTAATAAATATTTGCATGTATATACTGTATATATATTTATACATAATTTATATTATATATATATATATATATAAATATTTTATATATAAATTCAAAAAAATCTTAAATATAAACATGCATGTGTGTGTATATGTACAAAATAATTATACAGTACACACACATATATTATGTAAACACAAACTTTTATTTTAGATGCAATTAATCGTTGCCCAGCTAGTAATATTATACTACTTATTATACTACTAATAATATATTGTTACTTTGAATGCTACTTTGTTTTTTATTCAAACATACTTTTACTGTTTATCAGTATTTAATATCTATTTACTAATATAATTATAAAATAATATTTATGATATTAAATTTAGAATCACTTTAGCTTTATGATTTTGTGACTTTCTTACATGCCTCAAATTTGTTTTCAAATGTCTTCATTTTCATCAAATTGATGTTACTGCATTAAATATGCTACATGAGAACTGTACATGCTACAGATAAATGAATTGTGGTCCGCTATACACATTCATTTGAATGACACTTCCTGAAAAAGTACATTAATCTTTACCTTGAGCTGTAGAACGCGATGGGAGAGACAGCAACACAGCAAGCAGCACAGTCCATTGCAGCAAACACCCCATTTTCAAATCCTACACATAATGACACACACAAAAAGAGAGAAATGTGGGGGAGAAAGGTCATCTATACCCACAGCTGATAATTCAGTAAGCAATCTGCCCTGTTTTCAGCTTCAGCAGCAGTAACATAATGTTCCTCCTCAGGTGAAATTAATGCCCAGACACCATGAACATCTGGCAGAGGCTCAAAGACAAGAAACTGAGCAGCAAGGTGGGGCTTGCACCATCATCACCACACAAATAAAGAGCAGACACTCAGAGGAAGATGAGCTTGTGCACGTTTTCAAAGCAGCTCTATAATGGGCAATGAAGAATCATTTTTTTCAAAAGAGAACATTTGTTTATTAGAACATTCCAAATGCTATTAGGGTTACAGACTGCTATTGCTCAAAATAATAAGCTATTGTCTGATTCAGATCCATGACAGAGTTATGTGGGATCATTCTCAACGGAAGTGGTCAAAACATGAATGTTTGTTGCGTGTGCTTAGTGTCGCTATTTGTGCCTTCAAATATGCCATTTTTTTAAATGCATTTCAGCAGACGGGTCTGTTTTTGATTTATAAAGAGGAAATCGTGGTTCACATTTGGAGTCACGCTGGTTTGCACTCAACAGTGACTGCTCTGGAAAATGGCCTGTCTAAAAACAAAGTTAAAAACTTGCAGACAAACAGAGATGCACATAAAACACACACATGGACATAATTAAACCTTAAAAGATCTAAGACAGACAAGCATAACTGAGTATGTATTGGTTTATTTTTCCAGTGTCTCTTACTGTCTGGGGGAAACAGGAATTATTTTACCTGTTTTGTCTTCATCGTGATGATGACTTTCAGTTCAGATTAAACTTAGTCTCATTGTTAAATCTAAAAAAAGCCACTACATGTATATTTTAAACCACTTTCAAAATACCCAGACGCATCTCAAAAACCTTAATGCATCACAAAACGCATGCCTATCCGGAACACACGCAAATACACAGACGAACAGACTAAACACTCATCTAAACAATCAAACCGCCCACATACACACATGCAAGACATTTTGTGTCCTTTATTTTCAGCTGAGTGAACTTGTCCAGTGACATGATCGTTTTTTATTGTGCCATTAACTAAATTCTGTGATGTGGCCCCTTTAAAGAGGCTTTTAGAACAGTTGCTTAATTCCTTATGGCAATAAAAACATAAACAGCAGCATATACAGTATATGGCAAATTACACAAATATACAGAATGGGTTCACATTACTGATTATTGTAAATATTATTAATATAAACATAAACATATGCACATGAATAAAAATTAAAATCCCTTTTTTTTATTTCTGATTTTATGTGGAATACAGTTGTAGTTCTCTCCGTCTCCCATTCAACTCTTTCCCTTTCAATCAATCTGTCTCTGTTTCTCTCAGTGTTGTTTGCATTAATTAAAAGGATACCATCATCATTATGTGGTTTATGAAATGGTAATTATAGCATTTATAAGTATCCTGATTCCTGTCTGAACCATATTTGAGTTTGAACTGCCAGATTGTCTCCTTCAGCCTCTCCCTTCCTTCATCTACACATTGATCATTGCAACCTGGGGTCAAGAGACCATTGCTATGGAGCAATGCCTTCATTCAATTGTAATGACATGTAACAGCGTTTGATTGTTTTTTGTATGTGAACCCAGTTAAAATAGATCTCAGTCCTGACATTTTCAAACAATAAAAAAGGCTATTTAATGTGTGGCTTAACATAAAAGACCGAGGAATTACAGAGACATTCCTGAGCTCTATAAAGTGAATGCTAGGAGAAGAAACAACAGCATCCACTACATGCATGCCACTCTACAATAGCTGCTACACTACAAATACCAAATATACATCAATTAAAATGTTCATTTTGACTGTCGTCTCATCCTGTCTCAATTGCAATCAAACGAATATTATGTTTCTGACGGTTGATTCTTACTCTATCCAACAGTTTATAATAGTAGTCATTTATCCCCATCCTTTTCAGAGATTGCAGTCAAATGATAATTTACGTTAAGCTTTCTAAAGCCTACTTATTGAAAACGGTAAACCTGGGGTATAGTAAGTATAGTAACAGACATATCCTCATAGGGGTAGCTTCCTCAAAAAGGTTTACTCACACTCTTGTCATTTTAAATGTATTCATTTCTTTCTTCTGTAGAACATTACTGCACAGCACCACCTAGCATCCAACTGGCAGCATTACCGGTGTAATCAGTTTGAACACAGATACCAGACCACCGCTGAAAAGTACGACATGGTAGCAAGTCTACTACGACCGAATGATCATTTTTCTGTGAACTATACCCCTGTTTCAGAATAACATACATGTGACCAACAACTAATGGTATAGAGCTGATTTTTCATATCTGAATAGCAGATGCTTTTTTGACACGCATCACAAGTATAATGGAAAGTTTAATCAGTCTAAAATACAGATTTCATTGTATTTTCAGAAAATTCTGAACAAAATGTCACATAAGAAGTTTTTATACATGGTATCCATTTTGACATTGTCATGTTGGTGAATTTTGCACACAATTTGTTCATTTTTAATGAGTGATTTATTGTGTGTGTAATTCTAATTTCCCCCTCCAAAAAACAATGCGTCATGAGTTTATGAGTCATGAAAGTGTTCATGTTTCAAACAGACTTTTAGAACAATGAAAAACTCATGGCCAGGAGATGATGTCCTAAAAGGGACAGGAATTAATTTAGAAACATTCCATGCCCTGACAATGTCACTAGAGTTTATCCTCAAAATATTAAAGTATGAGAGGTCACTTTTTCAGAACACAAAAGAAAAATGGATGTCAAAGCTTTTTTGCTGGTCACACTGCCAACTATTTCATTACAGTCTGTCTCCCACACAGCAGTACCAGAAACAAAAACAGAGAGGGCAAAGTACTTGGAAAAAGATAGATATCATAGGGAAATAAAAACAAACACATCTTCTAGTTGAGTGGATTCCAAAAGAAATAGAGAAAGAGCAAGCATCATCAACCAAAATACAGACAACATTTGGAGAGTGAGTAAATAAGTCATTCAGCACAAAAAATATTAGCCAAAATAAGTAAAAAACTATCATGTATGGGGAGGTGCATGCATTGTCATTTATTAATTATTTTCATTAATGTATGCATGTTTTTTCAGCCGGCAATAAATAAATGTATAAACATTCAACTCATATCACCATATTTAAATGTATCCAATTTTCCCCTATCATCAGTGCAGAAAAATTTGAAGTTTACAGATTCTGTGTGTGCAAAGAGCTGAAAACACATAAACAATATCCCAGGAGAAACACAGGACAAACTGACCCTCTATAAATAAGAGTATATCTAGACATACACAAGGCATTTCTATTCACATGCTTCACTATGTATGTGTTACAGTCTAATCAGGAGAGAAGCTATGGAGACTGACACACAGATGTTATTGGTTATATGCGCCCCAAATGTTGTTCACACACATGCGACAAAAAGTGCTGACAAAAAAGTTTTCTACTGTTTAGTGAAGTAGTGTATTGACATCAAAAGAACTGAGAAAGTGAATGGCAAACACAGGGACTAAAACCCTGGAACACTTTAAGGTGCCGATTTATAATTGTTCTTGATATGATTATTTAAGTCTTGGCTCAGTCTTAAGAAAATCTTTAGCGAAGGACTACTAAGCATTTTAAGCTGTTCTCAGTAATGACATGCATTCTCTTTTATACAGGAAAAAAGCCCACACACTAACATTCACAGACTGTCACTATAGTCACTCAACATGAGCAGCAGTGTTGCCAATTTTGTGACTTTTCAGACCCCTTTAGTGAATTTTTTCAAAAAAGCGATTAGCGATTGCTGCTTAACATGTAGTCAGTCACTAATGTCATGCTCGTTCCATTGTCTTACGGAAAATATGTAAATGGTAACAGCTTTTATAAGACATTCAGCTATATTAAAATTACAGAGCAGGTCTGTATATATATACAGTATCTATATATCTGAGCACAGATTAGGAGAGCAAACAGATGTAAACTGCCGACAGTTAATGCATTACGTCATCTAGTGAAATTTAGCGACTTTCTGAGCTTTTGCTACTTTCCATTGAAAATAGTTGGCAACACTGGAGCAACCCCTCGGCCATGCAAGCATGCTCAGCAGGTGTCCACCGTAACCTAGACACCCCAGCCCTGCCTACTGAGTGTGAGATATCCAAAGTGACGAATCACACAAGTTCAACAGAGGTCATGCCCCGCCCCTCTCCCTGAACAGGCAATTTGGAAATGTTGTGATGCTGATGTGGAGATCTCTCTTTTTCAATTTCATAAGATCATCAGCTCATCATTTTCTAATTTCCCCACAGCAGTTCTCCATATAAACGGCAACATGTGCACATGTGGTCTACTCATGAACCATATTTGTGCTGTGATTTCTTTTATCTTGTTTCTGATCTATGCTCTCTACTGCCATTTTTAGTTCCTTATGTCCTGTATGATTTAACTAACATAAAAAATGTGAATTAGCCTAAATTATAATGTTGTAACACAGGAGCCAAGGACACCTCAAGCAGTATCATACAAATAAAATATCTAATTATGCAGTGATGATGTGTTTTAACACATCTAATGAGAACTATATGAATAAATCTGAGGCATCTGAAGCACATCTGTTCTGTCAAATAATAAGAATCGAGCTATTCCGTGTGACCACAAGCTTGTATCGTGCCAGTAATCAGTCATGTTCATTAGACCGGCATCATTGTGTCCTTACAATTTTTCACCTTTAAGCTGTGTTCGCTCTAAATTGTAAAACAAGGTTGACATTCCACAGCTCTCAGAATTACTTCCATAAATCATCAGCCTATTGCTTCAAACTCAAGAGTCACCACTCTATCATGACGCTTCTCTCTTCCCAAGCCTAAAGCGCTTTATCACTGACCCTATGAACTCTCTCTGTCACTGACCCCAGGGTGTTACAGCACACTATAACGGATCTCAAAGTTTTGAATTGCTGACCCCAAAGAGTTATATCACTGATTTGACTGCAGAATCACTGACCCATAGTTTTCAACCTTTTTGACTCCAAGGCCAACCATTGTCCTCAACAATAATCATAGGCCCCATGACTTTTTCAGTGTTTTATTTATTAAATAAAGAAGGAAAAATATATTTTATTTTATTTTTTTTACTCACAATTTGTGCCTGATTAAAGATTTTAGAGCTTGGTATAAATAGAAAAGTGTTGATATTATAAAAATGTTCATGTATTATGTAGGCCTACTTATTAAGCATGCTTATTTTAATGATTGTTTTGTCTTATTTTAAATCATTTTAAGTAATTTTTACGCCCTTTTTTGTTAATAAAAAGAACAACAGCTTCGGCATAACACCAGAGAAAATCTCTTTTCAAGATCTCTTTTATGGTTTTGGACAATGGTGGAAAACGGCTTGAAAGTTGAGAATTGCTGCCCTAGAGCTTCTATCACTGACCTAACCTTATAGTGTGCAGTATAAATGACAGGTCGAAATAACTTTTCCTGAAGCATCCAATGGAGGTCAAAAGGTTGAGAATTACTGCCCTAGAGTAGAGCGTCTATCACTGACCTTTTAGTGCGCTGTATAACTGACAGCGCGAAATAACTTGTCCAGAAGCATCCAGTCTCTGACAGCGCTCTATAACTGATCCTAAATCAGCTCCCTTATACATCGTTATATTGCTTACTACTACTAGAGCGTCCCATCACTGACCCCAGAGCGCTCTATCACTTCTCATGGAGCGCTCCATTAATTCAAAGGAAACATTCGTATAGCCTACTTACCGCTCAAAACTGGTCAACGACGTTGTCCTAGTCACACATGATCCGACAAATTCCCTTCAATGAGTATTTGAACGGAGAATGACTCGAAAAGAGTTTAGTTTTATCAACCTGCTCCTGTGAGATAAGTGAGCATCTGCAGAACTCCCAGCGGACTTCCCCTCCTCAAAACGGTGAAGCCTGCAAAAAATCCTCTCATTGACTACGAGCAGAGAAGTAAAGTCATATTTCCTTGGTTGTGCGCTTTGCTCTGCTGCGGTGAAAGCACTGTAGTCCAGACTTGTTCAGATGCCTGAAGCTAACTAAATCCATCCCTACATTCACTCTTTTCACAGGATCGTCTTTCAGAACTCTGCGCGAGCTGCCCGCCTTCTCACATTACAGCCAATCAAATCATGTACCAGCTGTGCTCGTGCGTTCTACTCTCGTGCCTGTACCTGCACAGGTAAATTGTTCATAATTAAATGTTTTTTTTTTTCCAGGGCATCACAGTGTCTGATAAAAATAGAATAAAAGGGAGACAATTATTATTTTTGTCTTTATGTTTTACCCTATTAAAAGTCGTTCCAGTTATTTCCCACTCTTTGAAGACAAAATTGAGCAATATGATTCGACAATGTTCGCATGAATCATTCTAATTTTATGAAGTAGAGATTCGTGAACTGAGCAAAGTTTTAAATTAAGATAGCAGGTCCAGGGTAAAAAGTTTACAGGATCACGTTGAGGCAATAGCAAAGAGATTGTCAAATTTAGGCAAAAAAAAATAAAAAACAGTGTTACATTTAGGCAAATGTAACCACGTTGCTCATATATTGGTTAAAGGCCTATAGGTTTACAGTAAATAAACTGTCTCTATCTTTCTTTTTTTCTTTTTTTTATCCTGTCTCTCTCTCTCACACACACACACACACACACACACACACACACACACACACACACACACACTCACACACTTGTGGCACACCCAAGCATCTGTCCACACTCATCTGGAATCCAAGCCTATAGGGCATCTGTCCTTTTTAAGACATAATCTTGAGTTGCACTAGTTTTCCCTCTCTTTATGAACATTAATAAAAAAAAAATGGAGGTATTCATACTTTTTGGGTTTATTTTGGGAATGTTTGCGCTAAACAAAAGCAAAGAAGTATATTGTCATCACAGATTTTCTCTAAGGGCAGGTTTAGACTTGCATTGGAAACAAAGGTGTGGAATATGGGTGACAATGTGGTGGTATTCAAAACAATTATGTACTTTAAATTAAGCAGTTACTTATGTTACATCGTTTAGGGGCTTAAAAAAAGGTTGTCCGATCTTGTTGTCAAGATTGTTGTCCACAATGTTGTCCGATCTTGAATGAATAATATGCAAAACTGATTTATGATTGCTTTACAGTTTTTTCCAATTGCTAACACACTAAAATGACATGCACAGCACAATTATTTAAACTGACACACAGAGAGCAAAACCTCTTCTCAAGTCTCCAAAAGTCTAAACACATTTTCTGCTTTACACACATTTTGCAATTCAAAATGGCACTTTTTAAATGCACTGAACACGGTTCTCTGCATAAGACACAACAATCTGACATAAAGTCACATGTTTGCCATTTCAAAACACTGCCATTCAAAATGACACTCCATGAGCTAATTGGCCGATACATGTGTGTGTGCCAAACACCTCAATGGTTCATTGTTAACACTTCAATCTTTTTCAGTTTACTGTTTTTTGTGAGCATATTTTTGTTCAGTCCAATGTAAATATATCTGCTGTGCATATCTTGCACTGACTTGTTTGGTGAAAAAAAATAAAAATAAATGTTTCAACAGCATGTGTGTGTATTTGCAAATATTTCTGTGCATGTGAACAATCTGAAGAATTTTCTACAATTTGAACTATTTTACAGTAGTATTACTGTATGGCAAAGCATACTAAAGATGAAAGTGCTTTTCATTATGCCCAACAGTGTGTAGTTGGTTAGACAAAAATCTGCTAATATGAATGAAGTGTGTGCCATTTCGTGCAAAAGTTTGATTTTGATAATGCTTTAGTTTTGGTTGCAGTGCTTCATTTTGCAGGATATATGAGGTATTTTGTAGTTTGGGTGTGTGGTTTTGTGAATTGTGTTAAGTATTTTGATAAAACCAGCCTAGTTTACAAAATTGTGTGTTAGCAATTGGAAAAAACTGTAATAAATTGAATTACATCAAATTGCAATACAGAAATTACATCAAAGCATTAACATTGTATAACCGAAGCTTAATAATAATAATAATCGATTGTTATTATCAAGAAAAAAAAAAAAAAAAAATTAATAACACAATAATGATAGTTATTATTAGTAATAATTAAATTTTTTCATAAACTTCTGGAAAGCCTGGCAGATTCATGCACATTAGAGTTTAATGTATTCTCATAAAAAATGTATGCAATGAATATTAGCCAAGTCATGCATGGACTCTTTACTCTAAAAAATGCTGGGTTGTTTTAGCCCAACTTTGGGTCAAATATGGACAAACCCCACTTTGGGTTAAATTTTTTAATGACATTTTTAACCCAACATTTGGGTTTGTCCATATTTGACCCAAAATTGGGCTAAAACAACCCAGCATTTTAGCTGAAAGTAAAAGTGGATTCAGGATGTCTCTCTATAGCACACACACACATTCCATACTAAGGACAGGAATGGGGAACAGGCTTATTCAGTGTGAGCTGAGATGCTGAAAGATGAGAAAGTGAGTTACAGCATCCCTCTGTACAGTTTAGTTTAGCAGATGAAGGTGATCATGTGAGTGCAGCATGTCTTCAACATGTTTTACCTGCTTAAACAGCACACTGACAGGTACACATGAGCCTCCATACACCTGGTAGTGCATTAAGGTCAATGTTTTCTTGGTCGTTTGCCATGGGGCTGAGTATTTGAGGTTTACTGTCTGAACTGTTATTTACTGTCTTACTAACTTAAAACACTGAGAAGATGGGATTCTAAGGAGAGATACTGTACATACAGTTCATCGATAGTTGTAATGAGATCAAACCTGGTGCACTGCACAAGTTGCACAAGGATCTCCGAATGCAGCGTAACATGAGGAGAGTGGAAAGCTCAGTTCATTACGTTGCATTCGGAGATCGACTACTGTTGACTGACAAAATTCCAGCCACCGGAAACACTAACTGATAAAGTGAGTCGTACAAAACCTTTCTTTTTAGTAAACTTTGTGTACACAAACAATGTTGTCAATGCTCGAGTTCATGTGTAGAGCCCCTGGTGATACTTCGAGCAGAGTTTCATGTTGTGTCGAGCCTTCTTAGTGTTTTACAGTTTTTCTCGATTGTTTACACACATTTTCTGAAAGCATGCCTCATTTTCTCAGAACTCTACACACAAATCCCCCAAAACACACACAATGGGCAAAACCCCTCAATTCTCCTGCAAAATGAAACTTTAGATTCAAAACAATGTTATTTCTTCTCAAAATGGTATTTTGTTTTCAAATGACACACACAAACCATCATATGAATAGACATTTCATAAGAATCAGTTGAACACTATGATGAATGTAAAACACTTCTTCTCCATTCATCATAATGACTTAGGCTTTTTTTTTGTTCAGTGTTCACTTGCTACAGACAGTACATACATAAGAGTGCTGTAAAATATTTGAGAATATTGTTTTTATACTCAGAACACACAAATACATGGTAAAAAATATATATTTTATTTTTCCCACAAAAACAATGTACACAGTGCACATCCCAACCAACACAAAGTTGTACATACAGTGGTCTACATACAAAACAACAGAAGAATTGAATGTATACAGTTACAGTAAAAAAAAAAAAATCCAATGTTGGCATCCATTGCTCCATTGACGAGCTGACCTGTAAGTTGCCCTTTTATGCTAAAGCTCTGATTGCTAATTGTAAAACTGTGTGACGGGTGTTTGCCCATGTGATGAGTCAGTGTGCATATTTGAATGGCAGTGTGTTCCTTGTGAAAACAAGAGATTTTCTGCATGAAAATTGTGCCAAAAGCAGAGAATTGTGTGTAGTGTTTTGAAAAAAGTGTGTTTTAGAACTGCAATTTGAGTGTAAAGCAGAAATGATGCTTGTAGTTTAGCAGAATTGGTTCAGGGGGTTGGTGAATGAGTTACATGTTGTGGTCATTGTGTCTCAAGTACCAGAAAATGTGTGTAAACAATCGAGAAAAACTGTAAAACTAGCGATTTTGAAGCTATCTGTTACGAACTGCTCCGAGACGAGGGTTGAGATCCAAACGCAGCTTTATTTGAGGGCAATCCAGAGGTGTAGCAGGCTGTGCGGGCGACCAGGGCGGAGCAGGCTGTGCGGGCGACCAGGGCGGAGCAGGCTGTGCGGGCGACCAGGGCGGAGCAGGCTGTGCGGGCGACCAGGGCGGAGCAGGCTGTGCGGGCGACCAGGGCGGAGCAGGCTGTGCGGGCGGCCAGGGCGGAGCAGGCTGTGCGGGCGGCCCTTTGACCAGAGACACTGGCTCGGTGGCGGCCATCTTGTCTGGAGACACTGGTTTGGCGGCGGCCATCTTGTCCGGAGACACTGGTTCAGCATACGTGACTTGAACAGACTCTGGATCGGCGGCGACCATCTTGTCTGGAGTCACTGGCACGGCGGTGGCCATCTTGTCCGGAGACACTGGCTCGGCAGACGTGACTTGAACAGACACTGGATCGGTGGAGGCCATCTTGTCCGGAGACACTGGCTCGAGGGCGGCCATCTTGTCCGGAGACACTGGCTCGGCGGCGGCCATCTTGTCCGGAGACACTGGCTCGGCGGCGGCCATCTTGTCCGGAGACACTGGCTCGGCGGTGGCCATCTTATCCGGAGACACTGGCTCGGCGGCGGCCATCTTGTCCGGAGACACTGGCTCGGCGGCGGCCATCTTGTCCGGAGACACAGGCGTGGATTCGGCCATCTTGTCCGAAGACACAGGCGTGGAGTTGGCCATCTTGTCCGAAGACACAGGCGTGGAGCCGGCCATCTTGTCCGAAGACACAGGCGTGGAGTCGGCCATCTTGTCCGAAGACACAGGCGTGGAGTCGGCCATCTTGTCTGAAGACACAGGCGTAGAAAGAGGAAGAGGAACAGATTCAGGCTCAGGATCAGGATCAGATTCGGTCTCAGCGGGACGAGACTCTGGACGAGCGGACGTGACGTGGAACTCTGGCTCGGGCTCGGCAGGACTGTCGTGAAGCTCTGGCTCTGGCTCGGCAGGACTGACGTGAAGCTCTGGCTCTGGCTCAGCGCGCTCTGAGCTTGACGGGACCAGCATCAGCGAGGGCTTTGAGCTGGGTAGGACCAGCGGCGAAGAGGACTTTGAGCTGGACAGGACCAGCGATGAAGAGGGCTCTGAACTGGACGGAACCAGCGGCGAAGAGGGCTCTGAGCTGGGCAGGACCAGCAGCGAAGAGGGCTTTGAACTGGACAGGACCAGCGATGAAGAGGGCTCTGTGCTGGACGGGACCAGCAGTGAAGGCTCTGTGCTGGACGGGACCAGCGGTGAAGAGAGCTCCGTGCTGGACGGGACCAGCGGTGAAGAGGGCTCTGGATCGGTGGGCATGTCGCTTGCTGTCTCTGGAAAAAATGGCCGCTGCCACGTCGACTGAGGCCTCTGCAGAGATAGCCGCTGACATGCCTGAACCTGAGCCTTCAACAGAGATGGCCATTGTCACGCTGTCTGTTCCTGAGCCGGTGTCTGTTCCTGTACCTGAGCCGGTGTCTGTTCCTGTCCTTGAGCCGGTGTCTGTTCCTGTCCCTGTGTCTGTTCCTGTTCCTGAGCCGGTGTCTGTTCCTGTTCCTGAGCCGGTGTCTGTTCCTGTGCCCTGGCCGCCTGAAGGGTCGTCTCCGCCCTGGCCGCCTGCACAGCCTGCACAGCCTGCACAGCCTGATCCGCTCTGGTCGCCTGCACAGCCTGATCCGCCCTGGTCGCCTGCACAGCCTGCTCCGCCCTGGTCGCCCGCACAGCCTGCTCCGCCCTGGTCGCTTGCACAGCCTGCTCCGCCCTGGCCTTCCGCCCTGCCGAGTCTTCAGGTCCTCTTCCGCTGCACGGGCCTGGCCCTCCATCCCGCCCCCGGGTCCGCCTCCGCTCCACCTCCCTCCTGGACAGTTTTAGGAGCGTCTGGAATCCGCTCCTGAAAGGGGGGGCTATGTAACGGTCACCAGCTGGAGTGCCCTTGAGAGCCACCAGAGGGCACTCCACATAAGACTATTATCACTCACAAACTACATTTCCCATAACTCACTGCTCGGACTCATCATCACTTATCACTGATCACATTCACCTGTACCTCATTCACTGATTGCATTCACCTGTGTCACATCATCCTGTTAGTCTCAGTCTATTTATACCATGTTTATTCAGTCACTCACCGCGAAGTCTTGTTAAGTGTTACACTGCATTTCTGAGCGTTTCCCTGGTTTTCTTGTTTCTTGGTTTTTGATATCTTGCCCTGTTCCCTGGATTACTCTCTTGCCTCTGGTCCCTCCCTGCCTGTTTGTTTGTTTTGTTTCTTTCTTTGTTTTGACTGCCTGCCTGTGTATGACCCTAGCCTGTACATTGGATTACGCCTCTGGATTTCCCCAGCCAATAAAGCTGCATTTGGATCTAACCTTCGTGTCTTGGAGCAGTTCGTGACACTATCATTGTAGTGCCCCTATATAGCACTCCCATTCAAAAGGCATTTTGACCGAAAACGAAAATACGGTCAATCTTAAAAGTGGCGTTTCCATTCTAATTATGCTTTTACACGAATGTTTGACTCAGGTAGATTAACAAAAATAGCCTAGGTTGCAATTTGGCGAGAGTTACCCTTTAACATGAATTTTTGAGCTTGCAGTTTTGAATACTCCTTCTCATAAGTTGTCCACTAAAATCCAAGGAAGCTTGAGGTCTTGTCATCTGTACATCATATGTACAGGCAGACCATATTTATGCCTCTGATGTAATGCAAAACTCTTTTCCCTCCTCATAGGGCCTCTGTAATAGCAAACAAAGATCCGGCACATCTTGCCTGTAGATCTTGTCTATAGTGTTCTAATTAAACTCAGGAATGAGTCAATGACTGAGTTTAAATGAGTTTAAATTTAAACTTTGAATGAGTTTAAATAACTGACTGACCGAATGAAATACAGTAGTAGAGAAATGGAAGAAATATAAAATATGCAGGTGCACACATGCAGGTACACACGCAGCTGACACATGCAACACATATTACACACATATTTTGTGATGTGGTTACAGGGCAGATGGAGAAATGACGGAGAGCTGATAAATCACTGAGCGTTCCTGTAACTCAGAAGAGATGATGCCAGAGAACTGCTGCCTTTAAATTACTTTACACCGACAAGGTTAATTGTTTTTACGTTTAATTGCCATGCAATCTTGAATACACAATGCACTTACTCTGAAATACATGTAAAAAGAAACAGCCTTGACCCAAACTTTCCTAAACTCACCTTAACCTTTCTCTAATTTTTCACACTGATAAATAAACATAATACATATAAAAAAAAATATATATATCAAAAATATAATACATAAAAAAAATAAAAATAGACTATCAGTGATGTTAAAAATGAACACTTCTGCCCTGCTAATATCCTGCTCATTTTTACTTGTCAAGTTGTCGTTTTCCCTCCGGGTATGTGGTATGCAGAGTGTGTCAGAGGCATAACATTAAGATGTTATGTTAGAGTCTTGTGCTTTCTTTTACACTTACACCCACTGCTCCCAGCTATCTGTCTCTCTATCCTCCCATTTAGTTAACAGCTCAGTGGGTCACCGGCCTGGCATTCCAGCCTTTTTATACTTACCATGCAGTACTTCCAAAGATCTTCTGTTAAATCAACATGGAAGACATTCAAGAATCTCTCCGATGCAAAGAGATGACATTTGCTGATTGCTTGGATTATCAATCAATCACCACAGCGCCAATGGTCTTAGCTCCATTTAGAAATTGAGAAACCTTCTAAGTGTTAAAAAAAAAAAATGTGTACATACATGCCTCCTTTTTTGGCTCTCTAATTACTTGTCAAAATTGACTTGTACAGATGATGTATATGAACAAGAAAATTCAAATACTTCAGATAAATAAAAGATTTAGCAAGTTTTTCCACTTGTATGAACATATGGGCCTGAGTGAGGAACATATGTATGACGTAACTACAGTTTATTATAGTTAGGGTTGGTGGTGCATATTAGTTGTGCCTCTGTGGTTACACGGAGTTCACAGATGCCCAACATGTGTGTGTGTGACAGAGAGAGTGGTGTGTGTGAGAGGGGCTGAGAGATGTTTGTTTGATTTGCTACCACATTCTGTCATTTTTTCTTTTGTGGTTTGATGAATGTAAGAATATGTCGACTCAGACATCTGTATATTTAAGTAATCTTCCATGCTTATTAAGGTATGTATTTTACCCACATATGGCCACATGGATAGTAAACCATCACCATGGTAGTATACTGTATATGATAAAGTGATAAAAAAGGAAAACAAGCTTCTTTTAATTTAGCTGTGTGAAAGCTTGGTGGACAGTGGGAACTTTGTTCACAATTACTAAAATGCCCTTATATGTAATATAAGTAATTTAGATTTGAACTACATCCTGTTCCAAATCAGACATACTTTGAAGATTTGAAAACAGAAAATTACTTGAGATCTGCTGGAAGGTAAAAGGGAGTAAAAACTGCAATTCCTGGCAACAATAATTTTTCAGTGTCTGCTAATGCGTGTGCATATAAAGTGTTTGTTGATAGTAAAGTGATCAGCATGACTCGATTTGCTTTTGTTTGTATATGTGACTGAGTGCAATGTCTCTGAATTACAGTCTAAAGCAAAACATTCAGAAAATGTCCTGAGAGGAATGTGCCATTGTGTAAAAACAATAAAATATAATAAATAAATAAATAAATAAATAAATAAATAAATAAATGCAAAGTTTTTGAATTACAGTTCAGTGTAAACATTCTAAAAATGTCTTTATTAATGGGTAAAAATAATATAATTCATATGTAGAGTAAGAACAGAGACAGGTGAAAGCATAAATACAATAATATTTCAGTGATTTTAGTTCAAGTGCTTTTTATTGTAGGTTCATCATCAGAATGTCAAGTTTATGAAGAAATGATCCAAAACCCCATTCCTTTTGTTGACATGCAATACTGTATTAATTGCATATTGTAACAAACATATCCATGATGGTGGATTTAGCATACAATTGATATGATGCTACTTAATTTAAGATAAGCACTGTGAAACAAATGAGGAAGATTAAAAGAATTGTGGCGAGTTTGGTTAAAGGCATGAGTTATACTCCATCTAGTGGAGAGTTTGGTTAAAAACATGATATAAAACATGAGTTATATAAAATATGGGTAGCACTTTATTTTATAGTCCTGTTCCCCATTTAAATACTATGTAGTTATTATAGAAAATACAATAACTGGGTAATAACTAGGTACTAACCCTGAACCTACCCTTAAACCTAACCTTAACCGGTAACACTTTACAATAAGGTTCATTAGTTAAATACCTTAGTTAACATGAACTAAGAATTAACAATACTTCTACAGCATTTATTCATCTTAGATAATATTAATTTCAACATTTACTGATACATTATTAAAATCAAAGGTTGTATTTGTTAACATTAGTTAATGCACTGTAAACTAACATGAACAAACAATGAACAGCTGTATTACTATTAACTAACATTAACAAAGATTAATAAATACTGTAACAAATGTATTGCTCGTTGTTAGTTCATGTTAATTAATACATTAACTAATGTTAACTAATGAACCTTATTGTAAAGTGTTACCCCTTAACCCATGTAGTTACCTTATAATACCCAGTACTTTCTTTGGTAAGTACACTGTAAGTACTCGTATGTGCACATACTGAAAAATAAAGTGCAAAATATATACTTAGTTTCCTTCAAATTGCATGAATTTGAAAAAAGTTACCATTTGAGAATGTCACTAGTGTTTCAAATAAGTAACATTGTCAATTATCAGCTCATATGGAAACATTCTGACATCTAGAATACAAAATTCAGCACCATAGCTTTATACTACAGTCAGTACATCACAGTTAGATGACCATGTTAATAATCATCAAAAATAGCACCATTGAAAAGTTTCCCATATCAATATAATACAGAGTTAGGCACTCCATACTACTGTATATCTCACATTGAATTTAATTCATTATGTTAAAAATGTGTCTTTAAGCCATAAAAAATCTGTGAAAATCCTTAAAGCTTTTGTATGGTTTCAGGAGATTTGAAGTAGAGCACAGGTCAAATGTGCTTTGTGGTGCTTTTTGAACCATTATATGGAAGAGACCAGAGCAGTCAACTTTCTGCATAAGATCTCCTTTTGTGTTCCACATTAAGAATATTCAGGTTTGGAAATGCATGAGAGAAAATTATGGCAAAATGGCTTTTTTTTTTTTAAAGAATGTGCACTTAATTACTAAAAAAGTCACAGAGAGCACTTGCTCAACTAATATGCAGTTCTCTTTTATTTCTGACAGTAGATTGATAAGGTATATGGGTTTTGAATAAAGATAAACTCACAATGCAACTGATGCAGTCTAAAATGTATTCATTGCATTTAAGTCATATTAATTCACAAGAATCTGTATGAAATCCTGTTCTCCAAAAGATTCCTCAGGATGACTTCGGCCCTTCTCTCTTTGTAAAAGTGTCAGTGGTCCGTCTATGGTTTAGTGAAAGTTGCTGATGCATGGGTAAGAGTGTATAAGATATATTGACTGTGTGCATGTTGTGTTTGCAGCGTAAGGAGGTGATAGTTTGTCTAGGTCGTATGCTTATCACGTCCAGTGAGGGGGTTGGACGGTAAAGAGATGGAAGGTTACTGCGTGTCCTGTGTGTGTGAGGGTGATCGGGCTTTGCTAGAGTGTCTGAGAGCTTTTGTGGAAGAAGTTCAGATGGGTTGGGAAAAACACAACAGTTTGAAGGTAAGACTAGTCTGTGGGGACGTTTCCTCAGTTTAGGGTGAAAGATTAAAGATTGCTCCGGTGTGACTTTACGGGAGGAGAGTGTAGGCCAGGCCTTTTTTACCCCCTGTGACTGATTCTCCTTGCTAGAAGTGCAATGCCTGCTTATGAGTGAAGGCTTGTGACTGGTGGATTTTGAAAGCGGCTCAGGGAGAGACTGAATGAGAGGTTTGTAAATAGGGGCACGGGGACGTCTGATTGAAGTCCCCTCTACAAGAAGATTCACTCCCACATACTGAGGAACTTCTACTGCTGCCTGAAAACATAAGAAAACAATACAAATTAAAATAAAGTTAGTTATTAGGACCCAAAAAACTATTAGATTTTCTGTGACATTTTCAGGACAATTACATTTTATACAGAACCTCATTCTCACTACTGTAACATATAAATATACTGTACGTATATATAAAAATATACAATTTTAAATAATAACATAAAAAATATTTAATTATTTTAAGACAATTATTTAATTATCAAATGCCTAATAATTATAACAACAACAACAATAATAATAATATATATATATACAGTATATACACATATATTATTATTATTATTATTATTAGGCATTTGATAATTAAATTGATAATTTGATAACTATATATTATATATATATGGGTAATTATTTAAATATCAAATGCCTCCAAAAGTTGAGTAAAGAAATTAAGATTTTTTTTCGGGAAAGACACGCTTAATTGATAAAGTGACAGTAAAGACATTGTTACAAAAAAAAACTATTTTAAATAAATGCTGTTCATTTGAAAAAAAATATTAACCAGCACAACTTTTTTCAACAACGATAATAATAAGAAATGTTTCTTGAGCAGCAAATCAGCATATAAGAAGGATCACGTGACACTGAAGACTGGAGTAATGATGCTGAAAATTCAGCTTTGCTGTCACAGGAATAAATTACATTTTAAAATAAATATATTATAAAAACATTTTATCATAAAAAAAACACTTCACAATATTACTGTACTGTATTTTTGATCAAATAAATGCAGCCTTGGTACTTATTTCAAAAACATTAAAAAATCTTACCACCCTACACTTTTGATCAGTAGTATATGTTTTCTTTTTTTCATTTGGTTTGGTGATCCAGACATATCTTGACAGATTGACCCATATGGCTCTCTGTGTGTACCTGTTTGTATATGAGCTTGAAGCCACCAGTGTGAGTGTTGCGGTCACAGCGTCGATCCAGCACCACCCGCAAAGTGTCTTCCTGTACAGCGGGGCAGAGTCGCGCTGTGACTCTTGTGGAGGGTTCCATGGTGGGGCTGGCATTGATCTCCAACAGCCAAGGTCGCAAATCATTTCCCAGCATAAAGTCAGCTCCATAAAGCTCAAAACTGGCTTTGCGAGGTTCCACACTGTCCTGTGCAGTCAAGAGAGTTTGGATAATAGCCTTCTGCATACCTGGAACCACCACCCCTTCCCACAGACCACCACGGCCTGAAGCAGCCAACCAGGAGCGGAACTGCGAACACGACCACATGCACTCAGCGGGTAGAGAAGGACTGCGATCTGGGCTTGGCTGAAAATGCTTCTGAATGGAGTTGTTGCAAAGATGTACAGAGCTGAGGGTGTTAAAGTACAGGGGGAAAAAAGATTAGTTGAAGACTAGAAAGACAGTTGAGGGGCTAATAAAAAAATCCATCTTAAAGGAATAGTGAAAATGTAAAATTCTGTCATCATTTACTCATCCTCAACTCACATGGGACTCCTTGACTTTAACTGCATGGACACAAACATCGGTAGCGCTAAAGTTCCATTTGTTAACGTTAGTTCACAACAGCCGTGGCCAAAAGTATTGGCAGAGACTAATTTTGTGTTTCGCAAAGTTTGCTTCTTTTTTTCACATGTTTCTATGGTACACTGGAAAACAATGATAAGCATTTAAAAAGTTTTAAAGGCTTTTATTGGCAAAAACATTCAATATATGCAAAGAGTCAATATTTACATTGCTGACCCTTCTTCTTCATAACCTCTGCAATTCGCTCTGGCATGTTGTATATTATATTCTGTGCCAAATCCTGACTGATAGTGACTTGCCTTATTAATGCTCGATTTAATAGTTGATTTATATATATTATTTTTTTTGTGCTTCACAGAAGAAAGTCATACAAGTTTGTAACAATATAGGGGTGTGTAAACGATGACAGAATTTTCATTTTTGTTTTCTCACCTGTCCAATGTATGAGTGGAGTAAAGTTGGGTAGAAAAACGGAGGTAGCACTCACGGTAGAACCACACAGTGAGAGGGTTCCAGTCTGTGACCAGGAACCACTGCCTCACATCAAACTTAGTGTCATGCACGAGGAGGGGCCGCTCCAAGTACTTCTGCACCACCCATTTACTGTCCATCATGATGCCGTGGTCTCCATCTACTAAACTCAACATCTCATCCAGCTTGTTCATGCACATTATACCTAGAACAATAGGTCAAGAGTGAATTAAACAGTTTTGCAATATCCTTTACACCATTGACCTTCACCAAATCACCTCTGCCTCGTGACATGGCCCCAGGTTTAATGATCCAGATGTTGCAGAGTCCATCGGTCTCCATCTGAGGGCAAACTTGACGCATCTGCTTCAGCATGCATTTGCAACGCTCCACATATTCTTCACATCCCTCTATCGTCAGTCCTTCACTGCAAAGGAAAAAAAAACATTGCAAGAAAGCTTTCTCTTACCTTACTATTATGCATCTTCACTATTCTACAGATAAACTTAGTGTTAGTGATGGAAATAATACAAGGTTGGAGGAAAAAATGTATCAGTGCCTTTCGAGGAAAAAAAAGGGAACAGAAAACTTAAGCTTATTAGAGATGACAAAATCTTTTTTTATATAATTTCTACTATTTTATTTATTTCCCTGAGACCCCTAATAATATTAGTAAAGGTTTCTTGCAAGTTATTTTTATTATTTTATTGTATTATTACTCACTGGTTGCAGGTTTGATATCAGGTCTAATAGTTATGCCGTTTAGGAATAATAATATCTATTCTACTTATTCTATCTTTATTACTTTACCATGATTGGGCAGTCCAAGTTGCTGAACACCGTTGTTGACATGTAAATGTGTGTAAATATTCTTTAATTTGTCTAATGTTAGAAAGTTGCATTAGTTTGTAATGCTGTTTATTTTCATAAGGTGATTTACATGATATAATGTTCAGTCCCGAAACTTACAGTATGTTTACTAGGTAGGTACATTTAACTATTTTTAAAAAGAACAAGAACTTTTTTATTCATGATATTACTCTTTTATGCAATTTTAGATACTATAAATAATAATAAAAAATTATACTCACTGAATAACTAAGTAATAATTCTTTAGAAACACCTTCCACTGTTGCTCCGAGAGGGTAGGGGTTGTTTCCAAAGTGATGTCTATGTCACAGTGTTCTAAACTGTTCAGATACTCCTGACATACACGCAATGCATTGTCAATTAACGAGGTTCCAACCCGCTGATTGGTGTGCTGTTTACGCCGCTTGCTCAGACCTACAAATGAGAGAAGATGTGTGAATACGTGCGTGAGTTGAAATGTGTGTGTTAGTGTGTGTCATACCATGAGATTTAGCATCATGAACCTTGCTTATTCTCTCCCACTCTGAATCCCCTCCATACTTCTCCAAAACATACAGCAGTAGACTTGTGCATGCAGTGCGTCTAAAGTCATCTGTAAAGAAAAAAAGAAAAAATCTTTATGAGGATCAGGTCTGGCAACGCAAATATAGCAGGTTCAGGGGAACTGTTACAGAGATCATAGATCACAATTGTGCCTGAGAGCAACACTTAACCCCAGTTTAGCCCAGGGAGACTGTGCAGTTCATGTGGTGTAAATCATATTTGGGGAAAATAATTATCTGTTAAATGAAAAGAAACCAATATGCAAATAGGGAAAAATACAGCAAGGACACAGTATATTCCAGATTAAGTGTACTGACCAATAAAAGCATGTTTCTCATCCTCCGCCCCCAGTCTGTAGCAGCGTGGGAAGAATGTATCGGGATCTGCTTCATCAAACCACTGCAGGTTTCTCAAATTCACACACAAACCAACCTGAAAAAGACATAGTATTGAAACAATCGGTTATGAGTAAGAGAAAGAGTTGTTGCATAGAGGAATTTTAGTTTGGAAAAGCTTCTTTTGTCAAGTTTACAATGAACCTTGGTTGTAAAAGATCCCGCCTTTGCATAATGATTGGTCATCTGATCTTTCCGTAAAGACCGGCAGTCGATTGAATCCCTCTTTGTTGTCCAGTAGAAATATGGGGTCTCATTGCGAACCAACCGTGACTAGGGGATAAAAATAAGGATCAGAGACTGTTCACAAATCGCATTCAAAAACCCAGCTGCTATGGCAACTGTCATTGAAATGGAATTCTACTGTTTCTAAACATACCATTAGGTCGTACACATCATCTGCTTCATCGTCCCTCTCTCCCTCCTCTCCTAAGTCTGTATCAAGAAACAGAGAACGTGGTGTGACAGTAGTTAAGGGACTGAAAGAATGATCTGGAATGAGTGGTGTCAAAGTAGCAACTCAAACTATTATATAAAGCTTTAAATTAGAGTGGGTCATTAACTAAACACAGATACATAAGATGCTCAAAGCCTAGTATACTTACACACACAAACACATTTATTTGATCAAAAATACAGTAAAAATTGTAATAATGTCAAATATTAAATGATTTTCAGCATCATTACTCCAGTCTTCAGTGTCACATGATCCTTCAGAAATCATTGTATAATATGCTGATTTGGTGCTCAAGAAACATTTCTTATTATCAATGTTGAAAATTGTTGTGCTGCTTAATATGTTTGTATAAACTATGATTTATTTTTGTCCAGGATTCTATGGATAGAAAGTTATTTGAAAGAGAAACAAATATTGTTTAATTATAAATCTATAATTAAACTGCCTGATAGTGTCCATGCTAAAAACATCTTACAGACCCCAAACTTGTAAACGATAGTCTACCAAATTGTCTATTTGAGGAGGATACAATGACCTTCTGTTATTTTATATTAATTTAATTATAATTACTTTCAGTGGTGTAAAAACAAAGGTCCCAACTGATTTGCTGATGTGGGCACTAGACAGTGCCATATTAGTAGGTATAGTAGGATAAAGCTGTGTGTTCTATTTGATCAATTAAAAAAATACTGTCTTTTTAAATAATTTTTAACTTTTAAAACATCTCCTGGTATGCCCAACAGAAGCTTTGTCAGAATGACCTAACTTCTGGGGACTATTTTGTCCCTTAAGTAGGCTATAGCTAAGTAAACCTACACACACAGAAACCAAGAACCCTTGACGTGTGTCTAGGGAGTGTGATGGAAAGGATCTCATCTTTGTTCTGTCAGATACTCTCACCATCATCATCACTGCTGTCACCCTCATCTGTGGCTTCAGTTTCAGGATCGTGTCGACGGGGATGTGGGAAAGAGGGCCGTGGTAGTCGCCGCTCCACCCATCCTCTTGCACGTAGGCCTGCGCGGATTACAGGATATGGGCCTTTCACCGAGAACACTTTCTTTTCCTACAGCAGAATCATCACAGTCGTCAGTGTGTGTTCATTGATATCTCATTGTCATCATTATTATTAATGATTAAATAAATATCCTTTGCAGTTATTCGATGCACTACTTCTACAAAGATTCTTTGAGATTTTAGAAGTCTAACCTTTATGGCTTTGTCCACTAGAGTCTTAGCTGTCCTCAGTCTGTCCCCATTAATCAGAGGCTGATTTAGATAATTACAGCGAACTTTTCCCTCCAAGGGTGGCACTGTGACATACACAGAAACGCTTTACAAATTTGCTGCACAAAATAACAGGGTCGATCTAGTGTTTGTAGGTTTGGCTATAGTTGTGTGGGCCAATTTTTCTAAATACCTTCACAAATACACTGAATTCCAACTTGTGAGGATATCCGAAGTGGTCCTCATATGAAAGACTTGTTTTTTTGGCCAAATCACGTTTTGATTTCAATCTAATACAATCTAGTCGTCAGGTTTGTTTGATGTGTAGGGTTTTAAATGTCTAATATAAAAACCAATGTGCCCATGAGAATGCCTCACTAATATACACTATCGTTCAAAGGTTTAAGTTCTGTAAGATTTTTTGAAAGAAGTCTCTTATGCTCACCTATGATTAAAAAAAAAATACAGTAAAAACTATAATATTGTGAAATATAATTCAAATTTAAAATAACTGTTTTCTACTATAATAGATGTAAATGTATATTTTACATTTATAATTTATTCCTGTGATAGCAAAGCTGTCACATGATCCTTCAGGAATGATTCTAATATGCTGATTTGTAGCTCAAGAAATATTTCTTATTGTTATCAATACTGATAACAGTTCAACCAAAACCGATATTCATATTTTTTAGGATTCTAAGAAGTTCAAAAGCATTTATTGGAAACAATAGTCTTTTGTAACATAAATGTCTGTATGGTCACTTGTACTATTAATTGAATGTGTCCTTGCTGAATAAAAGTATTACTTAATTTATAAAAAAATATTACTGACCCCAAAACTGAAGTGTAGCTTCTAAGATCCATGTGTGTCTATGTTAGATAATATTATAGTGACATCAAAGGTAGAAAATAGATAAATAAATAAGTGGTGAAAATATGGTGAGTGTGCATACCTTGTTGGTGCATATTTGAGTTGATTCTCACATCACTCACAAAATTGATCTTTCCCTTTTTAACCTAGAGGTAAAAGTAAGATGAATTTAATGCCATTGTTCACGCTCTTTCACACACAAATAAGTAACATATTAAACGCGAGAAGTGACAGCTCTGGGTCGTGATACTCGTGAAAGACGCACGCACAATGCATCAATAGCTGAACAATGTAATTTGTCACTGCCTGGAAACGGCTTTACACAGTAGCTCATCATGCTTGGATTCAACACAAAACTATTTTATGCACATTCCTTCCTAAAAAAAAGAATCACATCACAATATTTAATTTAAAACTTATTGCATAGGTGTGTAGGTCAACTTGACATTATAAAATTTAAAACATAACAAAAACACGTGAATCTCCACAGGCCCGCTCACCACGAAGTTGATCTTGAGATTCCCTGAGCAAACTCACCTGGATTGCTACATTTATTCGCCTCTGGATTTCACACCCGCCAGAAGCCGTCTGTGAAAATCGCTAAGGTCACCGGTGCGCCCAGACAGTTCAGCAGAGCCGCAGAGAAACGCTCAATCAGCGCATGCGCACTGCACACATTCCAGCTCCGAGTCCGGCGAGCTGTTTACATCACCCTAACAACTGTTTCCTGGAAACGGTTGACGCCGTGCGGAAATCCAGTCTGAACACGCAACGCCAATGTTGGAAGCTGAGAAATGTCATATCCAATATTAATTTATCTGGTTAACGAAAGAGGCTTTTAATGAAATATTCAAATAGCATCTCTTTATTGTACTCTGGCTGCATTACTTTAAAGACCAATAGGCTTATGAATAGTTTGGACATTAGCGCTAAATATTGTATTCAGGCGTGTCTGGGGAGTTAAGTACAGCAGTCTCGTTATTGATGAAATACCCATACTCCACAATAATAACAATTAGGTATTATAATTGACAGAATGATATTGTCTGTTAAAACGGTCATGATCAGTCGCTTTGAAAGGCACTTTAATTATTAATGAAATGTTCCATAAAAGATTGATTGTCAAAGCGTCATGCCATTTGTAATCTTAGTGATCTTTTAGCTTGGCCAAAGATAACACAGTGATATGCACACCGCCATTTAACATTATGCATGTTTACTGTATGACCAAACTGTTCCATAGACTGCGTGTCTCAAAATAATAATGTTTTGTATTATGTTTGTTTGTGATTTCTAATAAACTATCCATTTGGAATAAAGGCAGACTATGTAAAACTAGCTGTAGCCTACTCTAAACATAGTATAAAGCCACTAGATGGCAGTACGCTATCTAGCTAAAAGAAATGTTAAAGGGATAGTTCACCCACAAATTCTGTCATCATTTACTCACCCTCAAGTTGTTCCAAAGCTGTATGAATTTCTTTCTTCTGCTGAACACACAAAAAAATATATGTTTTGAAGAATATGGGTAGGCCTAACCAAATAGTCGATGGGCCCAACTGACTTGAAGTTCTAGTATGGAAAAAGAATACTATGGAAAACAATGGGGCCCATCAACAGTTTGGTTTCCGACATTCTTCGAAATATCTTCTTTTGTGTTCAACAGAAGAAAGAAATTCATACAGCTTTGGTGGAACAACTTGAGGGTGAGTAAATGATGACAGATACTTAGGATGAGTCATTTGCTATTTTTTATGGTAAGAAGAGAGCAAAGGATTCCTAAATTAAATTAACATATTTATTCAATTAATTATCATTTAAAAAAGCCAAATAAATAACTGTAGGCTACATATGTAGAAAATTTGTAACGCAAAAATGACTGAACAAAATGGAATTCCAGTGAGTGCCAAGTGAAAGACACTTAACACAATCAAACCCCTGTTCAGTTTGAAATGTAGGCTAGTTTACTTAGTCACTAAATAATGATTTTTCTCTAAAAACTGTAGCACAATGTGTCTCAATATACGATGTACACTTAGCTTGAGATAGGCCTACTGTCACGTTTATTTTTCGCCCTCATAAATTGTACATTTATTAGTACATTCATAAACTATTTCTGGCGCTTTTTCTGTAGGCGCAAAACCGCATCAATCGAATTACAGCTTCAGCAACAGTCCCAGTTCGAGCTCTCTGATTGGCTGGGCGACATATGATGCTGCCACGGTCTGTACCTCTTTCCAAGTCCTGGAGAGCGCGCGCCTAACAACAGCGTTAAAGTGTACACAGGACGAGTGCGTGTGTATCCCTCAACGTGTTTCAGACGGGATCAAGAATAGGCTGCTTAATGTCTCCCGCTCTAATCCTATATATGCATCAATTGATCTGGAGTTTCTCAATAGGAACTGTTATCTGAGCCGCGTCGCTGTATTCTTTCTGTGGAAGCTGCAATCGACTCTGCTTTAAAACGGAGTTAACCATGCCTGCCGAAAACAGCGACCAGGAGAGCATGCTGAGCTATCAGGTAGTTCAATTATTTAATACGAATTTCTCCCCGTGTGTCTTGGGGAAGGCTGATGGGCGTTCTTGCAGAGGGATCCGCACTGTCATTTTGTAATGGGTTGAGTATGAGAGCGCAGGATAGAAATAGCACATAAGTTTATTGCACATGTCTATTTATTTGGTTTTATTCCTCCAGTAGGCTATCTTAGAATACGGTATCTGCTGTAGCAAACAATCTGCAGTGTGCTGTTGTGTGTATCTCACTTACCATATTATGTCATAAATCATAAATCAAACCTAAGATTGCCTTTTAATCTCAAATGGAATAGCCTACAAACACATCCGGGCGCCCCCATTAGTGCAGGGATCAATAGTACTGTGTGTTCCCTCTCGCCCCCATTGCCACAAATATCTTATCGACGCTGCACTTACGGTGTATAATTGCTATTCCCTTTAAAAGCAGACCGTTCCTATTTTTTACATGTATGTGATTTTAACAGATTATTATGCGATATTATCTCATTTGCTCCGCGCGTGGATGTGTATTATTGCAGCGTTACAGGCACGTGCTGCAGCAGTATTCATATTGCCAGGGACAACAGCTCGCATCATTCGTTTATTATTCGCGTCAATTGAGTGAGCTTGTCTTGGGGAAGGCTGATGGGCGTTCTTGCGGAGGGATCCGCACTGGGTTTTTGCAATGGGTTGAGTATGAGAGCGCTGGACAGAAATAGCACATAATGTATAATTTACAATCCATTATACTAATGCACCAAGAAGCTGCGCGTACAGCATCGTAAATTGATTGAGAAATTAAAGCTTTCAGCTTTTGATAGGGTTGCATCTAATAGGATTATTGTGCAAAATATGGCTTCCTTTGGGGCGCTCTTTCTTTCAGTGTACCCCGTTACCCTCAAATGACCTTGACGCCATCCTCTCTCTCTCTCTCTCTCTCTCTCTCTCTCTCTCTCTCTCTCTCGGCAACAGTGTATTGGTGCAATTATTTAGCGCCAAAGTAAAGGATTAATTCACCCATAAATAAAAATCCATCTTTTACTCACCCTCATGTCGTTCCAAACCCGTCTGACTTTCATCTGTGGAACAAAAAAGGAAAACATTTGAATAATATTTTGGTCACACTTGTACAGTTACAGCAAACTTAATGTTTACTTGAGCTTTAAAAAAAAGATGCAAAAGTATCATAAAAGTCGCCCATATGACTTGTGTGCTACATTCCAATTCCTCTGAATCCATACAATGGCTTTATGTGTCCAACTAACAGACAGAACAGTCATTATTCACTGATTGATTTCCCTTTCAAGTGGGTTATTAACAACTACAGCTGGATCATTGAGTCATTGAATAGATCGACTGATTCATTGATAAAATCTGGCTCAAATTTGTTGATAAATCTGGCATTGCTGCTTCTCTCATGAATGCGCCAAGGAAAGTTAGAGCAATTGTCAAGATTTTAAGCGAATAATAACTTAAAAGATTTAGAATATACAATAGCATGCAAGTCGTATGAATTAGTTTGATAACACTTTCATTTTTGGGTGATCTATTCCTTTCAGAAGTTTCATAACAACTACTTGAGGGATTCAAAATGAGACAAAAAGGGAAAAAATATGATGTAAAATAAAACGATGAGAATAGAGTTTACCCAAAGGTACTTCTGAATATGAGAAAACCTTATCATCCAGTGGATAGTGACTGTTGAGAGAAAGAGCATGTGTAAAGCCTCAGAGAAACTGATCGATAGTTTTTCCATTTGTTGAAAAACGTGTGTTTATACAGACACTCTAAGTAGAGAGAGTGAATGTGAGCAAACCATTCAGAACTGTCTGCCTTTTTTTCCACACATCTGACTTGGCTCAATATGTCCATTACATTAATTGAAGCCTAAAACGTTCCAGATTTCTTTTCATACTTCAGTTGTTTTTCTAGAGAAATACTATTTCTATACCTATGATCCTGCAAGATTTTATGTAATGCATTCAAAAGATCATTTCGATCAAAGATTTAACATGAAAAGTTTCAAAACAGATTTTTTTTAAACACTAATGAGGACTAATAATCTAAATAACAAAAAAGGTCATCTTCATTCTTCATTTATGATAAAACTACTGCATGCTTACAGTCAGTGTCCATTTTGCAAAGATAAAATACACCTAATGTACAACTGTGAAAAAATATACTGTGTGTGTGTGCGTTTGTTTTTCTATCCTGGTGGGGACTTCAACCTGAATGCACACTGACTCATGGGGACTTTAGGTCCCCATGAGGAAACAAGCTTATAAATCATACAGAATGAGATTTTCTTTTAAATATAAAAATGCAGAAAGTTTTCTGTGATTGGTAGGTTTAGGGGTAGGGTAAGTGTAAGGGGATAGAATATACAGTCAAGTATAAAAACCATTACTTCTATGGATAGTCCTCACAAAGATAGCGAACCAATCAAGTTTGTGTGTAAATAAATAAATAAATAAATATACATACACACATTATATGGACAAAAGTATTGGGACACATCTCTTAATTATTCAATTCAAGTGTTTCAATCAGACCCATTACCTGCAGGTGTATAAAATCAAGCACCTAACCATGCAGTCTGCATTTACAAACATTTGTGGAAAAAATGGGTCGTTCTCAAGTGCTCAGTAAACTCAAGTGTAGTGTGATAGAATGCCACCTTTGCAATAAGTCAGTTCATGAAATTTGTCCCCTGCCAGATATTCCACTGGCAACTGTAAGTGGTATTATTGCAGACGAAGTGTTTAGGAACTCAGTCATGAAGCAGAAGACCACATAAAGTCACCAACCCTGATTTCATACACTGTAAAAAATTTAACGTAAAATCAACAGTAACTGGCAACAAATATCCAGCAAGCTTCAGTATTTTATTCCACGGTAAAATTACTGTAAATCTGGCAACAGTACTTCACAGCATACCGTATAATAACTTACAGTATATTTATACTGTAAAATGAATTACAGTTCTTGTTTTTGCACTGTATTTTAAAATACAATAGTTAACAGCATACTGTATAATAACTTACAGCATTTGTATGCTGTAAAATTAATTACAGTGCTTGTTTTTGCACTGTATTTTAAAATACTGTAAAGTTACTATGCAGTATAATTGATTATGGTATTTTTATATATATATACACACAACATATAACCAACTACAATCTGTTACACGCTTAATAAAAGAATGAAAGCTAAACGCGTGTATGCCAAAAAAATTCACACAGTTATATTACTGATTATTAGATGTTATGTCAATTATGACAACACACAGAAGTCAGTTTAAAATTCTTTATTAAAATTTAATTCATTAAACTAGAAACACTCCAGACTTGGCGGGGCCAAGCAAAGAGCGAAACTCATCCTCAGCACGCTGCAATCTCGAACAACTGTACACGCTGAAAGAAATGAAAAACATATTCAACACTGCATAGACGTACACAGAGAGATTACTTTTATGAATTTTAGTGCATTATTCAATAACTGAAAATGACTTACCTCTGTTTTTAATGTAGGAGCAAAACTCATCCTCAGCACACTGCAATCTCGAACAACTGCACACAATGAAAGAAATGAAAAACATTCAACACTGCATAGACATACACAGAGAGATTACTTTCACAATGAATCTTCTTTCTGAATGACCCTGATTGATACAATTAAGGTAAAAATGCTCCTGATTAAATGTAATGCTGGTATTTCCCATTAAAAGCAAATGAAATATTGAAATTAGACTTTTGTTTGTTGATACCTTAATTACACTGACTAATCTTTTCTCTTTACTGAATAAGTACTTAAAAGTCTTACCTAACTCTAATAATTCTGCCAGTCATAATTGGTGAATTCCTTGATGAAGTTGGCAACATGTGGATTCAGGGCCCTGCTTTTACGTTGCACCATCCTGCCATTGTTATGGCTCTGCTGAAATTTGGCTCTGCATTTTGTGTTCTCTGGATTTATCCTCACCAAAAACCTGTAAATAGAATATTTTTAAATATACTGAAAAAGCCATTTGCTAAAAAAGCCAAGTTTAAAGGGATACTCCACTTTAATATGAAAATTCAGTCATCATTTACTCACCCTCATGTTGTTTCAAACCTGTATGAATTTTTTCTTCTGCTGAACAGAAAGGAAGATATTTAGAAGAATGTCAGTAACCAGACAGTTTCTGGTCCCATTGACTTCCATAGTATTTTTTTTTTCCTACTATGGAAGTCATTGGAGTCCATCAACTGTCTGGTTACTGACATTCTTCTAAATATCTTCCTTTCTGTTCAGCAGAAGAAAGAAATTCATACAGGTTTGAAACAACATGAGGGTGAGTAAATGATGACTGAATTTTCATTTTAAAGTGGAGTATCCCTTTAACACAGTGTTTGCTACATCCCAGCTTTGGAACATAAAAATAAACTTCTAACGTTAGCATGGGTTTGAATGACCATAGTACTTCACTGTAGATAGGGACATCCAATTATAGCATTTGCAAAATCTTGCATGAAAATCAGTCATAAGTTGGTCACACTGGATAAAGTGTTCACTTTTCCAGTACTCAACATGATCTGCTGATGCCAAACAGTATGATTTTTTTATGGATTCACCAATAGTTACCTCTGGATGAATTCCAAGGTTGATAGATGGCAGATGTGAAGTCATCCTGAGGGTTAACTGACTGGATGACCACCTTTCCTTCTACGCAGAGCAAAAACAAATTTCAAAGATCAAAAATTACAAGCTAACAACTAAATTGCAACTTAAAAATATCAAAAAAGTTAACATATATTTTTTGTAAATGAAATAATTGAATGATTGAATATATGTTAACATATTGTTGTATGAGGCTTCGATCGCGACAGGCAACACGCACACGGTGTAGCTGCTAGCCTAAGTTACACACAAGTGTTCAGAAACAAGAACATTTCGATTACTTTGTTCCAAACTTGAAAATAATAACTGACATTAACATCAAACCTTGTGATAACTAGTATTTGGCTAACTGGCTAACGTTAGAATGTTCGCGTTAAAAAGCTAACATTACCTTTATATCAAATTCACCACCGATTAGGATACTTAACAGTTAATGGTAAAACGGATATATCTTCACATTTGTAGTGGTGAAACATTTAGAAATACAAATTTTTAAGATTTTGAATACAATTTTACATCTTACCTGGCTAGTTCTTGCAGGTTCTGCGTGCTCCGTCCTCGAAGTCAGTCAGGATGAAATGGAAAATTCGAGTGTGACGGCTGACGGTTAGATGATTGGTTGCCAGGTGTATATCCCGTGCGATTCGCTCTTTATGTAATTAAGTGTGTAAATAGAAAGCAAAATAATAATAATAAACCATGGAAATCGATTTTTATCTATTTTACATTGTCTATATTATTGATCATTGGATGGGACTACATCTCCCATCCCAAATTTTTTGTCTATAATAACCTTTGAGATTAATTGGGTTTGTGACAAAATCTGGCAACCATAAAGAAAAAAAGAAGAAAAAAACACCCAAGCAAATTTAAACTTTTTTTTAACTATACTAAATGCCATAATCTATGGGTTACCTTATGAAACGATGTATTATAAAATTCCTAAGATGAAATAACCTCAATAAACCAAAAAATGTCCTCTGTCGGGCTTGTCTGTTGGAATATTACTGTCATCAATTTAACAGGAGTATAAGAATTACTGTAAATTTTCTTCCCCCCCACCAAAGAAAAGCATAAATTGACAGCAACTTTCCTGTAAATAGTTATACGGTGACAAAGCTGGAAATACAGCAAAAATAATGTAAAAGCTATAAAATTGACAGCAACTTACTGTAAACTGTTTCTACAGTAAACTTTCACTGAAAATACAGCAATAATACTGTGAAAACAACAGAAATCATTTACAGTGTAGCCTGATGAGTTTTAAACTTCCACTGGCCTTAATATCAGCAAAAAACCTGTGTGGCGGGAACTTTGTGGAATGGGTTGCCGGGCGAGAAGCTGCAAGCAAGCCTCACATCACCAAGTACAATGCCAAGCATCGTGAAAACGTGTTCTGTGGAGTGACGAATCACGCTTCTCGGTTTGGCAGTCTGATGGCCGAGTTTGGGTTTGGCGGATACCAGGAGAACGTTTGGCTACTTACTTGACAGCATTGTGACAACTGTAAAGTTTGGTGGAGCTAGGAGGGTTAATGGGATGGGGCTGTTTTTCAGGGGTTGGGTTTGGCCCCTTACTTCTAGTGAAAGGAAATCTTAATGATTCAGCATACCAAGACATTTTGAACAACGCTATGTATTTAACTTTGTGGGAACAGATTGGCGAAGGCCCTTTTTTATTCCAGCATGACTGTGCCCCAGTGAACAAAGTCCATAAAGACATGGTTGAATGAGTTTGGTGTGGAAGAACTTGACTGGCCCACACTGAGCCCATGACCTCAACCCCATCGAACACTGTTGGGATGAACTGGAACAGAGATTGCGAGCCAGGTCCAACATCAGTGCCTGACCTCACAAATGCTCTACTGGATGAATGGGCAAAAATTTCCACAGAAACACTCCAAAATCTTGTGGAAAGCCTTTTAAGAAAAGTGAATGTTATCTGCAAAGGGGGACCAACTTCATATTTAGTAGAATGCGATGTCATTACAGTCCCAATACTTTTGCCCATGATGATATCTCTTTCTATTCAAGCCCTTTATATTTATTATTGTTAGAAAATCATTAACAATGTTCTGGCTTAGAGATACATAGCCTTTAAATTTCCTAATTTTGTTATCACTATCTGTCTGATGCTGTGCTCTCTTTGCCTTTCAATGTCTCTCTTTCTCTCATTTGGTCACTTTTGTTTCTGACTGCCATTTTTAAAGATATTTCAGAGAACATGAATAGTTACATAAGGTACTTTGCTTACATCCGTTCAAAATAGTTAGCCAAGAAAAGGCAGTCTTTGTCCAGGGTTAATAAGTTTAACTGAAAACAATGCATGATAGTTACACCACCATTATATGTGACACTACAATAGCATTAGCCTCTTAATGTATATTTTAATATAATTATAATATAAAATAATAAGAATAATGGCCTCTTTAATATGGTTGTTCAGTTCTGTATAAAAAAAAATTGAGGAATTCAAACATCCAGCAGCGAAATATAATATTTCCTTCAACTGATGAATACAAATATAATGTGATATAATATAAAATACAGAGACACCATTACAAAACATATTGTCGAGGTTCTATGGTACAGTGACGATATCAGATGATAGGTAATACCATTGCACTTGAATGATACTCAGTGATTTAATCTCAATGGCATTTTACACTGTACTTTAAAGAATACCATGGAATTTCCTTTGACTGACATGCCAAAACATATTATTAACATGGTACCATGTACACAAGATCATGGTAATACCATGGTACTTTTTTATTACTGCTGCATGAACAAGTACTCACACCACACATACACATACACTGTAAAGTCTGTGAACTAAAGCCATGGTATATTTGAGGAAAATCTTGTGTATTTTGAAATAAAAACACAAAAACTTGTCACACACGGTAATACAAATGCACATATTGTTATATGCAACCACACATAAACTACCCTTTGTTTTAAAAAAATATGCCCCTGATGAACATGATGTCATACAAAATATTATTGTGATAGGAAGGGTGAGATGGTATTGACTAATGAATGAGTCATTCTGCCCAGAGGAACAGGTACTACAGCAACTCTCTCACTCTTACCACAATTCTTTAATTCCTAGTCTAAATACTGTTAGTACATGGAGAGTTACTCATACTGCAGGGTTGACCATCCCTCCCAAAAGTATGCTTTTAGTGGTTTATTGAAAAATTAAAAGTAATCAATCAATAACATACACTCTGCCCCTCACTTTCGAACAACATAAAGCATTCACTTCAGAGAGGAAATGATGTTATGGTTTGTGCGTGTCTACTGTATGTGCATGTGTCAGTGTATCTGTTCAGGCAGACAAGAGCATCTGGTAGTGGCAGGGGTAGTGGTCTGTGTCAAGATTACTAACATAACTGTCAAAGCAATGTGCTGGAGAGCGAGTGAGGAGGAGGAGGAGGAGGAAGGTCAAGAAAATGGCCCATGTGACCTTTGAAGGCAAAAGGGCAATATTCATGTACCCGCAGCCTAAGCGACACATGTGCCCCAGCACACACTGTAGTGTCCTCTATAAACTAGCAATTATTTATTAATTATCTTTCTGCTTTTTTTAAATCACAATTACCAGTTTAAATTATTACCAGAGTTTAAAATTAGAAATAAAGTTGGATGTACAGTCACACTGTGAGAAATAAAGATATACTCTACTGTTCAAAAGTTACTGTGGAAAAATATTTTTCATGTTTACTTTTTTTTTTCAGGATTGTTGACGAATAGAAAGTTAAAAAGAACAGCATTTATTTGAAGTAGAAATCTTTTGTAACATTATAAGTCTCTTAACTGTTATGATCAATTAAATGCATCCTTGCTGAGTAAAAGTATAATTTACTGGCCCCAAATGTGAGAAATAACAAAGTCACATTTGTGAGATATCAAGTCATATTGTGGGCTATAAAAATGACAAGAAATACATTTCTGACTTTCTGTCTCGCAACTGTTTTCATAGCTCACTATTGCAAGATAGAAGAGAAATAAATTCGCAATCAAGGTTTCCATAAAGTACAGACGTTTCTTGTATGTGTCTTTGATCAGGGACTGTATAATTGTTGCCTGGTGATAAGGAGAGGTAAGAAGAGGTCATTTAGCCAGTGGAAAATCTCTTTGTGAGTGACACACATACTGTACACACAGACAGGTAACTAGGTGACACAGGAGCGGTCTAGTCAGCTCAAGTGTTCTGTTATTATTTTGATTAGGGTATATGCTCATGTCAGACCAATAAAGGGAGAAAGACAAGGAGAGATTGAGAGAGGAGGAGTAGGAAAACAGTAGCACAGAGGAGATGATAAAAAATTAATTAATATGTTCTGATAGCCATCTCTGTTTTCTCCTGCCCCCTGGGTAAGTGTTTTAATGACAATAACTACTCAGATGATTCATGACCAGGGCAACATGACAGTCTGAATGAGACATTTTATGACTTCCCTCTGTTTAAGACTGTAATTTAATTATGATTAGGATTACATAACAATAGAATAAAACAAAAAGAAAGAGAACAAATACACTGAAAAACAGCCAGTTGATTATTGAGGTTTACTGTATATTTATCTAGTCAATTTAAAATAGGCCTATATTTCTACTATTTTATATACATTTATGTAACATCTATTACCTGGAAATGCATGTTAAAAACATTAAAATCACAGTGGGATTAGGGAAGCTTAGAAACTTCTATCATTTTATGCAATTGTTCTTAAGTCTGTAATAATTACAGTTCTGGAGGACCTTGATAAGATGAGTGTAGGATAATTATATATTAGTCGGGATGCTGGAAACAAGACGGATCCTCTAAAATGGAAAGCTACAGTACTTGTGTTTTTGTTGTGACACACAACGTAAAGAATGACCTCAATGCTGATCCACACACAACAGTCAATCAATACCTCACAGATTAAACATACATAAGCCTCAAGCTAAAACAGAACAGAGCAACATTTCCAAGTATGGCGGTCAACAAGTAATGCTCTCATAGATCATTTTAAAGCAAATGGGTTCACTTGAGGAATCCTTTCACTTGAATCTATTATTATTGTACTGCACTATTTAGTCCGTGAGAATATCTACACTTTCTGATTTTCTTTTTTTTTTCTTTTTTTTTTAAGCACAAAATGTTCAGATGGATTTATTTGAATTATAGGCTTGTGTTCCTGCAGAGGACAGACGTGAAAACACATTGATGAATCATCTCTGTCATGGAAAGATAGCAGCATCCCAGTGGGATATATTTCACACACACGTGTCGTACATACACACACACAAACAGAGACAAATGTAAAGAAGGAAGTGAAGAATAGGAAGCCAAATAAATATCATTGGCCTCTGTCTGTTTGGAGGTACTGGGCACAGGCAAGAATCTCTTATGCTTATATAGACAAGTTTATTTTATATTACTTTATTTAATTAAATGTGCCATTGAGCATCTATTTTGGATGTCTTCATAACATAACAAAACTGTCACAGGATCTTGCAATATTCATCTAGCCTACTGTAGGCCTAACTTTACATGTATTATTTTGTGTCATAGGTTTCCAGAGTCAATCAGTTAAATTTTGACCAAATATAAATTTGCTTTTAAAAACCAAGCAAATTTATTTCACAAAAATGTTGCCACACACAACATACATAAAGTGTAAGAAAATCACTAACAATGATGAACAAGTAAGGTAAGGCTATGGCAGTCCCAAACTAGTTTTAGTTAATAAATAAAATTAGTAAGTTGGTATGAGCCATCACGGTCATTAAAAACATAGAAAATAACAAAATAAGTGAAAATAAAGTCGTATTTTGGAAACTACAGATACTACGGTAAATAAACAATACTAACATAAACTGTTAAAGGAGTCATCATGACCTGTAATTTTCACTTTTCCACGAGAAAAAATGTATGTTATGATTGCCTAACGATTATACACTGGCCGGGAAGCCGATATTTAAAAGTGAAGCGTTTGTTTACCCCTGGGTTCGTCAACCAGCCCACGTGCACGCGTACTCAAATACGTGATGTTCATTTCTGCGCCAACTTGACGTCAAGTCGGCGCAGGATATACCATATATGGACAGCACCGCAGACCTATGCTGCAGGAAGCCCGCCCTGCCCCTCTCCCCCTCATATTCAGTCGAGCGCCGTCATTACTGAATTCCGATTCGAAGTACGCACTCGACCGTGAAAGATGCAGAAACGTGGTGCACACGTGAGTTGCTCTGTTGTTGACTGCCAGAATCAACATGGAAATGTATTTTCTCTCCCAAGAACGGACCAAGCTCTATCAGGGACCAGTGGATTAAATTCATTTTTAATGACGCGGTTCCTACAACCCTTCCCACTGGCTTAGGTGTCTGTGCTAAACATTTTACAAAAATTGCGTTGCAATGATAAGATCTTTATTCACGCGATCAACAGACTGTCTGTCATCTGCTCAATCAGTGCTCATCATGCTGCAACCTTTCATGTGATGGAATAGATTTAAATATAATGCTTTAAACAAACGATACTTTTCACGATTTGTTAATCTCGATAGCTGTAATAGTAAAAACGTAGTAAAAGTTTTCGAGAGAGTTCATGTAATACTAGCTATTTCATATGCAAGCATGTCAGCCAATCACAGCAGTGGGTGTTTGCACTGCAGTCTCACAGCAGACACGCCCCTTAAAACAGAGCGTTCAAATCTGAGGCTGAAATCAGGCTTGGAAAAATGGCTTTTATTTATAAATTATGACAATTTTTGATGTAAAAATCATACTAACATTATAAGGGCACCCCAGGCAACATTATAAAATAATAAAACAATCCAGTTCATGACTCCTTTAATTCAATTTGGACACTAATCCTGATGAATAGAATGAACATCATACCTGCATCCTTCCCAGCTAACACACGATGTACCCGTTACTTAATTTATTGGAACTTTTTGGTAATACTAATACCATGAATTACTAATTTACAACGTAACTACGAAGTTTAATGCTCGTGATTTCATAGCGGAAGCCTCCGCATTTGCGAGGCGCGTGCACACTCAGCACGGTATAAACATCTGACTGGACAGGACAGTTAGTTTTTTCTGAGGTGAGAGACATTTTACTTCATAACAAGAAAATAACGTTAGAATAATTACACTGACATAATGTCTGACAAAATCTCATCTGACAACAGATAGTGCTAAATTAGGACAGCGTGTTTTTCTCAGGCACCATACATAAGTGTTTTAATGTGTTTTGTCCCATCCGGCCTCCCATATAGAGACTAGAGCACATGTGTCAAACTCTGCTTCTGGAGGGCCACTGTCCTACAGAGTGTAACTCTAACCAGCTCCAAAACACCTACCTGGACGTTTCTAGAATAACCCTGAAGACCTTGATTAGCTCATTCATGTGTGTTTAATTAGTGATGGAGCTAAAAATCTGCAGGACAGGAACTGAATTTGACACCCTTGGACTCTAGAGTGAAACTTGTTAATACTACGATGAAAGCTGTACAAACGAATATATGAAGAGTTCAGATGCAAAAGCCTCTAAGTGCCATCAGAAATTTTCTTCTAGAATGATCATTTTTATAAAGCTTGTATATTTAAGTTAAGTAATTTCACTTAAATGACAATTAATAGGTCATTTGCATTGCCATTTAAGTGAAATGATTGAACTTAAATATACGATAAAAATGATCATTCTAGAAGAAAATGTCAGATGGCACTTAGAGGCTTTTGCATCTGAACTCTTCATATATGTTTTAATTTGGTAATATTTTTAAGGTGCCTCTTTTAATTTATCTCAATTACAGATTAAGGGTCAAATGGTGAAGAAAAAAAATCGCATTTTGATAAAGATCTTTTTATTAGCAGTCCTGTGATGTACTGTAGTATAAAAACCTTTTGTAACTTTCATAAATGAAATTAAATAAAAAACGTACATGTGTTTTAAAGATCACTTTACTTCTAATAAGGGTCAGAGAGAAAGTGGAAAATGGCAATGTAAAATTAATGTTTATGTTATAAATTATGACTATGCAACAACAACAAAACATGACAAGAAGACCTCAGGAAATAAAGTAGGCAACTAAAAATTGTCATTTGAACCCTTGAAGCTTGATAAGAAAGCAGAACAACACAACTTTGCTTAGAACAGTAAATGTCAACTTATTCATGCCCAGCCCTGTAATAACTCTTAAGTCTGTTTTTCCCTCAAACACATTTATCATCTGAGCACTGCTCAAAGAAAGGACCCTCATATGAAATGCTGTTGTCTGTTAAATTCAGGTTTAAATTAACTGTGTGTGGCCTAAAAGTAATTTACAAAGTACAAAGAGAATGGAAATCATACTTCGGACTGAGGGGACCAAGTTTACCTTTTAAACTAACTGCAATAGTAATTGACAGTCATTCCTCAATACAGCCCAACCCCTTAATACTCTGATCACCCGACTACGCCACCTTAGGAATACACCTATGGATATGCCTGCCCAATAAAAGGGGAGACGGCCAAGTTCGTTCTCACCATATGAGGGTGGAGACGTGGATAAAAACAAATATTTTATTTCAATAATCAGAAAAAACGGAATTGTCTAGATAAAAACAAACTCAACTTCTGATAATAACAAATTATGTACAAAATGAAAAAAACATTATTAATGAAAAATAAACAAAACAATATCAATTCCTTCAAAAAAATTCCTGACACAACATGGATTATAGACCAAGTAAACAATACAATACATTAAATATTAAGACAAATACAAAACCAAAGAAACCAAATTACAATTTGTCAGCGCAAAGCAGTTAGTGCTCCCCTCCCACCCAGACGGGCCAGGACTCCTACCAAATCACACAAACGATCTTGCTTTATTTGTGTGGACCATATATTTCCACAAAGATGGTGAAACCTGAAATTAAGATTACATAGTGAATAATATTAATATGTGAAAATGAAAGGTTTCAGCATAAGGTTAAGGGGATTAAAATTTATATAAACAACAGAGATCAATGGGAAGTCCCCACAATGATATGTTTGTGTGAAATCCACAAATAGAAAAAACACAAATAAACAATAGGCCTACTGTTTTTAATGAAAAAAAAATGTATTTAGTGTTAGGAAGTCTATGGTACTGTATGTACTTATTTACACACTCACTAAGTAAGCATGTGTCTTTCAGAGGCCTGATGAGGAAGCAGTGGTGGACCATGGTGGCACCAGCTCAGTTCTGAATATCCATTATGAGAAAGAAGAGCTAGAGGGTTTGTACATAATCACACACAACCATTCAGTTATTCATGTGATATAGCTCACAGCTCAATACAGTAATATTAACTGGAAAAATATCATGTTCAATTTCATCCCTCTATCGCTTTTCTCAGGTCACAGGACTTTGTTTGTGGGTGTGCGGATGCCCATGGGCAGGGAGTCTCACCGTCATCACCGGCCGCACAGCTCCAAACATCGCAGAAGATCTGAGAGAATGAGGGCTGAAAGCATAGCTCAGGAAGACGGGAACACAGAAAGTACCTCAGCGTCACACGGTGAGAGCAACAACAGCCTGGGTAACAAGTCAAGCAATCGCTTGTAGGTTTGTTCGCAGGAAGGTGAATCTGGAGAATTAAATCCTGGATCCAAAATGAATTATATGTGATATTGCTTTTATAAAGCAATCAAGTGGAAAATAAGTTAGTTAATACTGAGTAACTTACATTTTAGACACAATATCCCCAGTTACTTTATATATTTTCGCCAAGCATAAGCCTGAAGGGGCTTATTACACGGCTGCTTGCCCTGTAAGTGAATAAATTAGACACAAAAAATTCATCTGAATCTAAATATTAAATTAGCTCTTTAAACACAAAGCTTCCGCGGAGAGAGCAGTTGCTAGCGTGGCAAGTTCAAACTAGACGGACATTTAAGGGATACGGTATACAGTCATACCACTTATTACACAGCATTTCGCCTCATAAATAATTATGGGGATAGAGATATTGATTTCAAATTCAACTTTTAAAATCGTACCTGTTTGTTATCCTATAATCCAACAGTGTACAAAACAACAGTCACAAAATGGCAGCAGCTGCATTTGTATGAAACAAGAGAGAGCGAGTCCACAATACTAGATGGCATAATTAAATAACTGTACACAAAATATTGATTCGAATGAGTTTTAATATTTTATTAGTTCACCAAAAGCAAAACTTCCACGAAGAAAAACCGTTCCTAGCAAGCGTTGCTGACTTCAGTAACCCGGATGAGCCTACGTTATCTGTTTTCAGCGGTTGTTATCTGGGAATAACATACTGCTGGATGGCGTGATTGACCAATCAGAATCAAGTATTCCACAGAGCCGTGTAATAAACTGCCAATAATGTAAGCCTTTGGAATAGCAAAGACAGAGAGAGTCACTGAAAATCCACAAAGCTAAGAAACAGATTGACAGATAGTTAAGGTTAAATGAATCTTTCCGAAGCACAGGGTATCAACTGTATCATAAAAAGGTTCATTACTCTACTTACCCTGCATCCTCTCAGCATTATGCCCTTGAGCCCTCAAATTCTAAAAGCATGAACTCATATTTATGATAACAAACACTGAAAATTGCTCTGGTGAGACTTGTTTACTGTGCTTCCTTCCTCTGTTTCCTCTCTCACAGTGAAAATGAAAAAGTTTTACAAATATACTCTCTCATTCTTCCTATCTCTCTTTCTCAGATACTCCATCCCAGAGGGTTCAGTTTATTCTGGGCACTGAAGAGGATGATGAGCATGTGGCACATGAGCTCTTTACAGAACTTGACGAAATCTGTGTTAAAGGTGGCAAAGATGCAGAGTGGAAGGAAACTGCTAGGTAAGAATATGTTTCTTAATGTCAACACATTTCCTATCCTGCAACAGGATATTCAATGCCAAAATGTAGGTTAACTCAGGGATTTTGAATCTTTTAGATGGCACAGACCCCAAAATATGAACATCCACATGCTTGGGACCCCCATCTTAATATTTAAAAGGCAGCTATTTATTTTCATGCATAAATACCCCATTTATTGTATAAAAATAATATTATAAATATGTGCAAAATATTACTTGGAAAATATAAAGTATCTTTATATTAATCTTTATGTTACATTATTATGTTCTTTTTGGTACTATACTACTCAAAGTAAGAGACTGTCTATATGAGTCTCTTTTTTCTTTAATACTTCTCAGGTGGCTAAAATTTGAGGAGGATGTGGAAGATGGCGGGGAGAGATGGAGTAAGCCGTACGTAGCTACACTCTCTCTCCATAGCCTGTTTGAGTTACGAAGCTGCATCATAAATGGAACTGTCCTATTGGACATGAAGGCCAACTGCATCGAGGAAATTGCAGGTCAGTCAGAAATCAGTGGGTATGGCGCTTTGCACGTTTAACTGGGAAAGGACCAGGGTTCCCACGGGTCCTTGAAATCCTTGAAAGTTTGTGAATCTGAAAAAATGTTTTCAAGGCCCTGGAAAGTTTTTGAAAATAAACATACATAGAGACAGGTCCTTGAAAGTACTTGAATTTATTTTGTGCAATAAGTTTTCTGGAAAAAATTCCATATTCACTCCGGTCCCTTAATGTGTTTTTTCGCCAACACTCCATGGCCTATGCATACTAGCTTGCTTGATTTACACTGGTTAAGCGCATTTACGCGTTACGTTATCAGGGTTTTTCCTGCATAGAGAATTATGAGGTGGCCGCCTCCGTCAAATTTCGTGCCGCCTCCGGCTCTCGACAATAAAAAATAACTAGAGAATCACCGAAAACGTGAGGATGATTCTGTTTTATTTCATTTAATGTAAGTGGTGATTGATAGCCTATAGTTGATAATAATATAGGCCTACCTAATGTACTGACGGTAACAATGTTGCGCTGTTGAGGCTCGCGCTGTTAATTATAACATAGTTAAGAAACAATATATAGCCTAGGCTACACGCGACCAGTGAGCTGTTTTCCTGAATGCCATCAAGATTGAAACCGAGACTGATTTCATAACAGTTCAATAAACAAATAGTTAAAATTAAGTCACTTACATTTTAGACTGTTTTTGTTCTGTTTCAGCAGCGAAAATAGTTCCAAACAAAGATCACAGCAGAACCATTGCGCATCTCACAGCAACACTTGTTGCATTACTGAATAAATCAGCCGTTTGAACGAATCGTTTGAATGAATGACTCAATGACTCGCTCATTAAGACGGTCGTCTGCCGCCTCCTACTGGCGGTTTAGTTTCATAAAGTATCATTCTTATCAACATTCCTTATTTGTATATTCAAAAATATTTAAAATAATCTAATTTAATACAGTTATAATTTTTCAATGTAAATTATTTAATTTGATTGGTAACAGCCTAGTGTCTTATTATTTTAATTGAATATATTGATCAAATTTAAGAATTTGAAATGAAAGATGGAGCATACATAATAAAATTAGGGGAAAAATGCCCTTTATAAAAGGTAAAAAAAAAAATAGTGTTTTCAAACAGTGATGTAATGAAACATTGACAACTTAAGTTTGAAGGGAGTAAAGCCTCTGTTTAGGCTATTAAGGAAATGTAATTTTGCCAAAAGAAGAACTTTTATTTTAAATAAATGTTCATTTTAAATCAGCCTACTTCAGTGTGATATGTTACCATATTATCATGCTTAACACTAATTTGAATAATTGTAATGTGATGATCAGATGCAGATATCTAAATCAGAGAATATGGGCGGTTTGCGGGTGGATTATTTATTTTTAACCGTGGATTCGGGTGACGCAAAGTGCACCAGATTAATGAATTTATCTTTAAAATGTACAAAATTTTCTTACGGGGGGGCATGCCCCCGGACCCCCCTAGAGGTACCAAGCTCAACCCACAAAAACAATGTGGGAAACACATTAGGCTATATGATGATCTACAAAAAATACAAACTTAATTATCTTAATATTAAAATACATTATTAGGATTTTACCACCTCCGCCTCATTTTGAGCCAGGAAAAACCCTGGTTACGTTAAGTGTTTCCCACATGAGGTACTTTGTGTTGTACGTTGCCATGACGTTCATGCGCATGAAACTACCATGGTACCTCATCGTTTGTTGTTGGACACAACAAATGTGTCCCCACATTAAGTCCTTGAATTTGAGGGTATTGGACCTGGAAAGTCCTTGAAAGGTCCTTGAATTTGAAGTTAACCAAGGTGTGGGAACCCTGAAGGACGAATTTTAACATTGAAAATATATAACACATTACACCTTTATTAATGGTATTGTATCAGATTAACAAAATGTCAGTATATTAAATGCTTGCTCAACATGAATTTGGCTTAAAGATGTCATATTATGCCCTTTTCCAAAGTTTTATTTTTGGGGTCTTCTAGAATAGCTTTACAGGCTTGAATGTTCAAAAAACATTATTGTTCACATATTTTACATTGTTGCAGCAGTCTGTCAGTGACGCTCTGTTTAGTTCCGGTCTCTATGAATCGCTTTGATTGGTCAGCTGGACCAATGTTGTGATTGGCCAACCACTTCGAGCGTGTTTTGGAAATGTGACACCCCTTACCATAACAGCATCTCTTGGACATGGTGACAACACACTACTAAGGCAACTCAACCACGCTCCACCCCTTTTTTGTGTATGCATTGGGCAGGAATGATTTAAATAAGGAATATTGTGACCTATACTGAAGAAAACTCAAGACTATAATCGAAGCGTTTCAGGGAATTCAGAAACAGTGCTCACTGATATAAAGAATAACTCTCTTTGGAGTGACTTTTTCATGCTCAAACAGCAACATACTAAAGAAAGTTGAAAATGCAAAAAAGCATAATAGGTCCTCTTTAACAGTTTGATCACGATCTGATTGAGCCTGACAAAGTTATTCAGTACACATTTTTACTGAGGAAAAGTACAGCAGTGTGACAAGTGTTTGTCCTGCAGTATTTTAGGCCCACCTGTAACACGTACTGCAACCTCACACTCCCACTCATGCTGGTGATAGGGAAACGCAAACACTCATTACACCCATAGGTACTTAGTTTGATAAAAGAGGCATGTTAAAAGAAAGAAGGAACATTTTCGATTAAAGGTTAAATGTGTAAATTTTTCAGTGTTAAAATCTCATTTAATGTGCAGAGACTACTATAAAAGTTGCATTTGTTGGTTGATTTTTAAAAGAGTGTAAAAACTGTGGCAGTTATTTTACAATTGTGCATGTTTGAATGGCTTGAAATGTCCACTGCATAAGTTGGGTCTGGACAACCTGGGGTGCGTTTCCCAAAGCCATCTTTGGCCGCAATTTCCGTCGTTACCAACAGAGTTCAATGGAAATTGCAATCATAGTTGTCCTTTTGGGAAACGCACCCCTGTTTGGAAACAATAGTAATATTTGCAATTCCGTTTGGTGCCACTAGTGGCACTCATTACACACATCACTTTTCAGATAACAATAGAAAAAAGACTAGGGCAACTATATTTAATTTAATCATTAAAATTTAAATATCACATAGAAGTCAGCAATAATTGTGAATATTTGAGTCAGAAGTTCCCATCAATGTTGGCTGCAACCATGCAACAAAGTTTGAATACCTAATTCATACATGGGCCATTAAAGTCTAACAGACTGATCATTTAACCTGTGTCTCATTGAGGCATGACTGTTTTGATCAATGTTGCTGCAGTGGTAGGAACAAGATTAATGCCGGAGAAAGAGAAGGACAGCCTGAGAGATTAATTACACTGTAAAGGTTGGAGCGAAGGAAAGATGTGAGTGATGCAGATTAACAGTGCTGCATCAGCTCTAACTGGAATTGTGGGAGGTTTCGAAACAGAATAAGAGAATGTGAGAGTTAGTAAAAGTACTGCAATATTTAGCATGCTGGAATACAACATTTTCAGTCCTAAATAGGTTGATCATGATCATCATACAGTGTAATCTTGCAAAACAAGACATTGTCACTTTAAATTATTCAATATTGTTCTGTATATACATTGTCTGATGTACATTTGTGTTATCATGTGTATGTATAATTTGTTGTGTGTAGATTTGGTGCTTGACCATCAGGAGGCAGCTCATGAACTGGATGACAGTGTAAGAATGAAGGTTCGAGAGGCACTTCTGAAGAGGCATCATCACCAGAGCGACAAAAAGAGGAACAACCTGCTGCCTATGGTCAAATCCCTCACCGAGTCTGGCAGGAGACAGAGTGAACCTCACTCTATGGATAAAACGGGTGAGCTGAACTGCACATTTTACATGTGCATTATAAAGGAATATTCTTGGTTAAACACAACCTTAGCTCTGTGGATAGAATTAAATCATTCTGATTTTGTAAAAGGTGTGTTTACAGTAATGCATTTACAAAGGAAGTCAATTGGGCTATTGTTCTGAAAGATACCACAGGAGAAATGCAAAGCTAATTTTTTTTTCTGTTATTAATTATTCTGTAAACAGAATGTCCTCATTCAAACCATTATTTGGAGGTCGGAACTACTTCTGGTGCATTAATGACGTCCTGTGTGGTATCCTTGTGGGTATTATATGAAAATGAACTGGTTGACTCTGTTTCCATGCTCATGATTGGAGATGAAAGAGTGGATATAACTTGGTTGATAAGTGATTCTACCATCTCAGTCTCATACTAACACCTAATATTTAAGTTTTATTGTTATACTTTCAAACATTTTATTTGATACTTTTATGATCTTTATTTCAGAACTATAAATTTCCATTTTTAATTTTAGATTACTCTAAACACATTTATTCTAAATGTGTTTACTCTTACTCTTACTCTAAACACATTTATGTTTGCTTTCCTGTAGCTCAGTGGTAAGAGCATTGCGTTAACAACGCAAGGTTGTGGGTTCGATCCCAGGGGATTGCACATACCAATGTATAAATGTATAGGATAACGCAATGTAAGTCGCTTTGGATAAAAGCGTCTGCCAAATGCATAAATGTAAATGTAAATGTAAATAGTGCATAACTGATTCATGTGGTATATTTTAGGATGCTGTGGGTATAAGATATTTATCATGTTTTATTGTATCTCTCAGGTCCTGCCACCTCTCCTCAGCCTCCACCTACAAACCCAGATGTAAAGAATAGTGTAGCACCGGATAATGGCCAGATGGATCTCACCAAGGTACTTAAACCACAACATCAAGACTAATTTGGAAGATTAATTTTTATCAAACTGCAAATAAAAAAATACCAAATAAGAGATACACACGTTTACACTAATGTTTGCAATGCAAATATCACTAATGTTTGCAATGCAAACTTGTGTGTAGCAAATTGAGACAGAGCATTCTATGGCCTCATTCTATGGCATTCTATTTACCCCCAGAAATTAAGAAAAAACAATTATGCTAAAAACCTGTCCTGCATCCCATTTTCAGAGAAAACAGATCTAGTAAAATGGATAATTTGTGAAATGGACCAGTGAACAAAGAAATAGTATAAGAAAAGAGAGGAAAGATGGTGCAAGTGCAAGACAACCCATTGAAACAAGCAGGTTCAATCTGTTTATTTCTGTTTCTATTCTGATTGCGCACTGGAGGCAGGCAATGTATCGATTACCAAGAACCTCTGGGACAAATGCACCCACACGTACACACAAACACTGTCATCTGGTGATCCTTAGAGGTACTGCAGCTTGTTTGTGTAATGTTATGCTACTGATCATGAAAAAGGAAATGAACTGTAATGAGCCAGATGTCAGACATTTAGAGTGACTGTGTGGATGGCTGAGAGGCGGCCCCAATCAGATTACACACCTGCTATTCTTCTATCTAACTGTCACCCTGACTGAAACAAACAGTGACTGGAATAGCCACTAATAGAGTTCTACATGATTTATTTATATATTCTAAATGAATTAAAGTTGAAGTAAAATAGGATTTAAAAAAAATATTACATGTAAAACATAAACGTTGGAGCTGATAGCCTCATGGGCAGCGCTCTGACATGTAGTGCGGTTGCACTTCGGGTGACCCGAGATCGAGTTCTGGGTCGCGGACCTTTCCTGATCCCTGATCCCCTCTCCCACTTTGCTTCCTGTCTTCACTATCTCAATAAAGGCTTAAACACTTTTACCCTGAAAATTATATTAGAAATAAAATAGGTTTAAGTTGAAGTGCTAAATGAATAAAACTGAAATAAAAATAAGTTAAAGTTAAAATACTAGTAAAATGGAAAAGGAAATTACTAAAGCCTAAACAAATTTTTTTAATGAATACTGAAAATAAATAAATGAAAATAAAAGCTAATTCAAAATATGAATACATACTATAATAGTATATAAATAACACAAAAATAACACTGCTATGATTCTCTTTCCGTAGGTTGACACACATTTCATGAAAAAGATCCCAACTGGAGCTGAAGCTTCTAATGTGCTGGTTGGAGAGCTGGACTTTTTAGAGAGATCCATCGTTGCATTTGTTCGCCTGTCTCCTGCTGTACTGCTCACAGGGCTCACTGAAGTTCCCATTCCCACTAGGTATAAACTGTTTGTTTGCAAATGCATGCATGGAGCTGATAAATCCACTGCAACAGAATGATCAAAATCATTCTTTACTCTGCAGATTCTTGTTCATTTTGCTTGGTCCAGATGGAAAAGCCCAGCAGTACCATGAGATCGGTCGCTCTATGGCCACCATCATGACCGATGAGGTCAATGCAGAACTAGACATACAGTGTATCAGTATCATAGCATTTTCTCATTGGATATTAATGCATTAACCCCAGTCCTTACGTTTTCAGAAACACCATTTGTAGATTAAATTAAAACTTCTAAATTCTTCTTTTCAATTTAATATATTTTCTTTCCTCTATCATTTAGATTTTCCATGATGTTGCATACAAGGCCAAGGACAGGAATGATTTGTTGGCTGGTATTGATGAGTTTCTGGATCAAGTGACAGTTTTGCCTCCAGGAGAATGGGACCCTTCTATACGCATAGAACCTCCTAAAAGTGTCCCATCACAGGTATGGAAAAACACACTTTTTAAAGTGAGGCTTAAGTGATTGATAATCTGTTGTAATGTATCTATTTCTCTTTCGGAATAGGAGAAAAGAAAGATGCCGGGAGTGCCGAACGGAACAGTGGTTCCTGTTGAGGAAGAGCCACATGGGGAACACCATGGACTAGAACTACAGAGAACTGGAAGGTGTGTGGGTCAGGTTTTAACTAGGCCTACATTTTGGGAACTAGATATCCTCACCAGGATATTAAAACCGGAAATCATCTACATTGCAGGGAGCTGCCAACAGTCCATATGAGGAGAAACAGCTTTATGAACATACTGAATTAACAAAAGCATATTTAATGGATAGAAATGTTACGAGTTCAGTATGGAAACAATCGAAATTTGTGGAAATATATATTTCTCTCCTTCTCTTTACTTTCTCTGTAGGCTGTTTGGAGGACTGATTCTGGATGTGAAGAGAAAAGCTCCATTTTATCTGAGTGATTATAAAGATGGTCTGAGTTTGCAGTGTGTAGCTTCTTTTCTGTTTCTGTACTGTGCCTGCATGTCACCTGTTATCACGTTTGGAGGGCTTCTGGGAGAGGCTACAGAGGGACGCATTGTAAGTACGCAAACACGCACAGTTTTGTTTCTGTGTGGTCTATTAGGCAAAGTCATGTAAAAATATGTTTATAATGGAAAACACAGCAGTCATGTGTGTGTGTGTGTGTGTGTGTGTGTGTGTGTGTGTGTGTGTGTGTGTGTGTGTGTGTGTGTGTGTGTGTCAGAGTGCGATTGAGTCTCTGTTAGGAGCGTCTATGACTGGAGTAGCATACTCTCTGTTTGCTGGGCAGCCGCTAACTATACTGGGAAGCACTGGACCCGTCCTTGTGTTTGAAAAGATTCTCTTCAAGTTCTGCAAGTCAGTACAGACCACACCAAGTATTAATAATATACATATTTAATTATTAACTAATCATTCACTTTCTTACCCAGGTTATTGTGATTTTAATACATTTGTTAAAATAATTTATATATTATATATATTATGTATTATTTATTATATACGAATTAATGAATAATTCTTAAATTATATAAAAATAATGATTATTATTATGATTATTATTATTATTATTAAAATATTGTATTATTATATTATAGTCTAATAATAATTTTCTTTTAAAAACATACAGTTCATTTTAGAGGATGTGGAATATATATTTACAATATATCTTCTATATCAATTTAGTATTCATTTACTCATTTAGCCTCACTCCTAATATTGTGCCATAAATATATCATAGACCATCAGATCTTAACCCTCTCTATTGTCTCTGTCCTGCCTGTTTCTGTCCCTGTAGAGACTTTGACCTCTCGTACCTGTCCCTGCGTACTTGTATTGGTCTGTGGACAGCTTTCTTGTGTCTGATTCTTGTTGCAACGGATGCCAGCTCCTTGGTCTGTTACATCACACGTTTTACAGAGGAAGCTTTTGCTTCACTCATCTGCCTTATCTTTATTTACGAAGCACTGGAGAAACTTTTCCATCTTGGAGAACTGTACCCGATCAACAGACATGGCAATCTGGACAAACTAACACTGGCCTAGTAAGTATAAACTCATATATACAGACACCTATGCAAGTTGGATTTCCTGGGTTTCTAATTTTGTGTTCTTTGATGTTAATAATTAATAAGTAAGGAGAATAAGTTATTCTTCTAGACGTCAATGAGAAATTAAGCCTGGAATTACTGTTTGTGAACACACATTTTAACACATTGTATGCCATCAGCTGTAGGTGTGCAGAGCCTGATAATCCCAGTAATAAAACACTAGAACTGTGGAATCAGAGGAACGTCACAGCCTCTGCAGTGCCATGGAGCAACCTCACTGTAACGGTACTTCAACCTCCCACAATCCTTACACACAGTCTAGTCAAACTACTGAAAACTAAAACATTCTTACATGGTCTTTCCTTAAAAGTACACTATGTCATTTTTTGTTAAGCTGGCTGATACAACAACAGTCTAAGACTTACTTACTTTTACTGGCATCTACTGGTGTGGATGCATCATCATGCAAAAGCAACCGCTTTTGGTTAGACCACTGATATGACTAGAGTCTAGACTAGACTAGGTGATTTTGAACATACCCTGTATATGTCTTTAAGTGTAAATATTAATAAGACAAAAGATTCCTTTAAATGAGATTTATCTCACTTTTAACTTCTCAACAGCCTCACATTGTCATGTACATCATCTTACATCATCATGCTGTGAAAAGAACACCTTATGACACACATTATACAGTTGGAGGAGTCCTGTTATTCAATTCTCGTCCCATTACTGCAGTGCAATGTTATTTCACAGTGTAGTCTCACACAGATCGCATTTAGTGCTAATCCTATTTTCACAACTGAGTCAGCGTCTGGGCTGCCAGTTCAGTTAAATATGAGCCAAACTTTGTGTGTGTTTGTGAGTAGGAGTGTTTAGATCTCCAGGGGCAGTTTATTGGATCGACGTGTGGACACCATGGTCCCTACACCCCGGATGTTCTCTTCTGGTCAGCCATCTTGTTTTTCGGAACCGTTTTCCTGTCTAGCTTCCTGAAACAGTTCAAGACTAGCAGATACTTCCCAACACGGGTGAGGCTAAAATACTGCTGTTGCATATGTTTTTGCACACACTGTGTGATTTTGTATACAATAAATGCAAAGTGTGTATTCATTTGTTTTTGTGATGTAGGTACGGTCCGTGATCAGTGATTTTGCTGTGTTCCTCACCATTGTTTTCATGGTCCTGATTGATTATATCATTGGAGTTCCATCTCAAAAATTACAAGTGCCCGACAAATTCAAGGTAGGAATCAATAATCAAATGTGCACACAAACACACACACTGGTGTTTGCATATTTAGCCCTATAATACTGTATGTATTACATTTGGTAAATGGCTTTCTAAGGCTTTAAATACTTTGATTAAAAATACTGGTATACTGTGTAGGACAGTAGCCTACATGTCTTCTGCCCCCTGGTGGAATATCCATGCTCTTCAGGAAGGACTCTTAATATAATTTCCAAAATGTCCTCCTCAGTATCATGATCAGCATCCCTTTTACTAGAAAATCTTGTAAATTAGTAAAATTGCAGTTATTACTATTTCAGAAATAAAATGTATATACTGGATTGAAGTAATGTGTTCATAATATTCCACACAATATATCCATACGTGAGGTATATTTATTTGAATCCTAATAAAAAATGAATAAAATGCCAAGCCAATCACAATAAAAAGTGGTTATTGAATAATTTAATCATTAAATTAAACCGAAAAACTGAAACATAACTTTACTATATAATTTTTACTATAACTTTTGCTCATTTGTTTATTTATTTATATATGAAGCCTGTTCTATCATAATTAAAATCTCACATTTTCAATATATCAAATATAAATTGGACAAATAAACCAAAATAGCTGCTAATCAAATTGTTACCCATTGGTACCCGATTTAATTGGTACCCAAAAGGAAACATCTGTGCGGGGCAGTAAAGAGGAAAAGCTCTCCTGAATGCTTTGACTTCTCTAAATTCTTTCTAACAGCTCTTTTTCATTCAAAGCTTACCTTACAGTCATGAATGCACTGCTTCAGTCTTCAGTCAGTTATTTTCTGTCCAATCATAATCCACAACAGTCCTGTTTTAGTGCAATTTGTTCATGTCTTGTTTCTAGGAACATTTGTTCATATGATTAGATTAGAGTGGCACCCCTGCAGTGACAGATTAGATGATAAGACAATGCTGAGTCTTGGAATTGAGTTTATACCCCAGGCTAATCCAGATACATGCACTGTGTGCGGACAGTGATTTATATGAACAATTGAGCTGGACTGATTCATAGTTAACAAATATTCCTCAATTTAGATTGAATTGGGGTAGGTTGCCAGGTCTTTGCCCAACCCCTAATTACATGGCTTGGGACTCTCACACACACACACACACACACACACACACACACACGCATTCACACCTACGGACAATTTAGCATCTCAATTTAATAGCGTAATATCAATTTACGCTATTGTTTAGGGCCAAGAAGATTTTTTTAGGAGATGAATAATATCTTTTTTAACATATAAATACTTTTATTAAACAATGACGCAATAAATTGCTGAAAATTGACAGTAAATACTTCTGCTGTAACTTGTGATGTTTCAGAGAAGATGGAGAGTAAAGATTATTTTATGCCATGTCGAAATTGCCATAACAATTCTCAACTGTAAAAAGCCTTCACATGCTTAACTTGTAATTACAACGTGTAAACTCATCATTTCCTGAGAGCTACGATTTGGACCGATCATGACATCAAAGTTCCATGCGAGTGATTCAAAAGTATACAGAGCTTTTTTTATAGTAATTACAACATGGCTTGAATGCAGCATAGGATCCAAATGAAGTATTATAAGTTTATTACCAAAATAACAAAAGTGAATCAAAGCAAAGGCGAAACACTGAGCACATCCAAACACAGAACTGAAAACTAAGCACACAATACATCCACAAAGGACAACACCAGACAAAGAGCATAGGAAACTCCATGCAAGATATCAAGGGGCTAACAAGGGACAGGTTATGGTAATTAATCACTATAGCAACAAACAAGGGTAACCAAGGAAACAAACCAGGGAGCTAAGGAAACGAGGCAAACACAGGAACAATGGGAGTAGAAAATACATATCAAAATAAGAGTTCTAAAACAGGAATCGTAACATCTACTTTGTGACAAATAAGCATTTTAGAATGATTTTGGAAGGATCATGTCACACTGGACAATAAAGAAGGAAGAAATGGCTGCTGAAAATGTGTTAGTTTCTTAAGGTAATACTAGCAAAGATATATGAAACTCTTAATTCACAGTGAAGCTTCTTTTTTTTTTTAAGTTTGCCTCACATTAAAAAGGATTAGTAATACTATGGGGAAAGTATGATTACCGTGCTATTTTGTTAAATTTCTCCTTGTGTTTACAGCCCACACGTGATGACCGGGGTTGGCTAATTAACCCCATTGGGCGAAACCCATGGTGGACTGTGTTGGCTGCCTCAATACCAGCTCTTCTCTGCACCATCCTCATCTTCATGGACCAACAGATCACCGCCGTCATAATAAACCGCAAGGAGCACAAACTTCTAGTATGTATATTTTTTTTAAGTAGCCTTTACAGAGGATGTGTGTGTGTCTCTGCTGATCATATGTGTGTGTGATCAGTATGTGCTCTATTTCCTCCACACAGAAAGGCTGCGGGTACCATTTGGATCTTCTGATGGTTGGAGTGATGCTAGCCGTATGTTCTATAATGGGATTGCCCTGGTTTGTCGCAGCAACCGTCCTGTCAATTTCCCACGTCAACAGCCTGAAGCTGGAGTCTGAAAGCTCCGCCCCTGGAGAGCAACCTCGATTTCTGGGAATTAGAGAGCAAAGGCTGACTGGTCTGGTCATTTTTCTACTGATGGGCTGCTCTGTGTTCATGACTGGGGCATTACAGGTAATCGCACAAAATCTGTAGTTACATATAATATGTGGCCTACATAAATGAGGCATACTTAATGTCATTGCATTAGATAACAAAATATCTTAAAGTACTGCTTTTTGTTTTACAGTTCATTCCCATGCCAGTTCTCTATGGTGTTTTTCTTTATATGGGCGCCTCATCTCTGAAAGGCATTCAGGTAGAGACATTCATCTGACACTAAACATAGATGTGTATACAGTGACATGTCAGTTACCTGTCATCTTTCTCTGTCCTGTCTTGCTCAGTTCTTTGACCGTCTGAAGTTGTTTGGCATGCCAGCGAAGCACCAGCCAGACTTTATTTATCTACGTCACGTTCCTCTGAGGAAAGTCCACCTGTTCACTCTAACCCAACTTACCTGCCTTGTGCTGCTCTGGGTCATCAAAACTTCCCCTGCCGCAATCGTCTTCCCTATGATGGTACGACCCAAAACAAAGTACATACTTTTAATGTTAGGGGTGTTAAAACTTCCTAAACAATTTAATACTAGAATAAAACGTTGCTTTTTTGTACATTTCTAGTGAACACTGGTGTGAAATAATCATTATGTGTATTAGTTTACATTTATATTTGACTGATACTTTTATCCAAAGCATACAGTACATTTTATTAGTTCATGCATTGCCTGGGAATCAAACCCATGACCTTTTTGTTTATACTGCAATGCTCAACTGTTTTAGCCACAGGAACAGTGATAAAGGTTGATTTTAAAACTATGGGTGTAATATAGTATAACAGTGGCATAAGTGTGTTTATTTCCTGCAGGTGCTGGCATTAGTGTTCATCCGTAAGCTGCTGGACTGTTTTTTTTCCAATCGGGAGCTTAGTTACCTTGATGATCTGATGCCTGAGAGTAAGAAGAAGAAGCTGGATGATGATTCCAAAAAGGCAGAGGAGGTTTGTGAATCATATTCAGAGTTTAATAAAGAGGTATCCAAACAATCAATGTTTTTAAATCCATCCAGGTAAAAGGACATACACCAAGAAGTAAAAGAAACACTACTTTCTATATGCAGTATGTATAATGTGCAATGTTGTAAATTTCTTTATGGGCAGAAAACATAGCATTTGACATTTGCTAAAAAGATGCAATATACAACATAATACCGAATCCCACAATGCAATGTGCTCAACAAAACTTTCCTTTTCAGGCATAACAAATGAACCAAGTAGTTATGGCTATAAATCTTTTCCCTTCTTGACTCATTTTTGAGCCAAATTTTTTGCACCATTTTGGATTAACAATGCAACATAATAAAATTAAATATATATATATATATATATTTATCATGAAGCACTACTATTTAAAATGTTTATTTTTCACTTATTTACAGTTCCACATACTATTAAATTATTAAACTATTAAATTAGCAGTACACAGGACTCCACCCTGAACAACCCTAACATGATCTTTCAAACAAATCAGGCTATTTATGCATGTAAACTGAAAAATAATACATCAACCCAACCTTGCATTGTGGTTTGTCACATGTAATACAATGAAGGAGGCTGTATGTATGTGTTTATGAGTAGCAGGAATCACAGGAGATGCTGGTGGATGACTCTGATAAATCAGAAGACAAAGACACAGTGCAGATCCCATTGGAGAGCAAACCTCTACACTCACCTAAAACACCAGACCCCAGGTACCACACTTCTATCAGAAGCAATATGCAAACACTGTGGCTTCCCGCAAACCCTTGGGCCCTGTCCAACAGTCAGACTCACAAGATAAGCTTAGACACCACAATGTCCACTATGTATCTGTGAATGTGTACTTACTAACACTCACCTTTCTGTTTGTCCCCTTCTCCTGCCCTCACCCCTCCTCTCCTCGACTGTGTCCACCTGTTGTCCAGGAACGATCCCTCTGATATTAACATATCTGATGAAATGTCTAAAACCACTGTATGGAAATCCCTCAATTCCAATCATAAGGACACACAGCGTTCAAGTACACATAAAAAGGCAAGGACTCTCTCTTTCCATCCTTTTAAGTGTTGGCTCCTTGAATTTCCTTTCTTACCCTTGTGTCTAATACTTTTCTATGTTAAAGGGGACCTATTATGCTTTTTTACATTTTCAACTTTCTTATGCTTTTTGAGCATGAAAAAAGGTTTCCAATGTTACAAAGCACAAAGGCCACTCAAAAGAGAGTGATTAGAGATAATCTAACGTGGTTATGGTAAGAGGCATGACATTTCCAAAACGTGCTTGAAGCGGTTGATCAATCACAACACACTGGTCCAACCGAGCAATCAGAGCACATTGTGCTTTTCAGAAGGAGGGGCTTCATAGAGACCGGAACTAAACGGAGTGTTACATCAATAATGTAAAATATGTGAACATTTAAGCATTAAAACCTATTCTAAAAACAAAATCAAAGCTTTGTAAAAGGGCATAAATGACCAGATGATTGTTAGATAACAAACTCGGTTTTAAACTGCTAAAAAGTTTTGTTTGGTGATTTTATCTTTCTTTATCTGTGTGTTTTTCTCTTGACACAGGAGGTTCCGTGAAGAAACCCCACAGAAAGAAGAAATTACATTCTTGGCGTCAGTTGTTTGAAATTCAGCTGACTTAGAGAAGCGGCCATGTGCTAAAAACACACAGATATTAGTTCACTCCTTTCCACTGTTTCTCACACTGTTTATGTATAGCTGTGTGAGATATATTGGTGTGTCAGTGTGTGTATGTGCATATGTGCAACATATTCTCCTACCAAATCCAGGTTCTTTTTAAGTTTTAGCTGAGTTTTAGCAGACATATAGGTCTCTGTGCTGTGCTGTAGTGTACATGTATTTTTATTTAACTTTTTTGTAATTGTCTGGTTCTCATTTTTGAATAATAGAGTTGTTTAAATGTTCTCATTTTAAGTATAATACTTGCTGTAGATATTACTGTATATGTGTGCTTTGTTCATCGTCTAAACATACACAATAAGTATGTGTGTTTAAGCCAAATGGCCGATCAGAATAATAACCTCAGTTTGATCTATTTTTGTGCCAGTATAAATAGCCATCAGTTACATTAGACCAACATGGCCATGAACCAAATTAGTCCTTATCCAGTAGACAGACTTGTCTATTTTTATTGAGTGTGTTGTATTGAAACGTGTTAATATTGAGCAATAAAAGGCTTCTATGTGGTTAGGTCACCAGGGACACTGATGGATAAGTTTGAACTCTGTTCTAAGTGTTTTTACCACCATTTCAAAGTCTGAAATGACTGGTTGAAATTTCGGTTTGATGCACCAAACCGCTTTTAGCTCACCAGTCATTTGAGGCACAAGGGTTGAGGGTAAACTGGACTGTTCAGGCTTTCATTTGAAGACCCTTTCTGGTCACAAGTCCCAGTAATAAGCCATCTCCTTATACTACCTCCCCACACTTTTAAAACTCCCACAGTAGTTTCTGCACTGAAAGAGGTAAAAATATGTTTGTGTTTTTAACCTCAGTGAAATAACACTTTATTTACAGTTGCACTTTGTGTAGATATATACTGATATGATTTTATATTTTAAATGGAATTATTATAGAGTATAACAGTGTGATACAATTATTTTAAGTAAAGAATTTTCTTTTTTTACATAAATGTATTTTAATAAAAAATGTATTGAGCAGGTACAGTAAGCCACTGGCTGTTAATATGAATGGGCTACAGCTGTACTTTGCCTTCAGATGATAGGAGAATGTCGATATTTAATTCAGAATGTAAACTCATATTTGGAATGTTGAGGAATGACGAAATTTCCCAGCTTGACATTGAACTACTAAATTATCTCTTTTTTTGTCCCCTCCATGGCTTTCTTGTTTACGGAAATGTTGTCGTTGACTTGATTGTACATGTTATCTTAATGCTGGGATGTGCTCAAAGAGAATGTCTTTCATTCCAATAAATTTTAGATTTTATGAACGAAATGAGCCTATTAACAGTTGTGTATGTGTTGTTGTTTTTTTTTGTGTGTGTGTGTGTGTGTGTGTGTGTGTGTGTGTGTGTGTGTGTGTGTGTGTGTGTGTGTGTGTGTGTGTGTGTGTGTGTGTGTGTGTGTGTGTGTGTGTGTGTGTGTGTGTAAATATTTTCTTGAACAGCATTACATTTTATTTAGTTACTAAATTAAGTGATGCATGAATTCTGAAATTTGGCAATATTTTGAATTTTGCAACTGAAAATATATTTTTAGATAAGAAATGAATGTGTAATACATTGAGTATTAGTCACTGAGTCAATTTCATTTCAACCATAGCTTCAGCATGTACTCCTCATGTACAATTGAAAATCCATCATCATATTGATTTTCTGCTATGCTGATCCACCCCAGTATAATGTCATTATTCACTTCACTTTCACTGCATTTATATTCCTGTATATCCATCTTCACGATAATTTAACCCAAAGTTATTTACCCAATACATTAAATATTTCAGATGCGTTATAACTCTCCATTAATAGACTTCAGGATGATACTAATGTAGAACAAATACTGTGTGACTTCAAAGAATTGGGAAGAAACTATGAACTAAAAATACTTGATTACCTGACTAGAAGCATCCCAAACTATCCAACCCCCACTGAATTTCACATCTCAGAGGTGACTCATGTCCCTGACAGAGATGGTCTTCACAAAATCTGGGAGTCAGAGGGATTTAAGGCTCATGGTAATGATAAGAAGTTCTCGTGGTGGTCGGTCCTCCATAAATTCACCGCATCACCTGCATTCCACATTGACGAATCACGCTATGACAACTTACGATTCTCTTTTCCTCTGAATGATCTGATGGAAACATGAAGGGTGCAGATGTGTGGAGACCAGGACCCAGTTCTCAGGGAATATAAGACAATGTTTTACAAGCAGGAGATCATGTATGTTGTTCTTGTTCACAGCCCTGAGTACAATGAGAGGTTCGAGAAATTCCCAAGGATTGAAAATAGCTTCTTTGTAGATTATGAGGAAAATCTAATTATCTGGAAAGCACAAGCAATTGGTGATGACATTACATTTTAACTAATGCTGATTAAAGAGGACAAAATCGCAAAAGCTGAACCTGTAAATAAAAAATATTATTATTAAGTATGGGATCAAAGATGTCTTAAAGTTCCCAAAAGAAACCCTTGAAAAGAGCCTCACCCCTTGTAAAAAGGCCATAATAAACATTGCAAAGGGAAAATGCTGCTCATATGAAGAAGTTACAGTAGTCATAAGAGGAGTAGAAGCAAGCACATCTTCTTTCCAGGAAATTGACCTCCACATCAGCATTCAGCACAATGATATCATGAATTTAGTTCATAGTTCAATAGTAGTATCATTTTAATGTTTTGTAATCGTCAGTAAATCATTTTAAATATAATTTCTACATAGTTAATACGTGATCAAGTCTATAATAATATATTTTTTACATTTATATAGAGATTTCCTTTGCACTCAAAGCACTTTACTTACGGAAGGGGGGAATCTTTAGCCTGGTAATACCAAACTCTGCTACTTCGCTTTGCTTCGTAGACAGAGTCTGGAATGGCATAATAGAGAAGTGTTTTCTCTCTCGCGGGGGGGCGCTTGACTGAAGTTTAAAATCATTGGTTACCCGTAAGCCAATCACATAACGTTTGGTTATGGTGTGTGTTATGCGCATGCTCAGCCGCATCTAACTTCCACTGTAAACACATGTATGATGCGAAAACAAAAACCATCGAGCGAAATACCGGAGTGAACATGGCTGTGAACGACTTTTGCAGATTATGTGAAGTAAATCTACGCATCCACGGTACAATCAGCGTCTACGTCACGGCTCTCAGCCCGCCCTCTGTTCGTTGATTGGCCCGGCTGTTTTCAGGCCGGAGGAAAACGGAAAGCTATGACGCTGTCTCAGACTAAGTACAGAAGCGAAATGAAATTGAGCGGAAGTACGAAGTCTGACGTAGTCAGGCTAGGGAATCTTCTCAACGACCACCAATGTGCAGCATCCACCTGGATGATGCGGCGGCAGCCAATCATTATATATGAGGATGATTATGAGGCCATGATGATATATCCAATGGGCAAGTTTGGCCAGGAGTTACACCCTTACTCTTTCTGAAGGACAGCCTGGGATTTTTTATGACCACAGAGAGTCAGGACCTTAGTTTAGGATGGTGTGTTTTTGGTGTGACAATATTGTCTCTCCATCACTATACTGGGGCCCTAGGACCCACACAGACCCATCCAGGTTCAACCCTGCTTAGCTTCAGTAGGTGACAGCCAAAAGCTCCAGACTGATAGCGGCTGGCATTTAATCAAGAACTATCAAGAATCATTATTAAAGGAGTTTTTAGATTTTTATTTTACTTTTCTTCTTGAATAAGCAGTTTAAAATATGCGTGTGTGTGTCTCATATGTGTCTTCATATTGCCTGTATTTTAGTTTTACCTATATTTACCTTACTATATCCTACACATATTTGTAAAAGGTTTCTTAAACCTTACCATAGATAGCGACTTTGTATGTTACACTTTTATAGGTAGGCCTGTTTGTCTGACTTCAGTTTCTTTTTGTGCAGTATTATTAAACCATCACCTCAGAATTGACAATGTTTGCAAAGTAGAAACAGTCATGGATTTTATTGCTTTACTGCAAGCTTACATAGGACAAAGATCACTTCTGAATCTATAGTCTAACACACTGAGTTGGGGAACTGGAAGTAAAATTTATATGACATTTCAGCGTTAAAAGCTGGAAAACATTATGTAGGCTACAATCAGATTAAAGAAGACAGTTGTTAAAAAAAAAGAGAATAAACCAAATTTACATTGCACTTTTATCATTTCATTATATCATTTCTATTTTTAGCAGTCTCATAACAGTTTTATTACATTACCAGAAATATTCTTATGATCTACCACCTGTTTGTTTCATTCATTCTGAATACATGTTTCTGCAAGCTTCGAGATGCTGAGAATAGAGTTCGGCGCACTCCTTCGCTGTGTTGAGCTGCTGTTCACACCAGCCAATCAGGACGTTCTTCAGCACATTCACTCGGGAGCTATGGAAGCGCTCAATCTGACACACACATTAGTCCAATAAATATATATAAATGTACAATGTGCAATCAACATTACTTTAAAATGAAGAATCAGAAGTCATGTCAGCCATATTTCCAGTGTAACACATTTAGCAGATAATCTTCTTTGGGTTTAACATTAGTCACAGCATTTACCTCTTCTTTAGCCACAGATGAAATCAGGCTGAACTCTTTCTCAACAGCTTTTTGAAACTCTTCCATCTACAGTATTAGACACAGAAAGACTTCATCTGAATTTACCAGTTAAATATGACGTGAACACTTCAGTGTGGACGTGTGTATGTGGACAGAGAATACATGAAAGATACACATTAAAAACATACCACTTCTCTCTTATTGGCCTTGGCTTTTTCTGTACTCTTCTTAACAGTTTCCAGCTCTATCAGTTTACAGGTTCTTCTGAAGAGCATCTCCTGTTACAAGTAGAAATAGAAAGTTACTACCACAGCAGTCTTGGGTTAGATTTCATTACATTTCATACAAACCTGCATTCAACATAAAATATATATGCAGGAGTTTGAACACACTTGAGTGAATTAATAATTTGAGGCTTATGTTTAAATACTGAAATGAGTTTTCTAAACAAATAGTTCCAGCCCTCAAATTTGATTGGTTGAGAGGAGATCAGAGATACAGTCTTGACTCTAGCAGCACAAAGACTTTTCACTGTATCACTCCACTTGCCTGTGTTTTCCAGACAGTCTAGTAATAAAATAAAATAAAATAACAAAACTTAAACTTATTGGTTGCCTTACTAGTTTGTAAGTTTAGTTTACTAAGTTTAAAAAAATTTTGTGGCACAGCAAAAATAGACAACATCGCTGGTAATACTGTATCTAAAAGGTCTCAGTATTAAACATTGTATAAAAGCAATATCATGCATAAAAATCAAAGTCATGCTTAGGCATTTTATAAAACATACTTTCTCTGCCTCTTGGTAGCGAGACTCCAGGTCCAGACCCAAACCAAGAGTGGTTAGGTTGTTACTGGCAACTTTCTCAAAGTTTTGCTAAGGTAAAAAATAAATTAAAAAACATTCAAATTTTAGCATTCAATATTTTTATAAAAATAAATAAAGGAATGAGAGAGTGCACTTACCTTTACTGCCTCAATAATATCAGACAGCTTCAAACAAACCCTAAAGAAACACAACATCTGAGTAAACTGATCCTCTCATAATAACCAACATTCACATAAACTCTCTTTATTCAGCATGCACATTAATGCAGAAACAAAAGGTCATTTTATTTAGTGAATTCTAACTTGGAGAAAGCTACAGCAGCTGCATCGTCCTGATTCACACAAAGATGAAGAGAGGTGGAGAAATGTCCACAGGCCAAAGCAAGCTCTGTAAAAACACACACACACACACACACACACACACACACACACACACACACACACACACACACACACACACACACACACACACACACACACACACACACACACACACACACACACACACACACACACACACACACACACACACACACACACACACACACACACACAGTGATATATGAGCCAACTGTATTCCTAAATGATGTGTGAAAACTTCTTGCAGTGACTTACTTTGCTCTGTCATCACAACATCGATTAATTTCTATTGAGAGAAGAACACAATATTGCACATTGAATTATAAAATGACTAACAGTGCACTGGCCAGATAAAAACTGAAAAACAGCTTAAATAGTGTACCTCTGTGGCAACCTTTGACAAAGCGGCAATATTTGTGTTTTTATTTCTCTCGTTCTGAAAGAAGTTGTCCACATCCTGGGGATATTACATTTTACATATGATATAAATTACATTCATATATCTATAACGTTTATATTGTCATATATCATATCACTACACAGTGCTGTGTTTGGTACAAAAGACTTTCCCAGTGGTGGATGGGATGAACATTGCATAAATCACTGACATGAACAACAAACTTTTACACTTTTACCTTATGACTTTCCTTCCTCATCTCCTCCACAGCCTGACTAAGGCGATTAAAGATTCCTTTCCTGCCTCTCTGTTTTCCAGGAGACTAGTCAAACAACACATGCAATGACAAAAGTGAGATTGTCAACAAAGATTTTGTCACCTTTCCCTCAAAACCGATTAAGGTGATGACAGAAAAACAGCAAAATGGTCAAACAATAAAAACAGCTTTCAAGCAAAGATCTTCTCCATGCTGGGGAATCCAGTAAAAAAAAAAGTTAGCTGTTGTTTTTGAACAATGATAGCTAGTTTCCAGCAGCTAAAAGCTGGTCTTAACCGGTTTAGGTGGCTGAGGGAGCTGGTTGAGCTTGGTCAAGAACACAGCTGAAAAACAAACCAGATCATGCAAGCTTAAACTGGTCAGCTTTTTGGAGCATAGTTGCTGATTTGTTCCAATATGAGCGACCAGCTCAGCCAGGTCTCCACCAGCTGATAGTACAGCTAATCAACCATCTAAATTACACTTGACCAGATAATGACCAGCTACTATGTTCTAAAACACAACTACTACCTTCAGTTTTAGCAGGAAACCTCAGCAGGACACGTTACCCTTGTTAGTTGCATTGTATTATCAATCATAGATCAGGCTGTGATGCAGAATTTGAATGAATGAAAAATCACAGTCACTTTGCGTATGTGTGTGTTTATAGTAAACCTCAGAGTTAATAAGAAAGCTGTCCAGTGCTTTGCACTTGCAGAGAGTTGGGTGTGTTGCCACCTGCTGGAGATAAAACTCCAAAGCCTTACAATAACCCTGCCAATCCTGTCCTAGAGCCAGGAATCCTGAACACATACAGAACAACAGAAAATGTGTTACATAAGAAACTAAATATCAAATCATTGGCATCCCCACACACACACACACTGCCTTTGCATATTCAAATAATACATACCAAGTTGTTTGAGTGCTTTGGTCTGCATGTTTGACTGCAATGGAAGTGCTTTAGGGGGCAAAGGTGGAAACTGTGGGCATAAAATCATTCATGTAAGTGTTTCCCCATTCATAGATCTTGTGGTTTTAGAGTGAAAATTAATAAGCATTCCAACTCAATCAGAGGTCCCTGGCTCAAATTTTTTATTTTGTTCATTCTCAAAGACTAACATAAAGTAAAGTGACATGTGAAGGCCAAGAATTGTAATCCATACTCAGAATTAGCATTAGATGGCACTATTAGCAAATAGTGATGAAAACCAAAATATGACATGCCATGAATAAATATTGACTGAGTAATCCACTATTTTGAAGAGGGAGATCAAAATGACAAAAATTACTTGAAAGATCCATCTTTCTAAAGTAATTTTCTCCCCCTTGTAATTTGACTCCAAATCTCAGGTGAAAATCGCCATTTCGACCCTCCTCTACAAAATAGTTCATTACTCAGTAAACATTCATTCATGGCATTTCATACTTTGGCTTTCTTCACAATTAATGTTTGTCTCTCTTTAGACAAAAATATTAACAAAATCAATAAATTTAGCCAAGGAAGTTTTAAAAATTTGGTTGATTTGACACGGAATGTGCCAATAATGTTTAGAGAATTCACTCACTATAATTCCCTGAAGTCCAGGAACATTTTCCTGTGAGAAAAGACTCTGTTGAAGCCATTCAAAGTCCTCATATGCCCGAAAAACACACACCCCTGCACTGCTGTTCAACTGAGGGAAAAAAATGAAGTAATGATATTTAAGCATTTCACAAAACATATTTAGAACAGGTTTTATGTATTTACTACACATCTTACTTTCTGGGAAGTAATGGCAAACGTCAGAACGTCTCCATCCTGAGTCAAATCAGTGATTCTGATGCTGTCCGCACTTACGCTTAGTGCTGATTCTGCACTTGAACCTTCCTAAAACACTCACAGAGTCATTCATTTACACAGTACAAGAATTGAAATCAATGCTTGCAATCAATTGTGACTAAAGAGCTCAAATCTCTTGAGGTAATAATATTCCAGTAGCCTTTATACATTTCTTATACTACAATAGGTTCGATTCAGTAACATAAACTAGTGTATTAGGCATCATGAACTAATGAACAATACTTATCTACTAACAGTAATGCATGTTTAACAATAATTAATGACTTGTGAATTAACTTGAATTAACAATGAACAAAAGCATTTTTGCAGTATAAATTCATTATATAAATAATTTTATGAAATATATATATAATAATCTGATATTTATGAATGAACGAAGATTAATAAATGCTCAAAAAAATTACATTTCCTGATATTTAAAGCATTCATTAGTATTAAATTGTCTACAAACAGCAGATGGTTGAACAGCATGTTAATACATGGTCATGTGATAATCACAACCTGAAATGGTTACTTACCATCTCACTGGAATTCAACAAGTTTCCTACTTTGGTTTAATCTTCAAAAGGGAGAAAACAGAGACATATGAGAAAACAAAGTAAACTCTTCTCTTAATCTTCCACATAAACCCTTTTTACCTTAGTCTTTGTCACCTCTACTTTCTACTTTAATTCCCTTCCTCTCTCTCTCTCTCTCTGTCTCCAGTTGATACAAAATGCTCACACGCACATTCTTGCGGAGACAGGATATCCTTCAGATCAAAGGTCACTATGGTCCTGCGATTTGGTTGTATGTGAAATTTTATCCAATATATAGTTTTTTTGTGAGTCCTCTTTCAAATGACATGTGGAATACACTCAAACTAAGTAACTTGTAAAGCACACTCATTACAGGCTACTGAGTAACTAAGCACAGTTACACTGGGCAAAGTTTATGAGTTGCACATGACTGCAGTGTTCATAGCACACATAAAAACATAAGAAAAAGATGTGACAAACACAAAGTAGAATGACACTTTGCAATCATTAGATGAAGAGAACAGTAGCTTTGGTTAAATCAATGTTTTTGATTGAAAAAAAAATATTTTATAGACAAAAGTTACTTATATTCTTATTTATAAATACATTTACAACCTGGTGAAAGAATTGATGGCAGAATTAATTATGGTTAAAGCGGCTGACACTGGCACTATAGAAAGATAGAGATGGAATAAAAAATGCACAAAGATCATACAAAAATCTGGTCATTCTTTATTCTAATTTTGCAAATCATTTACATTTTACATAAAGTCTAACTGTCCCTTCAGCTTAAGACTGACATAATGCACCAGGCTTGATGGAGGCTGCCATTTCCTATAGTTTCCCAAACGATTTTCTGACTTGTTCACGTAGAGTGTTTGTAGAACGATAACAGGTCATCCAGACTCTGTGTTTGAGCAGTCTGTGGTTGAGAAGGTTGTGCATATGTGGGCATGTCAGAAGGATGACTAGGGGTAGATATGTTCTCTGTGTCTCTTTCGGTGGCCTTTTGGGATTCAGACCACTTGAAGGCAGGTTTTCCTTTAGCCTGCCCTTTGTCTGTTGCTCTGTTGTGATTGGCCCATCTGTCATCTGCGAAATAAGCAGAGGGAGGAGCAAAATCGGAGTCTCGCTCCTCTCGACGAAGACTGGTCCACTGACCCCAGGAGAACTCTGGAAAAGGAAATACATGTTTAAAGTTGCATTTACTTCAAAACAGCAAATGTAAACACTGGAGCAAATGAAAAGGAAGGAAGGGATGTGCCGTGCATTTATGTGTCAGGTCATGTACCTTTGCCTCTGTCCCACTCTCTTACGTATGGAACGCCAGGTTTGGTGTCTTTTCTTTCCTGAATCTCCACCTCCACTTTCGGCACTGTTGCAGGGGCTGGAGGTCCAACTTCTTCATCTTCATCAGCGGCAGGAGCTACAAGGGAACATCAGACATGATCCAAAAACATCCTCACATCCTTTAGAAATAACCACCAACATACAGATACACGTTTAATATGCTTCAAAGCATATAAAGACTTGTTAAATATTCAGCAACACACCATCTTCTTCATCCCCTGTCTCCAGCTTGCTTTTCTTTATCCTTCTCATCCTCACTTTAGCGAGTCGAGCTTCAAGAAGGGATTTCCGCTTATCCTTCAGTTGCTCGCGTTTGCTGCGCTGTTCTGTGGTCTGCAGAGAGAAAAAAATTTGTAAACCTAATAATTTACAATGCAGCCAATAGTAGAGATGTTGAAGAAGACTTTTCAATAACAGCCAATAGTTAGAGAAGCTGAGGAAGGAAGACCGTTTCAATCGTGGCCAATAGTATAGAAGCTAAGCACACCGTTTAAAAATATAGTGTTAATCTTTAATAACAATAAAAATATATAAATCACAATTTTTTTAATATATCTCAATTAACTGTCTTTCATATTATATCAATTATATATTATTGTGATGCCTATATTCACTTGTTTTACTGTTTTAGTGATTTACCCTAATTTATATAGACAAAATGGTATAGAATGGTATAGTAATATGAACAATTTTTTAATGGTCAATAATAATAATAATAATATGGATCACAATAAGCATCAGTCAGAATTTTCATATGAGTGCACCTCAAGTCTCAATGCATTTCGGAAGTGCTTTCCAACAAAATATACATGTGATATTGCTTAATTTAGAGCTAAAACAAAGTGTCTTAAGGCGGGCGTACACGGTGCGAATTCGGACACTCGGGAGGTCGTGAGATATTGCACACGTTACGAGTCATTTAACCTGATAATCGCGTCAAAGCAGCGGGTACACAACATGACTGTCCTGCACAAATTTTATCCCGAGCCGGTCGGCAATCACGTGAGCTTTTGCGTTAAACACAGAGACCGGAGTTTTCAATGTTGCAGGCAGCTTTAGCTTCAGATTGAAAAATGACAAATGTGTGTGCAAATGATTTGTTGAAAAGCAGAGAACAGTAGCCATTCCTTTCAACATAAATAACTTGAGAGGGAGAGGGAGTTGTCTGTCTGTGTGTGTGTGGGTGCTCGTAACATGCTCGCTCGGCTCGTAATTCCTCTCACATGCTGCAAGCCGCGACCATCAGCGATTTCCACGGGATTTCTCCCAAGTGAAAAAAAATCATCTGCGAGACCGCAAAAATCATACAGTGTACGCCCGCCTTTAGAAGGCAACATCATGCTGCCTATCTTTTGGAACAGTCTTTGCTTCGTATGCACACTTACTATGCTGTCTAGGTAGGTAGCTCATTCTGCTTAGGAAAAGAGTTTGTGACTCATTTAATTGTTGTTCTGACCTGATCTCTCAGCATGTCTAGAGTTTCTCTCTGTTTTCTACGTCGGTCCTCATCCTGGGCAAAAGCAAAATACCCAACACCCAGCTCTCTGGCCTCTGAAACGGACACAAAACACTCATGTGAGACACTCACAAAGAAGCACTACTTAGAGGCATTTTCTACACATTAGACAGGATTCGGTGTGTCTAGAGATCACTCCTCTCCATCACCTTGCTCTCTGATATTTTCATAGTGAATGGGTCCAACAGGTCTCTTCATCTGCTCCTCTTCCTCTTTTTCCCACTGCTCTCTCTGCATTTCTCTTCTCATGTCATCAGATAACAGCGTCCTATCAGCGCCAGTCACCCTGTGCATAATAATAGATATATATTGAGCACAACCAATGACAATTGGTTAGATACAAAAAAAACTAAAAACACAGCAACGGTAAGAACAATAAACTTACCTCTTGTTCTGGAGATCTTGGTCCATTTTCTGAAAACCAGGTAGGTCTTTCCTAAAACATCTTCGAGAACGTCCTAATGCATCAACATAGTCCACCCTGTAAGAGAGAGAAAGCAAGCAAGAAAACCCGTAGTTGAGTTCAAATCACATTGCCTCGTAAAAAAATATATATTTATAAACACACCGTACCATTCTTCATTTGCATTCTGTGGGTCTGGAACAGGGACGTTCACATCAGAGTCCTCGCCATCTCGGTACCCTGCTTCATCTGGAGTGCATGTCTGTGGTTCATTCCTCTGGTTGATGATCTTTTGGGTGAAGTCCACCAGAAAAAGACTTTCAGTCTCCTCATCTAAATAGAAATAGAAATTGTCAACTTCAATATCAGTTCATTTACAAAACACCCAAAGCAGTGTAAAAATGTATTCAAGAAGTGAAATGTCTGAATTTGGGATGGTCAACAAGCATATACCTGGGAAATCTCCTTTTGTCATCTGTTCATAAAGACGTGCCTTTTCCTCCAATTTTCGCCTACATAAGACAAAAATGCATCAGGAGAGTATTAATATAATTGTATTCCAAAATCTGAACAATGAAGGTGATTTAGAGTACCATTAGAAGGATCTGAAACATGACTAAACATATAATATATAAAAACATATAATTTTACATCATTATATTGTAAAAAATATCCTACAGTCATTACAATATATCAGCATTTGAAACAGGGTGTATGGTCTCAGATTATTATACAATATCAATTAAAAAAAGTGACCAAAAAAAAGGCATTTAAATAAAAAACCTTTTAATAATAATGTCCTCATAAGTATTTTTATTGAGTGTATGTTTTTTTTTTAAATATGTGAATGTGAAACAGTCTGCAGCAAAAAAATTATAAAAACATTTTTTTGAAAATATATTTAAACAAAATGAAATACCATTTATGACAACAGGTTGTTATAAAAAACAAAACTCATAAACCATACACTTGCCTCAAAAAATATTTGGACACTTAAGCCACACTTATATAAAATTCATTGTAAAAAACAAAGTGTCAACTGCAAACACTTGAGTTGAACTCAAATCATGAACACATGATCTTTTCATGGAACTAATTTTTGGAAATCAATTGGTTTGTTATATACTGACATTCATACAACTTAGTGTGTCTATATACTTTTTGAGCCACTCTGTGCCTAGTGAAGCAGGCAAAAGAAAATGAATTGATGAAGAGGATATAAAGAACCAGAATAATGTAGTACTGGACTATGAATAGCCTATTCACCTGGATTTGTCCAGTGTGTTTTCTTCCTCAACAGTTTGCTGAACGTCCCTCTGCGCTCGTACATCGACACCTTCATTTTGTTTAGTCCAGATATTGGGCTTCTGTGAGCACATAAACAACCAATTACAATTACAACAGGCGTGTATAATGGTTGGATGATCACATCTAGTAGTTATGAACTGCCCGTGTCTTACTTTTATTTTTGTCTTGGACTTCTGTGCAGCTCCTGCATCTTGGCCAAGTCTGTCGTGCTTAAATTTCTCCTGCTTCCGATATAATTCCGCTTTCAAATCAACCAGCTGAAATGTAAATTGAAAAGTATACGTTGGCCAAGAGATTTTAGGATTTTAAAAAGAGGTAGCTGCTAACGTTACACAATGCAAGTCTACTGTCAGCTGTGATGCTAAGCTAACTATAACACACAAACAAAACTAAAATTGTGAAAAGTGTCTTGTTCAAAAAAGAGATAAGATACAAAATATTCACCGATGACGCTGTAACATTGTATGGTTTCTTCTTTTTATCCATGTTCACTGTAGCTGATTAGGTGATATAGCAGGCAAGCACTGACATTCAGAGAGCAAAACAGTATCCAAAAACAATACTAAACAGAAGAAATGTAGCCTGCCATCTGCCGTCTCGGAGGTCAAACTACAACAAGATTTTAAATTGAAAACAGTTTTTCATTTCTATGGCGTAAATAAAACATGTTTCTACCATGTCAAATGTCCAAAATATGGCATTACGCAACGAAATGTCCAAAAAAGCAACCAGACGAAGCTGGGTACGCTGGATGTAGCGAGTTTAAGATGGTCAAGCTGGTGTTCAGCTGGTTTTAGCTTGTTAGTTGGTCTCCCAGCCTGACCAACTAAGTCAAGTCTGACCATCTAAAGAAGTGACCAAAACCCCTTTAAAACCAGCCTGTTAAGTTAGCTATGACCAGACTGAAGACCAGATAAGATCAGCAAATCAGTTTAGGCTGTTTTTAGCTGATTTTTTGTGTGTGAAAAATATGAAAACCAGAAGGTTCATAGCCAAGTTGCTTCAAACTTGCACATTTTTTTCCTTTTTCTTGTTCTATCTATTTATTAGTGTTGTTCTCTACAATACACCCCTCACACACACACACACACACACACACACACAATTATAAAGTAATGGCCCATAAACTGATATTCTCCATAGAAATGGCACTTTATGCTACATTATTATTACTGATAAAAAGAAAATGGATCGTATTCAGAACTATAAAAATAAGTGTAAAATAATTGTTTTAATTGCCATAAAAACAGTAAATGCATATCAGTTATGGGTAGGATCATGTTGGAAGAATTTGCTGCCAACCATGTACAAGGGTGAGTCCACTTAAAAGTGTGTGTTCGTACCAAATATTTGCTCCGGTTACAGATGAATTGCCAGGTCTTTCAAATAAACCTGCTAAGGCAATAGTTCAGCGGTCTAGTAACACATATAGCTATTGACACAGCAGCCACATCACTGTATTACTTTATTTGTCATCATCTCTTATCATATTGATATCACCTTAAGTACTGTTTGTTTTCACAGTTTCATTTGTAGATTTTAATGCTAATTGTTAACCAAAGGCTATTATAAAAGTGAGAAGCAGATCTTTGTGTGCAGACCTACTGAAGCAGTTTGATCATTACAGAAGGTGGGATTGCATGATTTTTCACTATTTCTGCACACTCAGTTTATTTTAAATGATTTTAAATGAGTCGTTAAGATTGTTGTCATAAATAGAACTAAACCGGGTGACTTTCCCAGGATGCCTCTGCGCAGTCGTGCCAGCCACATGTTCCTGCTCTTATGTGCTCTTTCCTTATGTGTCGAATCTGTAAGAGGTGGCACCAGCTTCCTCAGTCCTGATCAGAAACCACAGGTGAGCATATGTCTAGTGGATGTGTCTGAGTTTGTTTGGAGTTAACCAATTTTAGGAACTCAATTTAAAAAATAAAGTTGGTCAAGATCACATCAATTCATGCTCGAAGTCTGGCATCAGATTTATTGTGTGTCCCATTTCAAGGGTCGAAGGCCACCACGGGTGGGCAGAAGAGATGCTGCGGAGTCAGAGATCCCAGTGATTAAGGAGGATGATCAGTTTATGGTAAAACCAGCAAATGCACATTTAAATAGGATTTTAATGAGTTACTACTCTAGTCATAATTTGTTCTACCTTTTTAGATGAGCGCTCCGTTCCAACTGTCCGTGTCTCTGAGTGAAGCAGAATATGAGAAATATGGTCCTGTGCTGCAGAAGGTTCTTGTGAATCTTCTTAGTGATTCTCCATTTGGTGAGCTAAATGCTTGTTTTAAGAACAGATCCAAACAAATGGAAAAATTTCCCAGGAAAAGTCCCAGATTTAACTAAGTCTTTTCTGACACTTCAAAAATTCTTCAAGACACCGTTTGATGTTGTATTTGAATAGTTTTAGTGTTCTTCCAACTAACACGCTAAATGTATGTTCTCATTTGTTACAGAATTCTGACAAGATCTACCAATCCTACAAAAATAAATAATTTACTGTTTAAATCAATTTCTAACAAATTGATTTGACAAAATAAAGGATGACAAAGAAATAACTTTCTGCCTCTGGTTTCTATTTTCTTTGCTTACTCTCATGCGTTTCAAGGTCATGTTTGCATTACAGATAAAACTAAACCTTTAATGGAGTCGCAAAAGGAAAAGCAGCCATGTCTTTCTCAAAAAATTAATTTCATAAACCCATTCATGTTGCATATACATTTATTTAAACAAAAGTTACATTTATATAAAACCAACAACTTGGTAAAAGCTATTTGTTGTGGTTTTTCACAATCTGTTTCACATTTTCTTTTTACATAAACTTTCATGTGAAAATGACTGGTTTCTAATATAAGGGAAGACACAAGATGGCATTTTATGTCACTTATGTCTCAAAAGCATACATAACTTGTAAGCATGTATGCAATCACACGGCCAAAGAAACCTGAGAACAGAGAACCATTTTAAAACACAAAACTGAAGAGATATTAAAATGTATCATTGCTAACGTTTTAACAGATGTGAAATTCCCTATAACACGGTAAGAAACTTAAGTAGCAATGCTCATACACTTACTAACACACATTGGAATATCAATTCTTGAAGACATTGTGATGCAAACACAAGAAAGAGGGTTTTTTTTAAAAGAAAAGAAAATGCCAAAGATGCAAGACGAAACTGCTATCAGGACTAAGATTTTGAAGGACTCCAGTTGATAAAATAAGTAGTTTAACACAGCGTTTCCAATCACAGTCCGTATATGTGTCTAGTGTTCTGCCGTACTGTTTGCAGTACTGTGGTTAGCAGCTCTCCTTTCAGCACACTAATCTCACGCAGTGTGTGTATGCCCATACCAGGGTGAGCAAACCTGCATACGGACTTGGGCACCTAGAGAAAGATGAAGAGACTTGAATGTATGTGTATTTTAAAGAATGACAAATTAGACAAATTAGTCATGCACATGTGTGTTAGTGGAATCAAACAATGTGTGCTTAGTAACTAGCACTGATACCTGTCTGGGTAGGAAATATGGTGCATCGGTCTCCAGTAGGATTCTGTCGAGTGGGATTTTTCTCACAGCTTCTCGAACCTCCAGAGCGCGTTGGTACGTCACCAGTCCAGTGAAACCCACACACAGGTTAGGGAATTCACTTAGGAACGGCTCAATCACAGGGTAGCTGTTGGTGAAACAGTGTCTAACAAACATATGAACACAGGTTAGTAGACTATAAACTCTGACCAGTGCTGCCAACTATTTTCAATGGAAAGTAGCAAAAACCTGCTCAAAAAGTCTGTTGCATATACAGAATGACACAATGCGGTTTCTCTTCTAATCCAAGCTCACATACTGCATAATATATAGCCGAATGCATAGATATGTGTACGTACAAGGCCGCCTTAATGCACGGGCTTACCTGGGCTGAAGCCCAGGGGCCTCCCAAGTTCAGGGGCCTCCCATGTTCAGGTTCATGATGAGCTGAAAAGGTCATAGCCTATTGTTTTAACTTGTCAGATTTTGTCGCTGTATGTCGCTAGTCGCTTGTGGGCGTTGGTAGTGCTGTCGCTCTAATGTTATTGTTAAGGTGCGTTCACACCAAACGCGAATAGAGCGTCTGGCGCGAGTGATTTCAGTGTTGTAAAGACGCGTTTACGCGCGTCTAGAGGTCCCGCGGCGCGAATGAGGCGAGACTGCTCGTCTGGCCACATCTATACAAAACACCACCACAAGTGATATACAACTATATCATTTTAATTTGACTAGGAATTAGGCTCAAAAGAAACAGTATGCTGTTGGGAGAGTGTTTTTATATTACACACAGCAGTGTTCAGGGATTAAATCATTTACTAGATTAACGATCGATCAATCTACAAATTAAACTCACTCATACTGTCATCAATTACTAAAACGTCATCCGAATTTGACAAATAGGCTAATACATTTTCTTGTCCCTAATAGTCAACATAATGCACTGTAAAATGAACTGCAGCAGTGCTAAACTTGCATCATAAAACTACGACACTCGAACTATAAATGTATGAATTAAACTCACTGAGACTGACTGTCGACAGTTTCTTTTCCATGCATCATTTTATTATATCCATGTTTGTGGTTAGTTACAGTCAAATCATATAAAACAGTGAAATCGCCCTTGAACTCTTCGGTCTTGCCGATTCACATGCAATTTCACTCGAGACGGTGACGGGAGCTGAGCTCCACTGAAAGGCTTCTTTCCTATTGGTCGTCGCTCGCGAAAATCGCTTCTCATTTGCATAAAGTTGAAATTTAGTTGCTGTGTGTGGTTGTTAAATAAAGTGTCTTGTGTTTATGTGCTCAGTGATATGTTAATAACAATATTAAAATGAAAAACAATATTTAAAAAAAATCACTGTTGTAGGTCTCGAAAGAAACTAATGCATTTTGTGATGTAGATTACCTATAGATAGGCTATTACACTTTTTTTAAATGAGACTCTTTAAATTGAGGGGATGGGGGGCCTACAAAACCTCTCAGCCCCGGGGCCTAACATTAGGTTAAGGCGGCTCTGTGTACGTAGATGCAACATTTGACCACTCCAGGCATGTCGGCGCGACCACCATCTTGGAACGGTCAGCGTGATGTCACTCACAGTGAGAAGCAATGATGAGAAGTTCAAGAAGAAATGGGATAACCTTTTACAGGCGAGAACGTTGGTTTCTGTTTTTATATGCATTAACTCTATTACATAATACGTCTTGTTAGCTGATGCCTTCGTCTTGTTGTATTGTAAGTTTAGCAAAATCATCCGCTGAAGTCTATTGCAGATTTAGATATTCATATGTCTAAGTACATTTGCAGACGGTCAATCAACTTGCTCTCAAGTGTTCACGGACCAGTGTTTTGACTTTTCCAATAAGACTGATGGCTTACGTATAGCGGCCCATAGAAACAGCCACTAATGAGGCAGATGCGTTTATATATCTATGGCCGAATGTCCAATAAAGCCGTTCTCATTTACATACTTTTTATTAATGGAAAGCAACTAAATGTTAACCAGCAGTCAAAAATAAAACAAAATAAATAGTAATTTGCTAGATTTGTTGCTAGTCAGTTTTTCTTTGTAAAGAACGGTGCTAAATTGGCAACATTGACTAAATAGAATTAGTGTAGGCATTTTATGCAGTAGGGTGAATCTCACAATAAAATGTCATTTCACTTCAAAAAATAAGATATTCTATTTTATAAATGATAAACTTATCCAAATAATATAAGAGAAAAAAGAAAGCAGAAAAAATGTATAGATTATATATATGAAAGAAAAGAAAAAAACGATCCTGTATGGACACTGGACAGAAAAAAACTAATAAAATATTTTAATAATACATACATCAAATAAATATTAATGCTCCTTAAAACATGCTTCATTGTTTAATTCCAAATACAACTTCTTACTTTAGTTTAATGTTAGAGTGAAATATGAGCCATGAGTTTTTATTTAAATGAGATGACTTATTATTTCTAAGAACGAACATAAGAAACTGGCCCGAGTGTTTGTTTTATGAGAACTGACCTGTGTATTTTGTAATCCCGGGGGACACACTTCTTCATAATTTGCAGCAAATCATCATCGGCATCACGGCAATGTATGACTAGAGGCTTCCTGAGACTGACGGCCAACTCCAACTGTCGTTCAAACACCTTGACAGGAAAAAGACAGAAATTATGTTCTTTTGACCCTCTCAAGTACATGCTTAAAACTTTTGGAGGTAATCATCCAGTCTGCCATACCTCTTTCTGTTTCCTTGAGTCTGTGGAATTCTTGTGCGAGTAGTCCAAACCGATCTCTCCAAACGCTATGGCCTTAGGGTGACGCATAGCACGCATGATGCTTTGCTCATGAGTGTGGTTATACTCTTTGGCAAAATGTGGGTGGCAACCAAATGCCCCCCACACTTTCTCCTCTGCCAGTAGCCCCTCCCAGATGGCCTCTTTCTCTGTGATTCGTGGGTTGCAGAAATCTGCAATGCAGCCCCTAAACTCCAAAGGGAAACTACTTGCATACTTGAGCTGAAACCTTTGAAAGCTTCCCTGGAAACCCAACTTCCCATAGAGCATGTCAAGGTGACAGTGCGTGTCAATAAATCCTGCAGAATCTGCATTTGAGTAGGTCAAATCCGACAACCAAAGAGGCTCCGAGCCAACCGACATCCTGCGGGTGTCACTGTCAGCAGTGAGAAGCATCCGTGAGGATGAGTAATTTGATTCTGAAGTCCTGCGTGTAGTATTATGAGAGCAATCCCAGCGTTCAGGTGTGATGGGGGCATAGGTGATGCTTCTGAGCTCGGGAAAAGGATCGGCCAGTGTAGAGCTGCTGACGATGGACTGCTGTAATTTGAGGGTCCGCTTAACTGACATAAAGTATGAATAGTTATTGGGGGTTGCGAGGTCAGAGGCTGTAGTTTGAGGCGGTCGGTCTGACCACAGCTCCACATCCTTAGCTGGGATGGTTGGGGTTGTGTCAGCCCCTTGAGATTCTAATTTCCAAAGGGCTTGTGAGAATGTTGAAGGCTTTAAAGCTGCTGGTGATGAGGAGTAAGGGTTGAGTTCCAATGGTGGAGGAGTGTCACTGAAGTTCACAAGCTCACGATCCCTTTCAAGCTTTGTTTGTTGCCCCTTTGGCTCAAAGGACTCATCCTGCGAGAAAACTTCAACCTGCTCCGAGTCCTCAACATCCGACCAATCCGGCGATTCTGGCCGCTTTAGGATCACACTCTGTGCATAGAGACAAAGTCAGTATCAATTATTTTAAAATACATTTAAAATAGTGCAGAATAAACATGCTTATATATATATATATATATATATCTTTTTTTTTTTTTTTATGTTTGGAAAGTCTCATGCTCAACAGGGTAGCATTTATTTTATCAATACAGTAAAAACAGTAATATTGGGAAATATTATTACAATTCAAAATAGCTGTTTTCTGGTTTGCTATATATTTTTTTTAAATTTAATAATTCCTGTGATACAAAGCTGAATTTTCAGCATCATAACTTCAGTCTTCAATGTTACATGATTCTTCAGAAATCAATCTAATATGCTGATTTGGTGCTTAATCATCAATATTCAATTTTCTTGATGAAACAATGATTAAAAAAGAAAAATTCAGGATTCTTTGATGAATAGAAATGCCAAAGAATGTCATTATTTGATGTATTTTTTGCAACAATGTAAAAGTATTTACTGGCACTTGTGATCAATTATCGCTGAACATAAGAATTCATTTATTTCCCCCACAAAAAGTTGTAGTATCCATTACCCTGGTGTCCAGCTTTATTACTTCCCCTTCATCTTCTGTGTCAATGATCTCCAGCGGGGGAGGCCCATCATCCTTGGTCGTGAACAGAGAAAGTGGTTCATTCTTCACACTGAATGAGCAGCAATCAAGGTCAGAGCAGTTTTCCTCCTCCTCTGCCTTCACAGGTTTGTCTGGGGTTTTCTTCGCAAATAGACTTTTAGGCCCACCAAATGATGACTTTTTGTCTGCATTCCCCACTGCATCACTCAGCGCCTTGAGATAAATGATTTTCCGTCCATCCTCTGGACTCCTGTGTTTTTTCCCAGCAGAGGGAGGTGAAGGTTCAACAAAGGATTGTTGCCCTGTAATAGTGTCCTAAAAAAAACCCCACAAATCTTTGAAATCCTCTCAAATACATGCAATTTTTAAATACACACTTCTACTACTAAGTTACATAAAACATATTTAATTCCACTATAAAATATTATATATATTGACTGGGGAAAATGGGAAAAAAAACCACCTTATTGTTACTCACCTCACCAGGACTGGTTTTTTTCCGGATTGCTCGGTGGGGTCCAGTCAATTTTAAGCGTGATTTAGGTGTACTTCGTGAAGAGTGCTTTGGAGTGGTAAGATGGATGTTTTCCACGTCGCCAAGTCCAGCTGACCCAGTAGATGTGTTCAGGCCAGGAGAGCCAGCCTCGCTCATACCACTATCCTGACCATCTTCATCCCAGCATGTGGGCTGTGCCACACCCACACTGTTCTTCATGAGCTTTCTGGGGGAGTTCAGCACCTTATTCAGCCATGTCAATTTCACCTTTTCCCTTTTGCGGTTCATCGTACTAGGATCTTGAGAAAGAAAGAAAATGTATACATGGGTCAAAAATCAGAACCACAAACAGATGCAGCCGTTTCTAAGCCAATTTTGAGATGGGTTCACTTCCAGCTTCTTTGAAAAACTGAAAACAAACCAAAACACTGTAAATTCAAAGTGGAGATGCAGTCCAGCAACCAGATGCTGTTACAAGGACATTTGAGACTCACATAAGTAAAAGGGAGTTATATTTACTCACTTAATTAATTAATACATCATTTTAATTCAATATTTACACGTATCTTTAAAAACGCAATGGTCAGCAGACAGGCACTTTCTGTAGGTTAGCTAACTTAACGTTAAAAGGTTAGAAACACATCGACGGCTCTTTTATATATGTATTTATTTCTATACATTATTAAATAAAAGCACAAACCTGTGTACACTGTAAAACGCGTTAACGTGTTTATTTAAAAAGCTAACTTATTAGTTAACTACAGATGCTAGTAATTAGCAGAAACCTCATGCCTGACCTAAAACTGTGACCCCAAGCGTCAGTGCACATAACGTCGATCACAAGAACGGAAAACAGTCTGAAAGTGTGTAATGGTCTTGATTAAACCCGATTATGTCAAAGCAACAGCAAAGTTAATCTCACAAACCTTAAAGCCTATGCGGATGAAAGTTCAGGTGGATCACGTGCGTAAGTAATTAGCGATGCGTTCACTGCTCACTGCTGTCAACGGTCCTCACTCCTCACCGTACTGGGCCCTGGATAGCATGGGTGGTGAACGCTTAGTTTGAGACGCACCAAGTATGGAGTGTGCACATTCCTCCATTTCAAGCATGTGTGTAGACTTTGAAGGAATATGAAAATCAACATTTTATTTGACCTACAGAATTTAGATTAAATGCAATATCACTTGTAGCAGCTAATTGTATAGAAACTTTAGAGGTAGTATATCCCAGGGTGGGTTTATTTCTGAAAAGCAATTTTCTGTAAGGTGGATACAGGAATTACAAAAAGTAACGTTAAATAAAAAATTTAAATAAAAAAAGGCCGTTGAACATGATGTCATTGCCCAAAATGCCCAGAAGAAAAAAAGATGCCGTTCGAGTAAAACACGTTGATCTTCGTGGCAACACGCCCCAGAACTACCGAGGAACAATTGTCATACTGTTGTTAAAGTGATTTTCATCTAAATGTATAAAAATAAATAAATAAAAAATAAGTTAAAAAGCGACAAAACACAAACAGTTCAAATAAATATACAGAAACTTTTGGCCAACAAATATTGTAATTAATAAATTGTATAAACTTGTAGAATTTATTTTTACATTTACATTCTTATCAATTATTGCTTTCCCTGGGAATCGAACCCATGAAGTTGGCAAGCGCCAACTCTAATGTTTGAGCTACAGGAAAACGTGACAACTTGCTCCAACCTGACAGTTATACTATATAAAACAAAATCCTTGAAATGAGAACAGATCACAATTTTGGTTAAAATCTACTATCGTTAAATAATTAACACCTACCTTAATGCATCATGTCTCATTTGCAATTTTATCATTTTAGTTCGAAAGATGCATCAGAAAATGTATTGTAATTTAAGATGGGTTTGAAGTAGATGTTTAACACCAAGCAAAACCACTTTTAGAGTAAACTACTATATATATGCACACACAGTGCTTAAAAATTTATTAGATAGGCCTGACCATCTAATGTAAGGGTTGTGTCACAGCTGTCCTAAACTAACAGTATTGGCTATTACCAAAATATTTTTTTATATGTTTCTGTAATGGTTAATCCACCATTATGTGTAAGCTCTTTAGTCAAAGTTGGCCAAGTCAAAGTCCGGACTTAAATCCTATTAAAACAATTTGTGATTTAGTGGATTCAAAGATAGATCGCACAAAAGTTTAATCAAAAGAAAGCCTTTGGGAACAAAGCTTTGGTTTTTGGGTTTTGGATAGATTCTGGGGTGGATTTTTAATAGATAAAATAGTAAACTGTATATTAAACTAACCATGTTTCTAACATCTAACGTTATTTCTCTTTTTAGGCCTGACATGATAACACTTTGAAACACAAATTACTAAAACGTTCTGTCCTGTGTTTTTGAATGTTGTATGTTGTGTTGCCATACCCCTCTGACTTTGGTTGTGTGAGTGTAAAAATAACATACATGGGAATCGAAACTTTGAACCTTGTGATTAACAATCGAGTAATCATTAAAACAAAGTTTGCTTTACCTAGTAACAGAAGGGTTTGCATATGAAGAACCAATCAAATTCATATAATTTTGTCATACCTCCCTATTCTATAAAAACTGTTGTATTCGTGTTAGCTGGTGGGATTCTCAATGGAATTTGTCTGAGATCCTCCGGCCTTGCTTCTTCTTGGGGGAGATTCTCTGAGAACTGCTCGAGAGATCCTCCGGCCGTGATTAAAGCATTTAAAGGACATTTGCTGAAGTCTGTTTGTCGATTATTCCTGCGCAGGAAGAAAGCTAGTTAGGGAAGGAAGCAAGTTAGTTAGGTAGACTATATATTAAACGTCGATTGGAGACGTTAGGGAACGTCGATTGGAGACGACCCAGGTAGCTATATAGGGAACGTCGATTGGAGACGACCCAGTTAGTTAGGTTTAGGGAAAAATCTACGACAATTTGGCGGGTCAGATCCAGGAGTCCTCGGAATCTCCCTCTGTCAGGTGGACGGGAGCGAGGAACCACGTTGTCTTCATTCTGCCAGACTGCAGAACCCTGTTCAACAGAGGGACCATTCCAGATGGGCTAAAAGGACTTAAGTATTAGGTAGGATGACAGACTTCACACTTTTTCCTTTAAAATGCTTCTAAATTAATTGAAAGGTTTAATTGAAAATTGGCTATTCTGTTAAGTAAAATTATGAAGAAAACTGGTGATCAGATTTAAAAGATTTAAGGATAAAAATAATAATAACAGGAATATGCACTCTGTGATAATTAGGAAATTCTGAGTCATGAAGAAACTTTTATGAGTTAGACTTTGATTTATTAATGTATATGAGATATATAAAACCGAGCAATAGGTGCTCTTAAAGTGATGAATAATAAGATATTAACTGCACGTGTTTAAATATTATACTTTCTATCTGAAGATTTCTAGACTTTGTATCACGTTATCCCTTGTGGGAGACAGTGCATGTGAAAAAAAAAACTGATCCATTGCAGAGATTCTAAGATTTTGGTTTATGTTAACTAAGATAATTTTTGTGCATTGTGCATAGTATGAGAATGAGATTGTGTGACCAATTTAAAATAGAAATTGTGATTTGAACAAGCACATAACAGTCATTTAGCCACCCTCCAAAAGAGGAAGTTGGCACTTCTGAGAGGGGTCAGCATGGGGAGACTGATTCAGTGCAAAGGTGACAATTCACTTGAGACTTTTCCTAAAGACAATTTTGCCATGCATTATGCAATTTTGTGGCAGGATGGATCAAAAGCCAGACCGAGGAGAGCACCATCACAGCCTGACGATCCAATGTATCAGCCTGAAGTTCAACTGAATGACAATCCACACAGAAAGACAATCCAATGTATCAGCCTTGTGGGCCAGGTGCTGCATTTTCAATGTTCACTACAGAGACCGTTTCAAATTTAGTTCATTATGATATTAACTTGATTGTTTTTGATTACTCACTGGTTTCAGCAATTCTTCATATTTCTTCAACTAACTCTTTGAACCTGCTTTCAATAGGTACGACTAACAGCCCTACTGCAGGAAGTTCAATAGCGGAAGTGAGAGCATATCGGTTAAAACTGAGGCTGGATTTGGCATAGTGAGGGTTATTACACTAACCAACTAGTGGTAAAGGCATGAAAAGGTTATTGACTATGCAGAATTCTATGGAAAAGAAAAATACAATATAGGCCACAAGGCGTCCAAAGAGAAATTATGGCTGGAAAAGCAAAAATATTGGTCACTCCATTTCATTTAAAAGGTCATTTTCTAGATTCACTGAAAACAATGGATCTAATTATAAACTTTTGAAATCACATGCTGTCATCACCAGAGGTACGAGATGGAAATGTTATTTTCTTTTTGTCCATGGATAAAAGATTGTGTGAAGATTTACAAATCTTCTTTTAAATAGCTTATGAGCAACAACAAAAAGTTAGAAAAATTTAAATTGTGCAATGAATGACAAATTGCATCTGAGAAATTAAAACGGACTCTCTCAACTGCAACTGAAGGTCTTTACGATTATTATTCAAAGTGTTTAATCTATTCGATTTTGAAAAGTTAGGTTTACGTTCACTGTGTTAAACTCAATCACATGGCGACTACATCGTACAATTTAATTTATATTTATATCCTAACGTTTAGACACTGTCGCAAGGGGAATGCCACAGTGTGTCTACGTTCAGTAGTTTCTGTCGTCGTAAAAGTTGTTACCGTTCAGATTTGGTGGTATTCCACACCTATTAAACATATGTTCCCCATTCAGTTCATAAACTGCTATGGCAGACAAAAAGGTATGAATTTCTGGCCAGAGAGGGGTGTGTGAAGTGTGTGTGAAATATGGTGTTCCAAGACAAATAAATTATGTCAATCAAAACAGCTGTATCTAAATTTATTAAGTGGGGCCACAGGGTAAAATATACCCAATAACAGCCATGGATGATTTTGGCTAACTATCCTGAGCTGGGTTATTGTTGTGGCAGAAAGAAACAATGCCACACCTGTGCAGCGCATAACTTGCCCTGTCCAACCCATACTTAACTTTTTCCTTTTGCAGGATGTCATGATGGATTCCGTCGAACAGAACTGATTCTGTTCCAAATGTATAAAATATTGTCTTGTTACTGTTTAACATGAAATTTTACAAGTCTCATCAAAAAAGGACGACCGGCCAGACAAGCAGATGAGTTAATACATGTGTCACTAACAAAAATTCTTAAGGTCTCCGTTCACAGGTTGTTCTTGTGGTTCACTCCACAAACAAGGTCCAGTGGAGTGTGGTTGTGATTTGGGGAAAAATCTTGCAACTATCAGCAAGGTTGAGGTCAAAGCCTCTCAACTTAAACTGCAACCAGCCACAGCAAACTCCACACACCAACAACCCCAACATGAAGCATAAAATGGGGGATCAAGGACATGCTCGTAACGTACCTCCCTTGCCAACGAGATAGATAGATAGATAGATAGATAGATAGATAGATAGATAGATAGATAGATAGATAGATAGATAGATAATGAATGCTGTCTTGATGCAAGTCGTTAGATTTAATTAGAAAGTTAGATATAATTACAAATTTTTTATATATTTTTATTTACAAAGAAATTTTTTCCAAGTATAAAGTTATTGGTAACAGAGTAAAAGTATACCGAGAGCTATTGCAAGGTCTACTGCACAGACAATCACACAAAATCTGCATTTTCTAAAGTTCTTTCTGTGGGCTCTCAAGTCAGTGCCACACATTAAAGCCTATATGACCTGAATGCATTGCTTGATACATGTTTAAAGCATCCATTTGCTTAAGAAAATATTCCGCCTGATCTCAGGTTTGTAGTTTACAGTGTCAGACTACATTGTCCGTTGTATATGGTGCTGGTGCACAGGTCTGCTCAGTAAATATGTCCAAGTTAACGCTCATATTTTCATCTGTTTTGCTTTTCTCTGTTCTCCAGTAACTTCTGTTCCACTCGCTGGCTAATGCGTCGTAGATCGGCGTGGATGCTGGGTCTCTGAGAAAGGTCATCTTGTAGGCAGCGGGCGATCTCCAGCCGACAGATATCTTCTCTGCGCACCAACCGCCTCACAGCTTGCAGACAGCGATCTCGCAAGGTCAACACTGGTAAACAAATATTAAATGCAAAGTCAATTTTAGATTCACAAAGGTTTCAGATTCACAGTCTGATTAATGATCCTATAATTGTGCGTGTGTGTGTGTTTCCAGATTTTTTTTAAGATCTTTCTTTTACAATGAAAATAATATTAAGTGTTGATATTTTTGCCGTGCCTAGAAATACAGTTATCACAGTTACTCAATATTAGTGTAAGATTTCTAATTTGAATTGGTTATCAGCCTGAATACTTAAGCAAAAGCCAGTGAAATATGTTTACCAGGAAATGTGATGTGCGCAATTGAGACTTGTCCATTTTCAACAGAGGCTGGCAAGTACATCTCTTTACTATTGACTACCATTGGATCGTCAGTCTCTGCATCCCGAAACATCCATGGGTGTCCTGACGTAAACAGAAATGCAGTATAAGAAAATGTCATTCAAATAGATTATTGCACTACTTAACCCTTTAAGGCACAGAGACAATATCTTTGAGATTATTCATTTTATTACCATGAAGAAGTCAAGAACAAGAGGCTGCTCGTGGAGCTAGAAGGTCCAATCACACCCTAACCCTAAACTTACCCTATTCCCAAGCCTAATTAGTTAAATTCCACCCCTTAGACCCACAGAGGTGGAGCTGGACTAGGTCAAGCTTCACCCATTTGGCTCTGCAATACAAATGCTCACTGCAGAGCCAAATGACATTCAGCTTCCCCTCGGTTGAACTAATGGGTGGAGGGATGGAGTCATGGTTAAAGTTAGGGTTTAGTTGAACCTACCTCCACCCATTATAGCCAAATGACATCCAAAGAGGGGGTACATAATGTACATTGTGTGGACAGTGTCTCTGGACATAATGGATGGAGCTTGACCTTCCCCAAGCTCCACATCTGGGTTTAGGGATAGGTTGGGTCCCATTACGTCTAGAAAGGGGGGGCTGGACGTCAAGCTCCACCCATTGGCTCTGCAGTGAGCAGTGAACACCACTTGCAAAAAGTCTAACCAAGATGTCAATGGTTTCGAATCACTTACACTTGGGGTCAAAGTTAATTTTTCAAGCAGTTTCTTCTTTGACTAGATACAGCTCAATTGTGCTCAACCAGACTGAACAGTTTGGTTTGCCTGGTGCAAAACAATTGGTGGTTAGCCATTTTGTGCATTGAATGTCATTTTTTTTCTTTTCTTTTTTTACTTCTTAAGGTGTAACAGGATTAAAATAACCCTGAACGAGCAGAACGCCTCATACTGTAATGCTACCAATTTATAAAGAGCGTAATTCAATGATGATTTGACGAACCCACATAAGTTGCCATTCTTCGACCGGTGTACGGCTGTATATCTACGTATGGCTGCGGCTCCCCTCGGAAGTTGATCCAGACGGGCTTCACGACGCGCGGGCTGTTGTTACAGAACAAAACGTTGGTCGGTATCTGGCTGACCAGAGATCGGACCAGCGGCAGCGATTGCTGCCCCTCCTGAGATTCCTGAGGCATCGACAGGACAGGACCAACACAAATCTACAAATAACAGCTTCGCTACTACGGAGTAACTTAACGTTACACCCAAAGCGCTAACGTTAGTTCTCTCTAGTGCAAACAGACACAAACTAGATACGATAAAGTTCACTATCAGCTCGGACCATCAGGGATCTGTTTTAAAGAGAACACGAACGGAAAGAAGAGAACGCGTACGTGACTATCAGACATCCATCTGTACAGCTAGACGTTTGTTGTTGTTGCGTAATAACGTGAGAGCCAGTGAGGAAGAAAGCGCGCGACAGCATACCAACACCTCCCTCTAGTGGTTTGGTCGGAAATGAAAACATGACGCATGAAGTGAGATGGGACAGATTCTATTGGAGGAAGTACAGCCGTGCTCGAAGTGAAATACTAAATGATTGCGGTATATATACTGTATAACGTAACTTCCTTCTCTTTTAAAAAGTAGCATAAGATATATTAGTAGGCATTATGCAACAGATGTTTCAAACAGAAGTAATGATTCATTGTTGTCACATGACCTCAATTAGGCTATTTCAGCAGAATGCTGACAATCATATTTTCAACCTAATAGAATTACTTTCTAATTTTGGATTTTGTCTACAAATGTGTTCAGACTGTGATCAGACTATGGCTCTGTTATAATGCCATACTATAAATGTTTCTACAAATTATAGTGTTACCAAAATGTCCTTAAAGATGAAACACACTGACTTTTCAGAAGCGGTTTATTGGTGAGAATTTATTCGTACTGAACAGTATTTTATGTCTTAAACATTACAGATATGCAAGTCAGTGTTTTTTTTATGTAACTGGTGGAGAATATACACATGTGTGCCGATTGTCTGTATAAAGTGTATTTTGCACTCCATTTAATGAACATGTGAACAGAATCTTTATATTTTTAGGACATTCTCAGTGGAGACTGTAGTTTGTCACACGCTACTTCCATTCTGGATACACACATCTGTTTTTGGCTCTCAACTCAAAATATACATCAAACCATAATTTAATTAAATGGTCTCCAAATAATCAAATGACAAAGGAAAAAGCAAAACAGAAACTGAGAAATACAAAATAGTTTTTGAGAATAACAAAGGGTAACTCCCTGATATTTCCTTTATTCTTCACAATCTGCAAATTTTAGCCAGGTGTTGTGTGCCAAGTACCCGAAGCAAGCACATGAGACAGCATGTGGAGAATTATTTCATTTGAAGCAGTTTAGATCTTGTTTTGAAGAAGCTTAGATGTCCAAGAACAATTAATTGATTGAGGTATTCTACATGATGATTGATGATAATAAATGTGGGCATGAAAGACTTTTCGTCAGACTAAATGAGATGGTGTTAGAGATTTGTCCCTATTTTAACACGGTACTTATTTCATGAACATCCAAACAAGATCTTGCTTAAAGAGCATCAATAACTGTCATCTAGTCAGTAATGATGAAGAAAAGACTGTAAATTAAGTGCATTTAAACAGACTGTAATCTTAAAGAGCTCATCTGGTATGATATTGCACGTATCAGCCTGTAATTTACACAGCACAAGGTGTGTGAAGGCAACAACTTTCTACTTCTGTATCTTATGCATCACTGTCCCCTTTTTCTTTCCTCTCCGTTCATGCACACATCTACACATATAAACTCACAAAAACACTTTCTCTCTCTCTAGGTGTGGTTTGGAGTCTCATGTTTTTGGGGTGATAGAGGAGACCCCTCGGGGAGCATATGCTTGTGAGCTGTTGGGTTAAAGGTCACAAGTAATCGTCAGATCACATCACAGGCACAGCAAGCGTGACCCCTTGACACCCTCCTCGCCTTGTGGGATTGTCGGTAACAGGGCAGAACGAGTCAAACCCCAGAACCGAGGTGGACTCAGATCCTTTTTTACTGCTGAGAACTTCCAGCCTATATGAGAGCCGCAGGTTCTGCACTGAGCAATTGTCCACGCATACCTAAGAAAAGAAATGCATCAAATTTGATGTGACAATGGCTAATCAAAATTCAAGTGATCAAAAACACATTATTGAACATACAAAAGCATTAAATCTCACCCTGGAAACCAACTATGCAGTGTGGAAGGCCGTCCAATCAAGTTGAGGTTGTTGGCCTTGTAGACCGTAAGTGTCTCATGAACATAACCATGTGGATTCACATATGCTGCCATTGGCCCATACAGAGACAGACTAAAGACAGAGGAGTGTTGCATGAGTAACTGTTTTCATTTCCATCTTAAAGGAGAAGATCACCCAAAAATGTAAAGTCTGTCATCATTTGATAAGCCTCAAGACATTGAAAAGTTCAACAGGGAAATAATGACTTTACAATGTAAACTTTGATCTTTTCCCCAACGAAAGCTATCATAGGGCTTCAGAGGACTTTGAATATTAAAGTTGCAATAAAAGGAAGGAGCGACACATTGTTTCTTCCATGTTGTAATGTGCATTCGAATAAAAAATATAGGGAGGGGACTTGGTTCTATCCTTCAGTTGTAGACTTGAAGGAGGCAGATCTGACTGCGAGCTTCCAGTCGATTGTAAGAAAGGTGCAGGGTTCAAAGTCGTCATGAAGTAAAAATTGACCTTATTTACTATGGTAGCCTTGTGGTGAATAATTAATCCATGCAAGTTAATACACAGAAAATAATTTGTTTGTCAATAATAATACAAAAATAATAATTTCAAATCGAAATCAAAAAATTTGCTTCCGATTTGAAATGGCGTTGCTTCTCTGATGACATCAGTTTGATGGATTGATAGAATATCCTTAGCCATTCCCCTCCAACCATCAGTCTGCTATGAGCGAGGGATGGAGAGGAGGAGCGCTAAAGTAAAACCCCGCCCTCTATTCAATATTCCGTTTCACTTGGAAATGCGTCACAACACAGAAGTAAAGTCGGTTGCAACTTCCAGTTCACCGGGACTTTAAGTAGACTAAATTACTGGAGAAGTCCGACGTACGTCACCAGAGAGAAGTCAGTTGTTTCACCAGAAGATCGCGTTCTGACATTGGAAATGTCTAAATGTTTTTGTTTTTTTAATGAAATATTTGCATGGATGAATCGTTCATACGACCACTTTCATGGAACTTTTAGGGTGCTTTATTTTCCTCATTGGTGCTTGACAGGCTTTGGTGCCTTGATGATAAAATATATTTTTTTAGTAATCTTTCCCTTTAATTCTCCTCAATTGCCAAACAATATATTATATATAACTACACTGTCAAATTCAGTTCTCAGCATAAAAAAATAAAAAAAAGTCATTGTCTGACCTGAAGATCTCATTCTTGCTGGTTATCTCTGTATCCTGACACTGTTTACAGCAGAGAGAGGTGCACTGTAAAGAGACAAAAAAAAAATATGAACATGATCTTTTCCTGCATTTTACAATGCATAAAACAAACTCCTAGACAAATAGAAAGACATATATGAAGATTAACAGACAAAGGCAACTATACACATACACACCCTGTCCATGATGTCCAACTCACAGCGCAGTCTCTGGATGGCACTGCCAATCTTCAGTAGCTGAAGTCGTAGAGCATCATCTATTGGTAGACATGCGGCCACCCTGTATGAGAAATCTGCAGAGAGAGAGAGAGAGAGACAATTTCTAACTACTTGACTGTGTGTGTGAGCCTGAAAGTGTCTGTGTGCTCGTGCTCAGTGTGTACCTGTGGGATTTGTAGGCAGGGACTCGTCGTTGAGGTTTTCATCCCATTCATGGAGTTGTTTCTTTACTCTGGTCATGAGAGTTTTCTGGAGAGAAACACATGCATGACCATCAGTGCTAAAATGTTGTCAATATTATCTAAATGATGATGATAGTTTGCTGAGATTGTACCTTTTAGAAACGGATCAATGTATTTACAATCTAAATAAATAATAAGAATAAAAGTTAAATAATATTTACAATAAGTAAATAATAAGTTCTCTCTTATTTCTAAAAGGTAAAATGGTTTAAGTGACAAAAAATGCACCTTTAAGACTTTAAAATGTATAGTGTAAAATCTTTTGTTTATGATATAATCAAATTAATAATAAGAGATCAAACTCACAGAGTCATAGAGGGCATACACCCAGGGAGGCCATGAGGTCATACCAGCACAATGGAGCTTCTTCTATGAAAGAAAGTGAGAGGGAAAGTGACATGCAAACTACGTGTAGAAGTAATGGCAAAACAATGATAAAGTAGAATAACTAGTCCAAAAAAAAAAATATATATTTATATACACTATAAAACTATATTAAATGGAGTTCTTTAATAAAAACTAGTTATTGAGGGGGAAAACTATTTCAGTTTTGATCTTGAGTGTATGTTTTTTAGCATTTTAATTACGTTTTTTAGTGCATTAATAATAATAGTTAGATGTTTTAATATAATAACAACTACAACAACAATAATTGCATTTATAATAATTATAAATTTCATCCTGTGACCCCCTCGGATGTTTCCTAAAGTGGTCTAAAGTGATGTGTGTTTACCTGTATGTCAGTTACCTGTCTATAGGTCTGGCTGCACCGGTCCTGCAGTGGTGTTGTTTGTGAGCATTTGGTCTGTGGAGTGCATGTATGCAAGCGGGGCAGGAATTGCAGTGCACATAAAGGGTCTGGCAGAATCCTTTCCGGTAAAATCTGTACTTTTGCTTGACGAATCCTACGAAATATATAGTAAAAAAAAAATAAAAAAAATACATAACTGAATTCAATGAAAAATAAGCATTGTACCCACTGAAAGCATGTGAATACCCCTACCCATCTGCTTGTGTGCGAATTTCATGCACTCTGAAGCGTTGCCGTCCAATAGCTTTGATCTTCACTGTCTCGATGCCGTACTCCTGTTCCTCACGAAATGCATAGATCTCTGCCGTCGTCCCAAACTCTGCCTTTGTCTCTGCTCCACTCGTATCAGGACTGAGAGAAATAGAAACCAGGTCAAACTATGACATACATGTACAAAATATCAATACACCTGCAAACCCTCTACTGCAACCTGCTTAAATAATGTCTTTGAAGAGGAATCAAAGGTACGTGATCATTAATGTGGAGTAGTTATTATTCTACATCTTGTGTCTGTTAATACCTTTGTGCAAGCACGGCAAACGTGCGGTCTTGGCTTATGAGGTTGCGGAACATGCTGACCTCCTGTGGTCGAAAAAGCTGCAAGGGCAGCGTCTGACCTGGGATCAGAATGAGGGCGACGTGGGGAAGAACCGGCAGAGTCTGCACACTGTCCTCATCATGCAGGGTACGGCCGTGAAACTCCTCCATGTCTAAGCCCAGATACTTCACAGTGCACACACAAATGAAGACGAACATGCAAAATAAAATAAAAAACTATTGATGACTTAGTTACATTATTTCTATAAATTGAGATTTCTTTTACAGCAAAAAATCATCCATAAACGACTTATTTAATATTAACGTGCATGCTAATGAATTCAAATGAGTGAAAGAGCTATATCCTAAAAATGATTTTAATCTTATTAGTGTTTAAAAGTACTTGATGACAGATGACACTCACAGCGTGTGAAGTTGGCAGACTCGTGTCAAAGTTTATAATACTTGGCTTTTCTGCATCCTCACCATCTCGATCCTCAGTCTCCATGATATCCTCATCTTCCTCTTCATTTTCTATTAAAAAATAAATATAAAGATTAGAAGTGGAATATAATTCCTCTTATTATTTACTCCATTTTCACTCATGACTCATACTTTCATTTAGTCAACTACTACATTACAACGAGTCATCTGAGGACAACGGGCAAACATGAAAGTCACTATTAAGCAAACAGCAAATATCAAGCAATATCAGCAAATATCTCATCTAGGTACATAATAATAATGCAATGAATAACAACTATTAGCTGACAACACAATAAAACAACAAAATGCGTACAACACTTGACTTCAAAAATTGTTGCGTCCATTTTAAATACCTTAAATACAAAAATACCTTTGCACATAAGTGCAAATAGTGTGTGTTCTAAATAACAGGTGTACGCAGATACTTTCAGTTTGTAAAGAAAACCTGTCAGCTGTCATGCGACTGCTGCGGTTCTGGAAATGTCTGTAAAGATCTCCCTGCAAGTTTTGAGGAGGACATTAAGATGGAATGATTTCGACTCTGATATAACTCCGTATTTAATAAGACACAAATAGGAATACGCACCAGGCAGGAGCTGTAGTTGGTTCCCCATTTCGTCGTTAACGTCGTTGTCGCCTCCGCCCCTCTCAGCAGCCATAGCCGTGTGTTTACAATCCGCTCTCAAGAAGCAGCACTACCGTGAAGAGACAGGCGAACAAAAACACAGCGCCCTCACGTGAATGGATGTTAGTGGCATAGTGAATCTTTTGAATCATCTTAATGAATCGAATCTTTTGAAATTGTTCACACTAATTCGGTCACGAGGAAATACCACTAAAAGAGCGCAATAACGTTTCGAAACGCTGGGTCAGCATTGATTGAAATTCTGCGTTTATTGATCGTGATAAGTAAAAACTGTAACGTTACTTTACAATTTTTTTTCAGGGAATGTTCTGGATATAGGTTTCCTTTTGGTAAGTTTGCTGAAATGTATGAATTTCTTTCTTATGAAACCTTAGTGGGCCCAAGAGTTTTTTGACACTAGAAAAGTGTGAATTCCATTGTATTGTAATTGTGTGTGCATCAGTATCATTTTTTCCCCAAGAAAGATAAAAACCCACCACAATACCAATACTAGCAAAACTACAAAAAATGTTTTGTTCAAATTTTAAATTATACCTAATAAAACAGCAATGCTGTTTAAAATAAGCTCTTTTTGAGACTTTCTGGTTGTCAAACTAATTGGAGCATGTCCATATAGTTAATGTGATGAACTACACCTGTGATTACTCTGCTAGGACACCTTGATGAGTGGATTGATTAAAAAAAAAAAAAAGTTTTTTAAAAGTTAAACGTAATTGCACATATGGAAAAAATTTTTTACATTACGTATGAGGAAAAATGTATTGGCATAATTTGTTAACAGATGTCACTTTGTTTGATATATCATTATAGATGTTTGTTTTCTGCTTAAGTATGTCTCGTGGTCGATGTTTGAACAGTATGTGTATAGGTTTGTTTATTATTCTCATTTGATCTTCAGGTGAATGATGGCGTCAGCAGAGCATATATGCATGGTGCTTCTGTTATGTGTGTGTGCCTGTATTTGTGTGAGTGACTATTACTCAGTTCTTGGAGTTCCTCGCTCTGCATCTTCAAGGGAGATCAAGAAAGCATTTCACAAGCTGGCCCTTAAACACCATCCTGATAAGAGCCAAAGCCCAAATGCACAGCAGACCTTCACACACATTGCTCAGGGTGTGTGTGGATGAGAAGTGTACATCCTAAAATAAATGTATTCACTACCAAACTGAAGTTTTTTTATTAATAATTTTGTTCCATTTTTTTCTTTAGCCTATGAGGTGTTGTCTGACAAAGAGAAGAGGCGAGTCTATGATCAAATGGACCATCTAACTAACCCTGATCATGGCAGAGAGAGAAAGTTCAAGAATGAGGACATGGGCACCAATCCCTTCATCAATAAAGAAGCGTTTCATAGTAAAAGGGGTTTTCAGCATTTTAGTCTAGAGGAGCTACTTCATACGCTCCGGATGGATGATGACTTTTTTATGGGTGAACAACCTGCTTATGAAGGATGGAGTTTTAATTTTGGGCCTGAGGATGATGATGAAACAGTCCTCCTCAGTGACCTTTTCAACATGCTTTGATTTCCAGGGTTTGTTTATTTGTTTGTATATTTGTTTATCAATTATATATTTTCAAATTGATTTTAAATTGCTTCTGCACAATTATCTTTCTTATTAAATAAAGCTTTGAATAAACTTTTTTTTTTTTTAACTGCATGTCTTATTGTGTTATAGAGATATGACCTTTGATGGCTGACCAATAAAAAGGTTACTTTAACCTTATGATTTTTTTTCTTGAAAAAATGGTTAAACTGCTTCTAAGAACGGTACTTTCCAAAGATAGTGACCTTCAGGGATTTTACCAGCATGGAATGTAAGTTCATGAAAAATGTATGCAATGATATGTTGGCTTTTTAATCCAATAAAGCTTCATCTGAGCTCCACATTACTTGTTGCAAATAACTATATGTTAACACACTATTTCATTTTTATAAAATGACAAATTCACCCTTCCTTCTTACTTAACAGATGATATTTCCTCATATCCTTTCCTTAACTTTTTTTTTTTGTGTTGTATCATTGCTGTCTTGAAATATAATGCTCTAGTTAGAGCTGATGCATTAAATAAATATACCTATGTGATATCCTGCATCAACACATATCAACAGGGACTGGTAAACACATTTGCAATGGAAACTGAACACATGCTAATGTATGATCAAAAGGACTGATGCTCAGATAAAACAGAATCCTTGATAAACACTCAACCTACTTTATCCTGCTCAGCATTTCCTGCTTGAACTGGAAAGGGTGGAGTGTTCAGGGTGTTTTTTCCCTTCTTTGTTCAAACGATGAACAGTGATTTCATGTCAGTGTGTTTGTCTCCACCATGTCTTTATGTGCAAGTCTATGTGATTGTATGTGCCTGTGCTTAACGTTTTACTACAGCAGGTTCGCTAACTGCTTACTTGCTGTTAGCGAACTGCCAGTGAGATCTCCCTCATTTTCCAGCGTTTTCTTTGACTGCAATGTGAATGAAAACACCAGAATCATAGGTTATGACTAACTACAACACTGTGTGTGAAGGTAATGAGCCTTTGTGAGTGTGCTATGAATCAAGGATAAGAAATGTCGCTTATAACCATATTTATTTATGTGGGTAGTGAGTGGAGGAGAAGAGCCTAAGTAATATTGTCCACCTTTGTTCAGTCGCCATTGCGATTCCAAAAGTAGCATGGAGATATGAATATCATGGGGAATGGAAGACATAGACATTAGGATGCCATGCATGATGTGATCCAGTGTATTATGTTGTGCATGCAACTCTTAACACAAAGTAATACACTTTCCTTTTTTCTAGTTTATCCCAAGTTTGTGACACTCTTGTTGTCATGGTGTCCCAACAATCTGGAACAACTGAACGGGTAAAACATTTCATCCTGCAATAAAGATTAAAACAGGAAGTCTAATCCACAAATTCATCATATTCCCATCTAAATACACAAACATTTAAACAAACAAAACAAAAAAATCTGTAATTTTTTTAACAGAAAGGGCACCTTAATAAATTTTGTACTCAAATTACATTACAGTAAATAAATAAAATAAGTAAAGTTAGGTACAAGTCCTAGGTTTAAAGTAGTTTTTTGAAAACCTCTTCAATTGCACTTTTCTCCTGACCTGGAGAATTGAATGCTCACACTATCCCAGACTGAACTCAGGCTAAAGAAGTTTGAGGAAGGAAGCATATTTCTGTAGAGATGCTGGAAAAAGGTCATGGCCTTATTTAAGCCTATAGAAAAGACTTCCTACTATTAATCATACATGTAAAAATAACAGCTGCCAGTTTTACTCCTGTATCAACTCATTGGCCACTTCAGATGTTGCAGCTGAAGCTAACAGCTACAAACTGATGATTCTAGACCTTTTTTCAGTGCTAGCTTTACTTTACTGAGTCATTTTTGCAGTTACAAACACACATCTGAATAAACTGACATTTGAACTATTTGGATTTAACCTGTGACTGATCGTATTTACATGAGGAGAGATTCTAATAATCCTGTGCAGATTTTTTTTTTTTTTTTATCACGGGCACATCATGGATGCTCGCTAGGGACAAATTCATAGAAAATCCCAAAAAGTGGTAATATACTCATTATATACTCCACATATTGCCTACTCTAGGGTGTATGTATAAGGAAGGTTATGCAGGATAAGAGAGTTTTTTCCTGCAAAGCAAACCTCTGAAGGCCATATGTTGCCCTCAGTTAACTTTCACCAAAGCACATTTTCTCTATTTAATATTTATTTTAGGTATTTATGTTTTATATTCATTATATATTGTGAGATATAGAAACAAATATTGTTTTCCTTCCTCAGATATGTGATCCTGTCAAATTTCTTCAGATATAGAAATTTATATATATAAAAAATATATTATATACAAATATATATATATATATATATATATATATATAAATAATTTTCCTTATTTAGAAACCCATTATTTGTTTTCTTTTTGTCTTGACGCCCTTTCCTCAGGAAGTCAAGGCGAAGTCTCGTCCGTGAGTGTGTGTGCACGCGCGCTCGTGCTGAGCTCCTGCTGTCCTGCACTGCTATAGCGCAAAACGAAGAGAACGCAGTAGTTGAGGTATAATCTCGTGTTATAATCCCGTGTAAATTCTACTAGGATTACGATTTCATCTTGTTCAAATGGATTTGATCCATCAATGCCGTGCCTCAGATCCTAGATGATGTTCGTCAATGACCGCAGGTGAGTTTTTAACACGATTCTGTAACGAAAACCAAGTAGTATGGTAATTTAGGAAACGAGGAATTTGTGTCTGTGGGAAATGTCTGAAAGTTTGTGAAATAGTATCAAGTTTAGACTTGCTCACCTTTCGATATTTTTTTTTATTAAAAAATTCTCAAGAAATTTGTCTCATTGTATTATCCTGTATGGAGTAATTTACAGTTGATCTGACTGGTTAGATATTTATTTATTTGTAAATGCTCAAGTAGAACACGTGTGAAATACGATTTGCTAATCCAAAATGCCAGCACTGTTTTGAGCATAACATATTAATATTTATCTTATTATGAGAATAAGACTAAGCGATGGGCAATTTTGTCCCAATAGAAGTAATTATACGTAATACAATTTCCACTATAGTAAACTGTGTTTGAAAGTGGAACTTGTAGTGAAAATTAAATTTGAAACATATACAATGCAAACTTAAACGGTTTATTTTACTCTTTGTGTAGATCATAATAAATTAATTTTTATGATGGATTTTTATAGTTTACATTAAAAGTTTGGGTCTGTGACAAGGGTAAAAAAAAAAAAAAATATATATATACTTAAACCATTTAAAAAAGCAGAAATAAACACTGATTGCATGATAAAAAGTGTATGCAAAATATAATATTCAAATTAACACCTTGTAATATGTCAAGAGAATTGTGTGTATATCATACAATTTGATATAGAAGGATCCCATAGGACCCAAACCAAAAAATATATCTTTTTACTCTACATCTTATTATTCTATATTTTGTGTCCAGCTAGAAAATCTTAATGCATAAAGCAGAAGGAACTGCCCTGAATTGTTACAATGTTTACAGTGGTACTTTCCAGCAATGTTTTAGTAAATATTAATATTTACTTATTACTACACATTGTGTTTCAGAGTTGCAAGAGCACCCCCTGGACCCCATAGGACACTTCCAGGCTGAGCCCTTCGAGATGCAATGTCAACCACCTTTTCCTGAAAAGAACTGTAATAATCAAGAACCCAAACCAAAAATTGCATCCAAACCTAGAAAATATCTCCAGCATCATCTCAGTTCAAACTTCCATATGCACTTTCCACTCCACACCAACAAATATCTAAGTCCTCCGAATTCAAGAGGGCGTATGATGGAAATGCATAGAAAAATAGTACTGAAACAGGAGGGGTCACAAGAGAGGAAGACAGAGAAAAAAAATGTTACGGAAAAGACAGTACAAACAGATGAGGCAAAACCGGATGTTATTCTGGAACAGGGGGATGAGTTAGGATGCGGCGATGAGTTAGCGCAGGGAATAGATTTAGATTTGGTGGAAGGTTTAGAAGAAAGTGAGACATTTAAGTCAGAGGATGAGGAAGAGTCAATGGACCTTCTCTCTGATTCATCCAGTAAAAGAGAGGTGGGCGATAATGTAGAAGCAGAGCAGATACAAGTAGAGGACATAAGGAAGATAGCATGGGGACTGACTAAAAATGGCGTATCAACATCACATGGAAGTTCTGGTGATGTTCATATGGCTTCTAATAAAGTATATGGATCCATAACACACAGAGAAAGAATATTGTATGACAACATATGCAGCAGTAGAACTTTCATTGAAGAATTTTGCCCAGATGGTATAATCCCAGGCATAATGTTTTCACTTGAAGAAGACATAGATGGGATGTTCCCTGATATTTGTGATGCAGGCGAGGCGTTAGCAGACAAAGATGGACTTTCTGAGTGTGATCTCTTTGAACAAACAGAGCTTCTTGAAATGACAGAGACAGAGGACAACGTCAATGGAGATATTATGATGCTTACTATTGAGGATGGATTGAACAGCTCTGATTTGTCTTCAACTTCCATTGAGGAAGAGGATGATGAAATGCAGGTGGAAAAAGAGAAAATGGAGAAAAAAGGAAACAATTATTTGTCAGTCAAAAGGGCTTCTCAGGATCTCTCGGCTGCTATTGAGTCTCCAGACTGTCCCTCATCAAACAGTGGAGATGTAAATGTCCTTGAGTCCAATCAGACTTCTTTTTCAAATTCTCCTTCTTCTTCTCAGCCATTTATTGTTTCAGGCTCTGAGGCTATCTCAGATGATGATGTACCAGATGCAAATCACAACTATTGTAGCAAATATGTGGCTGATCATGATGAAGCCATGTCTGCCTCATTAAATTTTGATGTCATCAGCGCCCTCTCGCTTGTTCAACAGCAACCTAAAACCCAAGGCCAAAATGTACAACTTAATCAAGATGAAGAGAGCATTGGAGCAGAAAAAGGAGTTGCAAGTGACCACTTGAGTATATCTGAAGGAGAAGAACTCACTGTAGATCATGTGTATGAAGAGACAGAGCCAAAAGTCCAAGCCAAAGGCTTCCTTCAGAACAGGAAGTACTTTATGACTCGCTCTATATCGGTGGAAACCCCCAGTAAGAGAGTTGACCTAATGACTAGCCCTGCACCAGGAAATGGGCGACTTTTGCTACACCCACGCTCCTTCTATACAGATCAGTGTTTCCTTGAAGATAGCAGGCCTGCATTGACTGGTTCATTAGGGTGTCTTTCACAAGGAACCCTTTCCTCAAACTTAGATAAAGTTACAAGGGTGGATATTCCACCCCCTTTTGAACTTGCATCCATCACAAAGCGACCAATCAGAAAAAGTTCTCCGTCCCTCCCGAACGAAATCTCTGCTTCTTGCAAGAAGCCTGATTTCGGGTTTAAGCGATACCTTCTGCCGTTACGATTCCTTAGGAAATCAGATCGGAAAAGTGTGATGGATAATAGCTCAATCTCCTCCAGGTCCTCGTCCGAGTCAAGTCCACAAGCGTCATGCAAACGCTTGGATTTAATCAGGCATGACATTGGCAGCCTGGAGTTGCAGAACACTCCAGATTGCACACCACCTGTGTCCCCTTCTTCCTATCGCTTCCAAAAGAATAGACAAAAACAAGGACTAAACTTCACTCTTAATAATGATTTGACTTCTAGCAGCTTTTCTATTGAGCCAGGCTCCCTCTTTGAGCCTCTTCCCCTTTTCAAACCTCGATCTTTTTCATCTCCCAATACCGACTCATCGGAATACGAGAACGTTCAAAACGCTGCTTCTCACTATGAGAATGTGCAGATTCGCCTCCTGAAACCAGTCATTCAGAGTCAACGAAATCAAACTTCAAACAATGATACTGATGGCTATGTGGATATGAGCAGTCTGCCAGGCTTCCAGGGCAAAAGTCAGCCATCTGAGCAAGAGACAGATAGGTACAATTTTGGTAATCTAATGATACAATCCTATTTATTTTCTAAATTTACTAGACAAATTTGCAACCCCCTTAATCTGTATGTATTTAACTGAACCGATTATATTACAAAAGCTAATACAAAAGATGCATAAAAAAAGATGGTAAAAAACACAATAATTAAGCAAATCTTTGGTTATATTTTCAGGATTATTTACCTAAGAATCATGACATCAAGTGACAATCATTTGTTCATTTAAGACCTTTAGCATGACATCGGATCATACATCTTAATTTTTACAGTCATAAAGACAATGCTGACAGTGTCAACAATAACCTTCTGTACATTCTTGTTCTTTTTTTAAATCATGTGAATGAATGAATAAATCCCTTAGTTTGAACATATTACAATTTATTATTAAAATTGTAGTTTTAAGAACTCAAAGTCTTACAGTTCCAGATAAGTAAAATGCAATTTTTTAGACGAGCATCTGATCTACAATCATAATTGTTCATTAAAAAAAAAACTTAATTTTTTTCTGAACACTTTTTGACTTTTTGTCATGATTTGACCTTTTCTGTTATTTAGCCTCTACACTTTCTGTTCTCCTAATGTGAGGCCAGATGGAACAGTAGGTGTGTCTGTTGGTGTAACTAGTTCACAAGAGAAAAAGACAAAGGCATCTGACAAACTGGTGAGCTTATTATGAGAGTTTCTATGTGTCTTGCATGCATTTATTTCAATTTATTGTAACTCAGCTGTCTTTTTTTCTTTTTTTTAGACTGTCAACTGCTCCAGGGCTTTCTATTGTGCCAAAGAGCTTCTGGATAGTGAGGCCCAGTAAGTCAATGAAAACAACATCTCAAGTGTACGAGTAGAGCGGTGCAAATTATTTTCATCACTGAAAAACAATTGAATAGAAATACAATATTATTATCAACATGCCTCTTTTTTCTTCATTCAAGGCATGTTAAGACTTTACAACTTCTCTGTGAGGTGAGTAATTCATATATTCATTAATGACGTTTGCCTGTGGTTTTCAGGTGGAAATATGTTAATGTGATTATGAGAAATCTGAAAAATAGTGATAGAGTGCATCTTCAAAATACCGAAATTCCCATCCTTTTATTTTTTCTCACTTTCACACAATAGTCCGTTGAAGCCGATGAGAGGCTGATGACAGTGTGGACAGAGGTACCTGATATTTGTACTCTCCACAAAAATATCCACACTTTACTGGAGACCCGCTTAAAAGAATGGTAAGACGCTCTCACCAAAGCATGTGCAGATGGTACCTATAACTGTTTATCATCCCCAAATTATGTCCATCTGCCATCATTTCATCTGTTTCCTATTTCACTCCATTCATCAGGGATCAGAATCAAGGTATTGCTGAAATCATCCTGGCAAAGAAGACAGAGTTTTCCATTTTCTCTTCTTACATCAGTCATTATGATGAAAAATTGAATTATCTGGAGCACATACAAAGCACAGTAAGGATTTTTATTTTTTTTGTCATTGATTGACAACACTAACAGAATCAAATCTATGCTTATTATTAGGCATATCCATCAACCAGCCTCAATTGTTTAGTGCAGCTGTTAAAACTGTACGGTGTGTTTTACTGTATGGTTACATGTGAATGTTTATTTATTGTGCTTAGTTACTCGGATGGCATGTATTTGCATATTTCATAGCGTGTGTTTTATATCTCAGCTACTAGATGCAGTGACCCTGAAAAAGCAGTTCCTGCAGGTCATTGTGCGCATCCTACAGTACCGTATGTTGCTAACAGGTGACGTCTAAATATGTTTGTTTCTGTGATATACATCCTTAATGTTTTAACAACTAATTTATGATTTTGTGTGATTTTTATGTTCTTCTTTAACGTTTCTTATTGCTTTAAAACAGACTACCTGAATAACCTCTCACCAGACTGCAGAGAGTTTGAAAATACACAAGGTAAAATGCATTACTCAAATTACTCAGGAAGCCATTTTGTTCCCTAATTTAGTTTTCATCAATTTTAAGAAATTGATGTTTGATTCTTATCTTGGCATGTTTGTAATCACAATGGAAACCTTTGGTCTTGTCTCTCAGTGTGTATAATTGATTTACTTAAGCAACCGCAAATCTCAGATCTTCAAGATAGTTTCACAAAAGACAAATGACCTTTGACCCCCATCGTGCATTTTCATTAATCTTCTTAAACAAGCCTTTCTGCATTATTTATATATGATGATCATTTATTTATGAGGTGCTGCTAAAATAGATTATCTGTTGGTAAGGGAGGTGTACTGTTATGTTCTGCAGTGTGACGTACTATGCTTAATATACATTTATTTTAACCATTTTTATATTGATTGTGTAATTATTGCATATAGTTTTAGAAAATAATTGTATATATTCAATAATTATTGAATAAAGGTAATTAAAATAAATGCAATATGTCCAATTCTATTTACAATAAATGTTGTATATGGCATCTCCAGCACTAATCACAGTAATCACATCTAATATAAATATATAAATATATATATGTGTGTGTGTGTGTGTGTGTGTGTGTGTGTGTGTGTGTGTGTGTGTGTGTGTGTGTGTGTGTGTGTGTGTGTGTGTGTGTGTGTGTGTGTGTGTGATATGTGTATGGTATATATAAAAATGTATTTTTTTTTTTTTTTTTTTTTGTCCCGATGAGGAAAACAGCTTATAAATCATACAGAATGATGTTTTTATGAAAATGTAAAAATGCAGTTTTCTGTGATGGGTAGGTTCAGGGGTAGGGATAGAATATACAGTTTGTACAGTATCATTATGTCTATGGAAAGTCCCCATAAAACATGGAAACCCATGTGTGTGTGTGTGTGTGTGTGTGTGTGTGTGTGTGTGTGTGTGTGTGTGTGTGTGTGTGTGTGTGTGTGTGTGTGTTCTATTAATATCTATTAATATAATAAAATGATAAACAATATTTGCATAGTTTGAAAATGCCAATGTATTAAAATATTAAATCTCTACCTATTACTTTCTTGCCCCTTAGGTGCTTTGGTTGTGGTCTCAGATGTAGCTTATCATGCCAATGACAGCCTTAAAAATGGAGTGAGTATGTGTGTGTTGGCCTAATGTGCTTGCAGAGAGTCTAGATAAGGTTATATAAATATATGTGGAAACAAGTCTGTATGTGTATATGACGCCACTGTGACATGTAAGGGAATTTACCATGTTTTTTTCTCTCTGTCAGGCAGATCTCCTGCGTTTGGTCCACATTGAACACAGCGTTCTGGGTTTGACAGATCTCCTACAGCCTGGGAGAGTGAGAAATTCAATGGCTTACTGATCACATAACACCTTATACCTCTTATCCTATCAAATTTAGTTGGTTAATGAAATTGTTTAAAAAAACACAATTATTCAGTAATGGTGAGTAAGGTTGTCTATCTGTATCTTTGCCATAGGTGTTTGTGAAAGAGGGCACCCTGATGAAGGTCAGCAGAAAGTGCAAGCAGCCACGTCACCTTTTCTTGGTATGCGATTTGATTTACCCACAATATTTTTGCAACCTGATTATCAATTATTCAAATATTTTTGCAACCACATCTGAAAATCTTCTCTGTCATTTGGTTTTATATATCACTTTTGTTTGCTGAGATGAGATTGTGAGTGTTGAGCACACAAGACACAGGGTTGCTTTCTCTCTGCATAGTCTCTAGTGTCTCTCTTTTGTATTTGTGAGCTATTTTACTTGTTTTTAGAGTTTCCTGGCAGGATGTTGTTCTGTGTGTGTTTATGTCTAAATGTGCTATTGTTTTTGCCGTGCGGCTCTCACCCCAGAATAAGTCTGTGGGAACGGGGACAGAGCGATCTGTTAAGATAACAGAACATAGGGTGACAGGATGGATGTGAGATGGGCTGTCAGAAATACTCTAGGCTTTTAAACCAGACGGACAGTTGTGCCATGAGACGGGCATGTGGCCCCCAGAGTGATGAACTTGAACATCCCTCATGTTTTATTAATTGATGTAGGAGACAGACTTTGGCATATCGTAGTTTCTTATGCACCATTGATTAACATTTCAGAAGACAAAATATGCTGCCTTATCAGACAGAATCTGATGGTAAGAAGGCACATCTGAGTCCAATGTTTGCACAACATCCTGTCTGCAAAGATGAAATTTGGTTGTGTTTAGCAGTATAGTTATTTTCTTTACTGCCTATTATAACCAACAATCCTGTGCACATGATTTGGTATTTGTTGGAAAGAATAAAAATGGCGTCAGACTGAGTAATTAATGACTAATGGTTCTATTTCACAGAGGAATACAGTGAGTATTCTAGTCAGTGATTATTCGCTTTGTCATATCACAACTTGAATGCATGTTTGAATTTGTTCTAGATTATTATGTTATCATACCTTGGAAGCTGGCCTGAAACCAGCTGCCTTAAACACACTGCCTGTGTAGTCACTGACCAAAACCGACCTCATAGTGCTGTCTTGTGGTGAAAATTTGTTACTGCGACCAACTCATGTTAACTGTTGTGGTGTGCAAAAATAACAAAATGATCAAGTAATTATTTGTGCTTGTATGTTACATGTATGTTGTGTAAGTTTTTTTATATTACATTTTACATTTTCAGATGAATGATGTAATGCTTTACACATATCCTCAGCAAGATGGCAAATTCAGACTCATCAACAGATTACCATTGGCAGGGATGGAGGTATGAATGTTCACAATTATGGAAACTTCTACTGTTTATTCTTGCAAAATGGTTTTTGGAAATATATATATATATAAAAAAAAATCATAGGCATAACACTAATGCAGCATTTTTAGTGCCCAAGATGCTAATTTTAAGCAGTGTTGTTATTTTAACTAAAACTGTTAGAAATAATTTTCATAAATTGAAATGGAGCTGAAATAAAATGAAATATAAATATTATTTGAAAAAAAAACTTAAACTTGCTAGATTAAAACTTGAAAATTTGTGACGATTGGAAATGTTGCCTTGGCAACTAACTGAAACAAAATAAGATTAATACAATTACTAAAGTAAAACTGAAATATAAACAAATTAAAACTAAATAGAAATAGTTTTAAAAACTAATAAAATGACAAAATTACTAAAACTTAACTCACAATTAAATATATAAAAAATAAAAGCTTATTCAAAATATGAATAAATACTACAATAGCATATAAATAGTACCAAAATAACACTGATTATAAGTATGTATGTATGTAAAGCATTATTTAAATAGTACCTTATAGCACTCTGTATAATTTTTATTATATAATAGTATTGTCACGATCTGTGTGAGTCAGTCACCTGTTTCCTGTTTTTCCATTGTTCCTAGTTTCCCGCCAATCGTTAGTTGTCATGGACACTCAATAATCATCACATCTGTTTGTCATTGTCTCATCACCACTGTGTATTTAGGTTCCTCCTTTTCATTCAGTTGTTGCCTGGTAGTGTTTGTGTTTAGCATGCTGTTTTATGTTCTGTCGTTGTGCTGAATAAATCTAGCTGTTATTGGGAAATACTTATTCTGCCTTCATCATCTTTGAGCTGGGAATGTGACAAGTATAAATTGAAGAATATGATCTAAAAGAATTAGTATTATTATTATTATTAATTATGATATAATATAATAATTAAAGGTCTAAAAGATTAATAATAAAAAAATGCTTAAAAGAAAACTAGATGAGAATACAGAACTAAAAGAATGAGGAAAAATGCATAATAAATAAGATAATACATTTAAATTAAAATGCATAAAACATGGCAGATTGTTCTCTTCATATTATAGTTTGCTTTTCTTATACGTTTAAAGTTTCTATATGTATTTTATTTGTTTATTTGTGTTTATATTTTCCTTCTCTCATTTTGGCCTTTCCTCTTATAGAATCTTAATTTCCAATTTATTTTTCCTTTTGAGCTCCATAAATTATCTGAACCACAGACAGGGAGTGAATTATAATTATTAAACCTTTCTCACTCTTCTTGTCTTTCAGGTCAGCAAGCCACCTATAGAGAACCCTCAGAGTGCACTGAAGATAGAAGTGAAAGATATAAGCATCACTTTGTCTGCCAGGCAAGTGAAATACACGCACTCACTCACGCACCCAAGCATGGATGTGTATGTGTTCAGCATGACTGATGCATGTGTTCCCGTGTGCAGCTCCTGCATCGAACGGGACAGTTGGTTTGTTACACTGAATCGGACATTGGTGGATCTTGGCCCAGCATCAGGAGACGTAGTGGACTGTTTTGAGGTGAGGAAGCTTTATAGACAGTATGAAAAAATGTCAACGTGACACCTGAAAGAGTTGACATTTTGTTTCCCTTTTTTGAATTTGTCTTGTGTTTTAGTTAGTGGAGGGTCCAGAGATGTGTCTCGGTGAGAACGCTCCTCCCCTGTTGTCTGTTTCCCAGGTGACCGTTTGCATGAACTGTCCCACACATTTCAGCCTCACAAACAGACGACATCACTGCCATGCCTGTGGCAAGGTACAAATGCATACAGAGATACTTAGGTTAAACTTTATTTCGATGGTCCACTTCAGACATTCTAAAAACTGTAAGTAACTTTGCATCTACATGTCAACCAACTCTCATTAAAGTATAAGTAAACTGTAGTAGACTGTTAGGTTAGGGTTCAGGTTAGTAGAATATGTTGACATGTAGTTGCAAAGTTACTTATAGTTAGTAGAATGTTTGTTGGGGGAGCATCAAAATAAAGTGTCTGCAGATATTAAGCAGACAGTCTACTATACTCTAATGGAAGTTAGTTGACATGTTGTTGCAATGCTACTTATAGTTAGTAGAGTGTCTAAAGTGGACCATTGGAATAAAGTGCTACCCATACTTACATAGAGTACCACTTACAAGCTCTGTTAATTCTGGTTTTCCTATCTTATCTTACTTGTAGGTTGTTTGCAGAGATTGTTGCCGGAACAAATTCCCCCTCAAATACATGAAGAACAGACGTGCCAAAGTGTGTGATTATTGTTACACTGAACTGCGTAAGAATGGTACAACCGCAATATCTTTGATTTAATTTCAAATAGTTTTATCAATTAAACCTAGACTCTAATATGTATGTGCATCTGTTTGAAAGATATCGCCGCAATAACGGAGAGTTCCAGTCGACCGCTCTCTGCTGTCTTCCAAAACATTCATCCTTCAAGTCTGTGGAAGAGCCGCAAAGGCCATTTATCTTTCAACCAGGTATCTCATAACCTCTGGATTCATATCTATATCGAAATAATACCTAAATATTTGTTTGCACTCTCAGTAGATCATTTTTCACACTGATCTAACATAATAAATCAAAAAAATTTGATTACAACACATTTTTCACATCTATTATATAATTGGCATGGTTATGATCCTCTTAGTTGTCATTTGTCATGTAGTAAGTCACTTTAGTAAGAAAGTGTCTGCTAAGAACATATTTAATGCAGTGCGTCTTGAGTTTGAAGCCCAAGGAGTATAAGTGCTATTAAAAGGGATTTGCACTTATGAACCTTTTGCCTTGCAGCTCTTGAAGATGACTCACATAATTAAATATACCCTTTAATTTCACCCAAAAATCAAAAGGGCAAATATATATGAAGAGTTCAGATGCAAAAGCCTCTAAGTGCCATCTGAAATTTTCTTCTAGAATGATCATTTTTATCAAGCTCGTATATTTAAGTTCAGTAATTTCACTTAAATGGCAATGAAAATTACCGATTAATTGTAATTTAAGTGAAATTACTGAACTTAAATATACGAGCTTGATAAAAGTGATCATTCTAGAAGAAAATTTCAGATGGCACTTAGAGGTTTTTGCATCTGAACTCTTCATATATATATACTACATAAAGAAAATTCAATATTATTTAAGACTATTAATATTTTTGCCATTGCATTTTTTTTAATAGCAATTAAACCCCCATCCCTATTCTTATTATGTTAATGCAACTCATGTGTGTGTGTGTATATATATATATATATATATATATATATATATATATATATGTGGTATATATCATAAAATTAAATCGTACAAATTTGAAATGTCATCATTTAAAAAAACAACAACCAAACACTTCTTTGTGTGTGTGTGTATGTGTGTATGTATATGTGTGTGTATATATATATATATATATATATTCACATATATACATATACATATATTTACACAAAGTAGTGTTTAGTTGTTTTTATTTTAAAATAATGGCATTTAAAATTTTTACGATTTAATTATTAGCTTTTTACCAACTCACAAACCCCCTTCAGTGCCCTCACAAACCTCCAGGGATTCACAGTTTGGGAACAGGGTTATTATGGTTAACAGATTAAACTTTTAAAACATTTTTAATAATTGATATGAGGCTGAAATAGAATTAACTATACATCTTAGCTGTATTATAAATAATACTGCAATAACACTGTTAAAACTCTGCTGTAATGCATGCAAATCATCACTTATACAAGTTTTGTAATGAGATCTATGAATACATTTAATTTAAATAATATATATATTATTTTAAATGAATGTTTTCTTTATTTTTTGTTTATTTTCCTTTGAATTTGGGGTGAACTATGAAACATTAATGTGTTGTTGCCAAGGTGACAGGGTCTGAGGGCATGATGAGTGGAACGCTGCAGAGGTGCAAGAACAGCAAGAGAAGTTGGAGAAGCCTGTGGTTCCTCCTAAAAGATAAAGTTCTCTACACATATCCACAGCCTGAGGTACTGCACACAGTCACGTTTTTGCACACATTAACTTGCAACATGTAGTCTCTAATCTCTCCCTTGTGTCTTTTTCTCATATATAAGGAGAGGGTGGCGTGTGAGACCCTTCCCCTGCTGGGTTTCTCTGTGAGGCCGGAGGTTGAAGGGGAAAGCAGCATGTTTCAGCTGTACCACAATAGCACTCTCTTCTATACTTTCAGAGCCCAGGACAGTAACACTGCGCTGAGGTTAAAACACATAAACTTTACATTCACAGTACATTTATATAAAAATGTATATGATATATAAAAATGAATAATGTTTATATGTGTACTATACCATTCAAAATGTTTGGAGTCAGTAGGATTTTTTTAAAGAAATGAATACTTTTCTTCAGCATTAAATTGAAAAAAGTGAACAAAAGTGACAGTAAAGATATTCTATTTCAGATAAATGCTGTTCTTTTGAACTTAAAAAATATATATATCATGGTTTCCACAAAAATATGAGGCAGCACAACTGTTTTCAACATTGATCATTATAAGAAATGTTTCTTGAGCAGCAAATCAGCACAATATAATGATTTCTGAAGGATCTTGTGACTGAAGACTGGAGTAATGATACTGAAAATTCAGCTTTGCCATCACAGGAATAAAAAACATTTTAAAATATATATTCAAATAGAAAACGGTACTTTTAAATTGTAATAATATTTCACAGTATTAATGTTTTTACTGTATTTTTGATCAAATGAATCCAGCCTTGTTTAGCATAAGAAACTTCTTTCTAAAACACACAAAAAAAATATAACATATTTGTTAAGTTCTACTATTATATAATGTGAAAATTCTGTTCTGTTCTAGGTGGGTCAACGCCATGGAAGAAGCTACAGTTCTGTAGCATCAGTCGTCCTCGTTGTGTCGTCTTCTCATATCAGCAATTAAATCTGTTATTGATCATTCAAGAGCAATGCATTTGCACGTCATGCTCAAAAATCACTACCCAGTGTGACTGGGAGCGCAATCAGCCATCCCTACGCTAACGTGACGCAACACATGTATTTTTGGAATGCCAAGGGAACAAAATGCTCACACTCAGACATTTATTTTATGCCAAATGCTTCTTCCAAAGACCTCGTTGAGCTGTGGACACACTATAAAAGGCACTTCCAGCTGTCATCTAGATGAGAATATCTAGATGAGAACTAGTGATATGTTGCTTAACTTAACCAACAGTTTCATTATACAATGAAATATATTATGTAATATCCCAGATCACTCAAATATATTAGGACAATTTCTATAGATGGGAACTGGTGTGAATTTGAGCATCTTATGTTCAATCAGTGTTTTGGACAATGGCATCTACAGACACCCAGTGGGAGTAATTTTGGACCGATAGTATCTAGCAAGCAACAGAGCTGGAATTCTTGTTGCACTTGATGAGGATGCAATGTTTAATTTACTTACCTTTTGTCCAATTTGCCATTCTGTTCACTTGGAAAATCATGTTTTGTCATCTTCAATATGAGGGCTTAATGTATATTTATGAGGAATGTACAAGTAGTTTGTAAGATGGATTAACTGTTATTTTATCATTTGAATAAACATTATTTGAGTGTAGTGCATTGTGTTCACATTGAGTTATCAAACCCCACTAGTGCCTCAACTTCAGTGTTTTCTTCTTTTCCTCTTTTTGTGTGTGAAAATTTGCTTCCTTCATGTGGTTATGCATAGAATACCTATAACCTCTATTGGGTTGACCAATGCTGAAATCAAACCGTTAACAATATGGTAGTCATGCATATATGATTTCCTAAATGGTTCATTTCATTCAATTCAGTTCTGTTCTATTCAAATGTTTTTGTGTAGTTTTTTTTTTTTACAATGCAAATCATTCTAATTCAGAGGAGGAACCAAGAGTTTATGTTTAGCTCTATAACTTTTATTAAGATCCCTCTGTGTTTCTAAGTTTTATTTCCAATGATTGGCAGGTTGAGTCCACCGAGAGTGAATTTTAGAGATGCGATTCTGTGATTAAGTATCTTCAACTCAGTAATTAAAGAGTGTATTACAGATTGAGACTGTGTGTGAGGGATATGAAGAAAAAGGGAGGGGTGACGTTGCCCTGCTTCCACGTCCCCAGGAGACAATGTGACCCAGAACAGAGTGAGAGTGTTTTCTGGAGTACCTGAAAGTTACGGACACCTTGTCCCAAATAAGAGACACATTCATCATTTTACCTTCCTCTCTCTTTTCTTTTGTATTTTATTTTTCTCCCAAGTTACTCTGATCTCAAGCTATTCCTTGTCCATTCTGCCTATCACATTCTGCCTCACATGCTCCCCTTTTTTCTTTTCTGAAAGCATGAAAGCATATACAGTAAGACAGACAGTGTGTGTGTGTGTGTGTGTGTGTGTGTGTGTGTGTGTGTGTGTGTGTGTGTGTGTGTGTGTGTGTGTGTGTGTGTGTGTGTGTATAATATATACTATATGTGTATGTATAAATGTATATGTGTAACAAAGTTGTGGCCTAATGGTAAGAGAGTCAGACTTGTAACCCGAAGGTCACGGTAATGCCCTTAAGGAAGGGACATAACCACCAATCGCTTCCCGGGTGCCGCAGTGAATGACTTCCCACTGCTCCGTGTGTGTGTGTGTGTATCCACAGTTTGTAGTGTGTGTTCACTACTCTAATGTGTGTGCACTAACTTGGATGGGTTAAATGCAGAGGACAAATTCTGAGCATTATCATACTTGGCCTTCACGTCACCTCACTTCCCTTATATAGAGAGAAGTGGAACATATAGGCTACAGTATACGTATATAATGTTCCACTTTAATCAGGTTTATGATTGAAAAATGATTGTGGTTGTAACCAAGTGCATTACTTGAGCTAACAATATACGATATAGGCCTACACTTACATGCAAAATCGTCCATTAATGAATCATTGTTCCTTCTTGTTAGATAATCTACATAATCAGAAATTCTAAAGGAGAAATAATCTCCTTATTATTTCCAATAAATGTGTCCAGCATAGCACTTGGCAAGGTTTTTCAATTGCATTGCACATTAGATGGATGGACCCAGGTTGGATCCAAGGTTGCTTGTTTAGATGAAAGAAAGAGCACCAAGTGGCGCTCACTGTGCAGAGCCAAATAACGTCCAGCTCCCCCTCTCTAGGCGTCATGGGTTGAGCTTGACCTAGTCCAGCTCCAAATCTGTGGATCTAATGGGTCGAGGGATAGAGTTATGGGTAGGGTTAGGGTGCGGTTGGACCTTCTAGCTACATGTGTTAAGTCAGCATAAAATACATTTTTACTTTATTTGAAACAAAATTGAACAAGAAAACAGGACTTTTGACAATTTTTATTCATTGACAACTTATTGGATTGTGAAAAGTAGGCATTCCATAATGCAATGGATCTGCAGTTGGGCGTGGTCTGTCAGGTTGAGGGGAGGGGCTTGATGACATAAGCAAAAAAGGAAAGTCTCAGAGGGAAAGATTACAAACACAGAATTAAGAACGAAAATTCTGTAAATTTTGATTTCATAATTTAAAGGTCTCATTGAACCAGCTATGCATTTAAGAACAAGAAAGAAACCGAAAGAAATGAAATACCTTGTTAAAGACAAAAATGATTAACGGTGGTTCTGGATGGTTAAAGCTTGGAACCATACTTTTCTAGTGGATATCTATACTCACTCAAGGGATGGTGCTTCCACACAGCCCTATAGGCTTCTTCAAAGTACATGACTTGCACTGAATTAATGATAATTAGTTGTACTTTGATTATTACTGTTATAATGTCTGTGATATGTGTGATAATAACTGTTAATTAGGCGGTAAACATTACTCTGTAATCTCTAATTAGACTCTAATTAGACTGCTTATATAGCCCAACCCACTTCACCTTTCTCACCGAGAGAGCTATAATTAAACAAAGTCGACTTAATTTGCCTACATTGGCATAGTGAAATGCATGGCTCTCAGTACACTCCCGAGCAAAAAAAGGGCCACACCCAAAATGGCTATTATGAAGCCATTAACATTAAGTGGAACAACACTAACTTTTTTTCCTGTAAAAAGCTGTCTGCAAGTTTACCCACATGGCTTAAACATTTAAAGAAAACAAAAGGGAAGGCTATCCCATGCTAAATTACTTTATCTACAGTATTTGTGCAATTCTTGCTTATTTTCTGACCAGCGATTTGTGATTAAAATGGTTAAGACCATTAAAAGACAACTAAATATAATTTGCCATTTTTGGATTGGCCCATTTTTTGCCCATGAGTGTAAATTAATTAATTTTAAAGGTAAACAGTTGTGTGTATTGTAAATTATAAACAGTTTTATCGTTTTAGGTCATAAAATAGATTAAAGATAGATAATCATGGATGTAATGGTCAAACAGACATATTACAGAATACCAGTTTTTATTCTTTCATATTTCTAGACCAAGAAAATCTGACTTAAGAGTGATCGAGAGGCTGTAAGAGCCATATGTTTCTTTATATAGATGTGGAATAAATAATTATGTGCATTAAGTAATTGGTAAATAATTATGAGTAAACAATTTTATGTGTAATATAATATTTAATATTGACAATGATGTCATTTCCGGCAAGGAAAAGACGTTACTGGATACGGGATGTTATTCGAGTACAAATTACGCTCACCCAAGAAGAAGCAACAAAGATGAGAATTTAGATGGATTGCTATCACAGAGACACAGAAAATGTGCGTATGAGTGTATGATTGTGTAGCAGTGTCACAGTGACATTGTCATGACACTTTTGGGTCTTTTAAGTGCCTTATGTTCCTCTGCATTGCAGCAGAGTGATAAAGAGAGGGGGAGGAAAATATCCCTCTATTTTATAATAAAAGCATTGTCTGTTCTTTTAATTAATCTATTGGTAAATTACCCAGTCAGTGCACATGGACACACACACACACACACACACACACACACACACACACACACACACACACACACACACACACACACACACACACACACACACACACACACACACACACACACACACACACACACACACACATATAAAAGGAATCTCTCGTTTTCTAAATCATGTCAGATGGCCTGATCTACTATTAATAAACAGGAAATAAACCTATCTCTAAAGAATTTTAAAAATTTCCACTTCCATTTTATTTGGGTTCATTTATCTAACATTACATGTGTAATTCCACCAAAAATGTTACAAGTACTTTGTAAAATACTATCTTTGGTGTGTGGTGAGAAGAGGAAGACATGTGGCTTCTGTTTTACTGCTGGAAACTGACATATAAGGCATCACTTATCTGTTTATAGAGTATGTGTGTGTTGTGTGTGAGGGACAGTGTGTAAGATGCAAAGTTTATGTAGCAATGTAAACTTCTCTCTAACGGACCCGTACACTAAAACTAATTCATCCATGTACTTTGTTAGGCTGTTTATCTAATGTTCTTTTCACAAGCAAAGATAACAAAGACAAACGATTAAAGATCATTTGTTGCTGTGGTTATTTCAAACATAAAAATAAACCATTTATCTGTAGATCAGCCAAGGAGTAGCAAAACAGCCCCTTCACCACCTCCAATTCTGCACCAGATACATACACACAAATGCTCTGCAACATACTGTTGTTTCTTTGCTTTTTTTAATTCTCACCCACACACTTAAATCTAGGACATACACTCCACAGCACTGCGGACCAAGAGGAGGAAAGCAGGACAAGACTACAAGCACACGCGCACACACACACAGACAGAGAAGGATGTAGATGTTCACATTTTGTGTCCTTCACGCCCACATTTATCTGAACTTTCAGCATCTAGATAATATTCCATGGACACATATAGAAACCAGATGCATGGTCTGTTCCTCATCTCAATGCCTTTGAGTAAACTATCTATAAATCAGCAGCAAACGTATCACTTCTCCTCTCTGCATTTGTGTCTGTGGACATGATGTTGGCGTATGTGGCAAGCTGTTTTAAAATGTATTCATCAAAAACAACTATAGCATCTATTTTTATGTAAGTATGGGCCTACTTAGTTTTAATTTGGCAGGTATGACGTCAGAACCCAGAAGACTAATTCGCCGCTGGTTCCTTTGAGATTTTCCTATAGGGGTTTTATGATGGGGTTTTTCGATTTACATGTAAAATAAAGCCTGGTTTGCATACACCCACAGCGAAAATGCAAATTTTGAAGCAGTTATGTTCAGTTTTTTATATGTATAGCAGTTTGGGGTGTAAGTGTTGTGCTTGTGCAGTGTACGTTACAGAACAAAATGTAAAAATATTGTTATGTTTACCCCAGGTTTTTTACATAAATTGAATTATAAAACCCCACAGGAAAATCTCGAAGGCACCAGGCAAATAATTCTTCAGGGTTCTGACATCACACCTGCACCATTCTAGTGGGGGGAAGTTTTTTGGAGGTAGGGGGGACTATTTATTCTTTATTTCCTTTATTGATTTATTTAAAGGAACTAAAAAATTTAAGAATTTAAGCGGCGCTATACAGTTTTGGCAATTTCTTAGCTGTTTTCTCACTTTTTGCTCGCGGGTTTCTCTATAGAGCTCCCCCTACAGCTTCGGAATAGATATTTGACAACACTGTCATCAAAACTCGTTGGCGACTCTCTCCCCTCCCATCTTCTCCCTCTGGTCATGTGCATTTGTTTGGTTTGTCATGTCCACTGAGGTATGTATGATATACAGAAGGCTAGCATATAAATGTTTAGATAGTGTATGTGTGCAGTGCCGTAAAGCAATTCGTTACATTGCGAGACCTGATATCACGGCCCGCCAGCCCAAAGTTGCAAGGGTGGTTTTTCCACTCACAGGCGCTAGGGGGGTGCGAGAAGACCACCATTCAATCCGAAAAAAGTCACATAACCATTCCAATGACTCCGAAGCTGTTCAGTTAAGATAAATTAAGCTAAAAAAAACGGCATAGTTCCCCTTTAAAGGGAATAAACAAAAACAAAATAAAATATTAGAAAAATTATAATTTATTGAAATGTTTATTACAATATAATATTTTTATTTTACGATTAAATACATTAAAACGATTGTTATTTTTTATTTCTTATGCATGATTATTTTATGATTATTTTAATTCCTTTTCTGTAAAGCACTTTGAATTACCATTGTGTTTGAAGTGTGCTATGTAAATAAACTTGGCTTGCCTTTATGTACACTTCACTCTTACCTAGTTTGTCTATATGCCGGCTCACGTTCAGCTTTTGTAAACAGGAAAGCATGACTTTTTTTTTATTAATTTAATTGGCCATAATCATTTTTACATTTGCGAGGACTGTTAGAAAGCTGAAGCAGACCATCCTAAAAAAATTACTTTTAAAACTTGTAGTCATCCTAACAACACTGAGAGTAGTGCATAATTTAACAGCATCAGCATCAAGAAAATCAAATATTGTCCCCATAAGTGTCAATGATGGTTTGGGGGGCCCTGCTAAAAACGAAATAAATGAAAATAATAAATGTTTAAATGGCTTGCCATAAGCATACAATCAATGGGGCATCTAGAGGTACACCGCCAGTGCCTCCGCATGAGCCCTTCGCAAAGAGGTCACTCACATAGCCTACACACTGGCCGTACTGATACAGACTCTACAAACGCACCTGTGCTCTCTGTTCAGTGCAATGGTTTATTATACAGGCATCTGAGAGAGCGCGCTTGAGCCAGAAGAGGCATCGCGCGAAGAAAGAGAGCACCTGTGCGACGTCACTCCGCCCTACTTTACTCAGAACTCCACGAGCGATTTGTACTTCCTCAAACGAAAACTCAATCATCGAAGAAAGCAGGCGCCTCAGAGAAAAGTCCGTTTCTTCCAGTGGAAAGGTAAGAAGTTACACATCACTTCTTGGGTTTTTTTGATCGAATATTGCTAGGTCGTGTCAGAACTTTTGTAATGTTGCATTTTAGAGTGTTTGACTCATTTTCTTCGCTGTTTTTTTCCGACTGATGCGCTGAACTGATTCGAGCGCCGCGCGCAGAGGCAGTCGGTGGGTTTTGCAGATACATCAGACCTCAATCCCTCTCTTCCTCAGTGTTTTTTATGCCATTATGTTTCTCAAAACACCTTAAACATATGTAGGCTATTAGAATGAAATGAAAAGGGCGCAGTGCAAACCGCAGTTTCACTCAACACTGTAATTTATGCTGCTGTCTACTGGACCTTGACAGAATGGGTTTTTTCCGCACTTTGTGGTGCTATACAACAACTCTACGTAGTTGAAAAGGCAATAGAGGTTGTGTCTCAACCTAGTGACCTACCTAGAGAGCATTTTAGCTGTATATTACAGGCGAGTTCCGAACTGTTGATATCCAAAAATGCTGCTCGCGCCTGTGGTGTGTAGACTACTGGCATTAGATAGTTTGTTACACAAAACCTTTAACTTAGTAACATTTTATTATTAGTGAATTGTCACTTTTCTCTTATTCATAGTTCATAAATAGCCCCAATTGATGACATTGAGGGGGACTAAAATGCCACTGACACGCTTCTCTTCAAAATATCAATGATTATTGATCTAATACACAAAACAGATGGAGCGTGGTTCTGGTTGAGATGACTAAGTGTGTGTGTGTTGGGGCATGGTGGAATTTGAAATGGTTGTTACTGTTTTTAGTTAAAGGTTTTTACTGTTAATGGGAGGTGTTTTTAGTTGTTGTGGGTGATTTGTGGACAGATTTAATCTCTATTATATTTCCTTTTAATATTAGCTGTGGATCCCTACACTTGTATGTGATGACGTGATAACTGTTTGCAGTGGAGACACACATCCTGCTGTGGTTGAACAGTTTACACCATACTACTCTTTCATTCTGTTCATGGGTGTCGATAGTTCCTTCCTGTCCCTTATATTAAATGGTGTGTGACTGTGGACATAGGCTAAGTGATGAAACCTGCTGCTCCTGTTGACATTAATGTTAACTAAATTAACATAAAGACGCAAGAAATCAGCAAGAAAGATTATGTGAAGTACATTCTTAGATTATGTATTTCATGCACTTTAAATCAACTAGTTACAGTGATTTTGGTAATACATTGATAATTTCATCAGATGGTCTGTGAAAGATAGACACAGTGTGAAGAGGTTTCGTTATGCTTTACTTTATGTGCAACAAGATTTCTGCTATGTGGTTGCTAAGGTCTTCTGATTTCAGTATGGGTACTACGGTGTTCTGGCTGGTTTACTGGCAGGGTGTGAATTACACAATGGCCTTCGGGAGGGGAGGGGGGCTAAGAGAGTTGGGGAGGGAGGGGGGGGGGGGGGTAACTCACAAATACAATATATATTTATATATGTATTAGGGATGTAACAGTACATAGAAGTCACAGTTCGTTACGTAGCGTTATCTCGGTTTTGGGGTCATGGTTCGATACAAGTTCGGTACAACAGGAAAAAGCAACAAATCCCCAATGCTAGGTTTCTTTTTATTTATTTTGAACAGAAAGTAGTGCAAATTATAGTTTGATCCACCATAGCGGCATTTAGTCCCCCCTGAGGTAGTTATACTTTAATGTAAAACGTATGTTTTACTGAATTGTTTGCTTGTCTTTTATATCTTATTGTATATCTTCTTATACTTTCATAATGGATATTGATAATTAAAACTGACATTTAACAAAAAGTTGTCATTTCATTTATTGTACATGTACATATGTGTACAAAAAAACAATAATCAGATAAGATAATCAGAGTACATAAGCACACATTGCCTGAACCATTGAGAGAGAGAGAGAGAAAAAAATGTCATATGAAAAGAAAATGAAAAGAGGCAGTGTGGTGTACATATTTAATTTTATTGTAAATACACACAGATAACTGGAAGAGCCAGAGTGAGTGACGTTATCAAGAACGCTGCTGTACCATTTGCAGAATTACTGAACCTGCGTCCTCCCGTTCTCGGTTTGTACTCCTGAGTCGAACTTCGCAAGTCCCAACTTTGTGTACTTGGTATTGAGAAACACCCTTGTTTTGGTTTGGTGCATAGATTGTCTCTTCTTCTGCTCTTTTTTTTTCCTGTTGTGGCGGTTTGCAAACAGCATTGCATTACTGCACACGCCCCCTTCTGGATTGAAGTGTGGATCACCTGTTACTGTATTCGTCGCCTGACTGTATGCACCAGACCGTGAAGATTCGGGGAGAATAAATGTACCGTTACACCCCATATATATATACCTACCATTATTAGTAATGAACGCAACTTTTGACAGATAAACTGTGCACTCCTATTTCAGTGTTGTTGTTGTTGAGTTTATTTTCAGCAAACTGTTTGCTTCATGCATTCAGATTAACAGCATTAAAGAGGGCAAATGTTATCATTGATTCCACTGAACTGTGTATATGCGTTTTAAACACATTATGTTCTTCATCCATGCAATAAATGCACGTCCTGAATAAGTGCAGTTTTTATAGCACATTTAATTCAACTGCTCAGGTAATGTTAATGGTATGGCCCAAGTTTCATATTATAGGTAGACTAATTTTCTAGGTGCACTATCCCTTTATGTTTAATACTTATAGGATTAGTAATTTGTTGCAATAGTACTGGTGATTCATGTACCTAACAAAGCCTTGCACACACAAACACACTTCTAACACCCTTACAATTGTTTCAGCTCCTGTTATAGCTTGTCATAAGGTTTAAGAGTTACAAATACTCTCTAAATACTTATTATGTGTCAATTATTTTCAGAAAAGCACATGGAGCCCGTTAACCACATTTGCCTACCCAACCCATCATCCCACCCTCACTATCTTCTCTATATCGCTCTCATTTTCACACTTAAGCTTACACAGGAGCACAGACTTGTTGCTCAGGCTCTTCTAGACTTTTTTTTTTTTTTTTGCTGAAGAATCAGACATTGACAGGATTCATTATGTGTGTGTGAATCGGAGAGACTGATGTTTCAGAATTGATTTTGTACTGTGCTGCTAGCTTATGTTATCGACACAGGCTTCCACACACAACTGATTCGCTAGCACACACACAAGTGCAGATTTAGGTTTTTTAGATTGAGATGCTGCAACTTGTTTGAACGTTTCTGTGCTGGTTTCTGACATGTTTCAACACGTACGCATCCTAATTGAACTAAAACAGAAATGTGTGTTTGTGTGTGCATATGGGTGTGTTGACTGATCAAATTTCTCTCTCCCTGTCTTTCTTTTTCTTACACACTCTGTAGTAAAACGGTCTAAAGTCCAGTGAACAACCGGCAAGTTTGTTATGAAGCTTCAATGTTGCAGTCACAGCCTGACTCATGTCATTGGCTTTCGATAGAAGTGGGTGGAGTCCTGACATTATACAACCAATCAATTTTAGTCTCAGTTATTACCATAACCTATAAACCTCATCTGGGTCATGTTCCAAATGTTTTGATGCACAATAAAGCAAGATAATGTAATAGAAATAGACAATTGAGGATTGAAAGGATAACCGTGTTACAGATTACCAGGAGCCCTTTCTCTACAATGGTCCTGTCGCATGAGAATTAAACTAAGAAACCTTAGCTAAAAGGTTTAATTTGCAATTCAATATTTTTATTTAATCATATTTATTGGGATTGGATTTAAAGCGCTTGAGTAAATACAGATCTCACAAACTTATTAGTAGCTAGCCTATTTGTTGGACCAATGACATTTTAGGTTAACAACAGTTTTACACGCAGACAAATACACTCAATGTTTCAAATCAAATGAAATTTAAACATTTTGAAATAGACTTTGATGCACACAGTATATCAGACTCTCTGAGAATAAATAGTGATATACTAAACTTCATCTTTATTCCCAAAACACCTTCTGACATTCTGACACCTTCTGATGAATGCCTGCATTTCCCCGTCAATGTCTATTTGGTACTTTGGTACTTGGTCCACCCATTCACAGTGAGGTAATAAGAAGGAAGTAGGATACTTTTACTCCTAAACTCTGCAAATACTAATGAGAAGAGTTAAAATGCAATAGTTTTGGTTCTGTGTAGCACCTGTCACTCTGCATTTTCCTTCTAAAGAATCCCAGTGTTTGGAACTGCAGTTCAAGTTTGTTTTTATTTCATGGTCACTGTCATCATGTCAGTCTGATCATTTCAGCATGGATTGTTTTCTGAACCAAAAAGAGACCAACAGAGCGGTAGCAAATCCACTGCTCTTGAGAAAATACAGCAAAGCACTCAATCTCGTTTACATAGAAGCCTTAAAGGCGCAGCAGAAAAAAATGGCCCACTTAATGCTAAAGGTCAGAAAGAGGGTGGATGACTATATATTTTTGATGCGAATTGATAACGAAACTTAAGGAACATAAAAAAGTATCATGAAACTACTAAGAGAACAATAGAGCTACTATTACATTTAATGATAGAACAGAGAAATTAACACCAAGATCCCTAATAATGAGACTACACAATTTCCTCTGCAGGCACATGTGCTAGCATAAACAATGTATAACCTCCTGTTTATGACTAAATATAATTACAACATAATGATATAAGTTCTAAATTGATAATGAAGTAATATTTTTGTTTTGATTTCCTATATGCAGTAATGCTGATGTATTTCTTTCTGATTAAAATCATAAGAATTTTGGATGTCTGTGTCTTTTTTTAGGCTGTGCCTGAGGGGTTGCCATGGCCCCTTTCCTGAGAATTGCGTTTAATGCCTATGATCTTGGCACATTCTCGCCAATGGCTGAGGCACCATTCTGTGCCGTCAAAATGAAGGAAGCTCTCAGCACTGGTGAGTAAATGTGTGCATGCGTGTGTGTGTAATGGGGGTTTCAAGTGCATTGCTATGTTTGGAATGGCATATTGCCATGCTTCTTGTTCTGTTTTTGACTCTGTGTACATGGAACAGCATGTAAATCCTCCATCTGCATAGAACTGAATTACCCATTTCATTCTGCCAAATGAGTAGTTTAGAACGGCGCACAAAATATTGTTTCCCACAATGCAATGAACCCTGACTTGACCTTCATTTCCATGTGACTGAAAGCAATATCACTTGCCATTTTTAATATATTTTTTCTGGCTGATTTTCAAAACTAGCAACAAAAAAAAAATGTATACTTATAAAAAAATTAAAACAAGTTTATTGCTGCCTTTTGCATACTAATTCACATACTTTTTAAAAATAGTTTGCAGTATACTGTGAAGTATACTAGTATTTCATTCCAAACATTTCCCAATGGTTTATGCTGGATCACAAAAATATCCCCTTTTTCTTTTAAGAACGAGGAAAAACATTGATCCAGAAGAAGCCCACCATGTTTCCTGCTTGGCGATCCAGTTTTGATGCACATATTTATGAGGGACGTGTCATACAAATACTACTCATGAGAACTGCAGAAGATCCTTTAGCAGATGTTACTGTGGGTGTGTCTGTGTTGGCAGAAAGATGCAAGAAGGCAAACGGACGTGCAGAATTTTGGGTATGTGGTTATGTCTATGCATTGTCATGTAGTGTCAATGTTTGCATTTTCACAGGTAATGTTATAAAGTCTCGCTTCATTTTCAGGTTGATTTGCAGCCTTCAGGGAAAGTTATGATGTCTGTACAGTTCTTTTTGGAGGATTTAGATACAGGTAAGGCATACTCTCTCTCAAATAAGCAGCACACAATCTCTCTTCTCTCTTCCAGTGATTTAATAGTGCTTATACTGACTGCATCTTATCACTTGGCAACAAACTAAATTCAATATGAATTGCATTTCCAAATAAGAGCTAAAAGAATCATTAACTTGAGACTGGATTGCTGCTCTCATAGAAATGCCCTTTTTATGAACACAGCTAATTTAAAGGGAGCTATTCATATTATTCTCAAGCAGTTTAATACATCCACCCTGAGTTATGGGTCAGTAATGGGACACAGGCGTTTCACCTCAGTGCCACCCTTGAGCTCCTTCTCAATGTAAATTTTATTAATTTAAAGCCCTGGGCTACGTTTAAGTCCACTTTTAGACATACATTCGCAAACTTCCCTGTGTACTTCCCCCTCGGGGGAATCCCCGCCCCCATTCAAGTGGGCAAGGAAGTATATTTGGACAGATCCTCGACTCCTTGATTTTGACTGAGGGAGCTGACTACTCAACATGTACTCTTCAGGCAGATCCATAGACCAAAATACAACACGTTTGTGACGTCACAGCAGGTCACGCTTAATTTACCCCCACCCCACACAACTCTAGTGTTTGATATTGGAGTAATTTAGACATTTAACCGCATTTAATACTTGTAGCTACCTTAAGATGACTTTAAAACACAGTTATAGTTTATTGTATTGTTTTCATTTCCGTTTGTGTATTTTTAAAATATTTTATTTAAAGGTGCATTGCGCAAGTCTCTGAGTTTTTGCAGAACTATGCCCCCTCTGGCGGCAAGCGAAAGTGCAGCCAGAAGTGTGCACGCTCACGGACAAAAGTTTTCTTTTTTTTATCTTACGTGGAGTTTGCGTTGGTGTTTGAAATGAATTACAAGCCGGTCTCTTAGAATCCATCTTCTACGGAGAATGGCGGCGAATACACAAACCTGCCAGACAGCCAGGTGAGCGTGCCGTGAACGCGCATGACGTCACGCCCAGTCTAAAATTCCGGCCCGAATCCCTCTTATTTATTTTACTTTACAGGATTATAGAGACAATCTCAGTGATCAGAGAAGGGCTCATTCAGCCCATCAGGCAATTGTTTAAGCATGTATGGGTTAGAAAACGGGTATTTTTAACATGAAAAAGTTGCTTAATGCACCTTTAATATAAAATGAATATATTCATATTTAATATTTGTGTGTATATATATATATATATATTTTTATTTTTTTATATTTTTTTTTTATATATTTTTAAAAAATTAACAGCCCAAGAATACATACAGGCCTATAGAATGGTTGCTAAAACAAATTCATAAGGAAAAAAACCTGTAAATAATAAATCAGCTACATAGCAGATTCCAAGAGATCAAGGGCTTAGGGTGTTCTGTTTAAATACATTTCAAGGGTTTCGGCAGTAGTGGGCACTTGTACTGCTTAAGCAATGACGTATACCTGAGTGAACGAGATGGATAGAAGTTAGCGAGGCAAGGGCACAAAAAAACGCAGCCCTGCTTGAATCTAACCTATTTCCGTTAGCTTTGGGAGAGGTCATGGCATGCTTATCTGATCACGTGCGTGTGAATCCATTTGGACTTCTTTTAAAGTTCTGTGCAAAGGAATGTATCTGCTGAACATGTCACAACAGATCTTCCCTGCATTACTCTGTCTTCCTTCAAACATTCTGTCCATTGGTCCTCGTATATTGTGTTTTATTGTCTTTAGAATACAAAGTGTTCCACTGCAGATTTTCTATTTGTTTGTAATGATGTGTAGGGATGTGCAAAATGATGTACACTACTGTTTAAAACAGTAGTGTACATGCCGGTAATACATTTTTTAAATGTTTTTGAAAGAAAGTCTCTTATGCTTACCTATTTTTACATTTTTTTTATTATTAAAGTAAAAACTGTAATCTTGTGAAATATTATTACAATTTTAAATAACTGTTTTCTGAATGTTCCATTCCAAAACTGAATGGAACAAAATGCAGGCATTTCAAAAGTTGAATAAAAAAAGCATAATATTTACTATATATTATATATATTAATTTAAATTATAATTCATTTCTTTTAGGACATAACGATCTCATGCATTTATTGTCAAAGTTTCATGCCTTCAGTTTGATTCTGCTTCCATCCTGTTTCGTTTTTTCTCTTTCACTCTCAGAGAGTGGTCAGTCAGTTGTGACAGAAGACGAGATACCGACTCTCACTCGTCGTCGTGGAGCTATTAAACAGGCTAAGATTCACTTCATCAAAAACCATGAGTTCATCGCCACCTTCTTCAGACAGCCCACCTTCTGCTCTGTCTGTAGAGATTTTGTTTGGTCAGTCCTGAATGTTCAGTTATAAGACATTAGAAGTTTATAATTCAGACATACTTATAATTTTGTCTTTTACTGCCCAGGGGTCTCAACAAGCAAGGTTACAAGTGCAGACGTGAGTATATTTTGCTGTTTTTTTCCCCATTATCCTAAATGCTTGCCCACATACTATGTCCACAGACATGCTTTAGTAAGAATGTACCCTAAAAGGGGAAATACTTGATTGGATTGCTTCCCTTTGTTCAACTTTTAATTGTTTTATTCAGAATTAAGGAACACTGAACACACAGAGTCTTAGTTCCTAAACCCACCTAAAAAAATTATGTTTTTCTCCACCAGAATGCAATGCTGCCATTCACAAGAAGTGTATTGATAAAATTATTGGAAGGTGCACAGGCACTGCAACCAATAGTCGAGACACCATGGTATGTGCTGTATTGCGTTATTTGATTTTTATTTTTTATTTTTTTTATTGTGATAGGGTTAGGGCATTTAAAGTTTGTGTCTACAGTTTCAGAAGGAGCGTTTTAAGATTGACATGCCACATCGCTTTAAGAACAACAACTACATGAGTCCCACCTTTTGTGACCATTGTGGCAGTCTGCTGTGGGGTCTTGTCAAACAGGGCCTCAAATGTGAGGGTGAGTTGCCATGTGAACAGTACATGTATTATTATAAAACTATGAAAATGAATATAATTAATTCCCTTTTTGATTTATTTAACTTGCAACATATTTTGGTGTTTTACATTTTGGTTTAAACCATTTTAATACATAGAAACACCTAATATAGTTACCAGCTCAATGGTCTGTAACTCTGTAAACTGTCTAGTTACTGTATATGTACTTCGGGGAAAAAAGCCACTTTATTTTTGTTATTTGGTGTTTGGCTAGTCTTAATTTTGGACTCTGATTATATGTTTGCAATTGTCTCTTCTTTTTCAGATTGTTCCATGAATGTCCATCATAAGTGCCAGACTAAAGTGGCTAATTTGTGTGGCATCAATCAGAAACTACTGGCAGAGGCTCTTACTCAAGTCTCAGTTGTATATATCAATGTTTGCTCAAGCCCTTGTTATGAGGCCCTTAATATAAAAATAACAGCATTAACGTACTGAAATAAAGTTATGTGTATATTTGTGTTGTCATAGAAATCCACCAAGCGACCTGAAAGCAACTCACAGAGCAACTCACAGGATGTTGCCGTTTACCAGGATTTTAACAAAAGTCCAGGATCTGATGTTAATGGTGAGAGTGCTTGATTTAAATGGTGGTAATTATAACAATAAAAATGATGATTTCAGTTTATCAGAAAAGCTATGTTGCAGATGTGGCTCCTTATGGTCGTCTATGGGAGGGTTTGAGTCCTCGTCCCCCCTCTCGATTCACCCACCAAACACGTATCACTGCTGAGCATTTCATATTCCATAAAGTCCTGGGCAAGGGAAGCTTTGGCAAGGTAACATACAAACTCTCTTTCCCACTCACATTCATATACAGTGTAGAAGACATGAAGGAGGTAATGCGTTTTGCTTATGTCATGTGATCATGGTGGAGGGGCACAGGATTATATGGGAAGCTCCCTTACTTAGCCTTTTGCCTTTTCTAAGTTTTAGGTAGCTACTACATACAGTCATGCTCAAGGCCACGAACACAAACCCTTGTTCATCATCTTTCTGTTGTCAGGTGCTTTTGGCTGAGCTAAAGGGCTCTGGTGAATGGTTTGCGGTGAAGGCACTGAAGAAAGATGTGGTGTTGATGGATGATGATGTGGAGTGCACCATGGTAGAAAAACGAGTGCTGGCTCTCGCCTGGGACAATCCGTTTCTTACGCACCTCTACTCCACTTTTCAGACCAAGGTACACCAAACATACATTTACCAACAAAAAAAACCCAATCACAAATTAGTTACACAAACACTTGAAATGTATGCAGTTATGCCTGTCACATTTAGTACATTATGATAATTTGAAGTTTTTCACATTTCATAATTCCAGTTAAATTAAAATTTTCAATAAAATTCCAATAAATTTTTCATTTAAAATTCTATTTTCTCATTAAAATAAGGGTATTTTTACTAGACATTATTATTAATTGGATGCCTCCCCAGCTAAAATCTTTACATTAAGACATGGCTGTAGTTTCAAAGTTAAATACAACTTACACATTGGTCTTAAACTCAATAAAGAAGGACTGACCAATAATCGTTTTATCAGATTTTCCAAGAAAGTGGCTGTAAAAGCCATCTATACCACATAAAACAAAATCTAAGGATGTCACCCAATCCCAATTTATAAACCTAACCACAGTTACTCTAGGTCTGCAGGGTGTCTAAATCTTAAAGTGACAGTACCAAACAATAAGTTAATGTACAATGTCACGCACAAATATTAATTGTTAGCTACAAATAGTTTTTCATTTGTTTATCTCTAACAGGAGCACTTATTCTTTGTGATGGAGTATCTGAATGGAGGAGACCTGATGTTTCATATACAGGAAAAGGGGCGTTTTGATCTGTACAGAACCACGTATGTCATGCATATATGCATACAAAATAACAATAGTTTCTATAATATAAAAATATTGCTGAGCCCTTGATTTAGTGAGCATGTTATTAAATTAATCTGATGTCTCTTACCAGGTTCTATGCAGCTGAAATAGTGTGTGGCCTGCAGTTTCTCCATTCCAAAGGCATTATTTACAGGTACAGACAAAATTACACCACTGTTTTGATGTATTAATTACACACTACTTCCCCATTTCACCTCTGAAACAATTCACAGGACCATTTTCAGTGATAATTTTTTACCTTTTGTCAGGGATCTCAAGCTGGATAATGTGATGTTAGATGGAGACGGTCACATAAAAATAGCTGATTTTGGAATGTGTAAGGAAAACGTGTTTGGGGAGAATCGGGCCACAACCTTTTGTGGAACTCCAGATTATATCGCTCCTGAGGTATAAAATGCACTTTTATGTTGGTTCACTCTCAGACCAACAATGGCCTGGGCCTGACTTGATGTGTTTGTGTGTGGTAAATCACAGATTCTGCTGGGTCAGCAGTACTCATTCTCAGTAGACTGGTGGTCATTTGGCGTGCTCGTGTATGAGATGTTGATTGGTCAATCTCCATTCCACGGTGACGACGAGGACGAGCTGTTTGAATCGATCCGAATGGACACACCTCATTATCCCCGCTGGATCACAGTGGATACTAGAGAGATGCTAGAAAGGGTATACGTGCACATAAAACTCAATTAAAAACAACACAAATCAAATTTCTGCAATTACACTATCCTTTTTGTTCTCCTGCACACAGCTGTTTGACCGCGACCCATCACGCCGTTTAGGGATTGTGGGTAATATACGAGGCCACCAATTTTTCAAGACTGTCAACTGGCCTGCTCTAGAAAGTAAAGAAGTTGAGCCTCCCTTCAAACCCAAAGTGGTATGTTTTTCTTCCCACATCTGTTTCTCTTCTTTTTTGTCTTTCTGTGTTTGCCAATTTTTTTTTTCTGGTCTTGTCTAATTGCAGAAATCTCCAAATGACTGCAGTAACTTCGACCGGGAGTTTTTGAGTGAGAAACCTCGTCTCTCACACTGCGAGAAAGGCCTGATCGATTCCATGGACCAGAGCGCTTTTGCTGGCTTCTCATTCATTAATCCAAAAATGGAGCATCTTTTACAAAAGTGACCCATTTATAATGTGGTCAAAAAGAAAAAGAATATGTTATGTTCATGTGATCATAGTATTGAGCCAGTTTATTGCTCTTACCAAACCAACCATGAGCACTTTCCCAACTCTTCCTTTAAAAGAGACAGGCTGTCACTGAGCTTCTAATGGAGCCTTTTATAACCTAATATACATTTCAGTCTCATTCCCAATCTAAATGCAATTTTTAACTTGTCCTTACAAATTTAGGATGTCTAAAAATAACTTAGGTTAGTACTAACTGGGTTAGGACAAAGTTGTCGGTTGAATGCAGGGAGTGTGTTGTTCGGTTTGGGAGAAGTGCAATTTAAAGAAGTGTACAAAAACAAAATAGGTCAGAGATTATATACAAGTATTGTTTAAATCAATATGTGCATGCTACATTCATAATTACATTGTGAATTTCTGCAATGATCTGTGTCTGTTCCGTGAGTGTGTGTGTGTGTATTAATTGTTTGCACAAAGGATTGACCAGAACATGTTGAATATGTGCTTTGTAAGTGATAAATGAATATATTGTGTTTTAATTAGGAAATTTGTATATCTGGTACAGAAATATAGCTATCTTAGCTCTGATAGTGTCATCCGTTTGTGTATTTTTGTGTGTATATTGTTGCATTTAAGGTGTTTTTATAAGATCCACTCATTAAGAGACCACATGATCAAATTCAGTACATGATTCTGTTTTAGGATGAGACACTTAACAGGGTCTAATAAACATTTTGATGGTGAATAAACTGACTTGGATTGTGATTTATATTTAGTCATATTTAGTTTTAGTTTTTTTGTATCTCACCTTTATAGTAATGTTATAAAAACAGAAGAACAAAAAAAACGTGTATAATATTTTTTGTGAAAAGAGTAGTGGAAAAATTGATATGATCTTTTTCACAAAGAGGCTCACGTGGTCAATTTTCCTTTTAGTGATCTAGAAATGAGTTTCTTTGTTTTTAAAAACTTCAAAATCCTAAACTCCCCCCCCCAGGAACACACTATTTGTATAAGGGCAATACAGCAGTATTTCAGTGTTGCAGTTTTATCCTTAAAGTACCCTTAACTTTATATTTGACAGTCATTCCTCATAATTATAAAAACTGTTAATTTAACTATCTAATATTAATTAAAACTGCTGTGAAAACTATGATCTATATCCAATTAAGTTGTGCCGTAGCGCCCTCTACAGTACGGGGTTTGGTGTTGTCACTTGCTTACTATAATATTTTGTAGGAATATTAATAATATATTTTATGTACTTTGTGTGTTATTAGTACAGTTGCTTAATCAGATCTCGAAATTAAAAAATCTAAATAAATATGCATGCATGTAACACTGGTATAAAAGTCTGAGGACACATTGGACAAACTAGTGTAGTGTACACTTAAACATGTATTTTATTTATTTTTACTTTATATTGGGCTAATCGCTATTATTAATTTATTTAATTTGATCAATTTAATTAAATTTATTCATTCATTCATTTATTCAAATATTCTATTAATTTATCATATCAAAATGCATTGTTTTGATGTATGTTGTTTCTGACTTCCTGTCTCAGAAAGCTACGACACACGTAATCGGTTTACGGCAGTGGCTAGAGACTGAGCTGTGAAAGGAAGTGAACGAATTCTTTATGAGCGAATTGTGTTGGCTTGTTCAGATGTTTCTCCATATGCTTAACTTTTTCATAACCAGATTTTACACAACGTTTTAACAGGACAGACGTCGTCCCGTTTCCTGTAGCAAAACCCCGAAATAACGGCAGTTTCTGACAGCGAGAGAGAAGCAGTAACCGGGTTTGACCCCGAGCGCAATGCTGCTCACCGTGTTTTGTGCACCGAGAGACCGCTCGGAAACCACTTTCGCCCTGGAAGTGTCCCCGGAGCTTGAACTCAGGGATTTTTTGGCTCTTTGCGAACTTGAATCAGGAATACCAGCCGGGGAGATTCAGGTAACAGTTAACGTAAACATCTTCCAAAAGTGTTGCAACAGTTAGTTAGCTAGTGCTACTATGCTAAGCGACCTGACTAAACAAATTAGTGCCATAGGTCCATGCTATTAATAGCATACTGAGCCTATGTCAACACTTCCAGAAAAAAAACTAATCTGGAAAGATGAACAGGTCATAGTTGCGCTAATGACGAGCATTTAGCAAAGCTGAACTATTTCAAAGAAACGTATTTTGTTTGGTAAAGATGTATCCTGTCAGGAAACCATAATACATGGAATTGTGTGCTGTTTAAACGCATAACTTAACACGAACGAGTCTTTATTTGACATGGGTGTGTTGGGTAACATGGTGTAGCAGATAAATCTTTCGGTTTGAAAATTGAAAGAGAAACTTTGCCTGTACTCCCATTACGTTACATGGTGCGTGAACTGAAACTGTAAGCCGATTATTTTAAAGCATTTATTTCTGAGTTTGGTATTTTTAAGAATTATTTTGAAATGTAAAGTGATCTTATAGGTTTTTTGACGGAAAGAGGATGTGCTGTGTTTGAACAAATTGAATAAAATAATGCAACCTTTGCTCTCCAGATCTCCTACGCAGAGCAGCCGTTACAAGATCCCACCCGAGCCCTAGGGAACTATGGGTTGAAGGATGGAGATGTGCTAGTGTTAAGACAAGCAGAGAGGTTACTAGGACAACCACCCTCAGTTCCAGGTAAACCAGCATAACTAGATATGCTTTAAAATGGCTTAATGTGAGCTTATCATTATCATGGCATTAATCATAATTAATCTTAATGTCTTAGGTCTGCCTCGCATCGACTTCAGTTCCATTGCTGTTCCTGGGACGTCCTCAGGCCAAAACAGACAGCACCATGCCCAGCGCCCCAGTGCCACCCAATCACGGCCGCCCCAAGCCACCACTCCAGGATCAGGCTCAGGCTCAGGCTCAGGCGCAGGATCAGGCGCAGGCTCTGGCTCTGGCTCAGGCTCAGGCTCAGCCCTTTCTCCCCAGGGATTGGACAACCCCGCCTTGCTACGTGACATGTTGCTGGCAAATCCACATGAGCTTTCGTTGCTGAAAGAGCGAAACCCTCCACTTGCTGACGCTCTACTGAGTGGAGACCTCGGTAAATAAAAATGATGGGACCTAAATGCATCTATGTGGATGAGTGAATGTTTTTTCACAGAGTGACAGAATAATTTTTCTTCCCTTTTTCAGAGCGCTTCACCAAGGTGCTATTGGAGCAGCAGCAGGACCGAGCGCGGAGAGAGCAGGAGAGAATCAAACTGCTGACTGCTGATCCTTTTGACTTGGTTGCTCAGGCCAAGATTGAGGAAGAAATCAGGTAACAAATAAGGGGTGAGATTATATGCACAGCAAAAACATGGTCTATGGCACATGGATCATAAAAAAAAAAAATTAAATACAAGAATGCATTACATTATTTTACATTTCCAGACAGCACAATATTGAGGAGAACATGACTATTGCAATGGAAGAAGCTCCTGAGAGTTTTGGCCAGGTGGTCATGCTATACATCAACTGCAAAGTCAATGGACACCCAGTAAAGGCCTTTGTTGACTCAGGTAGTCAATCGTATTTTAAGATATCTTCTCAATAGGATATTGTTGAGTGCATTGCTATATTTTGCTTAAAGTAATGTCTTACTAAACATCATCATTGTAAATAGTTTTTACTTAATTTAGCATCCTATTTTCAGTCATAAGCTTCCTGTATGTACTTGTTTGGGAATCCTTTTAATACTTGAGGTTTCTTTATATTATGTACTAATGTTTTATAATCCTTCTTTAGGAGCTCAGATGACGATCATGAGCCAAGCATGTGCAGAGCGATGTAATATCATGCGTCTAGTGGACAGACGCTGGGCAGGCATTGCCAAAGGGGTTGGCACTCAAAAAATTATTGGCCGAGTTCATTTAAGTATGCCATTTATTTAGACCTGCTCCTTTAATATGCAATATGCATATCGTCCAACACTTTCTCTTAAATCTTATTATAATATACGAAATATATATTTTACACCCAGCCCAGGTGCAGATCGAAGGAGATTTCCTGCCTTGCTCTTTCTCTATTTTGGAAGATCAGCCCATGGATATGCTGCTAGGCCTTGACATGCTGAAGAGACACCAGGTCTGCTTGGGAACTTTGGTTCATAGCCAATAAAGTGATCTATTTCCCGTAATGGAATCTGTTTAACTTGCCATTAATGTTTCTTTAATGGAATGAAACTAACATGAGGATTTTCCCATATTCCCTAGACACATAGAGTTTAGCAAGTGAGGTTACTTTGTCTGCATGCTATTGTCAGTCTGTGTACTCAGGAAAATACTTTATATCTCACTTAATCTTACAAATATAGCCTGAATAGCTTGTTAGCTAATTTTTTTTCTTTCTATAATATTATGTAAACAATGATATTAATATTAAATATAATTTTATGTTCTGTTTTAGAGTAGATCACCAGTAGAAGTTTTTGTTTTCATTACTTGAGTTTGCAATGCCTGTTCTCTTCTACTTAGCGCCGTTCTATTTCTTATAACTTGATTTTCTCTCATCCAGTGCTCTATAGATCTGAAGAAAAATGTTCTCCTGATTGGGACGACGGGTACAGAGACACATTTTCTACCTGAGGCAGAGCTGCCCGAGTGTGCCCGGCTGGCATATGGACCAGAGGGAAGAGAGGATACCCGGCCTGAGGAGATTGCAGATCGAGAACTGGCAGAGGCAATACAAAGATCTGTGCAGGACAGCGGTGAGATGCATGATATGTAGACCAAGAGATTGCATGGCTAATAGGTTGGAATAAAAGCTAGATTTATGCTGCCTTCATGTGCTGTCAGAAATGTCCTACTTCTCAAGTCGTGATTACGAGCTTGTCGCATTCAAACGCTTTGTTGTCGGAAAGAACAGGAATCATGGAGGACGCCAGCTTTATTCTTGCCTGTTTATTTGGAAAATCTTATTAAAGCCAAAATGATATTCAGCGTCTCATTCATTGACAAACATATAAACATTCACCGCGCTATCTAGATTCTGAAATTTCTCGCTGTGTATAAGACACATGATAAGCTTCAAATGAGAATTCATATATGTACATATGCACTACTTTAACAACAAGATTAGATGTAGTAGTTGTGGAAAAAAATGTAATAAAGAATACCTGTCACAGCAGAAATTGTTCTCCCCCGCCATGTTTAAAGTTTATGACCCGCCCAGCTCGGGAACTTGGGTATCAGAATGATCCCTGATCATTTTGATGTCCCAGTGGTAAATATGACTTGAGTTCATGTCCAATTTTTGACTTGGAAACCTGTTTAATCTTCGTATTTAATTCCAATTACACATGAAGGCAGCATTAGATTTTAACACAAGGAATGAATACTCATCAGTGGTTTATTGTAGAATTAAAACAGATTTCCTTGTTTAGGGATCAGAAGGATTTAACAAAACAATTTTTGTATAGTTTGTTAATCTTGGTTGCAATACAGAACCACTCACCCAGTTCACAAGGTGGTGTTAATATATATTTTTTATATAAAGAAATTAATCAAGTGAATTAAATTCAAGCTGTTCTGTTGAACGACAAAATTCCACAAAAATAGCACAACTGTTTTTAATATTGATGATGATGATAATAAAAATGTTTCTTATCAAATCAGCAAATTAGAATGATTTCTTAAGGATCATATGAGACTTGAAGTTTTTTATTATTATTTTTAGTTTTTTTTATTGTAATATTTCACAATATTGAGGAATACTGAGGAAACATGAGTTAAAACATGTTAGGACATTGGCTCTTCAGAATGTATTCTTCAGTTTTAACATTGCCACTAGATAACATAAAAAATGTGCTGTTTAAACCTGCAAATACTGTAATTCATGTTCATATAGTTCATGTTGAAGTTCATGTTTATACAGATTACCCTTAAATAATGTGAGTTGGACACCACCTTGTGTAGCTTATGTGATTGATAGGAGCATGCCTCTTTTCTCTCCTTTTCTCTGGATGTGTTTTTGCTAATTGTTTGCCTCTTATTGCATGAAATGTGTGGCGTTTGTGTGCCCTAACTATGAGCAGGACAGAACTGATGTCATATGGACAGACAGCTGGAGAGGGCTCTACCTACCAGGTACTACAGTCACAGAGGGAATATTTCATTAGCCTAATACAATATTTGACCCAGTAAATATTAGACACAATATATACATTGGTACGCACTGGAACGGCCTTCATTTTGTGAGTAATTTCTTGAAATACGTTCAACTTTGCCTGTCTATGATGCTAACTATTTGGCATGGTTTGCAGTGTTTGCTGAATTTGCATGGTTTTATATCACCTATATGTAGACTTTCAAGTTCATCAGTTACTGTTTCTCTCTCAGATATTGAAGATGGAAAAACTACCTCACCACAATCCCTGCCATTTAAACCTCTCAACCAACCCACAACATCGTCAACCTCAAATCATCCCCACAGTCTCACCCTAGATCGTTCCAAATCTGCCCCAGCCTCTATAAACCAGGGAGCTACCCCGATTGAAATTCCCACATCGATTGAATCCTCTCCACTTCAGTCATTAAAAGTTGGTGAACCCTCTCCAGATCCCTCTGATGACACCTTCAGATCTCAGTCCCAAGGACTGGCCGATTCAACATCATCTTGCTTACAGACGGATGCAGATGCTCCCATCCCAAGAACTCTTCCCTCTCAGGAACCATTCTCTAGTACTGTGCCCGAGGACAATAAAGTGACTGGTGACATCATTTCAGGAGATTCCGGCAGTCCGATGGACACGGTTTTGGGGAAAAATATCACTTCCTCTGGGACTGTAGCAGCAGAATCTCCCTTTATTCTTTTTAACCCAGGCTCTCAGACTCTAACACTGGATCAGGAAGTGGACATGGATGTTTCTTCCAATGCAAAACCTGAAACTGGCCATGACTTTCCTGATCAGTTCAAGAGAGACCAAGGTAGTGTGATTGAAGATGTTTCAGGGGCCCAACCACAATGCATGCCTGTTCCAGATTTTAGCCTTGAACCCTGTCCTGCTGAGCCAGCCACTAATTCTGTCAATTCAGACACTGAAAAGAGTGAAATACCCTGTGAAAGAGACCAGCCGGAGTTAGATAACATCCCTTCCTTGGCTCAAGCCCTTAAGGAGCTCCATAACCTTCTGATGTCCAGCAGTTGGCCAACAGTTTCTGGAATGAATCCTGACCCTAATGCTACAACATCAAGACAATATGTTGATGAGGTGGACCAGGATCATGCTGCAAGAAACCGAGCCACTCTGAACCCAACTATTGACACATCCTCTAATACTGCCACAACAAAGGACAAGGAGGGAAGTTTTGCCAAAGCTGAATTTACTTCCCAATCAGTGAGGGATACTCTAGATGTACCGAGCAATCCAAGGCACACAGAGAACCAAGCTTCGACTCCGGTAGATCCCATAGTGGAACAAACGATTCAGCACCCTAATGCAGCTGAAAGAAATTGTGCCCTTGTTATTGAGGAAGGTTCTGGGCCGGTGACTGCTTCTTCCCAGGGAGATCTTGAGCTCCCTGAGGGCCAGCAAGTGCAGGACATTGCGGACGAAAACCCCTCAGGCATTGACATCTCAGCTGACCTGTCTCAGCAGCGCCCCCTTTCTGTTGCAGCTGGCATATCAACCAATTCCAGTCAAGGGCCATCTCCTCAAACTCAAGCGACTGCGGCGGATCCTCTTTTCCTTGGAGACTCCAACCAACTTGCATCACAGGCCTCGATGGGACAGTTTCCATTAGAGCACATTCAGAGGATCCAGGCGTCAGGGTTCTCCGCTCGTGAGGCTGCCTTGGCACTGGAACAGGCTCAAGGCAGCGTGGAGCTTGCCTTATTGGTGCTGCTTGCAAGAAAGATCACTGTGCCCACTTAGACTCTAAATCAACTTTTAGGGGTGGCGTCAGTCAACATATGAGCCTTTTTCATCCTGTGGTTTTCCTTTAGCAGTCCTCATTGTCTTGTACTTGATGGTCTTATTCTGGCTCTCTACTTTGCCAACATACATAATGTTTAAAAATAGATATATGAGAAACTGGCCATATTTCTCTTTCAACAGAACGATAAAGTCGGCAGTCTTTTTAAAGTTTTGCATGTTGCCTCAATAGTTCGTAATGGATTGTTGATTTTATTGGTTTGGTTTGAATAAATTTGATAAACTGTCAGACAATTAACAGGAATATGGATAGTTTACATCTGGTGGTGGGGCTCTGTAATGAAATGAATGTGGCAGAAATAGACTTGTTTCCTATCTTCCAACAACTGCATGGTTTTAGATCTCAAAATTGATTTATGTGCCTGATGTTTACTGACCTTACACAGAATCTTCTGAAGCATCTTACTAAATTTATTTTGTTTAAATGTGATCGGAACAGATAGTAAACCGGTAAAGCACCAATTTCAGAATCCTTTTCCCAATTTTAATTGGCGATAATGTTCAAGCTGAGGTTATTTTCTCTTTAATAACCATTTTATTTAATAGTTGCCAATCCTGTATAACTTGACATGTTTTCTATAGGTTGCCTTTGGAAATTATATTGTAGACTTAAATACCATAACCTTTTGTGTTCATAGTCCATCCTTGAACAATATTGTCAGTCTATTATCAGTAGTATTTCTTTGTATCAAATTCATGATGTTGTGGTCTCGTTTTATATTGTGTTTTCCATTAAAATGAAATTGGCAGGAAAAAGTTGGACTGACAAAGTGTTCTACAGGAAGAGTTACCCCCCAATATGCCCTCAGGGCAGCAACCACTACATTTTGTTGGGAAGTCTGTTTTATTCTCTTATTTGTTGTCCCTTGTCTAAACACTTGATTTTGGTGTAGAAGTCCTGATGTGCCCTCTCCAGCTGTCTTTGATCTTTTGTCATGTCTACCCTCTTGTCATTTTTGTAATCTCTGGGTCATATATCAGTTGTGTTCATTCTATTTGAGAAACTCAGTTTCATCTTGTATACAGTTTAAAAACCAAATAAAAGGAAAAAGTGGTTCTTATATTTCAAGCGTGAAGTTGTGCTTTTTAGGATGATTTAAGTGTAATAATTATTTGACAGCAATCATGTCGAAAGTGTAAAAGAAAAATACGGACTAAGCATAATACTAGTATAAACTGCTTACATTTAACAACATGTCACTGATTCATCTTTTATAATAATAGGGTGATTCTCACAATGAAGTGTTTTGGTTAAATTTGACCTTAAAACCATAAGATATATATATATTATAGAAGAAATATTAATTTGAATTCAATATTATATTAATATTACTTTTTATTCAGAAAATAAAGCATATTTTTAGGAACATTCACTTTTTATTTATTTGCACATCTTAGCCTTTTTATATCCACATTCACTGTCATGTTTTTATTACTGTAATGAAAATCTTGATCCCACTATTTCATTAGATGACATGACACTGAGACACGGCATTACATTTTCTTTATTGTTTCTTTAGGTTCAGCCAATAATAAAGTAGGCTAATCTTATTCGCCAAAGCAACGCCCAATAAAACGCTGCAAAATTGTTTGTGGGAAATTGGACAGGTGAGGACGCTCTTCTGAGTCAATTAGACCCAGACAGAACTAAATCCAGTGGTTTGGAAAGTACTCCAGTGTCGAATGAGTATAAAAGAGGTATTTTACTGCGATAATTCAAAGTTTAAATTCAAATTTACTACGCATAAAACCGCGAGAAACATTACCTTAAATGGCTCATGTCATGGAGAATGAGACAATCTGGGCTGACAGAGATGATGTAACAGAAGCACTAGATGCTCGTCCCGGTCTGGATGAACAACACAGCCCTAAAACAAATGTGGAGGACTGTGAAGCGTCTGAAGGGCTTTACTAGTATGTAATTAAAATAATTAATAATAATAGTAAATTCGTTTGTTTCTCTGTTGTTCTGACACATAACTATTCCTATCCTAACCTATTGTTTTATTTCCTATTAGCCGCCTACCGCGCAATAATCTTTTTTAAAAGCTTCAGATGGTGCCAGGATGGTGTTTCATTTTGACCTCTTTTCCTTAGTGCATCTCAAGGGTTGGCTGAAGCTCTTAGATCTGTTGCAACCTCACAGTTATGGAACTTAATGGGGTTTTCTCTGCCCATTTCATCCATTTTCTCTTCGAAGAGCTCCAGTCTGGACTCATCTGACATGAACTGTGAAGAGAATGAGGTGAAAAGGTAACATTTATGATGCACAAAACGATAATTCAGGCATCCAGTATTAACAAAATGTAAATGTATGTCTGTACATCAGCCTTTGCACAGAAACAAAGCAATTAAGCATTTAAGCATTCTTCTCGTTTCAGGGCAGATGCAACTGAAGTCAATGCACAACAAGAGGAAACGTATGTTGCCAAGTTTGAATCTGAGTACATCAACAGTTGTAAGTTTACTGATGAATCTTGCAAAAACGGTCAACCAGATGCTATAGCTGGGTTCACATTTATTTACCAAATATAGAGCATCAAATATTGCTTTCATATGTTCCAATTTTGTTTTCCTAGCTGTCCCTTTATATCAGGAGTATTGGATGAGGTCTGTGAAGAAGGATTTACACAGAGCACAGCACACAGGACTTTCAGAATTGGTGGCATCGGTGCGGCGTCATGGTCTGAAAACTCCTCCTCCTCCTTTAAGCTCAACCTCTGTGTTGAGTCCACCAGGACTACATGCTAAGCCATACGCTCTATGGCAGGAGTTACCGCAAGTAGAGTGTCTGCTGAAGTCCCTCAGTGCGCAGGAGATCCAGCTTCAGGAGGTGTATATTGCAGGATACCTACAAGACTGCTGCATGCTTGCAAAATGAGACCTTGGTCTGATGTCTACTGTAAAGTTACACTACTTATCCCTCTGTTTTTTTTATTTCGGGCTAGGCCATGTTTGAGCTGATTGTGTCAGAAGCCTCGTATCAGAAGAGTCTGGTGGTGGCACTGAATGTGTATCAGTGCTCAGCAGAACTCAAACAGATCCTCTCCCGTGTGCAGCATCATGTTCTGTTCTCCAACCTAAAGGACGTCTGCAGAGTCAGTGAACGGTTAGGATACATGCTTGGATATACAATACAACACAATACAATTATGTATATGAAAGATGCATTATGCTGCTTTCACTTGATCTCACTGATTGCCAAATATTAATTTCTATATATGTAATGATATAAAAAAATAAGTACTATTACAAATATTATGTGAAAATGTGTATTTATTTAATAGTATATTAATCTAACGATTTACATACAATACCATAAAAGTTTTTTTTATTAATACTTTTATTCAGCAAGGCTATATTAAATTGGTTTAAAGTGACAGTAAAGAGATTTTATAATGTTACAAAATATTTCTATTTCAACTAAATTCTGTTCTTTTGAAATTTCTATTCATTGAACAATCCTAAAATCAATGTAAAGAGAAATGTTTCAACTGTTTTCAACATTGATAATAATAAGAAATGTTACTTGAGTTTCTGAAGGATCATTGACACTAAAGACTTTTGTCATGGCTGCTGAAAATTCAACTTTACAATCACAGGAATATGTGATAAATAAATACAATTTAATATAGGATATATTTAATATAGTTTTAAATTGTAATAATATTTCACAGTATTGTTTTTGCTGTATTTCTAATATAATGGCTGCTGAAAAATCTGATTTGCCATCACAGGGTGCAGGGTAAATTACATTTAAAATGGGGAAATATTTTGCCATTTCTTTTTTTTAACTGTGTTTTTGATCAAATGCAGCCTTGGTGTGTGTATAAAAACATAATGCAATATTACTTAATTTGGGTTTATTTAGGATTCTGCAGGACCTGGAGTCCCATCTCAGGCAGAATGTGGTGATGTCACGGGTTGGTGATATTGTTTTGAATCACCAGCAAGACTTCCAGCAAGTCTATGTGCCGTATATCACCAACATGATGTACCAGGAGGCCCTCATCACTCAGCTGCTGTTTGTTCCATTTTTATGTTTATTCCATATTGAACACATCATTCAATTTAATATTGCATTGGCATGGTAGCGTTCTAATTACCATTTTACACTTCCCACCAGGCAGGGCAACAAGAAATTTCCGTTGATCCTGAAGAAACTAGAGAAAGATCCACAATGCCAGAGACAGACACTCAAATCTTTCTTGATTCTTCCTTTTCAGAGGATCACACGGATGACACTCTTACTTGAGGTTAGGGAGATGTGTAGACTCTTCAGAGAAAATACTGTCAACATCTTTCTGTGAACATGAATTGTTTGTGTTTTGGTTTAGAACATCCTCAAGCGAGCTAAAGGTGTTAATCTTAATGTCTCTAATTTGATGGAAGCCATTGAAGCTGTACGCAAGGTAGGCTGTCATGCTTTGCTTTCAAAATAATAAATGCCCCTGATATCTATCTCTATCTATCTCTATCTATCTCTATCTTAGATCTTGTCTTAGATATTAATTGATACATATTGATCAGTATTAGATACTGTATGGAAGCTTGTTTCTGCCATGACATAATTTTTTTAAATTTTAATCTCTACTTTTTTTCACAATTCTGAGAAAAAAACTCTTTCATGCAATTGCGCGAGGGGGGGTGGTGTAAGTCAGTTGCGGTTTTTATCATGCAATTGTGAGAAAGACAGAAGTCACAATTACCTTTTTCTTTTTTAATTCCGTGGCAGAAACAAGCTTTCATAATTAGATGCAATTCATCTGTTACTTTATAAATTGATACATTTGTAATTTCATAAATCTGATTGTGTAGATAGTGGAGGAGTGTGACAGAAGTGTCGAACAAATGAAGAGGACAGAGCTGCTTGTTTGTTTGGACAAGTTAGTGGATTTCGGAAATGTCAAGGTATAAAATCTTAATGTACGGCTAATTCTTATTTTTCTGCTGTCGTATTTTTAAACCCGTTTTCTTTCTGTTCTCAATCAGTCCATTCCATTAATCACCAGAGGGCGTCATTTGATTCAAGAGGGAACTTTGAAGCAACTAATTGTTGGTGGCGATAACAGAGTCTCTGTAGTCTCTCGCAAAGATGTATACATTCATCTCTTCAATGATCTTTTGCTCCTCTCTGTTAGAAGGTATGATCTGGTTAAATGTTTTTGTAAGTTTGTTTTATGTTAAAGTTTTGATATCCAATGTTATTGTTATTTTACACTCCACTCAGTGGACACAGGTTTGTTGTGCAGGACCATGCACTATTTCCTGATAATGTGCGTGTAGAGGAAATCAAAACAATTTTGGGACTACCCGCTGAGTCCCTCCTGCTCCATCTGCCCAAGAACCACAATAGGTCTTCCACCGCCCTCATATTGGCTGCACGCACACGGTAAATTTCACTACACAATATATAATCCATTGCCAAGACTACAAGTATGAGGGTTGGACAATGAAACTGAAACGCCTGGTTTCGTCTCCCATTATGTTGTGTGGATTGCAATATTTTTTGTACAGCTGTGCTATTGCTCCGCTAATTCACACTCTGCTCTGACTGATAGAATGTAAAATCAGTGAAGATATAGACGTGAAACCTCCAACACACTATATTGGCCAGTGTTTCATTGTCCAACCCCTGTTTTTATTATCTTGAGCATTGTTTATTTTGAGTGAACAATTTGGTTTGAAAAATCTCAATTCTTGTGTAAGGTAATATCTAAAACTGTAATACTTATGTCTCCTCAGGTCAGAAAAAGAGACCTGGATCAAAGTTTTGTCTTCAAAGTAAGGGATTGCAAGTGTGGAAATACTACGTGAAAGGGTATCAAAATATGCATTGTAAAGTGCTTTAAATATAAATTATTATGGATTTTAAAATTTTCTAGAATATTGTTTTAATATTATGTATTCATGAATAAACTGCTGTAGGCAACTGTTTCAACGTGAGCTTTATTTCAACAAAACACAAAGTACACAAGAAATCTACAATTGTAATCATCCAATTGCTGGGGTTTATTCCCTTAAGTGTCGAATGGGCTTGTTCAACAAGACCCACTGTAGAAAATGTCTCTCTTCTCCCATTTCAGCACCACCTATTTTGAGAAGAGAAAATAAAGGAGTTAAGAATTGGATATGTTTTTGAAGGGTAGGGGTGAACAATCCTTTTAAGTTTGTTTATTTTTTGCGGTTTTACCTGTAAATCCTTTTTGTCGATGTTGATCGGGAGCTAACGTTACGTGATTGGCTGAGGAGACATTAGGTCGAAATCTGAGAGGTTTCTTGCGACCCAAACACCCGCCGCAAATAATCCCAGGTTTACAAGGAGATTCCTGTAACAATGAAACAAAGGGGATCACCACAGATGCTGGCAGGATATTTAAAAGAATACATTTGAACATCACTTCGGGTAGAGGAGCTGTACGCAGCAGTACTGTGTGTCAGATCATTTACAACAGTAACAAACCTTCTAAAGTCATTTCTGTCCGCTGCAAAATGGCAAGCAGTGCTTATCCAGCCCATGACGCCACCCGATTGCCCTTCGGCTTTCTTTCCGCTCATTTTATTTAGTACTAAATTATTCTTTTAGTATTAGCCGAGCAAGCAGAGGGTCTTTGAAATTACCTTGAGATTTCTACGGCAAACCACGAGGTTAACAGAATGGCACTACGGATCCTCAACTGGGACAAACCGTATTTAGAGACGGGCAATTTGCTCTATAAGGGATCAATTTTGAAACGCCGTATCATTTGACCCTCGACGGCTTCCAGTTTTCAGCACAGTGCAGTTGTGAAACACCACCTACAATTCCTGTACGTAAAACATGTCTGCCACCAGATACCGTCGATTCCTAAAGCTATGCGAGGAATGGCCAAAGGACGAATCAAAGAAAGGGCGAGATTTAGGAACATTTTTACGCCAAAGAGTCGCTAGTGCTTTCCGAGAAGGCGAAAATACACAGGTAGGGGGATTTACTAAGAAGTGAATTACTGCACGATTTACCCTTGTTGCAGACCTTGCCAGTTGCAAGACAAGTCAAATGTCATCTTTTCACTAACATGTTATGTATCAGGATAGAGTTCTTTCTGCAACATGTACTTGAAGGTTTTTTGTCTTGTAAAGATTCTTACTAAAAATACTCGTAAGCAACAATACAAATATCTTATGCAACATTGCCTATAGGCAATTATGTTACATATGTGTTGTCTTGTGTCTCAATTTAGATTTCAGACCCAGAGAAATGTGATCAGCTGTATGAAAGTCTGGCTCGTATCAACAGTAATGTGTACAAAGAAAAGGTGAGGGAAATTTCTTAAAAGATTTTCTAGATCTAAGTTTATTTTTATATCATCAGATTTACTTAAACTGTCCTGTCGTCTTCAGAAATGTTGTATTTTTTTTTTGTATCTTTACAGTCTTCATAGCTCGCATATTCTGTGGAGACTGGAATATTTATTGTCAAAACATTATTCCTCACATTTTTGTAGAATGTCTTTCATTTAGTTGATTTGATTGACACAAACCTTAGTTTGACAACATCATCATATTTTTGTCCGTTTGTTTTCAGTTTCCACGAGCAAAAGATACAAGTTTTACAGGTGTGACAGTGGAAGAGTGCCGAATACTATTGGCAACAGGTGAGGATTTAAACTTTATCCTGTGATGTCAAAGCTGATTTTTCTGTATCATTACTCCAGTCTTCAGTGTCACATGATCCTTCAGAAATCATTCTAATATGCTGATTTTGTGCTTCAAAACTGTGCTTCTTAATATGTTTGTGGAAACAGTGATGCAATATTTTTTTCAGGATTCTAAAGTCAATGTTAAAGTCTTTACTGTCACTTTTGATGAATTCAATGTGTCCATATCGAATGTTTTAACTTCTTTCGAAAAATTTAAATCTTACTGACCCCAAACTTTTGAGTAGTGTATATAAAAATGTAAGTCTTATATGTAAAGTACTAGTCTGTATTGGCATTCAGTGTCATGTAGCATGTCATAATCTAGTGAGAAGAGAAAACAATGGAGTATATTTATTTTTTTAATTGGGGAGGAAAAATGTTGTTATTGTTGCATTGTTTTGTGAATTTTCACTATAAGAGCAGTTTGTTTAGATCACCTTTACATTTCATGTCAAAGTAATGGTTCATTAGCTGTCATTTTTATGTGTACTAGGATTTAAAAGGTGATTACTAGCTAGTTTATTTTGTCTTTTTGTTTTTTGCAGGAAACATGCAGCAAGCAGATGAGGTAAAGAAGGGATTGTGGAAGACACTAACGGAGCGCTTCTCCTCTAAACCTGAAGATGGACCCCCTGAAAAAACTGAAAAATAATCATCATACTGTGACTGTACAGATCTTATTCCTCTTTGCACTTTTTCAAATAAAACAATTAAGGAGTGTATTTAAGTCTTCACTTCTAACAACTGTAGCTCTCTTCATGTTGGTGGTTGAACAGAAACTTCCAAGAAGTAAACGGACGGATGGTTTCATTCGGAGAGCTTTATTAAAGTTAGAGAAATGTGATAATTCAGGAAAAACAATATTCAGTTTCATAAATTATTACTTGCATATTATTTCTCTTGAAACCATAATGCAAATAAATATTTTTTGTATTTACTGTGAAACAACCCAGTGTGTTTTGGATAAAAAGCCACGCTGAATTATGTACATTCTTTAAATTTCCCTTAAGACTGTGTATTTTTTTCTAGATGGTTGAATCATCTGTTTTGCATATGTAGTTGTGGGGGGTTAAAGGTAGGTTCACTCAAAAAAATCTTTATTCAAATTACAAAAAAAGAAAAGAAAATCAGACTTTTGTCTTCATTACTTCTCTTAACATAATTTGGGGTTATATATGTATTCCTTAAAGCCTAAAGTAAAACAGTTGTGTCTTTAACAATCCAGCATAATTTATTGTGAATTTGTAAATTGTGAACAAATTTTGTGCAATTTAGGATTAGGATGAAATGACAGCAGTTTACTAATAGAAAGTTGCATAGACAAGTGAAATAAAGCGGAGTGCACACTGGAGAATTTTCTGGCAGATATTGATAAAATGGCCTACGCCATGGGAAAATATGTTCATAAAAGATAGATGATAAAAACCTACCCTGCCTGACCACCACCCTTGCACAGCCGCAAAGGTTTGTGACCAGACCTTGGTGTTTGAAATAAAATCCATGTTGTAACTGAATTTCCTTTCAAGAAACAGAATTGTTCAAACATTTTTTTATTTATAAAAATAGGCAAGACAAAAAAAAACATTTTTTAATTTTAATTAAACATTTTAGGTTGGAATAACCTATAACTGATCTGTGTAAAATGCTGAACTTAAGTGAAAAAAATATGGAAGCATTAGAACATTCTCATTTTATAGCCTTTCCTGCTCTTATAATTAAGACATGGTGAATTTTCTGATATTATAAACTTGTAAGTAAAGTTAAAAATAAAGTAGTTTTCTAGTCAGTTGTGTTAGTTAGAAAGGTGTTAGTTTTTATTGGTCTCTTTAGTCATCTTTTTTGGGATCTGGATTGTCTCTCCAAATGCTGTAGTTGAGGCAGGTAGCTAGGCAGAGCCAGGCCATGTATGGAACCATGAGCAGTGTTGCAGTGCGGCTGATGGGATACCAAGACACCATTGTGGCTGCCACTGTGCCACTCAGCAACACTAACTCTATCAGCGCCTAGATATGAGAGAGCAACAGAAGAACTGTACTATAGAGATTCAGTCAAGCATGTCTTCACAAAAATCTGATACTATCTCATAGCTATATGCAGAGAAACTGGTCCTGGTTTCCCTTCAAAGTAGTTAAACTGAACAATATGATTTTTGAACCTCAGAGTAATGTCTCACCAGTTTAATTTTGTGTGCTCCGAAGAAGATGGGAGTCCAGGCCCAATTAAGTGCCAGCTGCAACCCATAGAGCCCCAGTGGCACCATTGCATCCTGGCTGAAGCCTCCAAGCTCTTTCCACACAAGGTATGAACCGTAGCTTTAAAAAAACAAACACTTATTCACACCATCTGGAAGTTTCTTTAGTTACTTATTAACTTTTAAACTTAACTTCCTTCAAAGCTTTTAAATGCATAACTGACAGATATAGTTAGTGGCCACTGTTTGAACTAACCCCATGCCAGTGTAGAGAGTGGTCCACACCACTGGAAAGGCAGCATTAGGTGGTCTCCATGAGGGTTTATTGAGCGTGGTGTACCAGGTCTTCACCTCCTTCCGTGTGATGAGACCTCCAAATATCCCACCAATGTGTGGCAGGGCAGTCAAACTCAGCATAGGAATCCACATCCTTTCAATGCAAACTGGCAAATTCAGATTTCTAAGCAATTGCCTATCTACATACACATTGTTTTAGTGTAATTGCTCTGCACCTCCTTGTCTGTATAACAAGTCTGATAGCTTATCTCCACAGCATGTGAGTCAAGGAGGCCAACAGTAGCTTAGGGCTCATTAGTAGTAAATTAAGGACATTAGCTTTCAAAAAATGCAATCATACAACATTAGCTTGATGCAAAATAATAATAATATGTAGTAATTAATATATAGGCTTATAAAAAGAAGCAAAATAAGTGAAACATTCAAATATAATACTATTTTGCTATAGCTATTAGGTAAACATGTAAACGCACACAAATTGGTTACACTTTATTTTACAGTATGTGCACTAAGGCTATAGTGTAGGCAACTTACCTAATAAAGTACTGGGTAATATAAGGTAACTACATGGGTTAAGGTTCGATTTAAGTGTAGGCTCAGGGTTAGTACCTAGTTTTATACAGATATTACAATTACTCAAATAAATAGTGTGTACACGAGAAACAGAACAGTAAAGTGCTACCAAATAACTGAATACAAATAATAAACAGATTTTAAACGTAACGTTAAATATGAACAGCGTTCTAAATAAATGCCTGTTTGGCGAAAGTTGTCACATTTGTTCTTAATAAATAGGCGATTTTTTTTTTTTTTTAAAAGGCTAATTTGAATGAACTTCCAACAATGGAATAATATAATCAAACATAAGAGAGATTTGGTTCATGCAAGTTCAGTTTTCGCGTCTTGCGAATCGAGCGACTCCACGCACGTAGCCTATGACAACTAAAACTGTGTCGAATATTATATAGACAGTATTCTTCATTTCGTGCAAAAACAGCGTGTGACTTTGTCGCAAAATGTTAGTCACGCGCTCAACAGAACATTATTTAACGCGCGCAACATATAGTGTAATGTTGTTTACAAACTGAAACGCCCTTATTAGAGTAAAGCAGTTGCGTGTTGTACTAAATAACAGCGCTGTTGTTTTTACCTGACAGGTCGAAGAGCTGCTCGGTGTTATGTGAGGACGAGAGAAGTCTCGATGGCCTTCTATGACCGGAATGATCTTGAAATCATGATATAACTTTGTGTAACAGACAGTGGGCGTGCAAGAAGGACTATGCTGCTGTTCTTGTGTTGAAACAATGCTACTTAAACGTTGGCCACTAGAGAGAGTCGTGTAAATAACTGCCGCTCCCTCGTGTTGTGAAACGATCCCTCAGCAGAGCGCGAGCGCGAATGGTGTGTTCAAGAAGATCAACGCTGCGCTGCGCTGGAACAGATGTCAGTTTTTTTTTTTTTTTTTTTTTTTTTTTTTTTAAACCACTGGAAATCAACTTTTGATGTGTCAAATATCAAGTCGTCTGATAAGATAGTAGTGTAGACGTAATATCTGTTGTGTGATTGTTTGTAGCCTACTGTGTATGTAGATTGAATGAATAATGTGCACGCAAAAATATTATGCAAATTAACACGAAGAGCGGAACAGTTTTACCGGTATTCCCAAATGTGTTTGGTAAGAAGAGAGCACTAAGGAAACGTGTACGATGCAGAATAAGCTACAGAAGATGACTCCCTCTCTAGGCAACTTCTGTGTTGAATAGACTGCTTCTTAAAAAAAAAAAAAAAAAAAAAAAAAAGAGTTATTTGCTTTTTAAACCTGTCAAATGTTTTACCCGTAGAGATTTAACATGCACACTGCGACTGAGTGATTTTATGTTTATATTTGCAGTGCCTATATTGTAATTTATTCAAAACATTATTTTGATGTAGCCTACTGTGTATCACAATTCTGTAGTAAATCAAAACTGGCATTTGCTACAAGTTCATTATTTTAGCTCAGTTATATGAACTCTCGTTGCTGTTTATTAATTTCCTTGTGGTAATGGCTTTATTAACAAGTGTGCCGTGTCTTTATTTTGTGAAAACAGTTTCAATCCATTAAAATTCAGTTAGATGGATGTTTGCAATCAAGACCAATCTCAGAAAACATGAGGTTTAACATGGGTTTAATCTCATGATTGATGACATTTTATTTTGTCACCGTAACACCGTTGGGACGTTTGCCATTAGGCTATATTTAAAACAATATCTTAGTAAAAACCAGTGGAACTTATAAATATTATTATTATTGACAAAACTATATATAATTTGAAATCTTATACGCTACAAACTAGTTGTCATATTTGGTGAAAGATTTTCTAAATAGATTACAGAGGAGCAGTAATTTATTAACTTGCATCAAGAATATTTCATAGGCGTGTTCAAACCTTTTTTTTTTAAATAGCAATGAAAATGAAAAATCATGAAAGATTGGTGGTTAAAACCTCAGTTTGTTTTCATGCCAAGAGTTCAAAAGATATCATCCATTCATTTTTTTTATTTTTTTTATTAAAAAATAAGCTATAACGCGAGCTATAACGCACGTGTTCTTTCCGCGTTGTTAGAGGTTGACCGTTGAATTCTAATCAAATACTGCCAAACTGCCCATACCAGTTCTGAATAGGATGTCTACTTTAAAAATTGTATGAATAAAAATATATGGTTCAGCAGATCACTCAAACCATGGAAATGGAGGCGCCCTTATATGGTCAGTAATGAAGCTTGGCCGCCATCTAGTGAAAAGTTTGGTAAGTTACTGCGCCCAAACAAAATCCCACTGAAAGCTCATTTTTTGAGATATCAACCTAAAATTTGGAACACAACTTGTTCAGATTTTTTGCTTTGATTCTCTTGCAGTTTTAGAGTAAAACATGTTTTGTAAAATAAATATTTTATATAAAATATATTTTCATAGGCCTAAACAAACTTCTAAAACTTATTTTCTATTTCACTTTCATAATTTCATTAACTTTCACTTCTACAATAATATGCTACGCATCTTCTTTAAAACAAGACCAACCTTAGGTCTATATTCCAAAGCATTCTTGAATTACAACCATTTAAGTTTGGACAGTGCATTTTCATGTCTGTGCAATAAAGCAGTTCATTTTGGCAGTGATGATTGAAAAATTGTATTCCTTTTATTATCTATATCTGTATATGGTGCAACTGTATTTTTTTGGTTGTATTTAACTGTACATCATTTCATCTCCTGCCACTGCAGGAATTACAATAAAGCCACTTTGATTTTGCAGCCGTTTAACCTTTATGACATCATAAGGGAATTCTAAGGAATGCTTCTTTTAAACATACTAACAGCAGGTGAAAATACTGAGGGCTTACTTTGCTGCTAACAATCTCAGTTGAACACATTTGACAATTTGAGCAATTTGATCTACTTTTCAATGAATTCCTATGGCTGTTCCCAGTCCGGTCTAGAGGATGAGCAGTCTTCTTACATTCCACCACCTCAAATAGGCCTGTATAAAGGTAAGTGAACATGATTTCCCGCTTAAAGTGGTTGATTTAAACCAAACAAATGATCGAGCATAAACTTTAAACCAACTATTTTTGACGGGACAAAATGATTTTTCATTTATCCAAAATTATGTGCAATAAATTTGATATGAATTATGAATTTTTATTAAATTTTTTAATAATATTTCTTCATACAACATCTAAATCTGATTTAAATATTTTTGCTTGTTACATTAAATTACATTGTGTAATTTTTAAGGACTCCCCACGGCCCAAAATGACTTCATGGCACGTCCACCTCCTCCCTCACTACAGTATTACAGAGATGAGGAGGAATCTACGGCCCTTCCAAGATCTGATGCGATTGAGACCCACTGTGGTGTTATCACGCCTGAAAGTAATTTCCTAACATTAATATCACACCAATGTTGCAGTTTATCAGTATAGAGGTGTTAGAGATATTTACTTATGTTTTTTATGTTTAGATTTGATCTGGGATCCTCCAAATCTTAAGGAGCTTGGTCCAATGAAATTGGTAGGCATTTACAACCTTCCACCAGCCTTCTGGCCAGCCAGCTTAAAGGATAGGGTGAAGAATCTTGGCATTGATGTGGATGGGACAAACAGAGCTGATGACAGCAGCAACATAAAGAATCCATCCTCTTTTTATGATACGACTGAGGACCTTCTTGAAGTTTTGAATTTCTCGACACCTTCCCATCATGCAAATCAGGATATTTTTGACATATTAGGCCTCTCTGAATACTATGGACCGGCTGAGATTGCTGCCATTACAGAGGGAGAGGACAAGCACGAGCTGTCTCTCAGCCCTGGTGTCATGGAAGCAGCAGCCACTGATTCTGAGGAACTTCTGTCTTATTTCCCAGGCTCAAGAAAGAGAAAGAGGGCTATTTACTCTGGCAATGAGTTCTCTTCTGCTGCTGCCGAAAGTTTTGAGATGCGTGATGGTTTTGAGCTCTTTGAGCCTCCACATTCAAAGCCTCGACTCTTGTGAGACTGTTGAAGATGTTCTTTCTCTTTGTCATGCCATCTACTCTGAGGAAAGCACTGCTTTTTACGATTAAAGCAATGTCTGTGGCAATCATTTGTGGATTTTGAAATTCAAAAATGTAATATCTGCTACTCAGTAGGCTATAAAATGAGCTAGATGAAAATCAAAGTGTAGCATACCACATTTCTGTTACACTACAATAAGGTCTCATTTGTTAAAATTATTTAATGCATTAGCTATAGCATGAAGTAATAATGAGCAATATATTTTTTGTTTACAGCATTTAGCCTTGTGGGCAGCGCTCCAACATGTAACACAGTTGTGCTTTAAAAAAAAAAAATTATTTAAATGATCTGAGGTGGGAAAGTATAAACCATATACCATAAACCATAGACAGACATTTCCGGGTCTGCTTTCTAAATAAATAAAACTTTTTTTATTTTTAGAAAACACTTCAGATATTTCACCTTTCTGTTCAAATAAAAAAATCCCAAGAACTGGTTTAAAAAATATAAGAATGTTTGTGTTTGTGTTTGTGTGTGTGTGTGTGTGTGTGTGTGTGTGTGTGTGTGTGTGTGTGTGTGTGTGTGTGTGTGTGTGTGTGTGTGTGTGTGTGTGTGTGTGTGTGTGTGTGTGTGTGTGTGTGTGTGTGTGTGTGTATATATATAAAGAGTTCAGATGCAAAAGCCTCTAAATGCCATCTGAAATTTTCTTATAGAAGGATCATTTTTATCACACTTGTATATTTAAGCTCAGTAATTTCACTTAAATGACAATTAATATGTAATCTTCATTGCCATTTGAGTGAAATTATTGAATTTAAATATACGAGCTTGATAAAAATCTTTTGTATATAGAGAAACCCCCCAAAAATGTTATTCAAAAATCCATAATATCTGTAAAAATATATACAGTATTTATATATATATATATATATATATATATATATATATATATATATATATATATATATATATATATATATATATAGGCTATATTTTAGAAAACTGTTTCCTGTGTATTCAAGGTGCAATGAAAATCTTTTAGTACTTCTTACTTGATGGTAAAAACACACAAAATATTTTTGTAGAAAATGGTATGTGTTTTGCAAAAATGTATGAATACAAATATGTAGTCTCTAAAAACTTGGTAAATGTGTTTTAATCTATATGAAAAATATTTCTCTTGTCTTTTATCACCTGGCGTAGAATTTCACACACCTCATACAAATGGCCCTAAGATTGTTTCCCCTGTAGCTACATTTTTATTCTTCTTCAATAAACTATCGGACAGTTGATCATAAACTAAGTAATGAATATTGGACAGTTACAAACCATTCAGAAATGAAAGTTTGAACCATTTCTCTAATAGAAAAACACCTGTTTGACAGAATGCTGAATGTATAAAACCAATACGAATTTGATTTGTCTGTCTTAAATGACAGCAAGGTGGATTTAAATAGAGCTGCTGCCAACACGTCATCGTGTGATGCTCAAACACATCTTCTGGTCCTCCAGCATATTCTACCTTCTTGTCGCTCCAGCAGCCCTCGTTGTCTGCCTGAACTCTCACCCTGGTGGTCGGGAAATGTCAAAGAGAGGCCCGTGCCGCAGCAAGGGGGCGTTACGGGGGAAAAAAACAATTGCCTTTATTGTTATATTTCCACGCAGTTCTATTTTCCCAGTCTTACCACTAGAATAAGCATCAAAACGACCACCACGCCGACCGCCAAGTCCGATGGTGTAGCATCCGCCGTGGACTGCTGTTCGCATCCTTCATCTGTCTCGTCTCGTATTGCAATCATTGCCAAACATGTGAGTAGCAACCGCAGCTGAATTGTTCTGCAGTAGCCTAAACGTGTTTTGATGCTGCTTGTACAGCGCGAGCTCTATCGCATCCCGCTCTCATTCATCTCGTTAGTTTGCGTGAATGTGCTGTGTTTGATACACATATTACTAGCATCCAGCTGCAAACGGTAAGTGGTCGTGTAACACTAACGTTGATACAAAGGCTGGAACGTAGCGAGCGAGCGAGCCATCTCCATGAACGCCGCAAGTGTTGCTTTTACTGGTTCGACTTCTACTTTGCTTTTCTGTCTTAGCATTTAAAAAGCTAGTCCTGCAGATTTGTGCAGCAGTTCTACGCTCTTTACGACTGGTTCTTGGCTGTGATGTGCTACTAGACGTTCAAGTTGCATCTGTTTGTCACTAAGTGTCTATTCGGAAGACCTGCTGCACGAGATCTGGATGTACGATTCTGGTTTATTCCATAAACTACAGATAAAAAACCCCAATTTTCCAGGTGCCAAACGCGTCTGGTCCTGCATGATAGACCTCAGAGAATCAAACGTGGATTTCAGGTTCGACTGTGCAAATTGCTGTGTGAGGCACGAGACATTGTGTGGCCTGATGTTATGAACTGACATGCTCATATTTATCAGTATACAAAAATAGATAAAATATTAAATGCATTATCTCCAAGCCTACCTTTATTGCATTGCACAGTTTCCTTTTCTGTGTACTGTATGGCACTGATACTATGTTAGTCTGGGGTTATGTGGAAAGCAACTTTATGACTGGGCCTTCATGTGCAGGACAAACTTTATTAATGAGTTGCACATGAATTCAATTGAAGGGCCAGGCACACATTTAAAATTCTGTCATCTTCCAGCATTAACCTTTTTGCATTTAATCATGCATGCTTCATTTTATTGAAAGAAATTATGGCGTTTTAAATGCTCATGATGCTATATTGACCAGCGTGAGCACTGGGATCAGTAATTTTGAGTCATGTTAATGGTGATATTAATATTAGCAGACAACAAATATAATTATACAAGTTTTATTTTAGCATTCTATGGTAGTTAATCTCATTTTTTTGTAATATCAATTGGATTTGAGTTTACATTTTTGTGGAAGTTATTGTTACAAAACTGCTGTTTAAATGTTAGACACATAAATGGTAATTTACACAAAACACACTTGCCATTAATTAAAGTTTTTTTGTTCTATTTATCATTCTTCTTTCATGGTAGTTCCTAGTTTTTACAAGCATGCAGAGAATCAGAGCAAAAAGTTTGAAGAATGAAATGGTGTTTACATATTATTATTATTATTATTTTTGCATGTTTTAGGTATTCATTGCAAAATAATTTGCATTGATTTGAGAGCGTGTAGTATAATTTCAGAGCAAAAGGTATTATTTTATTTATTGTTTTCATTCATACATTGTGACATTTTCTGATGTGGTCCAGCATGCTCATGAATATTTTAAATTGATCTTTGGTTTTTAATTGATGGACACAAATATTTACAGTTTTATAGTGTTTCATTTTAAGTGATCAACACATGTAGTCAAGGTCTGTGTTTTAAACTTTAAGCAAGTGCATGTTATTCGCGCATATTTTAAAAACACTAAACATGTTTACTGACATTCATGTTGAGATTCAGTTCATGAATGGGTCTAAAATCATGTTTACACTGAATTAGATAGTAGTTAGTGGTCATTCCACACTTACAGAAAGTAATGACACCTGTTGGAATTTTGCCTATGGGTTTTTAATATGATAATGCATTATTTCAGTTACTGGGGAAACACAGTAACACAACAATGCATAAACATTGTACTCTGTATTTGGGCAGTTTGGGTTTGGAACCTGAAATACCTGAAAAACAAGATGTGGTTATCATTTATTAGCCATCTTTTTTAAGAATCAGTGCACATCTTATAGGCTTAATGTGACACCATGAATTGCAAGCTGCTTTTCTCTTGAGAATAAGATTCCAAGTAAAGTAATTACGTTTTATTTCTCCGGTGGGAGTCAGAGGAGACAGATAAACTTCATTCCCTGTGTCTTAATCACAGTAGTTCTTGAAAAAGAGGACAGTATACTCAGAGGATTGTACATCAAGTCTTTTCTTTTTCTCTGCTTCATAGGAGAAATGAAATATTTGTGCACTGGGCCTGGATGCTCTTACAAGCACACCCCACTTCCGCCATGACACCCAGCAGAGGATTCTGGGATTGACGCAAGCATCACTCCCACTAATGGCCTGGACCAGGTGAGCATGCATAAGTGTACTTTTTGTCTTCAGTCATCTCTTTATGCATAAATAACAAATTATAAATGTCCTGCTTATTAACTTCTAGCTGTCTCCATATATTTCTAGCAATAATTTACCCGTTTGTCCCTGTTTAAGGTTTCAGCTGGCCTGCTGAAGCTATGGGGAGCTGCTGGAGCTGTCTATACAGAGACGCTATCCAAGACAACCATCTCAACAAATTCAAGGTGCTTTTCACAAGACACCTGTGTATTCACACTTTCTGATAGAAACAAACCTTTTAAAAAAGTACTGTGGTGGTAAATATTTGACGTGCAACATTTAAGAACAGCTGCTGAGTTCGCTTAATAGAGCATCATTTGGATCTGAGATAACTGGTTATGTTTGACAGGTGACTAATGTGGACGATGAGGGTAATGAGTTGGGCTCAGGAACCATGGAGCTCACCCAGACAGAGCTCATTCTGCACACACGCAAACGTGACGCCATCCGGTGGCCATACCTTTGCCTGCGGCGATATGGTTACGATTCCAACCTCTTCTCTTTCGAGAGTGGCCGTCGTTGTCAGACAGGACAGGGTGAGATGATTCTTACCTCTACATTATGCAGATGGAAGACTGAATTGTGTGTAAAGCAAATACAGAAACCATCTGTGAACCCCTTACATTTGTTGATAGGTATATATAGAGTACATTAATATCCGCACACTTTTTCAGTGGCGTTGGTTCCGGAAGAATTTTTCCATTCGTTTATGCCACCAAGACAACCAGCTATGAGGTGAAACACAATGTTACAAAGTTTTATTTGAAGCAAAAAGGACAAATGTACAAGACTGTGTACTCAATGGCTTTAATTTAAAGTTGTTGATTAAATCAATAGAAACAATATATTCTAGGTTTATTGCAAAATATGCATATAAATAATTAAGTATTTTAACGTCATTCGGAGTGCTCCATGGAGGCTCTTTTGGCACGATTTGCTTGTTGCGACTGATTGGTGGAATTTAAATAAAGCATCATGGGTAATGTACTTTTTCACAATAAATTTAGCTGTTAAACACAATTATTTAAAAAATAAGTTAAAATAATGTCTGCTGAAGCATATACCATTGATTAACAACCTCTGAGCTCACAGTAGGTCCATCGTGATCTATAAAGGTTTGTAAGTTATTGTTAAAAGTAAAAAAAAACTTTCTTCCTTATGGAGAAAATGAATGAGTATTTACTTCTGGAACCTGACTGTTGCACTCTGTTTGGGGTGGTGGTTGATTTGGCTATTGAATTTAATGTGCATACTAGTTATATTAATTGTAGTTATTGTTAAATTAAGTTAAATTTAACGCTGTCATCCTAATTTAGATGTTTTGTGTGCCAATATATTTTTGCGCCTTCCCCCATGCATAAAAGTGACACTCCACCTATGCATTTACAATTTTTCTTGCTTTTTTTGTTTGTTATTCTTGTATGTTTTGACAGGGATATTTGCATTCAAGTGCTCTCGTGCAGAAGAGATCTTCAACCTGCTGCAGGAGTTAATGCAGTGTAACAGCATCAATGTGGTTGAAGAGCCTATGATCATGACCCGGCCTGGGCATGCGCCAGAGATGGACATGCCTCGAACTCCACAGACACCCAATAGTGAGCTGGAATATCTACACACTTGAACAAATAGGGATTCATATGTACATGTAAATGAATTTTAATGTCACATCAATGGTGACAAGTGCATGCACATTTAAACACCTATCCACCTGTATTTGCATATATCTCCATTCATTAAATGTCTCTCACAACTTTATTTTTATGTCTTGCTCATAATCAACAGAACTTTTATAGGAGGGATACCTAAATATCACCTGCTTAAGTGTACTGTGCTTTGTTCTGTTTGTGTAGCCCCTGCGTTCCCGATGCAGGGTTTTCCTAATGGATACCCAGGATACCCAATCAGTGCAGACTCATCACAGCCCTCTCTCACCAACGACCTCAGACACAGCCTCATGGGACTGGATGACCAAGTGAGAACAAACACCTGCCTGTGCACATATACAGAAGCCACAAAAAGTATCTGGACGCGCAAGCAGCACTGCTTTAGCCACAACATACCAAACCAAACAAATAATTCTAGAACTTTTCTCCAAAAATAAGCTGATTTTGCAATGGGAAAGGTCACCCAAAAATCCCCCTCATGTCGATCCATACCTGTATGACTTTCTTTCTTCTGCGGAACAATTTTTGTGGAATTTTTTTAATGATGTTTCAGCATTGGACCAACATGAGAGTAAATGATGATAGAAATGTAATTTTTGGATGAACTAACTCTTAACCAATTCATCTCAAATAATAATTTCAGTGGTTGCATGAGGTCACTTCCCCTGAAGTTCACACAGGGGTTCTAGTAGAATAACCATAGATTAAAGTTCATAACATTTAACTGTGTGTCACAAACATTTAAAACCTCATAGCTTCTAATAAGTGTATTGTTTCGCTTGGAAATTGTGTTTGTTCTATTTTATAAATGCCTCTTTATTTGATGTTGATTTATTTTCTAATGCACTGACAATTTATGCATTTGTAAGTTTGGCTTAAATTAAATAAAATACAAAAATACCTTTGAGGCTTTTGTACACTTGAATAATAATAAAACTTTGCTTGAAATTAATTAGGTGATCAAAATGTACAAATAGACAGTACAGATATTGTGCATCACACACGATCTTTTTGAGGGTGTTAAAATATCCATACTGTAACACTTAGCCCAGGCAATTATTGTGCAGCAAGTCACTTAAATAGCAACTAACGAAACTTTCTCGCTTGTTTTCAGACTCATACATATGTGAATACAGTGGGAATGGAAACTGACCTCTCGAGCCGCCACTGTGTCCACTCCCTGCCCGAAGTGCGGCCCACCACCTACCCGGAAACCTCAACTACCACCACCATACGTGGGGGCCCAGTCCCGGGCCAGCCCAGCTTGCACTGCTGCCCTCTGGATGACCCTCACAAAGACCCTCAGGTCTTCCTCCAGCCTGGAGCCCAGGAGGTGAAGTTCATGTTGGGTCCGACCCCAGCACAGCGCCACCTGATGGAGAGAGACAGAGACCGTCACGTCACTCACCCGCTTCGAGCACCAGATGGCAGCTCTGAAACAGAAGGAGAGGAAACTCCGTCTGTACACATGTGCAACACACACTCCTATCACCATTGCCATCATCTAATGCACCGACACCCGAGCATGGAGCCTTGCTCAGAAAGCCAGCTGACATATGAGAATATCAACGGACTCCGAGGGGCACGTAGGCAAAGGCTAAGTCCGAGCACTGTGTCCCAATCTCAGTCTTTGGGTTCCAGTAGCAGTAGCAGCACCACCGGTGATTCCCGCACACACACACATCCGCACTCCCTCCCGCTGACGCACACGCACGCTTCCTCACTGCCTCCGCAGGGATATGGCTGTGACCGGGGAATGGGGGTTGGTGGTCATCGGCGCACAGCGTTGCTCAACTATGAAAACCTTCCTTCGCTCCCCCCGGTTTGGGAATACCGTGCACTTCAGCGTGATGAAGAAGAGGATCAGGATGAAGATGAGGATGAGGATGAGTATGAGGAGGAAGAGGAAGAAGAATATGATGAGTATGAGTATTCTGAAGGGCCCGCAACCCCAAACGGATATCATCAGGAGAGTGGCGGTGGGATTCATCGCGATGCTCTGCAGAACTATGTCAACACTGAACAGGTGTGTAAACAAAAGCACAAGCAAATACATATTGCTTGTGAGAATATGCCAAATCGAATTACATATCAGGGAACTGTAAAATAGGGATTTCCAGGCTTGGAAAGTCATGCAAATTAGATAAATTTCATAAATATAATAAAATATATAACATGTATAACAATGGTCTATAACAATATACTGTATATTATAGTTATGTTTATCTCTAAAAATAAGTATTGCTCTTAGAGACTTTTTATTTTTATTTTATAAGTAAATGTATGGAATATGCCAAATCTAATTCCAGGGAAATATCAAGGAATTGTAAAGCCTGGAAAAGTCATATAAATTCAATTCAATCAAATATATTAAAATTGAAAATGAAATATATAAAAAAAAATATTATAAAAATTATGATACAATATGAATATAAAAAAGATCACATGAAAGTCACAGAGTCAGGAACATTTATGTAGTTATTATATACTTTATGCTTAATTATATTTATGCTCAACTCTAAAATAGTTGAATTGGCTAGGTATTGCTCTTTGAGAGTTGAATCTGTATGAAAGGAGTTTTTAAAAATCTGGAAAAGTCATTAGTCAAAAAGTGTGGGAACCCTGTGACTAGTAACACTGAACTGTACTTGCATGCAAACTCTAACAGCTACAGCCTCCCACACGTCTTCGTCACGCTTGCCATCCCCACCCTCACCCACCTGAGAGGGCCAACCGCGTTTTCAACTTCGACTTCAGACGTCAGCGAGCGGGACGTGGCAGCGCCACCTGCGAGCAGCATAGCCGTCACCCGCCGCCTCCTCCCTCTCGCCAGCTCAACTACATCCAGGTGGACCTGGAGGGTGAGCCCTCTGGTTGCTCGGGACACGGAGGAGGGGCTCCGGTACCACAGAGACCTCCTCCCCTCAAACGTGGCATGGCTGCCGCCGCAGCGGCTCCATCTTCCCGTCGTGGAGAATGCTACGCCGTGATTGACCTAAAGAAGACAGCAGCCATGTCCAACCTACAGAAGGCTCTCCCTCGGGATGACGGCACCTCACGGAAGACACGCCACAACAGCACCGACTTGCCTCTGTGAGAGGGGAAAAAAGGGATAGAGAGAGAGTTACAGGTATGCCAGGAATAAAAATGAGGGAAATTGTTCAGGAAAGAGAGTTTCGGTGGTATTTTCCTCCCACCATTATCGTGAAGCGATATTTTCTCATTTTCTACACTCATACCAACTGCTGCTTGATGAAATAGTAACTGTTGAGCCAAGCACTGAGCATTTATTTATTTATTTATTTTTCTCACATTTTGTGTGGGAAGGTTGGGAGATGATAGTGAACTACTTATCATATAGTTATTATATGGTTTTTGGTAGCTGTCCGGCCTTAGGGCCAAAGAATTGGGTTAAGAAAAAAAGATTTGATTCAGGAAACTATCTGCAGTGTTTCTAAGTGTCTTAATCCTTTATTTGAGTTATTTTTTATGTTATTTGTCATTTTATGGTTTGTTGGTTATTTAAAGGGATACATCACCCAAAAATGAAAGACAGCAACCTGCTGGATAACAAAAATATATATTTTGAGTGATATAAGGATGAATAATTTTTGGGTGAACTATTCTTTTACTTTTCAGTATAGGCAGCATAGTAGTTTGACACTTGAGCAGAAAAGGACTTGAAACCACCACAAGTGTTTCATTATCACATGTAAGATAATACTATAATTATCAAAATAGATCAAGTTTTCAAATAACTGAACATTCTTCATCATGATAAAGATACTCCAGCAGTTTCTCTCATGTTGTCTGTTTCAGTAGCTATGTGGTGGCTGCAACAAGGATAAAGAGAGCGAATTGTTCCGTATTTGAATGCCTCTTGACTCTTCTATCCTCAGGAATTGATTTGATCAATTCAGTTTGCACTTATCTTTCTTAAATTGTAACGGAGCCTCTCCTAATTTCATAATTCCCACTAAGGCATGGTAAAATAAAGTTTACCCAATTAAAAGTAATTATTCAGAATGTGATCAATAGTCTTTATGGGTTCTTGGTGGTTTTGAGATGGAGAGTTTTTTTGAAGAAATCCAGACTTTGGCCCAGCAAAACACATAGAAAGGGAGGCTAATTCTGATCCAAAAATTAGCTTATTTTATTCAGTATCTGCTCAAGCTTTAGCTATAAGCACCATTGCAAGTTCTTTTTTATTTAGCTATATCCGTCTCTTTTTTCACTCTCCCCAAAATTGAGTCCTTAGCAGTCATTTGCATTGAAAAATAAAGTAAATCAATATTTTCAAAAAGGGTATTTGTAGATAGTTCAAGTAGAAAGTAAAATACAATAAAAACGATTATTCTCACGTCCCTAAAGTGATAATATAGAGAACCTGAGAGTGACAATTTTCTGTGAATCCAAGAGTGTATTTATGTACATCTATGTTTTGTAAAGCTATGTAAAGCACCATATGCATATTCAGAGGTAAGAATGTTAATTATTTTTTTATATCTTAAAAAATATCATGCCAGGAATCATGAGGCAAAACATATTTATTTAATTTAGAATTATTTATCTAGCTCGCTGTCTGTCAATTTATTTATTCATTTAATTTATTGTTTCGTATTTGAATTATTCGTACAAGTAGATGTTGTTAGATTAGTCATTTTAGAGATACCAAAGGTGGTATGGGAGACCACAGAATCAACCTTGGTATTATTTAATGTCTTTTTTAAACTGCAGTTTCATGTTGAATAATAACTGTATTTGAACATATTGTGCCAAAAATATAATATCACTGAACTATGTGCCATTGGTAAATGTTGAATTTTAGGGCTAACAATCAGCAACATGTAAGACATAAATGCAGCTGTTCCTTACAATTACATCATGATCAGTTCAGGACTTTATAATGTTTTGTCTACAAGTACACAAAAAAACCCAGACATGTCAGTGTATTCCCAGTGAAATCCCGTTGTATCTATCCAAATTAGTTAAAAGTGATATTTTATAGTCTCTAACATTACTGCTGTTTTTCATCGGAATTTCATAAATCAACTATTTTTATAACACAGTTGGTGTTCTAAAATGGACATACATCTTTTTTTCTTTTTCAGTTTTACCATTCGCTGTCTTATGGTTGTTTAACGCAGCCCTAAAAATGAATTTATTTCTCACCAACAATACTGATGTAGCTATACATTTCTGAAGTTATGAAAATTTTGCTAGGGACCTCCAAGAGCTGAGGTTTTTATCTTACTTGCTTGGCATGGACATAGACCTAGTTTTTCAAAATCTCACTGGCAGCCATATTGTTCTGAGTGCAGGGCTTTGTGGGCCTGACTTATTGTGGATTATTAGCAAAAAGTTGATATTTACTAAGAACAAAACATATATCATGTGAGAAACCAACATCACAGTAGATTTAAATGTTCTGTGAGAAGCCATAATTGAAAGGAAATATTTTAAGGGTCAGGTACAGGCATCTTGTTTCTTAACGATGTTTAGAGTAATAAATGTGATTTATTTTTTTATCGCCAAAATGTTTCTAATTTAAAACTATTTAAAAAAATGAAAATAATTGATTTAAAAATAATACGCTACATCATTGTGACGTTTTTATTTCAAGAGCCTTGCAGTTCAATACAATATTGCTGCCAAATATGAAATCCAAATAAAATCAACATATTACACTCACAATCACAATTACATAGACTTATTATGTACTTTAAGAATGCGATGATGAACTATTTGGACACTTTTAGACACTTTTCAGAGGATCAATCTAGTTTTTAACATCTATATTTTATTATTGTGGTATGATAAACATTTTGCAATAACAGCTAATGGAGTCATATCAGAATTTGTTTGAGTTGTTCAAGAACATGTTCTGTGATACAAGTCACAGCTGTGTCTGTGTGCATTCAGAAAGGACTGGATCAGCAGTAGGTTTACTGTCTTTCTCAGGCCTCATCTTGATAAACATGCGCTATATGTGTATTTAAACCAGGCTTGAGGGATAAAAAATCTAGTCATCTTGTCTGTAGGTGTGGGATCATAGAGAACTCAATTGTGCCATAAGTGATTTTCATCCACTCTTTTAAAATAACGTGTAGCTATAGTGGAATTTTAAAGGTACAGTAGCACTACTAACTAGAATCCTGTGTTGACTTTGATTGCGTGGGGCCGCTTTGGAGTGTAAATGCTTGTTTTGTTGGTTGCTTGGTTGGTTTTTGTTTTTATACCTTCCATACACATCATTCTTTTCATTCATTATCAGGGGAAATCAGCACTTGAGTTACATGTTAGACCCAGGTTATTTGCACTGAAATTGCAATGGGGTGAGCAATCATCTGAAAGTACTGTAAATCCCTGTGTGAAATCCTGATTTTTTCAAAATTTACCAAGAAGTGCAATGACTGAATGTGCTTATGGGAAATAGTTTAAACCTTTGTTTCCATGAAAACAACATTGAACCTCTTAGTTATGGAATACCACGCCACTCATCGAGTGATCATAATTAAGTTTCTCATCTAAACCTGGGATGGTATTCCACTTGAAGAGGGTTTTGCAGTGACCTTATCGAATGACCTGTCCTATTTGGCGGTAGACTTACATTGTCATAATAAAGCTTAGGCGAAGCTCAATGACTGTGATGTACTGTACATTAATGTGAATGTGTCTCAAATGTGTCCGAGTTAAAGAGAGAGAGAAAGAGAGCTGCCCGTGCATGGACTCTGTACCGGAGACTGCATTTCTGAAGCTCCTCAAACTGTCTCGCTCTCAAACGGTCTTACTCTCTGTATGAATGTACCACACAGAGATGGACTTGTAAAATGCTCAGATGAGGTGATTTACACTCAATGTTTCTATCCTCCCTGATGAAAAGATGTGTTAATGTAAATGTTTCGTCTCAAGAATTCCGATTTCAATTCGATTTTTTTGATTGTTTCTTTATATACAGTATTTACATTTTCTTGTAAGTATGTAATTCTGTGTATGTACATAACATATATGGGTATGCAGTTGCAGTCAGCTTCTCCTGTGTTTGTTTGTGTTGGCGCAACAAGACACTATACTTTTGCCACAGCCATTTGTAGAAAGAGCAACGCCTTGACAGTCATTCCATTAGATGGACATTGCAGTCTCTATAAACAGATTGGAGATCTCCTATAGTCTGTTGATGTTGCAGTCACAACCCTTCCCCATTCTTACAATGCAAAGCAGGCATGCCCCATGTTGAATGTTATTTTCAGTCATATAAACTTTTGAAGAGAAAGGCTTGTATAATAAAAATGAATGTGATTAAATGTAATGTCAACATTAAAACTGGAAATATCACCAAGTGTTACATGTTTAAATGTCTGAGAACAAGATGGAGAGCTCTTGAAAGAAACATTGTGAACATTGTGTACTGTACTTTTCCTTTGTCAACTATCTGCTTAGTCCACTAGATGGCAGCAAAGGCTGCATTATAAGAGCTTGTAAAAGAAGAAACAAAAACTTCTTACTTTTTTAAGAAGTATAAATATGGTTTACACTTAGCAGTGGCAACACATTTTGCACATCAAAAATTTGCAAGGGAAAAGCGTACTCAAGGACGTTCTAAAACAGAACGTACAAATTTAATTAATAATAAACATTAATTAAACATTATTTATTATTAATCATCTGCACTTTTTTTAACAATGGTGCTTGCCGAGTTATTATTACTATTACTCATTGAGATAGAATATAGGTAGCCAACAGCGTTTAAATGTTTAGGGTAATAAAAGTGGTTAATTTTTTTCCACACCAAAACTTTCACATTTAAAACAGGTGAAAAACGTGTATTTAAAGAGTGTGCTCCTCTTGCTACATCATTTTGAATACTTTTAAGAGCCTTTAATACGAGTTCAATACGATATGCTGTCAAATAGTAAATCCAAATAAAATGGAAATGAAAAACCTTACAGCAATATTTATCCTACATCTAGCTTTCTTGAAGGGGTGGTTGATTATGATTTCACTTTTCTAACTTTAGTTAGTGTGTAATGCTGCTGTTTGAGCATAAACAACATATGCAACGTTACAATGCTCAAAGTTCAAAGCAAAGGGAGATTATTTTCTTTTAAAGAAATTGCTTTTTAAGGACTACAACAAACGGCAGGTAGGAACTACACGACATTCCTCTGGGGTTAGAGACATCACCAACCCTAAAATTTACATAAACCCCGCCCCCTGAACAGATTTATATATTATCAAGACAGAATATGCTAATCAATGACTAGAAGTTAACAACACATCAGCTACATAAATTCATCAACTAACCATTCAGAAATGTCCTGTTGTATTCAACATGTTGTCACTTCTTATTGAGTCTCTCCATCATTGACTCCGGTTTGAACATAAAAGTTTTTGAAATTTCCAGTGCATGTCTGTGTGAGGTAAAATGACACAAGCTGTTGTAGCTCCGCCCTCTGTGCCTGGAGCATAACCTCATTTGCATTTAAAGGAACAGACACAAAACGGTGCGTTTTTGCTCACCCTCAAAAAGTGACAACTTTAACATGCTATATAAAAATTGATGTGGGGTATTTTGAGCTAAAACTTCACATACACACTCTGGTGACATCAAAGACATATTTTACAGCTTGTGAAAAGGGCATTAAAACACCCCTTAAAAAAAAAAAAAAAAATGTAATTAAATCCTCAGTGCCAGCTTTATGGTTTCATGGATTTTTATTTTTTATTTTTACAATACATGCATTTGGTTTATCCTAATTTGTGTTCATCATAATCATTAAACTAATTATAATATTTTAAAAACTGCCCAAAAGAATAAACACATTAATAAGTGTACATTAATGTATTATCTTAACTCATGTCTGCGCCAATATGAGGGCCTCTAAACTGGTCTAATTTGGCCAGCCAAGCTAAAAGTGTTTTTTAATAAAATAGTTTTAGGCTTCGTGTCGGAAAAAAGAATAGCCTACACGTATAACGTTAGGTTATAATAACAACGGCAATCTTGTATTCTTATTGCTGACCCTGTGCCTGTTTTAATTTGAAAGAATATTTGGAGTCATTATTCATTAGTCATTATGAAGTTATTTGTGCCAACTACATTATCCCTTTTTATTTATTACCCATAATTATATTTACAAGCTGATGGAAAGCTGCTTATACATGATAGAGTTAGATGTATGACACAAAATAGCTAGGCTACATGTCCTGAATTATGGGATTAAACGCATTTTATAGATGCAAGTCCTGATTTTGCAGAGACGCGTTCCTGGGTCAACATATTTTGTTGATCCTGCACAACATTCCTGTCCGAAAATGTTATCCTAACTATATCCCTACCCATAAACCTAACCCTACACATAACTTATCACTAAAATCTGAGGGAAATGATAAGTGACTAACACTGATGTAGCATCTGACAAAGATGTTGATCCTGGACCACGTTGCACTTTTTCAAACAGTCTGGTTTGAATTGGATTTGTAAACCTTAGACATACAGACCAACCAAACATCTGTTGTTTCTGATTTAGCTAAATTGCCTTCATTATTGTTTTAAGACATTTGTGAAATCATTTAATGAAGAACAAGAAGATTAGGATTCTTAAAAGACTAAACCCCTGGGAAGCTCAATGTTCCTTTTCCCATAAACAAGATCAGGCTGGAATGTTTTAAGGACAAGTAAATATTTACTATTTGTTTTGTACTTAAAAATGTTTTTATTCAACTCTATCCTCATGCACAAACTATCAGTTTAATAATAAGGTTTTTAAAATTTCAATTATTTAACTGTACACTTCAGAACAGCCAGTTGTATATTTCATATATTCATATAACAAACCACTAAGACAAGACAACAAGACAAGACTGCGACAGATAGTGAACATTTAATGAGTGCAGATGCCTTTAATATTAGGCTATTTAAAAAATAAATAAAATTGAAATCCATTGGGATACAAATTGTTTGGAAGTGTTTAAGTGATCAAGAGCATTTTAAAATAGGCCATAAACATATATTATGATTTATTTGTATTATTAAACCTAGCCCTAGCACCAACTCTAACTTTAACCACGTTGTCTTTGAACGTAGAATCTCTCTAACCAGATCTACTGCTTGTTAGGTTGCAAGACATGTTAGATGTCCATATGGCAGCAGAGAATGAAGAAAAACAAAACATGAACTCTGTGTTTGTCCAAATTTTGATTGATTAAATCATTAGTTCTATGTATTATATTGTAAACATAATGTAAAAAATAATTATTTAAATAAGAATGATTTTCATTTTAAAAAGGATACATAGAATGTGGATCTGCACTACAGTCAGGTGCTCTGATGTCTATAGGCTGAGCAAGATACTGTTATCTCACAGTGCAAAAGTTATACAAATATATATTGATAAATATTGACAGGCATGGCTGAAGTAATTTGAGAAGAATTTGCCAAAGGTGTTGAAAAGCGCTCATACACTAATTTAAAGTGTAATTCAATTATCAATACTTGAATAATTTTTGTAATATGGGTTTTGTAATATTTGTTTTGGTTACCTAACAGCAAACCTCTTTCCTTGCTTGTCAGTGTTGATCTAACTGACAGCTACAGGACTCTAGGCATTTCTTGTGTGTTTAAGCCAAAGTGCTGGTAATAAATCAACATATTACCGAAATACTAAATTAATTTATTTTAATACTAAATACTTGAAATACCTTAAAGAATTGTATTAGATCTGACTGCATTGGGACATTGTTCTCACCAGATTCTATCCATATTTTTACCCATAGAAAATATTTAAAAGGGCATGTTGTCCCTTATTTGATACATTAGTTAATAAATGTAAGGTTCAGTTAATGTACTCAACAGTGCCTTCTCTCATTCTTCTCATGACTAGATAATGCTACAAACATTTAAACTGACAAACATGGCAAAAAAATAACAGATACTCTGTCTGATGTGAAGATGCATTCCAAAGACTCCATAATCACTCATGATTCAACTCTTAAATAACAGATCAGTCCTGAGTTATACAATTCTGAGTTATAGAAGCTGTTGTATAATGTTCCTATTACAGTCATTGTGATAATGAATGATGTAAGGAGGTCAGTAGTTATTGTTGTCACAGGTTATTGTGTTAAAGTGTTATATTTATATTTAATAACCTTACATTTAACTGTTAGGTAGCTAACATAAAGATAATATGCTAACTAATGCTTGAGGTTTTTTTTTTTTTTTTTTTTTTTTTGAGTAAAAACTTTTGAGTTTTGTCTATTTTTAAATTATGCATCAAGTCATGTTTTTGAGAAATTTAACCCTAACACAAGACCATTTGACCTTGTTAAACCACTAATTAACATCTCTCATAATGGAACGGATTTCGACAGTTGGATTGTTTGCTATTGGATTCTGTTTCCCCCATGTTTCTTAAAAAATAGGTTTTAATATTTACAAAACTGATACTGAGTTGGCGCTGGGCAGTGTGTTGACATAATGGCGTTGTGCTTCGGGCGACCTAAGTTCGAGTGTCAGCTTGTGGACTTTTCCTGACCCATTCACATTCACATCATATATGTTAACGCAGAGGTCAAAGCCTGACAAACAGCGCCTGGTTACTGGACTAAGTTATCTTTTGAGTCTTATTGGGTTTATACTGTCAAATACACACAAATACATACATAAACACAGTTGGTTATATCTAAAGTGAAAGCAAACCTTGGAGAGAAAATCGGGTGGGTGTCAAATGCGTGTATATTAGATGCGCGTGTAACCCTTCACTCAATTTGGTACAGACACAAAGTCTGAGTATGGACCAGTTCAATCAGAAGACTAAATTCGCCTGCAGAGAATAAGGATGTCACAACAATAATGAACCACTCACATAAGGTATAAATGTATTGTTTTGTTTGTGTTGAATGCAAAACTTGAATTCAACAACTTGTATAAAAGAAAAATAAATAAAAGAAAATACAGGAAATAACAAAATAAATAAAATACAATTTGTACTTCTCAAACAAATAAAATAAGTTCTTTAAACACCTCTTTTTTTTCTTATAGGTCTCAAGGACTTCAAATAGGCCTACTCTAAAGGATTCAAAAGTTAATAATCACTAGTCTTTTAAACACTGTTTATGTAAATTAATACATTAGCCTCTTGTTTGTTCCCTTCTATAGGTTTCACTCGTATTTCATTCCGTTTCTTTGGGGGGAAAAAATATTTAAAAAATTAGTCACCACCAGTAACACTGAATTCACCTTATGACTTAATTTTAATTTAGAATATAATCAATTAAAGTTAAATTCCTTATTTGATACCTTTAGAAATTTTTGTTGAATAGGTTTCTTCTTCTGTCTTGTAATTTTCAAAACAAAATAGGCTAAAGAAAAGAAAAAGAAAAGAAAAAAACAATTACATTTGATCAAGCAAAAACAAATAACCCCAATAAATTCACATTTAATTCCCTTCACAAGGATTTAACCCCTCAGGTTCCAAAATGAGTTCAGTGCAGTCTCTGAAGTTATATTCACAACCTTGTGAATATGGCTGAATTCGTTAAACGACCCTGGTATTGTTCGTTACTCAGTCTCTCCTTGTGACTGGATCCTTTCAAATGAACAGAAAAGTGTAAATAAAAAAGCGATAATGTCAATTTCAAAATATTCTTTAAACTGATGCCAGATAAGCTCCATCCACACACAAAGAATCAGCATTTTTTTAAGCCATTACATCAACACCTCTCATAATGGAAGTGGGGGAATGGATTCCAACAGCTGGTTTGTTTGCCGTCGGATTCTGTTCCCCCCATATTTCTGACACACTTGAGATTCCAATATTTATCAAATTGATGCTGGTTAAGCTCCATCCACACACAGAATAGAATAAGCATTTTTTTTAAGCCACCTATCAACATTTCTCATCATCGGGGTGGGGGAACGGATTCCAACAGCTGGATTTTTTTATTTTTTTATTATTATTATAAATGATTTACCCGTGCACGTCATTATTCGTTTTAATTCATATAGCCTCTTAATCTTTAATCAAAAACATTAACCTCCTACAAAACAGGTTTGTTCAAATTGAAGCATGCAGAGACCGATAGGTGTATGACACCAAAGTACTGCGAGAGCGATTCGAAAGCATACAGAACCCTCTGCTCTCTAATTTATCTTGCTATGCTTTGATGTCATACACTGATCGACCTGCGCAGCACTGCTTTAAGTCTAACACACCTATGGCCCTATCACATAGGCTAACTGGCGCAATGTGGCGCAAGTGTTTTTTGCTAGTTTTTAGCCCGACACAGTTATCATTTTCACGTCCTGTGCCACGTTGTTTAGACAGCAAATGCATTTGCGCCCATCTGTTCGCCCATGGGAATGTGTTCAGGCGCAATGTTGGTGCGTTGCTATTTTGAAGCAACTGAAATACACTGAGCCATTGACCAACAAAAACCTGGTTTAAAGTCAATGGCGCAGTATTTATGTTGTTATTTAAAGGGCGCATTAGTAATATGCGCCTATAGGCGGGTGCACAACGGGCGTACACTCTGCTTATTACACACACTGGGATGCGCAGCAGCACACAAACATGCCAAATATTAAAAATAAAAGGATTACAATGTAAAATATTATTATTGTGTACATAAATATATGGTTGAAAGCCAAAGCTTTAAGTTATAAAACTGATATTTATTGTGAGTACTGTGAGCCTATTCCATTTGACTCCAAATAATATTAGCCTACATTAAACTATAATTCCTCTTAAATACTTCAGCCCAGTTTCACACAAGGCTTATAGATTCAGCCAGGAGTAGCAAGCCATTGTGAAATTAGGTCATTAAAGAAGCTTTTGCAGGGCTGCCAACCAGGGCCGGGTCTACCATATGGGCAATCTCTGGGCACGTGCCCAGGGGCCCTTGCGCAGAGAGGGGCCCTCCGTGATCAGAGTTTTTTTTTTTTTTTTTTTTTTTTTTGCGCCACGTACGCTGCTACATAAAAATAGTATACACAAGGCTTGGCCTCGATCTTGACAATTATCCAATCAGAATTTTTTTTAAAAGTGTATATTACATTATATGATCTCTTATTCAAATGCTTTTAAACAATTCATGTGCGACAATACAAAAGTACACACACACACAGACACAGAAAGGCGCGCGCGCCAGTATCGTGCGCACAGACAACACGCCAGAATACAGTTATCTTTCGCGCTTGAACTTACAATAACACACACAATTATGCCAAAATGTCCGTTTTGTCGAGTATCTTCATAACATAAGAGCTGTCTTATGATGAACGTGAAGAGTTGTGAGAGAATGAGGCGCGTGTGAGATCCGCGTCTCCGTCAGCTGGTCTTAAAGCTTTCTGTCAGTAAAGTTAATCAAAGAACAAAAAGAACAGAGAAAATGACTCACTGCTGTTGACTAAAGTTTTTTTTGTTGTTGTTGCTATAATAAGTATTAGTTTATATTTAATTTATAATTTATGCAGTGCAGTTTGATAACTTTATTCAATTTCGGTATATGTCCTAAGTCTAGGCCTACCTGTTAGACAGGCACAGGTAAATATGACATTTATTTTTAACTCTTGTATTATTGAGACAAATAACAATATATATATATATATATATTTATTTTATTTTATTTGAAAACACAGTGCATTTAGTTGTTGTTTCTAGTTTGAGTTGAGAAATAGGCTACAAATTTCAGCATTAATCACTAATCTGTGTACGTGCATTTTACTTGAGAAATAAGCAAGTTAACCCATGAAACCTTGTTTGCTATATTGCAATCGCAATATTGGCCTCAATAATCACAATATGACATTTTGCCCAAATCGTGCAGCCCTTCTTTTCAGAATTTTTTTTTTTTTTTTTATCATTGTCTTGTGAACTAGTCATTCAGCTTTTGATCAATTATAGTGATTGGCATGTTAAATCCCACACCTGGTGGGCCACCTGTGTGTGTGTGTGTTCCTTTGGAGGGTGTGGTTTTCAGGTAGGGGAGGGGGCCCATGAGCTTCAGTGCCCAGGGACCCCTGGGGATAGGCTACTAATCCAGCCTTGCTGCCAACTCTCACGCATTCAGCGTGAGACTCACGCAATTGACATTTTTCACACGCTCTGCACGCCACACATAATTGTATGTGTAATAAAGGGTACTCTCTGAATTTACTCTTCACTGTTAAACCTAACGGTCAAATTTACTAAATGAAAAGTTAATTTTACTTAAATAGCCTATTACTTAAATTGTAGGTGTTAGCCTACTTACGTGGGTAAGCCCCGCGTTAGGTTGCCCCGCTCACAGTCACACCTACAATTTAAGTAATAGGCTATTTAAAAATTAACTTTTCATTTAGTAAATTTGACCGTTAGGTTTAACAGCGCAGAGTAAATTCCGAGAGGACCCTTTATTTATTTAATAATCATACTCAAAATCCCAAACAATTTCTCAACCCCCTTGCAGCCTATCCCTTCATTATCAAAAGCTGAGACGACTCATGCCAATTAAATGGACTCGAAGAATTTCACAGTTCACGACTTGACTGACAGCACCTTTTGAAATATAGCTACACTGCTGAGAAGAAAACTTATTAAAATGCCTTAAGTCACAGGACAAGTTGACACATCTCTGCTCTCCCTGTAGCCTAAACACCCACCGCCCTCCCCTGGTAATGCTTAAAAGCTGCGATAAAGAATCGCGCTAATACAAAAGCTTCTTCGAATCGTACACGCACACCTACGTAAGCGCTGACAGACACAGACTCCCACACATAAACTGTGTAAGTATGGCAGACACCCCTACCAGGAGGACAGGGAACCCACAGGCTCATCTAAGTCCTGAAGAGAGAGGTCAATGGGCAAACAAGATTGAATTTCTGTTAACTGTAGCCGGAGCTATAATTGGGCTTGGAAATGTCTGGAGGTTCCCATATCTTTGCTATAAAAATGGAGGAGGTGAGTAGTATTGGACAATAGGCTACACCTGATAAATTGCTGATTAGGGTTTTAATTTTATTTGTGAGTAAGGCATCAAGTCATTGCCTGCAATTTTTTAGTATACAAGTACATTACAGTATTTACATTTTTATTTTTATAAATTAGGATTTTGAGCCTATATAATATCCTTTAATGTCTGTGTTTTTGAGAAGCATTTATAAACCATCTGTTTCACATACTTTTAATAAATTACTGTGCTTTTTATCACATTGTACAACGTTAACATATTTATAACCAGTTACATATTTATATGCAATTTGTTTTTGGATTCCATTGTGGGTAACTTTGAACAAAAAGCATTCAGAAAAATACAACATTCTAACCCTTTTTTCTAAGCAATATTCTACATATAATTTTTTAGGTTAGGTTTACTTTTATAGATATTTGTTTTTAATTTATATATAATCCTGATGTGGTATACATTATAAGAAATTAATATGACATTAGGTCAGAATAACCTTATTGTTCAATAAAACATTTAGTTATATCTCCAATTGAATTGGGGGATTCCACAAGAAAACAAATGATACTTCAGCAATTTGGACAGAGTATGTGGTGCCGGCTAACAGTTATACTGGACATCATGGACACATGTAGGATTTATGTAGGTTCACATAGGACTTTTTAAAAATGATTATTTATCATCTCATTTTACCATTGACATCTTAAATCCTTAGGGGCTTTTTTCATTCCATACGTCCTGTACCTGGTTACTTGTGGTATCCCGCTTTTTGTGCTTGAGACATCTTTGGGTCAGTACACAAGTCAGGGAGGCATCATATGTTGGAGAAAGATCTGTCCTCTTTTTGAAGGTGGGTTGCTCACTTCTCAATAAGTATGGATTTTGTGATGCTTCTTATAATGTAGTCAAATGTAGTTCTCATTTGTAAGTCGCTTTGGATAAAAGCGTCTGCTAAATGAATAAATGTAAATGTTGTACAGATTGTAATGCATTTGCTAAAAAAAAAAAATCTGTGGTTAGGTTAATGTGCTAAAAGTTTAAATTTAAGTTTATATTAAAATATAGGTTATATATTTTTCAGCAACCACATTTTTAAAGTTGCAGAAACTAGTTATCACCCATTAGAAACTTATTGCTAGAAACTAATTTAGTGGCCCACAACACCAAGCTTTTGTTGCTACAATTGTTTAAAATAAATAGAAAATATATCATAAAATATAGTAAAATAATAACAAATGCTTAAGTATATTTTAAACAGTGTCCTCTATCTCTAGTATATACTTTTTTGTGCATTTTTGTTGCATACTTTCTATTGCAATATTTCTCTGTTACCTAAAATCAGGTAACATTTGTTTAAAAAATTTGTACTAACATGACTCTTTTTTTCAGGAATGGGTTATGCCAGTCAAATGATTATTGTTTATGGCTCAATCACCTACATAATCATCATAGCCTGGGCTTTTCTGTACCTATTCTCAGCCTTCAGTGTAGAACTACCCTGGGCCAGCTGCAACAATCTGTGGAACACAGGTACATTTTGGTTGAAGCTCACATGGACAGTATGTAGGCTTTGTATTACATTTACTTGTTCAGTACCAGGCTAGTAGGCATCAACATCACTATGATTTTTTTCATTAGCTAAACATCTTTGAAAGACATCTCTTCTGACATGGCAAATCCATAATAACAGTTAAAGACCCAGAACCAGATATGATGAATAAAGACCCAGAGTCAGAAGTGCAGTCAGTTGAAGAACATTTTACTTTAGATAGTTTGCAGGCAGAAGTCATCTTCAAGAGTCACAAGGACTTTGTAGGCTGTTCTGTTTTATCCTGAGCTCGGACAATCATTTCCTGTTTAATGTCCCACTGGCGGTGTTTCAGAGCTCTGTACCTTAACAATGGAGGGGTTCATAGTGTTTGAACTTGGACTCAAATATAAAGAAATGCGGTCAGTGCTTAACTCAAGGAGTTCAGTAAAGTTGCCAATATATTTACTGATTCGAACTTCCCGGATCAATAACTCATGAGCTAAACGTTGTTAAAACATGAATGACACCTATTTCCATAGTAAGCTACAAACCAATTTTCCTCAAAACGAGCTTTATAATCTAAATAGATCTCTGAGAAGGCGAGTATAGGACCTCATGTGGTACTTCACTAAAAACAGTGAAGCGTGTGTATTTTTGCTTCACACACACATATAATGAAGGAGATTTCTAATAATGTTTAGCTACTATATATGAACCAGATGTTTTGTGAAATTTATGAATGTTTAATCAGATTAGGTCTGGGTTTATTTGTTCTTCAGGATTGTTGCTATATACCTTTAACCATATTTGTATCTCTTTGGGTTTAGATGCTTGTACTGTGCTTAGTGGGAAGAATTCAAGTTCAGAGTGGATGTCTCCTCTTAATGCCACTTCCTCTGTGATGGAGTTCTGGCAGTGAGTTAAATGAAAATGCAATGAACTTATGCTGAGAATAAAATAACAATTCATATATAAGTTTAATATTTTAGAGAATCTGACATCAAACCAGGTCAGAATTACTACAGTTGGACATGGTGCCATGCACATTTCATGGTATATGAATATGATAATGTTCTGCTTGTGTCTTTCTTACATAGCAATTCATTTACATAAGACAGCCAACTCACTGTTTTATTATATTTTTGAACGCTTTCTGTATGTTCAGTCACAGAGTGTTGCAACTGTCCAGTGGAATAGAGCATTTGGGAACAGTAAGGTGGGACTTGGCCCTTATTCTCTTACTCGTCTGGATCCTGGTCTACTTCTGCATCTGGAAAGGCGTGAAATCTACTGGGAAGGTTATAGTCCTTACAAACATCCATAATACCTTTCATTAAAACCTATGGGCATCCAAAATGGCACCAAATGGCTTGAATAAGTAAATAATTTTAAATCTTTTTATTACCAGTGACAGAACAGAAAACAGTTTTCAGCATGAAGTAACCATACACTCTACATTATTGTCAATTAAAAGTCAATTAACTGCTGTAATATTATTATATTTACAGGCAGTCTATTTCACAGCAACTTTCCCTTATGTAATGCTCCTGATACTGCTCATACGAGGGGTCACTCTACCTGGTGCCATCAACGGCATCCACTATTATATGTACCCGGATCTGACACGGCTAGCTGACCCACAGGTAAATACATTAGAAAGCCTAGAATGAGTTACAGCAAATCTAATTTAGATACTGTATTACTGTTTTCTTGTACTGTGCTTTTTAAGTGACTCTTTCTGAATTGTCTTGTTTTTTGTTTGTTTGCAAGGTATGGATGGATGCTGGTACTCAGGTCTTTTATTCTTATGCTATATGTCTTGGATACCTCAGCTCTCTTGGAAGCTACAATCAATATAACAATAATTGTTACAGGTGAGTGTGCATTAAATGAAGCAGAACATTTTATTTGAACTGATCAAATTGATTAATTGAATCCGTAGTTTTCACTTAAAGATGATTTAAAGTTAATAAACTCAAAGAATAAGACCCTTCAAAAAAAAAAAAAAATGATTTGCACAATGTCCACAAAAATATTAAGCAGCACAATCGTGACTAACTGTAATAACAATAAGAAATGTTACTTGTGCACCAACTCAGCATATTAGAATGATTTCTGAAGAATCACTGAAGACTGGAGAAATGGCTTCTGAACGTATAGTTGTGCCATCACAGGAATAAATTACATTTTAAAATGTTAAAATAGAAAACAGTTGTAATATTGTAATAATATTTCACAATATTACTGTTTTTACCTTGATAAAATAAAAAAGTATTTAATTTTTGATACCATTACATTTGCTGTTTTTTCTTTTTCTTTTGACCAAATACACAACAGACACAATAAGCCAAGTGGTGCTCACTGCAGAGTCAAATGATGTCCAGCTCCACCTCTCTGGACATCTAATGGGGTGGAGGTATAGAGTTGTGGGTAGGGTTAGGGTGTAGTTGGATATTCTAGCTCCACCCAATAGGGCCAAATTACATTCGCTCTTCCTCGCTGGACGTCTAGCGAGGGGGAGCTAGACGTCAAGCTCCACCAATTTTCTTTGCAGTGTGTAGCCTCTCCAATAAGCTAATGTTTGTGATGTGAAAATATTCCTAGGGACTCTTTCTTCCTCTGCTTGCTGAACAGTGGAACCAGTTTTTTGGGTGGATTTGCCATTTTCTCTGTTCTGGGTCACATGGCACAGGAGCAGGGGGTGGACATATCCCTTGTGGCTGAGTCAGGTAAGAGAAAATGTTTTTATTTGTTCTTTTGAAACTTTCCAACATATCAAATAAATGATCAAAATGAATTTTAAACGGAATAACATTGTTTGTTTTAATACGGTCTCATTGTCACTGCCTCAATTCAATAGTCTTTGTTATTCAAAAAAATCTATGACCCTATTACTTGTCATCCTTTGCAAGTGTTATTTTCAATTGTGGCATTATGTGTCTTAATAAAATAATTTCAGCTCAAATCAATATACTGTCTTTATTTATCAATTTGGTAGTTATGTAGTAAGGGTTATGTAGTAAGTAGGATACTGTATGGATACTGTAAGAGGCTCTAGGTGGTGTTGGTCACTGTACCACATTGTACCTTCTCCCTTGGCTGTCGTTAGGTCCAGGACTGGTGTTTATAGTGTACCCTCAGGCGGTGACAATGTTGCCATGGTCTCAGTTCTGGGCTGTGTGTTTCTTCACCATGATCATCCTTTTGGGCTTGGACAGCCAGGTTAGACCCTTTTCTCTTTCTAGGCCTAAAATCTGTTCCTTTGCTCTCCCCCTGTTCCTGCCTCCCCATCCAATGTCTTTTCTTGCGTCACTCAGTTTGTTGGACTGGAGAGCATAATGACATCAGTGACGGACATCTTTCCCACTGTGTTGAGACGTGGCCTCAGAAGAGAGATGCTGCTTTTAGGGATTTGCCTTTTCTGCTACCTGATGAGCCTCTTCATGATTACAGAGGTATTTACCATTTTTATATAGTATTTTATATAATGAAACCTGTAAATATGTACAAATTTTGTTTCTGATCCTGCTGAAGTTTTTGTAGTCCATGGCTTTGCATTTTGTTCATTAGAATATCATTGTTTTATATCTTAAAAAAGTGTCCTACTTTTTGTTTCACAGGGTGGTCTGTACATCATTCAGTTGTTTGATCATTACGTGTGCAGTGGAGCAACTCTCCTGTTCCTGGCTACATGTCAGTCTGTGGCCATTGGCTGGGTATATGGTGAGTGGCCTACATTTAAATTTGCCTTAAATTGTACTTATTTCTCTTTCATGGGACTTTATGTGCTTAAAATTGTGCTATCTCTCTCCAAGGTGCTGACCGATTCTATGAGAACATAGAAGACATGATTGGTTACAAACCCTGGCCTGTGATGAAGTACTGTTGGCTCTATGTCACCCCTTCTGTCTGTGTAGTAAGTGTTTCTGTCACAGGGTAAAATAGGAGCACTAAGCACAGTTTATTGAAATACATTACCAAACTTATGCATGTATAAAAACATCAGAATCTTACAGCGTATTGATACATTAGAACGTACCATAATAAAAAATGCAACGTAGAAATTATATTAAACAATTATTTTTGGCCTATCATGCTTTCTAATATATATATATAATGTTTTTTTGTTTGTTTTTTAAGAATACATATGTGTTTTGATCAAACCTGTATTGTCAATTCTGTCCTGTAGGGCACCTTTATTTTCTCTCTGGTCAAGTACAGTCCCCTGAAATTTAATAAAACATATGTGTATCCATGGTGGGCATTCGGTATCGGCTGGTTCCTGGCTATATCCTCTCTCTCCCTCATCCCCATCAACATGATCTACAAACTGTACAAGGGGAAAGGGACCCTCTGGGAGGTAGGTGTTGTCATCAAAAAACAAGTATAAGTGCTCTTTTATGTTTTCTCTCTCTGATTTCACCGATGTTTAGACTCACTAAACATGGGTGGGTCTCAAGGATTAATAGTCATGGCTGAAATATATATACATATATATTCATTTTGCTTTTATGTTCACAGTTTAAGGTCTTCTGATTTTATTATCTTAATATATTATATTTTTTGACAATTTTATTTCAACAATATATATAAATGTCTTGAAGTGTTTCTAAATCAAAACCTTTAGCAGAGCCAGCAGGCAACGGATTCACAACAGGAATGAATTTCTTTAATTTCCTATGGGATAAAATGTAATAGAGATAACTGAATAATGTTTTTTTTGTCTGTGTTGCCCTCAGCGTCTCCAGTTGGCTTGCACTCCAGCAGAGGATCTACCTCAATCTCAAAGACCTTCAGCACATAATTATACTCTGTCATCCTGTACAGACAGAGAAAAGACCCCAGACAACCTTTAATGCTCAGCTTCCATTAAGTCAGTTGTCCCTACAGTAGATAATAAACCACAGTTCAGTCAAAATTAAGCTTTTGAAGCTTAAACGGGTAAATTGATTGTATTAATTTATTAGTTATTAATTTTGAAGAAAAACATATAGTAATGTTCCCTAGTGAAAGTTCATAGAGTAACATAGGTAAACAGCTGACACAATGCACATTTTCTCCCTTCTGCGTACAGAAATTGAATAGTGCCTTGTTTTTAGCGATATAAAACATTTATTTTTGGACAGTAATCTATTAGTGCTGTTTATGAGCTCAAGTTTTGACAAAAGATTGTTTGTCTCATTAGGAAAACTAAATCTCACCTCATATTTACAGATGCAGACACGTTTATTATATGCAGAAACATACTGTAAGCATCGCCTTAAAGCAGGGCAGCAATGATGAAAAGCAAACTAATCATGCATTTTGACAGCTGGCTGTTCTC